>NC_092125.1:36772535-37397535 GCF_043159975.1 Macaca nemestrina
AACAATAGCTATGTTTTGGTGAATTAATGGAAGCTAGAAAACACATGCCCTGCTTTTCTTTTTGGTTCTTAAGATTAGAGAAAAAGAAATCACTGTTTCTATCATCTTTATTTTTATGATCTTTTATATCATGGAATTATTTTATGTTAAATTGATAATTTCTTGACTTTTAGTTCATTCTCTCGATTTCCATTTGTAGATTCCAGCCCTTTCACACAGCCTTAAAGTTTCTGCTTCTTATCTCTTCTGAATTTTAAATTCCTAAATGAAATTTTCTGTTCCTTTACTTTCAGGGCAGACTTCAGCTTCCTACACTTTGTGTGTCTATCATTTCATTGGTGTAAAACCCTAAAGCCAGATACTTCTATTAATGCAAAAACACTGGCTATCAATCCAACTGCCCAATTAGCCTAGCCAGAACAGACTGCAGGAGCAAGGTTGTGAAGCTGCACCTGACTGGAACCTACACAGGCTACTCCCAGGCTGCAGGTGGCTTAGAACACCATATAATCACAGAAGCAAATAACACACCTCTACAGCATGTTTTGAACAGTAATCTGAAACACATTTTCTAGGCTTTTTTTTTTTTTTTTTGACAAAGGAACTAAACAATTTAGTATGTACATTAGAATATTTCCCCTTCCCTCATACTGTTGTCCGTTTATTCATTCAACTGACAAATATTTATTGTACACCTTCTACATACAGGCACTGTCAGGTGCAGAGAGAAAAATACACAGATACACAGATTACTGTAACAATTACAACCAACTGCAGGGCCTCATTGTAACTGTGCTCCCCATCCCAATCCACAAAACCACCCGGCACGTAGTCCCAGAAGGACCTGACATTCAGATTCAGAAGACAGTCTCCTTTGTTTTTTTGGTTGTTTTTTGAGACGGAGTCTCGCTCTGTCACCAGGCTGGAGTGCAGTGATGCAATCTTGGCTCACTGCAACCTCTGCCTCCTGGGTTCAAGCGATTCTTCTACCTCAGCCTCCTGAGTAGCTGGGACTACAGGTGTGCACCACCACGCACAGCTAATTTTTGTATTTTTAGTAGAGGCGGGGTTTCGCCGTATTGGCCAGGATGGTCTCGATCTCTTGACCATGATCCGCCTGCCTCGGCCTCCCAAAGTGCTGGGATTACAGGTGTGAAACAAAAAACAACCAAAAAAAAAAAAAAGGAGACTGTCTTCCGAATCTGAATGTCAGGTCCTTCTGGGACTAAGTGCCGGGTGGTTTTGTGGATTGGGATGGGGAGCACAGTTACAATGAGGCCCTGCAGTTGGTTGTAATTGTTACAGTAATCTGTGTATCTGTGTATTTTTCTCTCTGCACCTGACAGTGCCTATATGTAGAAGGTGTACAATAAATATTTGTCAGTTGAATGAATAAATGGACAACAGTATGAGGGAAGGGGAAATATTCTAATGTACATACTAAATTGTTTAGTTCCTCTTTTTGTCAAAAGAAAAAAAGCCTAGAAAATGTGTTTCAGATTACTGTTCAAAACATGCTGTAGAGGTGTGTTATTTGCTTCTGTGATTATATGGTGTTCTAAGCCACCTGCAGCCTGGGAGTAGCCTGTGCAGGTTCCAGTCAGGTGCAGTTTCACAGCCTTGCTCCTGCAGTCTGTTCTGGCTAGGCTAATTGGGCAGTTGGATTGATAGCCAGTGTTTTTGCATTAATAGAACTTAGAGCTCTTGGTAATGGGCATGCCAATAGCATTGACCTGACTGCCCTTGTCCCTTATTTTGAAGGTGGAAGAGGGGAGTTTTCCCTTCTTAGAGTACTTCTCCAGCAGTTCCTTCTTCTACACCTACATATATCTTCCTGTTTTCCTTCAACTGTCGCTGTAACCCCAAGTACTAATGAATTTATTAACATAGGCCTGCGCTGCAGAACAGAAGCTTACTTTGCTATTGAAACGAGCTTCTAACTTATAATGTCAACATGACTGCTCGAGCTGCCTAGAAGAGAACATAATGCAAAGATCTCACTTCTGATTTGGTCTTTCTTATCAAAAACAAGAGAAGAAATGCCTATCTCCGATGTAAAGAATCTGGGGGGTGCATCTGTCATCCCAGTACGAGATAAGAAAAATGTAAGCTGATGCAGAAAAGAGACCTTGAACTTTGGTAAATGTTTAAGGTCTGTACTTTCTGGCAAGATAACCCCTTTAGAGAAGAGGGTGCTAACTTGGGCATGTTATAAAGGCAGGTCAAGGAATATGAAATTATGAATGTGTAAAGAGGACAGAACCAAGTACAGAGGGAGGCAGTGAAGTCTATCATTCCATGCTCTCAAATGTTAACTTTCCGCTTTATATACATAGCAATGCCTCATTTACCTAATGTTGTTGGGAAATAAGGTATTATATGCCAAAATTTTTTTTATTTATACCTTTTGTGGAAAAATTTTTACAATGTATTATATGCTTTGGTTATTGTTACTAGCAGACTGGCAGTAGTTGAGTGAGGCTCTGAGATTATTTTAAAATGTAGGTTGTCCTCTCTGGTTTTTGAATTATTGAATCTACTTGAGTAGGATTCAGTTGTCAGTCTGTGTCTTCTTTCGGTGGTGGAAAGCTGCTCTTTTGCTACTGTTAGTATCCCTGCTGCCCTCTTTTAAATTTGCAGCTTCTAGCAAACTATCACAAGAACAGAAAACCAAACACCGCATGTTCTCACTCATAGGTGGGAACTGAACAATGAGATCACTTGGACTTGGGAAGGGGAACATCACACACTGGGGCCTATCATGGGGAGAGGGGAGGGGGGAAGGGGGAGGGATTGCATTGGGAGTTATACCTGATGTAAATGATGAGTTGTTGGGTGCTGACGAGTTGATGGGTGCAGCACAGCAACATGGCACAAGTATACATATGTAACAAACCTGCACGTTATGCACATGTACCCTAGAACTTAAAGTATAATAATAATAAAAAAATGAAAAAAATTAAAATAAAAAATTAAAATAAATTTGCAGCTTCTTACCTGTGGAGTAGGAGCTTCCTGACATTGAACGTAAAGCAGCTAAATAGGCTTAGTTATGTTCTACCTGCTCTTCTCCGAGTATTAGGGTATGAACTTTGTAACCACTGTTTTTGTTGCCCAGAGACCTTTTTTGTTTGTTTCTTATCGTTGGTGTAGATTGTGAACTTGTGCTCTGTATAGGTGCATTTATGTTCCTGTAGTTCTTTCTGTAGAAAAAAACCAAAATAATATGAAAGTACTTACTCGTGTGGATTCTTGTTTTGGAAAGCACTGCCAATAATACTTGAAGATCTGATTTCAGCCCTGTCTTGTATCATCCTTGGGCAGTGTGTTAGACAACCTCCTTTCTTCCTTTTAGCATTTCCAAATTGTCCTTACTCTCAATCCCAGCCAATAATAGGAACCAGGTTGGCAATAGCAGTGGCCTTGAAAGGTGGAAGCAGGATATACAGAAGGTGGCAACTTTAAATTGAGTGCATATAATTGGTATACATATTCGATATTTCTGCATCTTTTATATACTGTATACCTGAATTCATTGTAGGACTTATTTCCCCATGTCTCTGAAAGAGGCAGTCTTTAAACCAGAGAGTTGCCAGTTTAGAAGAAATTCTTATAACCCTAAAGGTCTTTCTCCCTTGCCCTTCTCTCCTTTTATTCCACAAACACTTATCAGATACCTCTTACAGGCCCTGCACTGTGCTAAGTTACTTGGAAGTACAAAACATGAATAAAATCTATCCCATCCTCAAAAAACTCACAGTATATTAAAAGAGACAGATGTGCCAAAAAAAAAAAAAAATGTGTGTGTGTATGTGTGTTCATATTATAACAGAGGGATCTTGCCTGGAGCCACCTAGCTGTAATTTCAGCACATATCTGTTTGAGGTTCTGCTGTTTCTGAAAGTGATCTGTGTGGGCTGTCAGCTTGACATACCATAGAATATAAGGCTAAAAATGCGAGGTCTATTGTTGTATAAAGTTTATGTGGTTTTCCAAGAACTGTAATGAATTGAACACTAAAGATGGAAAGCATATGAAAAGCTGAAGGAAAATGTTGTTTTATTTGTAATTCTGTATTTCAGCACTATGCAGGAATTACCTTCTATGATCTAGCCTTAAATGGTGGTTCTATACTGACAGTTGAGCTGTGAAATACCTGGAACTTGGGAATTTTCATTATACCTGGTTTATTTAAAGGAAAATGCAAATTGTTACTCATTTCCACGTAGTGTCAAGATTACTGTGTGTGTGGGTTTTTTAGAACAGAACTTGCCAGCAGTATGAGCTAAAGTTTTTTTCTTTTCATTTTTCACGGAAGAGCGTTGCCCTAAATCAAGATTTAAATGGGACAGGTTGCAGGGATTTATTTTTTTTCAGTTTACTTATTGAAATTATTCAGTTACTGCCTACTTCATTTGTACTTTCACATCTAGCAAGAAAGACTACCTTAATGCTTCATTAATGCCTGGTGATGGTCTTAGTTTCCTTCCTTCAGAGGGAACTTGTTAGAGAATTTCACATAAGGGATTCTGAGTTTACAGATGTAAATAAATGTTTAAATGGAAGTGAAAACAGTAAGGAAAACCTGACACTTGGACCAATTTGGATTATGTGAGAATTAGATTTTGTATACCTGTACTCTTAAATTACTCTTAAGGCTTATCTTAAGGGCTTTAGCACATGAAAAGCTGTCATCTTTAAAACACAGAACTAATTTTCCAAACTGAAAACAGTTGTGAAAGGCATTCTATTTTAGCCTTTTTTTGTGAAATGGGAAAAGTTCATGCTTCCCATCTGTTTCAGTTACATTGAATGTGGTAGAATTGAACTTTGTAGAGAAGAGAAACAGGTTGGCCAAATTAGTGACAGCCTCCCAGTCTTCTGCTTTGCATGACACTCACTCTGAAGATATCTATTTGCATAGTCTTATCTACTTCTCAAATTTAGGCAAGGATTTGGTTCAGAAATACAAGACTACTAATTACTACTAAACTCTTAGTAATGCAATATGTGGATTTGGCCCCTCACTATGTAACCAAGAAGACAACATTATGGTGTATTGATTCCAATGAGGGTTTTCTTTGTCATTTTTCTCCTCTCAGGAGGTCATCTTTGTGTTTTGGTATGGTGATAATGACTAACAAGTGATTGCTGTGGGTCATCCAGGCACTAATCTTAGCACAATACATGTAGAGATCTCAATCTTTTTTTTTTTTTTTTTTTGAGACAGGATCTTGCTCTGTCGCCCAGGCTGGAGTGCAGTGGCATGATCTTGGCTCACTGCAACCTCAGCCTCCCGAGTAGCTGGCTCATTCATTTTTAACAACCCTGTGAGTTAGGTAATAGTATTCTTGTTTCATTTTTTTTATATGCAGAAACTGAGACCCAGAGAGGTCAGAAGTTAAATCTCTTTCCCAAGACCCGCATTAGGTGGTAAAGGAAGCATCCAGCATTCTGAATCCAGAGGACATGCTTTTAACCCCTCTGCTACAGAAAGCTTATATTTAAAATAAAAAGGTGAATTAAGAAGCTATTTCTTGAATGGAGAATTAGCAGAGAAAGGAAGAAAACATATCCGTAGAAACTGATTAATGCTATTACTTGGTATTAGTTTTTATTTTTAGTTGAAGACCGTCATGTGAAGATGAAAGGAAGAATAGCGTGCTGTTGTGGCAGGCAGCAAAGCAGGAGTGGGCTGGTTTTCCCAGGGTACTCAGCATTTACTGAGATAATAAACACTTAATGCTGTTTTATATTGGAGGTTTTGACTTTCTGGACATCTTGACTGTCACACAATACTAAAAGATTTTTGAATGCTGTTAATTTTACTTATCACTGCCACTAACCGTCAGGAGAGACTACATTTATTTCTAGGGAACAGGGGATGTAAATTCGTAACAGCTAATAATAATATGCACAGTACCCTACTGTCACTGCTAGTTAAAAATCAAAAGGACAGTATACCAGACAGTCCACGGTAAAAGTGTGTGTGTGTCTAACCTTTTTTGCACTTAAAGATGTGATTTTTGCTATTTATGCTTTGGCCGAAGTATAGAGGTTAGGCTTTATAAACCAGACTTGTGTCGATGTGTGAATGTGTCAGGTTAGCCTTGATTGCTCTGTGCTTTAAGTAGGGCTCTGAAGTATGCAAGTGGATTTTAGTAAATGATCCAGTTGAGAATATATTTCTTCTTGTGGTGCCTTTAAGAGACTTTGTTAATTATGTATCTTTCTAAATATACACAATGAAGACAGAAAAATATAAAATACATATGACTTTAATATAAATGACATATGACTTTTATAGCTCCTCAGAAGCCGTTAATAATCATTTACAAATATGACCTAACAATATATCAAATCAATTTTTATTTGTACTTAATGGTTAATTTAGTGATTACCCCCTCCCTGAGATAATTGTTTTTAGTCACATAATTTATTTCCCTATGTCTTCTCCCCTGGTATTTTTAGTATCCCCAAAAGGAGTTGATGGGGGCAGAAGAGATGTGAGAATGTTGGGTTTTACGGACTACCTCAAAATAATAGTGGCTTAAGACAATGATTTGTTCGTTCTCCTCCCCTCCCCTCCCCTCCCCTCCCCTCCCCTCCCCTCCCCTGCCCTCCCCTCCCCTCTCCTGCCCTCCCCTCTCCTCCCCTCCCCTCCCCTGCCCTCCCCTCTCCTCCCCTTTCCTCTCTTTGACAGACTCTTGCTCTGTCACCAGGCTGGAGTGCAATGGCATGATGTTGACTCACTGCAACCTCCGCCTCCTGGGTTCAAGCGATTCTCCTGCCTCAGCCTCTCGAGTAGCTGGGGCTACAGGCATGAGCCACCATGCCTGGCTCATTTTTTGTATTTTAGTGGAGATGGGGTTTCACCATGTTGGCCAGGCTGGTCTCAAACTCCTGACCTCAGGTGATCTGCTCACCTTGGCCTCCCACCCAGAGTACTGGGAGTACAGGTGTGAGCCACCGTGCCTGGCCTATTATTTCTTATAATTTTATAGGTCATCTGGTCTCACATGTTCCTGCTCACATCATATAGGCTGGGGTCACAACAGTGACTATATTCTGCCAGACCACAACTGGGACTGGAATGTCCTTGCAAGTGTCATCTTCATGTCTGGCACTTCAGCTGGGGTGCCCAGGATAGCCAAGGGTTGGCTGGACCTCTCTCTCCATATAGATCACTTGTCATTTGGTAGTCTTAGCTTGAGCTTCTTTACATGGTAGCTAGATCCCGTGAAAGTAGAAGCTGCCAGATCTCTTAAGGCCAAGGCCCAGAACTGGCACGCAGTCACTTCCACAACATTCTGTTGTCAGAGCAAGTTACAAAGCCAGCCCAGATTCACAGGGAGGAAAAACAGACTCCACCTCTCTCTCTGTCTCTCTCTCTCTTTTTTTTTTTTTTTAAATAATAGAGACAGCGTCTTGCTGTGTTACCCAGGCTGGTCTTGAATTCCTGGGCTCAAGCAATCCTTCTGCCTCAGCCTCCCAAAGTGCTAGGATTACAGGTGTAAACCAGCGTGTTTGGCCCTGACTCCACCTCTTGATAGGAGAAATTGTTAGTGTCTGTCTTTCTAGATAGTCAACAAAAAAATTAAATTCAAGTCTTACCTCCTATACTCACCAAACCTTCAGAGTTTTACTGAAACCCACAATTACCAAAGAATTTTGTAAAAAGATCCTTGTGGTTCCTACTCAGGATCAAGGGCAAAGAGATTGTGTGCATAAATATAATTCTATACCAGTTAGGAAATCCCACCCCTTTGCCTCAGATCTCCTTTGTTATTAGTCTTCTGCTTGAAACATTCTTATCGAACATTTCCCTTGTGGTGCTTTATGTTTACAAGGCATGTTACGTTCTGCTTAAATCATAAGAACCTCATTTGATCGTTAAATTAGAAACACAAAAAGTGAAACTTACGTTTACTTTTACCATAGCTTTCACTTTTAGTTGCTATGAGCAGAGGTTGGTATTTATTTCTTCTCTATGACCTCAGAGGTAGTATTGTGAGCTTGTCACTTAATCAAAGGGCAATTCAAGGGGATACTTCTAATAAGGCTTGGAATCTCATTGGTGGCTTGTAGGACTCTCTAGTAAGGTAGTAAGTGTTAAGGCCAGGTGTTCTCATGTTCCTCAGCAGCCACATACATTGAGATTTATCACATGATCTGTAGACCCCCACACCAACATGCTTTTCTGTAAATGTTCCTCCACCATCAGCCAGATTTTTTTTTAAGTACAATTTCCATTTTATTTTTCTCCAGAGAATGGTCTGTCTTCAGTCTTTAAGGACTCAGCTCCTTACACAGGCTTTGGTGGGGGTTGTGGGGCAGAACCCACAGGTCTAAATCCAGGTAGAGGTGTTCGGTCCTTGTGGGCTTCATGAGATTGATTCCTGATTACTTTGCTGTGAATTGCACAACTCAAACAGTAAAGTAGCTTCACAAACAGCTTGGGAAGCATACAGGCATCAAAGACGCTTCTTCAGAAATGTCCCTGACTGCTGTGGCCTCCACTGTATTTTGAATGATGAATTTCTTAATGGCCTTGTCCTTGGGCACACATCAGGCACAGTTCATGCAGCAAATAGGTTGCACATGGCTGTGGCCGTTTTTGACATGATCTTTGTTCCTTCTTTTCTTTGTCATCTTGGAGGCATGGACCGGAGAGGAGATTCTTGAAAGAAGACTTTACATTAAGACCTCACTTTTTTTCTGTGGAATCTATATCTCTTCTCAGAAAACAACTTTATTAATAGTCTTAAGTTTGCCCTTATACAATATTTATCAAATGAGATGAGTGTGTGTGTGTGTGTGTGTGTAGAATGAAAGTGAATTAGCCAGCTGGGTGTGGTGGCTCACACCTATAATCCCAGCACTTTGGGGGGCCGAGGTGGGCAGATCACTTGAGGTCAGGAGTTCAAGACCAGCCTGCCCAACATGGCAAAACGCCGTCTCTACTAAAAATACGAAACTTAGCCGGATGTGGTGGCTCACACCTGTAATCCCAGCTACTTGGGAGGCTGAGGCAGGACAATTGCTTGAACCCAGGAGGTGGAGGTTGCAGTGAGCCGAGATAGCACCACTGCACTCTAGCCTGGGCGATAGAGCGAGACTCTGTTTCAAAATAAAAAAAGAAAGTAAATAAGTAAATTAGCCTCCGTAGCAAGCCTCATGTAGCTGATGGCGCTAAGGCTGAAACCAGGGTTCAGTAGGAAAATTCCTTATAAAGGTCTGCTTTCCAGAACTCCAGGTTGGGAGTTTATGCCAGCTTTTCATGTGAAAACTATTTACAGTTATGCCATTTGTACTGCCTTTTTTATATTTAACACTTTTAAAGTTATGTTATTACCTTGAGTTTATTTGTTCTTTGAGGTAGTTTCTGTTCTGCATAACAGAAACATTAAAATAAATGACCGTAATATAACTGGACATTGTTGCACTGTTTGAAGCATTTATCGGAGGAGCTGAGGGTGTGATATAGAGCAGGCACATTCTTCTGGGAATGTTAGTGAGGTTTTTGTGAATAGTTTGAATATACACAGTGAATTTGCTTTTATTTCCTTAGTGTCTGAAATGCGGAATCTTTGGAAAAGTCCAGTTTGCAGAATATAGTATGCTCCTTGTCCCAAATTAAAAAGGAAAGATTATATGTCGTGAAAACCCTGTCTTGGATACTTTCTCCTCTCTCACATATAAAGGAGTGAAGGGGATCATTCTAAGGAGCCAAGATTCTGAAAGGAGAATTAAGAACTATATACAATAAGCTATTATACAAGGCCAAATGTAGTTAAGTACTGGCTGAAAGGAGGGAGAAGTGACTTTAAGAGTGTGAGGAGGGACCAAAAATTGTCTTAGAGATGGCCTTGGAGATAAGCCTTAAAAGGAGGCTTAGACTTTATGAGGAGGAGATTGGAAGAAAGGGTAAGAGAAGGAGGAATTTTGAGGGACTACAGTGTAAGGAATGACAGAACTAAAGGTCACCTACACATCAAGAGGAGGACCACGGCATGTTCAGTTGATCCCTTATGGCTAAAGCTGAGAAGAGGAACAATGGGATTGATGTCTAGATTGGAAGCTATTTAGGATACAGCTTTAATGCCTTGCCAAGGAATCTAGAATCAGAGGTCGTTGAGTGATTTGAAAAATGATTTTGGCTGCATTATTTAGGCTGGATTGGAGAACCTGGAGGCTCAGGCATCAGTTCTTTCTGTGGTCCAAAGGAAGGTGATGAGCACTGAAGTTGGTGGCTGGGGAAATGAAAGATGGTTATAAAGAACAATGACAAATTGCACTGTTACTCATTCTACCAGGATGTGGTGACTATAATCACAAACATGAAAACTTGTTTAGTCACTTTTTTTTTTAAGCTGCCCTCACTTAGACTCTGCAGAAGTAGTGAAATAATACAATTGAACCCTTCAGTTCCCTTAATATAAATCTCTTTCTTGCTTGCTTGCTTGATTTCTTTCTGTCTATTTATTTATTTATTTATTTATTTATTTATTTATGTATTTTGTGAGACAGAGTGTTGCTCTGTCACCCAGGCAGGAGTGCAGTGGCACGGTCTCAGCTCACTGCAACCTCTGCCTCCCGGGTTCAAGCGATTGTCTCCTGCCTCAGCCTCTTGAGTAGCTGGGATTACAGGTGCTCACCACCACGCCCAGCTAATTTTTGTGTTGTCCAGACTGGTCTTGAACTCCTGACCTTAGGTGATCCCCCTGCCTTGGCCTCCCAAAGTGTTGGGATTACAGGCATGAGGCACTGCCCCCAGCCAGTTCCCTTAATGTAAATTTCTAACCTGATTGAGTGAATTGTTTGTGGCCCTGAATTGATGAATGTGTTCTTCTGAGGCCTCTTCAAAAGGAGAAGTTTTGAAATAAATTTCAAAACTTAAAAGGACAAACTTGGATTGTGGAATTGGACTGTTTTCCTTATCTGAATTTTGGAGCTGTTAGAACTTCTTATTGCATCGATGATTAAAAACAAAACAAAAAAACCACAGCTCTAACGTTTGTGCAAAATGTTTGGATATATTTATATAGCATGAGGGGGAGGATTTTCTTCATTCTAAATGAATGAGCAATACCATTAAAAGTTTATGGGTTGGCCGGGCGCAGTGGTTCATGCCTGTAATCCCAGCACTTTGGGAGGCCGAGGCGGGCAGATCACCTGAGATCGGGAGTTCAAGACCAGCCTGATCAACATGGAGAAACCCTGTCTCTACTAAAAATACAAAATTAGCCAGGCGTGGTGGCGCATGCCTGTAATCCCAGCTACTTGGGAGGCTGAGGCAGGAGAATCACTTGAACCCGGGAGGCAGAGGTTGTGATGAGCCAAGATTGCACTATTGCATTCCAGCCTGGGCAACAAAAGCCAAACTCCATCTCAAAAAAAAAGAAAAAAAAAATTTATGGGTTAACCAGACTTTAGTCCTGAAGGATGTTCTATAGAAAGTAAAAGCCTATTAAGCTGACCCCTTTGTGCCAGAATTGTATTGCATTTGTAGCTAGTTGCATCTGGAGGTGCTGAGGAAATGATTGTCAATACAACTAGATTTCCATATCGCCTTTTATCTCTGCAACCCGAGAAGTGTACCGTTGAACAAGTACTTGAAAAAGTTGTGTGGTTTAGGTTGCATTAGAACTAGCAAAAATCTCTGAAATCTTCTCTGCTTGCACTGCTGTTATCAGTAATCACAGGGAACTGTTTTACTGAGTTCCACACCAAACTTGATACCATCACAATTACATTTTAGATGCATTTGAATTGCCTTTGTTTCAGCTAATAGTGTTGCCTACCCTGGGAGATGATGATGAAACAAAACAGGTGGCGGGGGATAATTGGAATTTGAAATTAACTCTCACTTTCTGCTTCCTTCATGAAATGAACAGAAAAGGAGTGGTTAATCACTGAGAATAAACTTCATTCAGCTGGCTCACTGCAAGGTGTTGCCTTTAGAATACATTGTTGCTCTGATGGGCTGCTTTTGATTATGTTTCCAGCTGTTATTAGGGGAGCAGTATCATGTTTAAGGGGGAGTGTCTCAGCCTGAATCATTTGCTCTATTTTTTTGTATTGGTTTTATTTTTTGGATTAATGGTTTGAGTTGTTAAATGAATTGGAGAGTGAAGCAACATCCTGTTATCTTCTTGTCATCTTTGTCTTACCTCAGTGCTGTGCTGTCTGTAGGCACAGAGCAGAGCAAGCCTGTGCATGTTTTTAAATGGCCTTATGGAGGAGAAAGCAACCTCTCAGGATGCAAATGAGACAGAATTGTATGTTCTTGACACCGTTGCAAAAATCTTGTATTTGGAGTCTTTTAACTTAAGAATTGCCCAGAGTGTGGTCAGCCCCATGCTAAAAGGAGCACTTCTTTATGTCTGTGACATGAATATCCTTGTTATGTGCCTGACCATTCCAGATGTAGTAGTGTTGCCATAGTACCAGGCTTTATTAGTTTTCTGGTTATATTCTGCTAATAGCTAGATGGTATGGGAATATTTTTTCCCTTTACTTAAAGTACACAGTTTTGATTATCAATGGTTTGCAGGTATTTTAATTTTGAAAAATAATTGGTGAAGGACTAAGTAGAAATATGTGTCTGGGGTTGTATTTAAATACATGAGCAACAGATATGACACGTCCAGGATCGCTGAGTACTTGGACTCAGAGACAGCTATTACTCTCCTCTGCACCCTCTGGCATTTTTAGGAATTGTTGTCTTACCAGAATGAGAATTGGAAAGTTACCAAATACTGGTGGTTTGGGATATGCAAAAATCCTTGATGGATTTTGAAAGTTAAAAAAAATGAGAGTTAAACAATTATGTATAGCTTGCTCTTTTGTTTTTGTTGTGTTTTTTTTCTCATTGTTTTGGTTATTAGGCACGTGTAGCCAACCTCATGGCTCCTAGATGGCTTGCATTCCAATTAAAATAGAAATATTTGCTTTAAAATTTTCAGTATATGTAGTGCTTGCTTATTAGTGTCATGGGATCCTTGGGGTGTCATTTTGCCAGTGAGAAACCTCTGTGGCCATGGCCACGGCACCTTCTGCCTGAATAGTGCTCGTGCCCACTGGGCTTATTCTGCCCACTCAGTCTTGCAGGCTGTGCTCAGCTTGTACTACCAGCCTGGATCCCATACCTGCCAAGGGCAAGCCAGGTGCAGAGCAGCGAAGGGTGTGTGGACAAGCTAGCACGGTGTCTGGCCACTGCACACAGCCAGGCACTCTGGCTGCTGTGGTGGGGTAGGCATTTCCAGGCATAAGCACAGCTGCCGGTTCTGTGTGAGGCTGCAGCTGGACCAGAGTATCACATGCAGCTTCTGCTGCGGGTGCCCACGTCCGGACAAGGGGAACATGGGGGCATCCAGAAACTTGGAGACACCAGGAACTTCAGAACTCCAAAGAGGGCGTCACAGCCCTGGCTCGGGGAGACCCTAGGTCTGAGCTTCCCAAAGGGCCCCAGCTCTTCTCTCTTTCTGATTGCCTACCACATGGTGAGCACGGGGGGTGTTTCAGCCCTGTTTGCGTTACAGCTCTTTCAGTCCCGCCATTTGGTAGGTCCTGAGTTCTTGTCCCATGCCCAGAAAGAATGAAGTATGCAGACAACTGGGGGGTGAGCAAGGTGGAGAGGAGCTTCATTGAGCAATAGAACAGCTCTCTGGAGACCCAAAGTGGGTAGCTCTTTCTGCAGCCATGTCGTTCTGATGAGTGTCTAGCTCTCAGTGGAGAGGAGACCCACAGTGGGTAGATCCCTTTTGCATGCAGGTTGTCCCGACATCTGTTTGAGTCTGGCTGAGTCCAGGGTTTTTATGAGCTCAGAAGAGAGGCAGTGTGTGCTGATTGGCCATGGGTGGCCATGGGTGGGCCCAGAAAAAGCACCATAAGTTCTCACTCTGGTCTGTGGACTCTTAACCAGAACTGACAGCCTAGCCCCCATGCCTCAGGCCGTCCCTGGCTTGAAGATGGGGCTTCACCGGAAACCCACCCCTTTCCGCCCAGGAGCCTGCCTCCTGCCACGGTTCATGTCATCCACAGTGCCCAGGCTGTTCATAGCAAGGGATGCCTGCAGGCCTACACTGAGCCGGCCTCATTCCTCCCTTGGCCTCCCTCCCATGCTCATTGGTCCCCAAAGTCCAGAGTGGGCTGAGACAGCAGGGGCCTGGTGTATCAGCACTGCCCCAACCACATGTACACCTGGCCAGGTCACAGCATCACCTGGGCTCAGCCACAATTTTGCTCCACCCCAGAGTGGGTGCTGGGAGTGGGGAGAGGCCAGGCAGCAGGAGTGGCATTTCTGAGCCTGTGGGTGTAGCTGTGGCTGGGGGCTGCAGCTGCACCCAGGAGCGTGGGGCCCCTGCTCCAACAACTTGGAAGAGGGCAGGGCTCCCGCCTATTCCCAGCTCCTGCCAGCTCCATGGAGTGTGCAGCCCTGGCCATGCCTCTCCCACGGCAGCTGGCTTCTTTGCAGCAGCTGCTCCAGATGGGCCGCTGCTGCCATCTTTAGGTCCCTCTCCAGACTAGTTAATTTTAAATTATTGAACCTTCTTGAGCTCAAGGTTAGCAAGCCTAAAAGGGTGAGTCATGTATTAGAGGCTTGCAAAAGATTCAGTGGTGGAAGGACAGAATTTTTGATCAAATTTTGCTTTGTATTTGGGCTTGCAGGAACTGTGGAAGGTGCATCAGTGAAGAAATGGACCAATGTGTATAATCATGGAATCTTCTTGCTAACCATCACCACCAGCTCTCCTTAATAAGTGAGCAAGAGTGGGTCAGGGGAGAAGGAAAAGAGGTCAACATGAAGCTAAAGCAGCGAGTCGTGCTGTTAGCAATTCTCCTTGTCATTTTTATCTTCACCAAAGTTTTCCTGATTGACAACTTAGATACATCAGCTGCCAACCGGGAGGACCAGAGGGCCTTTCACCGAATGATGACTGGCTTGCGGGTGGAGCTGGCGCCCAAGCTGGACCATACCTTGCAGTCTCCCTGGGAGATTGCAGCCCAGTGGGTGGTTCCCCGGGAAGTGTACCCTGAAGAGACACCAGAGCTGGGGGCAATCATGCATGCCATGGCCACCAAGAAAATCATTAAAGCTGATGTGGGTTATAAAGGGACACAGCTGAAAGCCTTACTGATACTTGAAGGAGGACAGAAAGTTGTTTTCAAACCTAAGCGGTAAGTTTTCATCTGGGAAACTGCATGTGCTAGTTGGTTGATTGATTTAACTTGGGATTTATATAAGATTTATTTTATCATCTTCTCTTGGAAGTCTCTTCAGTAAAATAAGAGGGGTAGACTAGATCTCTAAAGTCTTTTCTAGCACTTAACATGAATCTGTGTTTATAGTATCATACAGAATAGTTTTCCTGCCCTAAAAATCCTCTGTGTCCTACCTACTCATTTTTCCCTCTCTGCCCCGGAACACCTGGTAACTCACTGGTCTTTTTACTGTCTCCGTAGTTTTGCCTTTTCCTGAATGTCATATAGTTGCAATCACAGTATGTAAGCCATTTCACATTGGCTTCTTTCACTTAGTAAAGTGCATTTAAGATTTTTACATATCTTTTTGTGGCATGATAGTTCATTTGTTTTTATCACTGAATAATATTCCATTGTCTAGATGTACCACAGCTTAATTATCCATTCACTTACTGAACGACATCTTGGTTGCTTCCAAGTTTGGGGCAATTGTGAATTAAGCTGCTATAAACATCCATGTGCAGGTTTTTGTGTGAACATAAATTTTCAACTCATTTGGATAGATACCAGAAGCATAATTGCTGGACCACATGGTAAGAGTACGTTTCATTTTGTAAAAAACTGCTAAACTATCTTCCAAAGTAGCTATACCATTTTGTGTTTCTACCAGCAATGCATGAGAGTTCCTGTTGCTCCACATCCTCACCAGGGTTTGGTGTCAGTGTTTCAGACCACAGCTATTCTATACATCTCTCATTGTTTCTTTCACCTGTTTTAAGTAAAGAATTGGGCCATTTTAGTTACCTTAGTAACTAAATATGTATGTTGTTCATGATCCCTTTGGACTTCCTAGGGATCTACAGAGATAATTTGTGTGACAATTCTGTGACATAATTATTTTTATTTATTTATTTATTTATTTATTTCTCTACACAAGACAGCTTGGAGGGTATAGTTAATTTTCTAAAAACGTTTTCTGAGTGTATGAATCTGAATTAGGTTAACATCATGATGGTGATTTGTATTCTTTTGCCAGGAGTTAGTTACCAATGAATATTCCCAAAGTTTGTAATGTCTGAAATCTTTTGTATACTAAACATTATTTTAATTCCTCAGTAGAACTTTTGAAAAAATTATAACATGACTTTAGATTTCTTTCTGGAGTGGCAGAATAAATGTAGGGAAAAGATGTACAAAGTTCAACTCCCTTTCTTACCCAACTATTAGTAAATAAAAGGCAGTCAGAGCATGAATGTATAGGGAGCCCAGAAATCGAAGGGATCACTATTGGTCTGGAACTGGGAAATATATGTCAGTGATGTGGAAATTAGGAAAGTTAAAAAATGTGGTAGACTTTCAGAGAATAAAAATTTGATTGGGGCTGGGCTTGGTGGCTCATGCCTGTAATCCCAGCACTTTGGGAGGCCGAGGTGGGTGGATCACTCCTGGGCAACGTAATGAGACTCCATCTCTATAAAAAATAAAAAATTAGCCAGGTGTGGTGGTGTGCACCTGTAGTCTCAGCTACTTGGAAGGCCGAGGTGGGAGGGCGGGAAGATTGCTTGAGTACGAGAGTTTGAGGCCGCAACAAGCCGTGCTCATGCCACTGCCCTCCAGCCTGGGTGACAGAGTGAGACCCTGTCTCAAAAAAAAAAGTGGTTATGTGGGCCTGGGATCTAATTTCTGTTTAACGCACACTATTTTCCAGGGATTACACTAAGTACTTTTGTATCTGTTAATCCTTTAAACCCTTATAGGAAGGTTTAACCTTTGTGTACAGTTTCAGTTCTTTTTTCAGAATAAGAAACTGAGGTTTAGAGAGTGTAACTAACTTGACAAGGTCATTTCACATTAATCAGTGGTACGGAAGTTTGAACCCAGATTTGTTAGAGTTGTAAGCAGCTTGTATTCTGCCACACACATGGAATTCACTTAAGTTTGTTTGTTTCCCATAAGTGATGACGTGGAGCACCCATCATCAAAAATCACATTTAGCTTTGAAGTATAGTCTTTGACTTCTTGGCCTGAGAGATTAGCAGCATAAACGGAGTGATGGAAAAAGGCAAACTAAAGATAAAAAAAAATTTGCATATAAAGAGATGGTCAGGCACACTGGCTCACACCTGTAATCCCAGCACTTTGGGAGGCTGAGGTGGGCGGATCACTTGAGGTCAGGAGTTTGAGACCAGCCTGGCCAACATGGCGAAACCCCATCTCTACTAAAAATACAAAAAATTAGCCGGTCGTTTGGTGTGTGCCTGTAATCCTAGCTACTCAGGAGGCTGAGGCAGGAGAATGACTTGAACCTGGGAGGCAGAGGTTGCAGTGAGCCGAGATTGCGCCATTGCACTGCAGCCTGGGCAACAGGAGCAAAACTCCATCTCAAAAATATAAAATAAAATAAAGAGATGAGTTGTGAGCATTTTGTGTTTAAATAAGAGGAGATCCAGCTGGATGCAGGGGCTCACACCTGTAATCCCAGCACTTTGGGAGACCGAGGTGGGTGGATCCCCTGAGGTCAGGAGTTCGAGACCAGCCTGGCTAACATGCTGAAACCCCATTTCTACTAAAAATACAAAAAATTAGCCAGGCGCGTGCCTGTAATGCCAGCTACCCTGGAGGCTGAGGCAGAAGATTCGTTTGAACCCAGGAGGCAGAAGTTGTAGTGAGCTGAGATCGTGCCATTTGCACTCCAGCGTGGGCAACAAGAGCGAAACTCTGTCTCAAAAAAAAAAAAAAAAAAAAATGAGATCCTCGTCACACCCACCACTTGTACACTAGGGAATTGAAGGGGAGATGGGACAGCAGGAAGTGTGTTAGAAGACAGATATTCCCAAGAGTGTGCAGTGTTAAACCAGGTACTTTGCAGGATAGGCTTGAAATGTTCGGACAAGATGTAAGTGGAGGGAGGAGAGGCCAGACTGATGAGTAGGGGAGGTAGCAACAGATAAATGCATAACCTTAGTCACTTCTTGCTTCATCTTATATCTCTTACTACCACTGCAGCCTTCTCATTACCTCCCTCCTCCAGACCATCCTGGAAACCACTTCCGTTCTTCCCCAGAAGATTCATATTATCACTTTGTTCCCCAGCTTTAAACCATCCAGGGACTTCCCATTGCCCACCAGACAAAACCCAGCCTCCACAGCCTAAGGTCAAGCCCCTGACTGTCTGGTCTCCCTCTCTCTGCTCAGCATTATCCTACCTTTGCTCTTTGTTTCTGTCAAACTCTGGCCCCGTGCTCCCCCATCATCTCCTAAATAGCCTATGTCCACTCCCAGCTCCAGGGCACTCTCCTCTCCAACTCAGCAAGGTTTTTTCCGGCCCCTGCCATAGGTGTTAACTTTCTTAGTCGATGTACATACTGACTTGTGCTGCTTTATATCAGCAACTATCGCAGGCTGGGGAAAGTGGGGGTAAGTTTAAGTGCTTGCAGAAATTGACTCTAGTCCCTAAACACCCAGCAAAATGCTGTTCTGACCCCTAGGGCTTCGGAGGCTATTTTGTCCTGGTGTAAGTGCAGATTAATGTCCTTGGTCAGACTCTGACGTCCTTCAGCAGAAGGATAGGAATGATTTATTAGCAGTTACTGTATGAATTTTGCTGCTCTGTCAGTGGCTTAAGATGGATCACTCTCTGGTAAGAGGAGAATCTAAGTCCTTTCTCTAATAGCCACTTGTGGTTTTAACATTTCTGGAGCCTGGTTATCCATGTCCTACTCTCAGGGATACAAGTTGCGTACAGTATAGGTAGATGATATATATAGGAATACAGTGACACTTTTATTTACACATTTTGCCTTACATTGTAAGTAAGGGTAATTTTTTTTTTTTAATGTAGCTATTTCCATTCTAGAAGTAATTGATTTTCACAGGCAAAAACGGCAGTTATGTTGGAAAAAGAACAAGAAGGCAGGGGCCTAGGAGCGGCTACGTAGAAGTGAATGAGTAATCTTAGGAAGTACTAAAAGGGACCTTGGAGATCAGCTAGTTCAACTGTCCATTTTACAGGTGAGAAAAATGACATCCAGAGTTCCGTATTTCACATAACCAAAACATGTGCTAAGGATTCAGGCCTGACTTCAATGTAGTTCTTTTGATTCTTACTCCTTTTCTCTTCCCGCCGTCTTTTCCTCTCCTGCCCACTCCCGAAGTTCCTGTATTTCTCTAAGCTTTTGCATTTTACTCCGAGCAGCCTTTAGATGGATTGGAAAGCTCTCTAATGTTTCACTGAAAGGAACGTACTGCACTTCACCACATACCTTCCTGTGGCTGCCCTGGAGTACTAAAAATAAAGTATTCAAGGATAGCCTACAGCTGTAGTAGAGAGAACAGTACCTGAATAGTGTCAGCTTTTTGCTGCAGTGGTATTTCAAATTTGACTTTTAATTTAGAGGTAGCTAATATAAACCTTTTAAAAAATTATTCCTAAGTAATCCTTTGCACTAGGAACAAACAAACAAATACATTTGGGTATATTGACCATGCTAAGAAGAAACTGGTGCGCAACCAGATGGTGATCAACGTGGCTGTCTTCTAACAAATGCTTCATCATTTTGCCTTGAAGATATGTTTTGTGGAGATGATTTCACTGTATATTCTAAGGTCATTTAAGTTGAGGTTCACTGCCTTTTATACTGTTTTCCACTTCCCTATTGCTGTTTTAGCATGGGAGAGCCAACTATCCTTAGTGGAACTTTTCTTCTCCATATCAGTCTCAATTGATTTCTATTTCATAGGTCCATTGTAAAGTCTAAAAGGTCTCCTTTAGATTCGGGAAATGCAGGAGACCAGTAGAGAACATAGGTGAATTAAGTGCTTTTTTTCTTCCCAATTAACACATTTAAATTCTATCTTTTAAAATGATTAGTAGAAAGAAATATGCCAGTCTTCATTATCCTTTGCTTATGTCATGCATATGATAGAAAATCATCAGAATGCAGTTTAAGATGAAAGAGACCTTAGAAATTACTTCTTAGTCCAGCCCCTAATATTGTAAATAAGGAATCTGAGACCCAGAGAAGAGAAAAGTTTTGCTCAAGCTTACCCAGTCAAGTAATGGCAGCCATACCCACTTCCCACTGCCAGTCCAGGACTCCTTGTACGTCATAAACTTAAAAAAAAGAACAAGAATGGTTATTCAAACAACTTTTTTCAAAAGCACCATTACCTTCCCATTAATAAAGATTGAGTTATATCAGACCATTTTCCCCCAAATTTAAATTTCTCTTATAAGCTTTGCCACAGCCATTCTGGTAAGCAAAAGTTTTTTGTTTTTTGAGACAGAGCCTCACTCCGTTGCCCATGCTGGAGTGCAGTGGCACAGTCTCGGCTCACTGCAACCTCTGCCTCCCAGGTTCAAGCGATTCTCCTGACTCAGCCTCCTGAGCAGCTGGGATTACAGGCATTCACCACCACACCCGGGTAATTTTGGTATTTTTTAGTAGAGACAGGGTTTCACCATGTTGGCCAGGCTGGTCTTGAACTACCGACCTCAAGTGATCCACCCACCTTGGCCTGCCAAAGTGCTGGGATTACAGGTGTGAGCCACCGTGCCTGGCCAGCAAAAGTTTTAGTTACACGTTTTTCTTCATTTCTTCAGGTCAGTCTAATAAACGTTTTAGTAGACATTTATTAAGCACCAACTGTGTGCTTAATAACAGTGTGCTGGTGGTACAAAGACAGTCCTTGTCTTCTAGAAAACTACCTTGTATCTGTACTTAAACTACATCAAAAGCCCTTTAGTGGGGCAAAATGACATCTTCCGTGTTTTGTTCTTAGAATGATCGCTGACGTAGATAGAGAATTCTAGTCTCCTTCTCTACCTCATCTTCACTCCATCTACCGGCAATTCATGCTAATCCACAGTTGTTCTCAGGGTTGACAGAGAAGGTGACTATAGCAGAATCAGGCTTGCTAAAGCTTGTATTCTACCACTTGTGCTGTCACCTGTTACTGGTGTAATCCATGTATACATCTGTGCTTCCCATTCACTTTGCAGGTATAGCCGAGACTATGTGGTGGAAGGGGAACCATATGCCGGTTATGATAGACACAATGCAGAGGTAGCAGCCTTTCACTTGGACAGGTACGTATGATCACAGCAGGTTATGTTCATTTTGTTTACTTTCAAATATCTTGAAGAGGACTCATGGACTCCTTCAAAAGGATGCAACACTAATAAGTAACTTGTTACCCCTTTTAGATAGCTAATTGACTAGTTCCATTACACTTGTATGAGTCTCATAATTTGGTTGGCACTGGGAATACTAAAGTATTTTAATTCCGTGCTTCTTTAGGTCATTTCATTTCTGGCCTGCTCTGTTATTATCATCAGTGAAGATATTCTTGGTAAATAAACTTTGAACTTAAATATCTGAATTGAACTAGTCATTAATTGGGCCTAGCCGTCCTGTTGTTTTGTTATGTATTTGTTTTAAGTAAGTAATGCTGACTTATCCCCATGTGCTGGAAACATATAGCATGAAATATATTATGAGTTTTATTGTTCTTTATACAAACTATGCACAGCTTCAAAAACCAGAATAATTACAAAAGGAAAGAGCCGGGCGCAGTGGCTCACACCTGTAATCCCAGCACTTTGGGAGGCCAAGGTGGGCAGATTGCATGAGCTCAGGAGTTCGAGACCAGCCTGGGCAACATGGTGAAACCCTGTCTCTACTAAAATACACAGAATTAGCTGGGCGTGGTGACAGGCACCTGTAGTCTCAGCTACTTGGGAGGCTGCAGCAGGAGAATCGCTTGAACCTGGGAGGCAGAGGTTGCAGTGAGCCAAGATCGTGCCACTGCACTCCAGCGTGGGCGACAGAGTGAGACTCTGTCTTTAAAAAAAAAAAGAAAGAAAGAAAATAGATGTGAATTATAAGTTTGTAAGTTAACTAGGAAAACTCTATTTTTTTTTTTTTTTTTCCCAGCAGGTTACTAGTCAGGAACCTTGCAGCTGAACTGTCTGGTATCCCAGTTACTCTGCTGACCAGCTCTTTCATCAGGCCATATTGGCCAACTTTAAAAGAAATTGCTCACAATATTTGTTTTAAAAAATTAATTTATGACTGATGCAGTGGCTCATGCTTGTAATCCCAACACTTTAGGAGGCTGAGGTGGGTGAATCACTTGAGCCCAGGAGTTCCAGACCAGCCTGGGCAACATGGTAAAGCCCCGTTTCTACTAAAAAAAAATACAAAAATTAGCTGAGTGTGGTGGTGTGTGCCTGTAGTTTCAACTAGTGGGGAGGCTGAGGAGGAAGGATTGCCTGAGCCTGGGAGATCAAGGCTGCAGTGAGATGTGATTACACCATTGCACTCCAGCCTGAGCAACAGAGTGGGACGCTGTCTCAATAAAATAAAATAAAATAAAATAATAAATAAATAAATTTTTTGAGACAGAGTCTCACTCTGTCCTCCAGACTGGAGTGCAATAGCCTGATCTTGGCTTACTGCAACCTCCACCTCCCGGGTTCAAGCGATTCTCCTTTCTCAGCCTACGGAGTAGCTGGGACTACAGGTACCTGCCACCACACCCAGCTAATTTTTTGTATTTTTAGTAGACACGGGGTTTCACCATGTTGGTCAGACTGGTCTGGACCTCCTGACCTGAGGTGATCCGCCCACCTCAGCCTCCCAAAGTGCTGGGATTACAGGTATGAGTCACCACGCTTAGCCTAAAAATGAATTTATAAGGAAACCAGAAAAAAAAAAAAAAAAGATGAAATGTTTGTCTTTTTCTGAATTAGGATTTTGTAAACATAAAAGCAGTAACATAAAAATCACAAATTCAATAGTCTTGACTAAATAAAATAATGAACATAAGAAACAGCAAACAAAATTTAAAAGCAAACAACAAACGGAGAAAACACTTGAATCTAATATAATCTGAGTATTAATAGCCTTAATATGTGTTTATACAAATCTATATATGTATGTTAAAACTCTGTTAGAAAATGGGTTAAGAACACAAACACTATCAATTGCTAATAAATATGTGGGGGCAGGGGGAAGTACATCCTCACCAGAAATTTTTTAAAATTCAGTTGAGATACTGTTTTTACCTGTTGAAAATGGCAAAGCTTAAAAAAAAGAATACTTTATTGGGAGGAATACATTGAGATTCATATGCTGCTTATGGCATTGTTAATTGTTTCAGTCTTTTTGTTAAGAACCCTAGCATTGTATATCAAAATTAAGGATAAATGTATCAACATTAAGGAATGTTTATATTGTTTGAACAAATAACTGCTTTTTTATACACATATCTAAGACATTTCTAGGAAGTACCCTAGAGAAAGAATACAAAACTCAAAGATATATATACAACAGTCTTAGCTGTAGCATTTTCAGTAGTGAAAAACTGGTTGTAACCTAAACATCTATTGATATGGAAAAGCTTAGATACATGTGTACAATACCATGAATTTTTGCTGCCCCTTTTAAGACCTAGTGGTGTACAGTTGGATAAATCCTACTCCTCACTTAATGGCACACTAGAATCAGGCTTTCCAAGACCTTATCTGTTTGCCTCTTTTCTTCATCCCCAACTCCTCCATCCTGTTTGTTGGACACCAACAGGCATAAAATTCCTCATTTCTGTACCAGTGTTTTGTATTACCCAACACAGTAAGTTTTGTTGATATATATGTAAAGTGATATTTCATTGTTATTTCATTGTTATTTTGTATTTCCCCATTACTGGCAAAGTTTGTCTTTTCACAGCAGGACACCTATTTGTTAACTTAGAGTACTTGTGTACTTTTGATGTTAACTAACTATAATGTTTCAGTTTGTGACTTGTGCTTTGGGAGTCTTGTATTTAAAAGTCCTTCCCTACCTCAAAGTCTGAAAGATGTTCTCTTGCCAATCCTCCTGTCACTTTTGTTAAGTGTCACTGTAGCCAGCCTCAAGTGCTACAGTAACATTGCCCTTCAATGCTAAACTGGCTGTTGTTCTTGGGCTTGGCAATTTTCAATGGGGAGAAAAAAATATTTCCCAATCTAGGCATGTGTTTGTAGTCCTGGCTAACAGGGAGGCTAAGGTGAGAGGATCACTTGAGCCCAGGAGTTCCAGGCTGCAGGGAGCTATGATCATGCCACTGCACTCCGGCCTGGGCAACAGAGTGAGACTCAAAAACCAACTAACCAGCCAACCAACCAAACAAACACACACACAAAAAAAACGCTTCCCAACCTTTTTCATTTGTGGATCCTGATACTTTTTTGCTTTGGGTTGCTATTTCTTCATTACAGTCAGATTTAACCACCTTTCCTTACCTCAGGGGGGATCTCTGGATTTCTATGTTATTTTGACAAATCTGTTGACTTGCCTTTGTGGTTTTTCTAAGACTGGGTTTAGGACAGAATCAGAAGCCCTAAACAATACCCATTTGTAAAGGCTTTCAAATGACTGGGAAAAGGTTCATGATACAATGATGAGTAAAAAGCAAGATATAAAACTGCTTACGATGTAATCTCAATTGTATGTGTATACATAAGTGTGTGTGTGTGTTTATATACCCACACTTAAAGGGAAAACATGCTGATATGCCAAAATGTCAGTACCTGTAATTATTTTGGGGTTGTGGAATTATAGGTGATTTTTATTTTCTTCATTATAAATTTTCTGTGTGTTCCAAATTCTGCCTCTCCAACTTTTGGTCAGTTAGTGTATTTTTTTAGCCAGGAAATTTCATTTTTTAAAATAAATTATTGTTTTCAACCTTTTAGATTATTAGAGGTATCTTCAAATTATTTATTTAATTTGCTCTGTGGGTTTATCCTTTTAGATCAGTCTGCTTTTTTTTTTTTTTAATCAATGTGCTGTTTTATTTAAAGATTTGAACCCATATGTGAGTTTGGGTTCCATTTTTTTTCTAATGCTTTCCTAAAATATATTTTTAATTTTTATTATGAAAAAATTTCTAACCTACAAAAGTAGAAAGAATAGTATAATGAGCCCATATACCCACTCTGTAGATTTAACAGTTGTTCACATTTTATCAGATTTGTCTTATTCTTTTTACTGAAGTGTATATTAAATTACACACACCTTGACATTAAATTCCTAAAAATATGTGCCTTTAAAAAATTAGATTTACCTACTAGCTAAAACCCTTTACACATTTGATGTGAACTATAATTTTTAAGACTGTTATTTAAAAAACATCCCCTAAGATTTTTCTCTTCTATTTTTCAATCTTCCAAACCAGGATTCTGGGTTTCCGCCGAGCCCCCTTGGTGGTTGGCAGATTTGTTAATCTTCGGACAGAGATTAAACCTGTTGCCACGGAGCAGCTGTTGAGCACCTTCCTAACTGTAGGTAAGAAGATTGTAGAGGACATTTATATAGGGGAGTGATTAATAAGTTAAAATGGGGCATTGTTGAGCAAGCTGGTTTCTGACTTTTAGGAATTAAAGAACTTAAGGGAATACAAAAGCAAATCAGACAACCAGCTCTCACGTTATTTGGGAAAATGAGTCTAAAGGAGATGGCAGGAAATTGAAATTTTCCTGTGTACTCTTGTGTTGTCTGTGACATAGGAAGTGAGGTAATTTAGTGATAGTGAAAGCAGGTGATTATTTCCTTCTGCTTTCTCTTAGAGCTATTAAGTCTCAAACTCAGAATTTGGCCTAAATTGGTTATTGTTTGTATATCATTGGCTCAGTTGTTTTTACATATGTGTATATATATGTTTTCTTGGAAACTGTCTCCATCTCCTTAGAATTGAGGAAATCTTAAGGCAACTCTTTGGGAGGCTCAGAAATTCTTTTGTAAGGTTGTATTTGGACCTGGAAGATCAATAGGCCTACTACTTCTTCAAGGGTTAACCTATAACTCATAGTGCCTGGAACTGGCTATGTTGCCCCTGGCCTCTGTTTTCCATTATCTTAACTCTGAGGTAAGAGATTTGAGCTAAAATTCTCACTCCTGTTCTTGTGAGCAAGATGAGAATGGGAAGAATCCAAAAGGGCTGTGGCTTCTTGTTTCCACCTCTTCACCTTGACTCTTTTTCAGTGATACAGTGCTCTGCATTAGGGTGTGACTGTTGAAACAGACATTGCAAGATGAACTTCACCTTGCTTTTTGCTAGAGTGAGTGGATTTACATTTAAAATGAGGAAAAACTGAATATTTAAAGGACTTATGACAGATTCATCATTCAGAATTTCAACTTATAAGGCTTGGGCTGTACTTTTCTTATAGATAACCAAAAGCATACAGTGTTAGATATTGTATCAGATATTTTCTAATTACCTTTGGTTGTTCAATTTTATGCTTAGCAAACATGAATTCCTGGTGGGTGCTGGGATTGAGGGAAAGAGTCCAAGAAGAATAAGTCAGGGTACCTGCTCTTCAAAGGCTCACGTATGGTTAACTCATACATTGTATGAAGTGTGGGGAAGGGAAAAGCAGAGGGTTTGTAGAGGAGGTTATTAACACTTGAACTGAGTATTGAAGAACCAGTATGAGTTACCAAGGCAGCAAAGAGGAAAGGGCATTGGCAAATAATGGGAATATTAATGAGAACAAGGGCATAAAGACTGGAAAGTAATAGGGCGGGTAGAGGGATTTGACTGGAGGTGAAGTTTTTAATAATCATCTGACCTCAGCATCACCTTGTTGTTATTGTTGTGTTTTTAAGACTTTATTGTTTTTAGAGCAGCTTTAGGTTCACAGCAAAACTGAGAGGAAGGTGCAGAGATTTCCCAAATAACCCCTGCCCCTCACACGCATAGTTTCCCCCATTATCAACATCCCACATCACAGTGGTACAGTTGTTAAAATTGATGAGCCCACGTTGACACATCATAATCACCCAGAGTCCATAGTTTACATTCGGGTTCACTCTTGGTGTTGCACATTCTGTGGGTTTGGACAAATGTTTAATGACATGTATACATCATTATAGTATCACACAGAGTATTTTCACTGGTCTAAAAATCCTCTGTGTTCTACTTATCATTCTCCACCCCTCTCTCCAATCCGCTTGCAACTACTGATCTTTTTACTGTCTGCATAATTTTGCCTTTTCGAGAATGTTACATAGTTGAATCACAGTATATAGCTTTTTCAGAGTGGTTTCTTTCACTTAATAATATACATTTAAGGTTCCTCCATGTCTTTTCATGGTTTGATTTCTCATTTCTTGTTATTGCTGACTAATGTTCCATTGTCTGATGTACCACAGTTTATCCATTTACCTATTGAATGGCATCTTGGTTGCTTCCATGTTTGGGTAATTGTGAGTAAAGCTGCCATAAACATCTGTGTATAGCTTTCTGTATTGACATAAGTTTTTAGCTCTTTTGGGTAAATACCAAGGAGTGTGATTTCTGGATTATATTAAGAGTACATTTAGTTTTGTAAGAAACTGCCAAACTGTCTTCCAAAGTGGCTGTACCATTTTGCATTCCCACCAGCAGACAGTGAGAGTTCCTGTTGCTCCTCATCCTTGGCAGCATTTGATGTCATATTTTGGATTTTGACTATTCTAATAGGTGTATCTCATTGTTTTAGTTTGCATCTCCCTGATGACATATAATGTAGAGCATCTTTTCATATGTTTATCTGTCATCTGTATATCTTTGTTGAGGTGTCTGTTAAGGTCTTTGGCTCATATTTAAGTTAGGTTGGTCGTTTTCTTACTGTCAAGTTTTAGGCGTTCTTCGTATAGTATGGCTAACAGTCCTTTGTCAGATATGTCTTTTGAAAATACTTTCTCCAGCTGGACATGGTGGCTCATGCCTGTAATCCCAGCACTTTGGGAGGCCGAGGTGGGCAGATCACTTGAGGTCAGGAGTTCGAGACCAGCCTGGCCAATATGGTGAAACCCTGTCTCTACTAAAAACACAAAAATTAGCTGGGCATGGTGACACACACCTGTAATCCCAGCTACTCGGGAGGCTGAGGCAGGAGAATTGCTTGAACCCAGGAGGCAGAGGTTGCAGTGAGCTGAGATCATGCCACTGTAACTCCAGCCTGGGTGACAGAGTGAGACTCTGTCTCCAAAAAAAAAAAAAGAAAGAAAGAAAATATTTTCTTCAAATGTATAACTTGTCATTTCATTCTCTTGTTGCAATTTTTAAAATGTATTATTAAGTAAGTTGATATAATAATATTAAGTAAGTTGGTATATAATACAAGAATAACTAAAATCTATGTAGCCCCAGCAACCTACACAAGTATGTTCACACTGTTACTTTATCTGATCCTTTTGATGATAGCATGCAATAAGTAGGTGAGGTGTTGCCCACATTTTATACCTGAGAGTGGAGGCTTAGAAGTGGCTAATGACTTTCCCAAAGTCACAAAACTACTAATTGTTAGCCAGGATCCAAACTCAGATTTTAAGACTCTAAAATCTTTCATTAGTTTATAGTCTTTATTTATTCAGTACAACTTTATTTCACTTCTGTTTGACAGGCGCTGAGCTAAGTGCTGAATATGCAAAACTGAATGACCTTCCTATCTTCAAGGATCTTTGTCTAATGGGGGAGCCAGACATGTACAAAGAGTCTGTGGACTGTGGTGGTGGGGGTGGGAGTGGGAATAGGGAGATGGCCTAGAAGTTATGGCCAGGATGACAGTTAATTAGTGAAGGTGATATTTTAACCAAGTCTTAAAGGGAAAATAGCAGTCCCTTAGGTAGATACAGTGGGAAAGAATATTTTGGGTTTGTATTTAACATTTTTTGTGCTATAGATACCTTTGGCAGTCTGGAGAAGCTTATGGATCCTTTCTAAAAATAAAGGTTTTAAATACATACATAAATTAAAATACATAGACTTATAAATGAAACCAATAATATTGAAGTATAATTTCAGTATCAAAAATTTTAAAAAGCAAGTTTAGATACAGTAATATGTGCTTTGTTGTTTAACACATTAAATAAGCTCTATCAGAGATTAGTCACTATTGTGATTTCAAACTATGATTATAAACAGTATTTTGAGATTATCTGCAACAATCCTAGTATGATATGAAAAATCTGTGATTTCTTGTAGAGACAAAGTCCCATGACGGTTTGCTCCCTGCCATCATAATAGAAGGAGATGCTAATTTTTAGTAGAAGTTAGTGAAAATAAAGATGTAATTTTTTTCCCATCGAGCTTACAGGCCCTATGAGTTGACCCTGTTCCAGGAAGAGGACAGAGCATGGACAGAGGTGAGGAGCAATGAGAGAAAAGCAACAAGCTCAGGAGACTGTGCTGTTTAGCTGAAGGAAAGGATATGTGGGGCTGGCCAGTGAGGAAGACAGCTGGTCAGGACAGTGTCACTGGAGGGCCTCTGTACCATGCTTAGGAGTTGAGACTTTCTCTTTAGGCACTAGAAAGCCATTAAAAGAGTTCGAATATGGAAAAATCAGATATGAATTTCAAGAGCAAATTGTGGCAGCATTGTCAAGGGTGCATTGGGAAGGGGAGAATGAAGAGCTGAGAGCACTCTGGAAGTGCTGTGAAATCATATGTAATAAGAGAACTAAAGCAGGGACAGGGAATAGAAAGATTTAAGAGCTATTCAAGAATTGGAATGGAAAGAATTTGGTGAACATTTGGGCTGGGATAGCAATTGAGAGAGAATAAAAAATTAAGAATGACTCCTAGGTTTCTGGATTGGATGACAAGTGATTAGTGGAGCTGTTAACTATTTTAGGAATGTAGGGAGAGGAGCATATTTAGGGAGGTGGAGCAGAGAAAGATAATGAATTTAATTTTGGATATTTTGTTTCCTTGACAGGAACATCCAGGAGTAAGTGTAGACTAATCATTTAGGAGCTAAAGCCTACAGTTTAGGAGAAAAGGCTTGGCTGAAGCCACATATTTTATTGTCACAGTTGGTAGTTCACCCAAGGAGAGCATGGAGACTGAGGTGGTCAGAAGACCAGTTTTTAAAAGTTTGGCAATCCAGGAAATAGAGATTCAAAGCCTCAGTTCATGGCACTGAAATGGGGATATTGAACTCTGGAAAGGTAGATTGAACCATGTTATTAAAAATAAGTAGCTGGCATCAATTGGTGTCTGACAATATGTCAGGCACTGTGCTAAGCATTCCTGGCATGGATTGCCTCATTTACTCTTCACAACCTAGTGGTGGAGGAGGTAGTATTGTTGTCTCCATTTTACAGAAGTTGCTTAGAGAGACTAAATTACATGCCCAGAGTCTTGCAATCTCATGATTAAACTAGTCTAAATGTTAACCCCAGGAACCTGACCTCAGACTCCACATTCTCCCTTCCAGTTATGAAGATTCTTATTTACCAAACTCAAGAGTTTGTATTTTATCCTGTAGGAAACAGGTTTCCTATACCAGGCAATATTTTGTTTGTTTTAGGGCTTTGAATTTTTTTTGAATCAGTAATGGATTCACACAATTCAAAATTCAGGGAAATTCAGGCCGGGTGTGGTGGCTCACGCCTTTAACTCCAGCACTTTGGGAGGCTGAGGCAGGAGGATCACATGAGGCCAGGAGTTTGAGACCAGCCTGGCCAACATGGTGAAACTTCGTCTCTACTGAAAATACAGAAATTAGCCACGTGTGGTGGTGCTCGTCTGTAATCCCAGCTACTTGGGAGGCTGATGCAGGAAAATCACTTGAACTCGGGAAGCAGAGGTTGCAGTGAGCCAAGATCATGCCACTGCACTCTACCCTGGGAGACAGAGCAAGATTGTATCTCAAAAAAAAAAAAAAAATTCTGTGAAATTCAATGAAAAATTTTCTTGTCTGTCCAGTTCCTTCCCCTTTCTCTGAGTGGCAACCTCTAATTAGTAATTTCCTTATGTCTTTTTGTGTATGAATATATATTTTTATCTATCTCTACCATTTTATACAACATATGGCCCACTTTGCATACTTTTGCATCTTACTCTTTTTACTTAATACATCCTAGAAATCTGTATCATGTACAATGAGCTTGTTTTACACTACAAAGTGTTCCATTATTTGGGTTTACCATAATTCATATAACCAGAATTTTATTGGACTTATATGTTGTTCCAGTATTTTGTTTTTACAACCAGTGTTGCCCAGAATTACCTTGTATATATGTCAGGGGTCCCCAACCCCTGGGCTGCGGAATAGTACCAGTCTGTGTCATGGTAGGAACTGGGCCGCACAGCATGAGGTGAGGGGTGAGCAAGCATTACCGCCTCAGCACCAGCTCCTTGTCAGATCAGTGGCAGCATTATATTCTCATAGGAGCACAAGCCCTATTGTGAACTGCGCATGTGAAGGATCTAGGCTGCGCGTTCCTTATGAGAATCTAATACCTGATGATCTGACATGGAGCAGTTTCATCCTGAAACCATTGCCACCCAGCCCCCAACCCCTGTCTGTGGAAAATTGTCTTCCACAAAACCAGTCCCTGGTGCCAAAATGGTTGGGGAACTCCCATACGTATTATTTCACACATGAGCAAGCATTTCTAGAAATGGGAGTGCTACGTCAAAGGGCAATAGGTGTGGCCACATTATCCTATATAGATGTTTAACCAGTTTATATTCCCATAGAAATATATGAGAGTGACTCTTTCTCCTAGCTTCACCAACAATATGTTATTAAACTTTTGATTTTGTGTATTTCATATGTAGCATCTTTTTGTTTGAGAGCTATTTGTATTTTCTATTAACTGTCTTTGCATATCCTTTGCTCATTTTCTGCTGTGTCATTGGTCTTATCGCTGTATAGGAGTTCATCCGTAGGGCGGATAGTCTTCTGTGACATGAGATGTAAATACTCTCTCTCAAATTTTTTTTTTTTTTCCCCCCGAGATGTTCTGTCACTCAGGCTGGAGTGCAGTGGCACAATCTCAGCTCACTGCAACCTTTGCCTCTCAGGTTCCAGCAATTCTCCTGCCTCAGCCTTCCGAGTAGTTGGAATTACAGGTGCATACCACTACTCCCGGCTAATTTTGTATTTTTAGTAGAGACGGGGTTTCACCATGTTGGCCAGGCTGGTCTCAAATTCCTGACCTCAAGTGATCAGGAGTTCACTTATTATGATAGTTGCCAAATGGTGATTTTTTTTTTTTAATGCTCTCTCTCAGCAGTATCATCAAATGATAATTTTTGTATTTTTATTTTTTTTGAGACAGAGTCTCTGTCACCCAGGCTGGAGTACAGTGGCACGATCATGGCCCACTGCAGCCTCAACCTCCTGCTCTCAAGCAATCCTTCTACCTCAGCCTCCTGAGTGGCTTTGACTACAGGCGTGCGCCACCATGCCTGGCTAATGTTTTTACTTTTATTTTTATAGAGACGGTTTCATTGTGTTGTCCAGGCTGGTCTCAAGTGATCCTTCTCCCTCGGCCTCCCAAAGTGCTGAGATTACAGATGTGAGCCACAGTTCCTGGCCTTCAAATGATTTTTTTCATTCTATCATTGCTTCTAGACCTATTAGTTGTCATTCCGTTGAAGGGTAGAACTCCCCCGCCTCCACACATTCATGTGTTTATTTATATCACCATGAACTCACTATGAGCTACAATTTATTACCATTTATAATTATTCAGATGCTTAAACTGTTCCACATTTGGCCAGTGGGAACCTCTACAAACTAGTTCCTGTGTCATTTTAGAATGGTCCCATCATTCTCCAAGCACTTTCTTGCAACTAGCATAATGCTGTGGTCCAGGCTCATCTTGTACTTTCTCTAACCCAGGCCTGAAGTCAGCTATTTCTTCACATTAAAAGGATACAGGCGTATCTTTTTCTGTATCTGTGTATTAAACCCATCAATTCAGGCCTGGCACAGTGGCTCATGCCTGTAATCCCAGCACTCTGGGAGGCTGAGGCGGGTGGATCATGAGGTCAGGAGTTCCGAGACCAGCCTGTCCAATATGGTGAAACCCCATCTCTAATAAAAATACAAAAATTAGCTGGCGTGGTGGCATGCGACTGTAGTCCCAGCTACTTGGGAGGCTGAGGCTGGAGAATTGCTTGAACCCAGGAGGCAGAGGTTTCAGTGAGCCGAGATCACGCCACTGCACTCCAGCCTGGGCGAGAGAGAGAGACTCCATCTCAAAAAAAACAAAACAAAAAACAAACAAACAAAAAACCCATCAATTCAAACTAGTATTTCCAATTCTAATTCACCACTGCAGGATTTATCCTGGCTTTCTCTCTTTCTGTATGTTTAACTCTCTTCTCCACTGGTGAGAAGCCTGGTTACTGTTACACTCAGTCTGTCTACTTATTTGCTCAACTTCCCCCCTTCCTCTATACCTCCCCCTCTATGTAACCAAACTCTTGGCCACACTTGGCCTAGTACCTGACCTTTTTGCCTTCCCCTGGGCACTCTGGCCAAGATCTCAGTCCTAATGAAGAAGAGGAGGACGTTACTTTCCTTTAATTAAAGTTGAGTTCAGGCCAGGCGCGGTAGCTCACACCTGTAATCCCAGCACTTTGGGAGGCCAAGGTGGGTGGATCACCTGAGGTCAGGAGTTCAAGACCAGCCTGGCCAATTGGTGAAACCATGTCTCTACTGAAAATACAAAAATTAGCCAAGCGTGGTGGCATGTGCCTGTAATACCAGCTACTCAGGAGGCTGAGATGGGAGACTTGCTTGAACCTGGGAGGCGGAGGTTGCAGTGAGTCAAGATTGTGCCACTGCACTCCAGCCTGGGTGACGGAGCAAGACTCAGTCTCAAAAAAAAAAAAAAAAAAAGGAAAATTAGTGAGTTTAGAGGCCGGACATGGTGGCTCATGCCTATAATCCCAGCATTTTGAGAGGCTGAGGTGGGCAGATCACTTGAGTCCAGGAATTTGAGCCCAGCCTGGCCAACATGGCAAAACCCCATCTCTACCAGAAAAATAAAAAATTAGCTGGGCATGGAGGCATACACCTATAGTTCCAGCTACTCAGGAGGCTGAGATGGAAGGATGTCTTGAGCCCCAGAGGCAGAGGTTGCAATGAGCTGAGATCACGCCACTGCACTCCAGCTTGGATGACAAAGCCAGACCCCGTCTCAAAACAAGAACAAAAACAAAACAAACAAAGTGAATTTGAAGGATCCTGGTGATGGTAGTTGATGCCAGAGAGAGAGACTGGGTAGAAAGGATACAGGAGGCAAGGGCAACTTGCTTTTGGGTGTATATCCTTTTGTACTTTTTGAATTTTTTTTATACTGTGTGCTTTTTTTATTACCTATCCAGGAAAATAAATGTTTGAAATATAGTAAACTCAGGGTCTTTGTTTTCACCATGCCTATTTACTTAGCTACTCTGTTCTGCATTATTTGGGAGAGAATTTGGAGTCTTCATTATTTCCTTAAGTGTATTTGGCTCCTTTCTGTCCTGTAGGAAACAATACTTGTTTTTATGGGAAGTGCTATTACTGCCGAGAAACAGAACCAGCTTGTGCTGATGGAGACACAATGGAGGGATCTGTCACACTTTGGCTTCCAGATGTGTGGCCTCTGCAGAAACACCGTCACCCATGGGGCAGGACTTACCGAGAAGGCAAATTGGCCAGGTAAATGCTCCTATGAGCCATTACTTAATTCTCCCCTTTGCCTAGCCAGGTGCCAATTCTGTAAAGGAACCAGCACTTCTGTCCAAGAGTAAAAAGAACTGTGGAGTCAGGGGAAAACCCAGTAGGTAGGAACTCTGTCTTCTCTTTGTATGTAACAGTGCCAGGTACAGTGTTGACACTCAGTGCTGGTGATGCTGCTTGTCTCCAGGTGGGAGTATGACGAGAGCTACTGTGATGCTGTGAAGAAAACATCCCCTTATGACTCTGGCCCGCGCCTTTTGGACATCATTGACACAGCTGTCTTTGATTACCTGATTGGCAATGCTGACCGCCATCACTATGAGAGCTTTCAAGATGATGAAGGCGCTAGTATGCTCATCCTTCTTGATAATGCCAAAAGGTGAGACCAGCAGGACTGTCCTTGTCAGGGAGGGGTTTCTGTGTATGAAAGAAGGGCATTTTCCAGAGCATCCTGGAGAACATCCAGAATACAGTTGATAGGTGGCGTCCTTCTTTTTCCACTTGGAGTCTTTGCTATTGGTACCTGTCGTTCTCTCTACTCTCAGGGATCTCAGTACTTCAAAAAATGGAAAAGCAATTCTTTCCAAGGAGTCTAAGACTCTATGAGCCTCTTCTCAGACAACTGGAAACCAGGGTCATTCATTTGTTACTACCTACATCATTCTTTCTTGGCTATGATATTTGGTGTTTAGAAACTTGAGAGATACAGATGTAATGGAGTGTGGAATTTGTTATTAAATTTATTCTATCCAAAGGTTCCTGCAATTAAAAAATTAATTTATTTGATAGGATGTTTTGCTATTTTTATGTTAGTCTAGGCCCATACTTTTGCTATCATGGGAAGAAGAGCTGTTGCCTAGTGTGGATTTTATATATAACGACAAGTTACTTTTATCTTGAATAAGAAAAGTTTATTCATTTTGAATAAATAGAATGTCCTTATTTTTTTAGGCCTGAGCTATTTGGAGAGCACATTGTATTTCCATTTCATATTCTGCATTCTCCATGGTGGCCACTTTAGTGCCACACTTTTAAAAAAAATTTTTTTTGAGATGGAATCTTGCTCTGTTGCCCAGGCTGGAGTGCAGTGGCACAATCTCAGCTCACTGCAGCCTCTGCCTGCTGGGTTCAAGCGATTCTCCAGCCTCAGTCTCCTGAGTAGCTGGGACTACAGGCACCCGCTAATTTTGTATTTTTAGTAGAGACGGGGTTTCACCATGTTGGCTAGGCTGGTCTTGAACTCCTGACCTCAAGTGCTCCACTCGCCTCGGCTTCTCAAAGTGCTGGGATTACAGGCATAGTGCCACCCTTTTAGTTGCATTTAATAAATACTTACTAAATAGAATGCTTCCTTGGAGTACAGAATTTTCCAGGCCCTAGGTCACTACTGTTAACATTGGTTGTTGGAAATAAGCTAAGACATGGCTCCTCAGCAGAGTGCTTGGGCAGCATTTGCTAATGATGCCACCATCTTATACTGAACACCAGGCGCCTTGTGCTTCGCGAAAGATGGTGACGACCACAGAAAATGAAAGACCAGCAAACACTGCCTCTCCCTCTACCCCATTACAGCAAAGCACATAGCACTCATCCTGTGATACACATGATATTTGTTATTTGGTATATATCAAAATAGTTGCTTTGTCCATTCAGGCTGCTATACAAAATCCCTTGGACTGGGTAATTCATAAGCATTGGAAATGTATTGCTTAGTTTCAGAGGCTGAGAACTCTTAAGATGAAGGTGCCAGCAGATTCAGTGTCTGGTGAGGGCCTGTTCCTCAGATGGTGCCTTCTATGTGTCCTCATATGGCAGAAGAGGTGAACATGCTCCCTCTGACCTCATTTATAAGGGCACTAAACCCGTTGATGTGGGCTCTTCCCTCATGGCTTAATCATCTCCCAAAGGCCCTACCTCTTAATACTGTTGGACTGTTACACCAGGGATTATGAATTTGAGGGGGACACAAACATTCAGACAATAGCAGTTGCCTTTGCCTTGAATTACTGGAGGACCTACACTGTACTAAGAACTACCAGACTCCAGCTATTAAGGTGAACCTCTGGAAAGAGGGAAAGGTTGACAGTTTTCTAGAATCAGTTCTCCTTTTCTAACTCTGAATTGCTGCTAAGGTAATTTTTGCATCTGCTGTGAATCAGTTTCCTCAGCCTCTGTGAACAGTTTTTCCAATTTGAATCGGTACATATACTTACTTGTAGGGAATAGGATATTGGTAATTTGGGAGTAGAACAAGTGTGACTTCTTTTTACAAGTAGTGGTCATCTGCTTGTTTGTGGGAATCTAATATAAATGGCCTTTATTTCTCTCTCTGGTCCTTAAAACCTTTGCAGGCTTAGGGGTCTTCAAGTTCTCCCTTTGGTCTGTGAACTCCACACTGTGTTTACCATAATTATGCTCCAGTACCTTCTAATATCTTGGCAGGAAAAGGTCCCTTGTAAATGAGTATATTTGTTGTCAGATATTTTAGTACAGGCTGTTAGGGATCCTGTGTCTAATTGGTCATGCCCCGCTTGTTTTCATTAAGTGATTTGAGCTGCTGGAGCGTGAAATTATCTAGGATCACAGTTGAGTTTCATATAGAATTTGCTATTGCTTTGATGCTAAGAATGGTACTTCCACCGAATTCACTAAGTTTTAATTTAATTTTCAGCTTTGGGAACCCCTCGCTGGATGAAAGAAGCATTCTTGCCCCTCTCTATCAGTGTTGCATGTAAGTTGTGCATAGCAAATACATGTGCCTGCATTGCCTTCCTTTCCAGGCTCAGGTAACAGTACAAACATTTCCTTGGCCCTCAGACTTTCTGATGCCTGAGCCGTGCTTTTCATACTTCTCCAACCTAGAACCTCTGGAGATCCTGAAATGGGATATGAACCTCTGGAGATCCTGAAATGGGATATCAGGGAAAAGTGAAGGCAGATAACCCACAGCTCAGAATTCATCTCAAATTTTGTATGAATAGAAGAGTGTATGTATTCAGTAATACATGTCTATGTTTGGTTTAATAGCAGAATATAATCACCCATACTCCCCACCCCACCGCCAAAAAAAAAACAACAAAAAACAAACTGAGTAAAATCTGCATCCCTGGTTACTACACCTGGTTACCTTGTGGTTTCAAGTCCTCTCACTCACCCATCACATACCACCTGGGGTTCGCATATTTCAGTTTGAAATTAAACCAAAAGTAACTTTTTCCATAAATAATAATTGATTTTGGCCAGGCACAGTGACTCACTCCTGTAATTCCAGGAATTTGGGAGGCCGAGGTGAGTGGATCACCTGAGGTCAGGAGTTCGAGACCAGCCTGGCCAACATGACGAAACCCCGTCTCTAATAAAAATACAAAAATGAGCCGGGCATGGTGGCAGGCACCAGTATTCCAGCTACTTAGGAGGCTGAGACAGGAGAATTGCTTGAACCTGGGAGGCGGAGGTTGTAGTGAGCCGAGATTGCGCCATTGCACTCCAGTCTGGATGACTGAGTGAGACTCTGTCTCACAAAAATAGAAAATAAATAGTAATTGGTTTTTTTAAAAAACCGGGAACAGAGAAATTGAAAAACGAGTCAAGAAAATGAGCTAAAGTCTAAGAAGCTTCTTTTCATCATTCCTGAAATTATTTTTTTTTATTATTATTATTTTTTAAATTTGAGACAGCGTCTGCGTCTGTCACCCAGGTGGGAGTGCCGCGGCGCAATCTCAGCTTATGGCAACCTCTGCCTCTCGGGTTCAAGCAATTCTTGTGCCTCAGCCTCCCGAGTAGCTGGGACTACAGGCACCTGCCACCAAACCCAGCTAATTTTTGTATTTGCAGTAGAGATGGGTTTCACTATGTTGGCCAGGCTGATCTGGAACTACTGACCTCAAGTGATCCACCTGCCTCAGCCTTCCAAAGTGCTAGGATTACAGGTGTGAACCACCGCGCCCGACCATCCTGGTGTAATTTTAGAGCATGCACATGAAGAATCAGCTGGGATTCACCTTGCTTAGCTTCATAGAAAAGCAAGTTCAAAAGCACCACTTAATACTGGTCAGCTCCCAGCAACATCATATCACATAAGACTGCCCTAGCAACTAGTCTCTTTCTCTTCTTTCTTTTTTTAAATAACAACAAAATTCTGTAGAAAGTAACAGTTGGCCGGGCGCGGTGGCTCAAGCCTGTAATCCCAGCACTTTGGGAGGCCGAGACGGGCGGATCACGAGGTCAGGAGATCGAGACCATCCTGGCTGACACAGTGAAACCCCGTCTCTACTAAAAAATACAAAAAAACTAGCCGGGCGAGGTGGCGGGCGCCTGTAGTCCCAGCTACTCGGGAGGCTGAGGCAGGAGAATGGCGTGAACCCGGGAGGCGGAGCTTGCAGTGAGCCAAGATCACGCCACTGCACTCCAGCCTGGGCGGCAGAGCGAGACTCTGTCTCAAAAAAAAAAAAAAAAAAAAAAGAAAGTAACAGTTTACCCAGGCAGTCCTTAATTGTCTTTATTAATGATGGGAACTAGTGATATATACAATCAAGAATTGTGCGTTTGTCTTTGAAGATGTTTTTGTGGTAGTAGTTTTATCAGTCTGGTTCAATCAGGAGATAAAAAAGACACAGTGTGTTAAACAGAGGTGTGTAATATAAATAATTGTTTTTTTTTTTTGTTTTTTTGTTTTTTGAGACGGAGTCTTGCTGTGTCACCCAGGCTGGAGTACAGTGGAGCGATCTCGGCTCACTGCAACCTCCACCTCCCGTGTTCAAGCTATTCTCCTGAGTCAGCCTCCCAAGTAGCTGGGATTACAGGTGCCTGTCACCACACCTGGCTAATTTTTGTATTTTTATTAGAGACGGGGTTTCACCATGTTGGCCAGGCTGGTCTAGAACTCCTGACCTTGTGCTCTGCCCGCCTTGGCCTCCCAAAGTGCTGGCATTACAGGCGTGAGCCACTGAGCCCAACCCAATATAAAGAATTATTAAATTCCAATAACAGGAGTGACTGTAAAAGAAAACTAGGGCTGAGGGAGAGTACCCAAGGAAGGACAAACTTGGAAGGGGATCCCCTCCCAATGACTGGAGTTTGGACTTCAGTGGAGAAGGTTTAGCTCAACCCACCAGATAGCAGAGAAGTTTGCTAGTTTGCAGGTGCTGAACAAGCCAGAAGCAATTCTCCAGAGTGCAGGCTGGGTGTACATTCAAGCCATAGCTGGTGTCATGACATGCAGAGGGAGGGAGAGAATCCAGTAGGAACCTTCCGTGCTGCAGGTGAGGCACACATGTGGGCCTTCAGAGGGAATTGGGGCCAGGGTGAGCAGATGACCTTCAAATCTCTGGTTTCCATGTTGAGAGGGCCTCAGGAGAGTTATCCCCAGGCCAGGCTAAGGCTTGGGGTCACCAAGGACCCACACTTTCTGGGAATGTGGCTAGACAGGGCTTCACTGGATGACCTCTGTGCCTCCCCAACACCACTGTCGACCCACAGAAGCATTTGGAGAGCCCCTTCCCCTTGCAGTGTGCCCTTAGCGCCCTCTAGTAAGAAAGCTTTAGGGGAAAGATGCTTAAATGAATCCCGTCCGTTGTAGCAGAGCACATTTTGGTTTTGTTTGGTTTTTTGAGATGGAGTCTCGCTCTGTCGCCCGGGCTGGAGTACAGTGGCATGATCTCGGCTCACTGCAATCTCCGTCTCCTGGGTTCGGGTGATTCTCCTGCCTCAGCCTCCTGAGTAGCTGGGATTACAGGTGCCCGCCACCACGCCCAGCTAATTTTTTGTGTTTTTAGTAGAGATGGGGTTTCACCATGTTGGTGGGGCTGGTCTGGAACTCCTGACCTCAGGTGATCTGCCCACCATGGCCTCCCAAAGTGTTGGGATTACAGGCGTGAGCCACTGTGCCTGGCCAGCAGAGCATATTTTGAAGAGTGAATTTGGAGCTGAGAGGAAATAACGTGATAACTTAGTCACAGAGGAAGCTCTGATGCTCTGGGCATTTGTAATATATTTCAGAATAAAAAATACCTTTACTCCGTCTGTGCCTGTTTGTCCCTTCCATGCATGCTTTATGCAACAGTCTTCCTTAGCTTTTAAATTGTTGCACAACAGGCTGCCTTTTACAGAATCAGACATTTCTGCGTACCTAGTAATTCCTACTTTGCCCACAGAGAGCTAAGAACTTTTCTTCTCAGATAAATAAAAGATACTCTATAGTTGGTGTCTTGTTTTGTGCTACTATAACAGGATACCACAGACTGGGTAACTTGTTTTATTTTATTTTATCTTATTTTGAGAGGGAGTCTTGCTCTGTCGCCCAGGCTGGAGTGCGGTGGCGCGATCTCGGCTCACTGCAACCTCCACCTCCCAGGTTCAAGTGATTCTCTTGTCTCAGCCTCCCAAGTAGCTGGGATTACAGGCGTTCACCACCATGCCTGGGTAATTTTTGTATTTGTAGTAGAGATGGGGTTTCACCATGTGGCCCAGGCTGGTCTCGAACTCCTGACCTCAAGTGATCTGCCCCCTTGGGCCTCCCAGAGTGCTGGGATTACAGGCATGAGCCACCATACCTGGCCAGACTGGGTAATTTATAATGAACAGAAATTTATTGGTTCACAGTTCTGGAGGCTGGAACGTTAAATATCAAGGTGCCAGCATCTGACAAGGGACTTCTTGCTGTGTTGTCATGTCACATGGCAGAAGGCAAAAGGGCAAAGAGAGAGGGCAACAAGGGGCTGAACTCGCCTTTTTTTTTTTTTTTTTTTTGAGATGGAGTCTCACTCTGTTGCCCAGGCTGGAGTGCAGTGGCGCAATCTCAGCTCACTGCAACCTCTACCTCCCAGGTTCAAATGATTCTCGTGCCTCAGCCTCCCAAGTAGCTGGGATTAAAGGCACGTGCCACCATGCCCAGCTAATTTTTGCATTTTTAGTAGAGATGGGGTTTTACCATGTTGGCCAGGCTGGTCTCGAACTCCCAATCTCAGGGCCCACCTCGGCCTCCCATAGTGTTGGGATTACAGGCATGAGCCACCTCTCCGGGCCTTGAACTTGCCTTTTCATAGCAACATTAGTTCCACCCATGAGGGCAGAGCACTCATGGCCTAATGACCTCTTAAAGACTCCACCTTGATACTGTTACAATGGCAATTTCAACATGTATTTTGGAGGGGACAGACATTCAAACGGTAGCAGTTGGTGAAATAATTAAGGCAGATAGGTAACCTTAAAATAATTTTTTCGTAGGAGAAATTGTTTTAGACTTCAGAAACACAAGAAGAAGGAAGCTTATAGTACCCATTAACGTCTAAGGATACATCCTCTTGTTAACATTGTAGTGTACTTCATTCCAATCCGTGTGTGTGTATTTTGTTTTCCTACAGATTTGAAGTGAAACAGGGTTTTCCTCCAACCTTTTCCCCCCACCCAGCATCATACCATAGGCATTTCCCATTCCACTAAATTTTCAAAATTGTTTTTAACGGCTGCATGGTATTCCTTTCAATGGATGAACCATAATTTAACTATTTCCCAATCATTAGACGTTCAGATTGTTTAACATTTTTCCTGTTACAAACAGCACTGTGGTGAACATGTGTGTAAATCTCTGTATATATCTCTGATTAGTTACACAGAAACAATATCAAAACATGTAATGTTGCTTACTCATTATGTAGTGGTAATTCTAAAACAAAAATGATTTAAAGTATTTTACCTAATTTTTTTTTACTTTTGTCTGCCTAGCAGGCTTTCAAATTCCGTTTGATAATGAGAGGTTTTAAGTAACTTGTTCTATAACTTTTTCTTCCAGCATTCGGGTTTCTACCTGGAACAGACTGAACTACCTAAAGAATGGTGTGCTAAAGTCTGCCTTAAAATCTGCCATGGCCCATGACCCCATCTCCCCAGTGCTCTCTGATCCTCATCTGGACGCCGTGGATCAGCGGCTCCTGAGTGTCCTGGCCACTGTGAAGCAGTGTACCGACCAGTTTGGGGTGGACACAGTACTGGTGGAAGACAGGATGCCTCTCTCACACTTGTAATTCTCGACACAAAATAAGTGAAACTTCTTTTTACAAAGATAGAGAAACAGCACAATCAATTCCAAATGGTATGAGATGGATTGGAAGTGGCCAGCAGCAAGTTCTGGTGACAGGGGACAGGGTGGCCTTGGATGTCTTTGGTGTTTTCTGTAGTGGAAACTAAAGCAAAGACCACAAGTTTCAGAGCATAGAGACATTCCTGCTGAATCGCCTTCTGACCTCCTCGGCAATTGCCCATTTTAGCACTGGGCATCACAGTTGGTCAGTCTTAATTCCCATGCCAAAGGACAAACAGGTGTGACATTTGGATAGACGAATACTGGGGTTGGCTCTGGAGCGTGTGTTTTGAATTGAACCTTGCAGTCCTTTCTCCCGCCTGTGGATTTTGTGGAAACACTTTGCAATCTCTTGTGTCTTTTTTTTTTTTTTTTTTTTTTTTACCAGAACTAGTTAAATCAGAATGCTTACTGTCCTACAGAGTGGCAGCAAATAAAACCTTGCATTCCATCAAGCCAAAATAGCACACTCTGTTGGAGGAGATACATGTTTCAGATAGAATTGGAGGGAAGGACAAAAACAGAAAGGTGTTTGGGCTTTTAAGCCATTGGGTAGTATTGTTTTGATGATCTTAGAGGAGGGAAGAAGAGAGAGAGACCCACTGGTGGAACCAGAATCGGGCAGATGATTGAAATTGAAAAACAGGTTCCCTTGTATTTAGGATCTTAAGGTGTGTAAAAAGCAAACATGACTTTGCACCTAAGTAAATTCTGTATTCTCATAGTTGTATCCCAATTAACCAAAAAGTTGTCTGGAGAAAATGCTATTACAATCTAAGCATGATTCTCTAAGGAGACTAATTTTTTCCCCTTTTGCCGAAAGCAGTCCTTCCCAAATTAACAAAGCAAACTGAAATAATACCTTGAATAACAGGTAGCCTGTGGTCTCTGTCATCCTCATTTCTCTTCTGAAATGAATTTCCACCTCTGCCTTTAGGGTATTTTGTCACTGAAGCTGCTGTTCCCAAGAGATCAGCAACCTTTTTGCCCCTTTCTCCTAAGAAAGGGACACTCCTACAGGTGAGAGTGTATACCTTACTGGTGGCTGGACTGGACTTATCTTGTGATTTGGGGCCACGGAAGACTGGAAACAAAGATTTTAAGCCGCCGCCTTCTTCTTTTTTTTTTTTTTTTTTTGAGACCAAGACACACTCTGTTGCCCAGGCTAGAGTGCAGTTGCATGATCTCGGCTCACTGCAACCTCCGCCTCCTGGGTTCAAGCGATTCTCTTGCTTCAGCCTCCAGAGTAGCTGGGATTACAGGTGCCCACCACCACGCCCAGCTGATTTTTATATTTTTAGTAGAGACAGGGTTTCACCTTGTTGGCCAGGCTGATCTCAAACTCCGGGCCTCAGGTGATCCACCTGCCTCGGCCTCCCAAAGTACTGGGATTACAGGCATGAGCCACCATACCCAGCCAAGATTTTAAGCCTTCTGAGCCTTGAAATTGAGGAGGTTAAAAGGAAGAGCCTTAAGATTTTGATTTATGTCAAATGCTAATTCCATCATTCAGTCTTGTCTGGAGTTCTGAACCCATGATGTTATATTATGCTTCTTTCTCCTCTTAGCACTCTCAAATTTCAGGTTTGTAAAGCACAGTTTTCATTTTGTGTTCTGGCAAAGTGATGTCGACGTGTAAGTAGTTGCAGTAAAACACAGGGGCAAAGGAAGACAGGGCTGATGTGCCCGCTCACCTGTGGACTCAGAGCTATGTGCTTTGCTCCTGCATCTTGTCAAGGTGCGTTCCAGCTTTTCATTCCTGTCAAGCAGAGGCGAATATTTAAACAGTGTGGTTGAATACATTTAATGCCAGCCATTGGAAACTAGTTTTAGGCACCCACTCTCAAAAACAGCTTTAGAATTTATGCCCAGTTTTCTTGCATTGAAAGATAACTGAGTAACCTGTAACTATTTTTAAATAGCATGAAATTAGGAAACTTTTGTACATTTTATATACATTTTGAGATGAAGAGAACAATGGGCTGGGTTATAAAAAGGGTGTGTTGAATTTAAGAAGACAGAGACTAGCACAAAACACAGAATTCGTGTTAACCAAAGGAGGCATTGATTTCAGTTTTAAGGCTACTCACTGTTGTGTGTCCAGGGAAATTCATAGCTCAGTATGAGAATACCCTGGTTAGTGCTCACCCACAAGCTTCCAGGAGCCAGCTGGGAGGAGACAATAGAAAGATATCAGCTCTGCTCTCCCTGTAAAGGTTAGTTGAACTGTTATGGATTTGTGGTTTTTCAAATACATGATGCCTTTAGTATGCCACACTGAAATGAATAAGAAGTCTGAAACTAGGAACTTCATAACACTGAAGGCAGAGCTTCTGCTAAGGAAAAAAGCAGGCAGGAAAGAAAATGTCTCAATCCTTTCTTGAAAGCATTTGCAGAAAATATATCATTTCATTTTATTCGCATCTGTTTTCAGACTCGTGATCTTAAAAGGCATTCTGATCATAAATTTAGAATTTTCATCCATAAAATTTAGAACTCTAATCCATAAAGTTAGAATTGAGCTAATAGAGTGGTGTGACATGGCACTGAGAATATAAATTTTTGTTCTAAGTCAGGATTTCAGTAAGCTGGAAAAGTATGTTTAGGCAAATCTTGGAGAAAACCAACCATAAACTTACAGCTCTAAAATTCAGAAAGCGCTAAAATTTCAAACACTGTTTGAAGAATAGGTCGGGGCCGGGTGCAGTGACTCATGCCTGTCATTCCAGCACTTTGGGAGGCCGAGTTGGGCAGATCACCTGAGGCCAGGAGTTCGAGACCAGCCTGACCAACATGGTGAGACCCTGTCTCTACTGAAAATGCAAAAATTAGCAGGGCATGGTGGCATACGCCTGTAGTCCCAGCTACTCGGGAGGCTGAGGCAGGAGAATTGTCTCTGTCTTAAAAAAAAGAAGAAAAAAAAGGAGGTGGATTTTTTTTTTAAGTGTTGTCACACTGTCCTACTTTCTCTATTAGAATCTAAGACTGTTACAATCAAGTCGTTGCAGGGTTTGGATCAGCTGTAAGGTATGCCTACCAAACATCCAAAGGTAGATGTGGAGACATTTTAATACTACAAAACTAGGAAAATCCGAACTCATGGCCATTTCCTGCCCTCTTCCCACTTGTTACAAAATGTTTATTCTAAAGTTTGAATGGATAAATTTGAGTGTAAAGGTTTTGTTATAAAACTTTCTTTAGTATGAGGCTGCATTGTGGGTTTGGGGGAGGTGTAAATAATTTTCTGTGTAAAACAAATTCATAGGATCTGATTTGCTCAGAGTATTATTCAAGAATGTATTAATAAGGCATTGCCCCCTGTTTGCACTCAGGATTAATATGTCAAATGAAATTTAAGAAGGAAATGGAAGAATTCAGGTACATTAATTGCATATTATTTTGGGAAAGATGAATCCTATACATGGCAATTTTTCAATGTCATCCAAAGCCAGCATTGTCTTCCAAAGAAATCCATCTTTTTTTTCTAAAAAAAGAAAATGCTTTTGCCTTTCCTTCCCTTTCCATCCACCATATTTCTTCAGCCTTTCTTCTTCTTCACCCGTGTATTCTTTGACCAGTAAATGGCCACACCTCAATGATGATAAAACAGCATCGTCAGTAAGCTATCTTATATGCCTCATCCTGTGAGTTTGAGCTTCAGGAAACATGAGTAAAGGTATATGTAATGTATATAGTCGTATATGTATTCTAGCAAGAAAAACATATTTATTTTAACAAAGGGGAACACTGACTTAAATTGCTGAAGGACTTGCAGCTAGTGAAAGGTTCTCAGTCTCTGAGAGTGGACCCTAATTAACATAAAGACTATTCATCAGCAAATACCTACTGAGCAGCTCTAGTGTGCCAGCACAGGCCAGGCCTACTAGTGAGCCAGGCAAACCTGTCTTTGGGAAACTCATTCTACAGGGGAAGGCCAGTTTTTTTCCCTTCAATTCCTCAAGTCTGGGTGGTGACAAGGTAGGAGGGACTGGGTACTGGACTACCACAGGTTTTTAGGAACTAAGGTGTTTCTCATAAACACAAAATGTTGGGTGAAACTCGGAAGCTAATTTGTTTGCTTAAATGGAAAGTGTGGGAGCCACTACCCTGTCTTTTGATCTGCCAAGGATTTCCTCTCAGAGCTGTTGCACAGAGATTGTACTTGGTAAGATACCAAACAAGACAGATATGCATCTAAATTTCTAATGTGTTCTATGGGTTTCAATTCTGAAAAAAGAAAATGAATAAAGATTTTAATAAATATGATGTCTGATCTTTTCCTCCTCTTTCTCCCTTCAGGATATTTCCAGTGGTTCCTATTTCAGTTTCCTTCCTGTTTTGTTAGGGGACAGAAGATTACATCTTTTGTGACCACTTAAACTTCCACAGGGATTGTTTCATAGTACCTGGTGGATTAGACCTGCAGATTTCCTCACCAGTCTTCAAACGGTTCATACTAGATTGTAACTGTACCAAAATTTTTCATGGGATCATTCTTAGGTGCTTTTTATATATTTAATAGTTAATTCCATTTTTGCAGCTTCCTTAGAGGTAAAGGATTATGAATCCTGAAGCACTTGTCAGCATACTACAAAAAAGGTAGGAAGAGAAGGCCAGTTGCCCTAATAGTACCTCTTAAGACACCTAGATTTTTAACTTTTCAGATGGAATCCAGCATCATAAACCTCAACCAGATAACTGAACAAAGCTCTTAAGATTTTTATTGGGCCAGGCGCCGTGGCTCACGTCTTTAATCCCAGCACTTTTGGAGGCTGAGGCCTCTGGGTCACCTGAGGTCAGGAGTTTGAGACCAGCCCAGCCAACATGGTGAAACCCCTTCTCTACTAAAAATACAGAATTAGCTGGGCATGGTGGCGCATGCCTGTAATCACAGCTACTCGGGAGGCCGAGGCAGGAGACTTGCTTGAACCCGGGAAGTGGAGGTTGCGGTGAGCTGAGATTGCGTGATTGCACTCCAGCCTGGGCAACAAGAGCGAAACAGATGAGCTGAGAAACATTCCTGTAATGTTTGTTTCTCATGCAGGGTTATTTAAATATGGAGACTTGCTTTTGTTTTGTTGTTTTTGAGACCGAATCTCAGTCTCAACAACAACAACAAAAAAAGCTGGGCGTGATGGCAAGCGCCCATAATCCCAGCTACTCAGAGGCTGAGGCAGGAGAATCGCTTGAACCCGGGAAGTGGAGGTTGCAGTGAGCCAAGATCGTGCCATTGCACTTCAGCCTGGGCGACGAGGGAAACTCTCTCAAAAAAAAAAAAAAGTTTTATTTGCAGCATATTTGTGATAGTTTTTGTCATTTGTGTGTGAATACATGTGGGAGGCTAGTAGAGCCTGGTCTGTGTATCTCACTGACTCACCACATACAAATTCTTTTCCAGGCTAGAGTTCAGGATTCATTTGCTTCTCAAGCATATCAGAACAACTGGTATTAGAGCTTGAAAAAGGTAGCTGGGAGTAGGGAGTGTAGGGCTCTGTTACTGGGTAATTTTACCTAGTATGTTTGCTTATGAGACTGATTTTTAGCAGCCTTCATTTTGTAAAATAGGAATGGTCATAACCACTGGATTTCCATGGGTAGGGTTTTGTAAGGTATAAGCCCCAAGGAATAATGGTATTAAATCACAGTTTGTGAGATGTTTGGTCTGTTGTCAGTAGATCTTTGGGCCATTGTGCGGTGAGCTGTGGTATACTACTGACGTGATAGTGACTGTCTTTTTCCCTCAAAGAGCCTGCAGTCTAGACCTGGCAGAAAAAAAAACTGCTTGCCACGCACCAAGTCCCTCAGGAATTATATAAATTAATTGCAGTGAGAATAAGAAACAGGAGAGGATCATGGAGGTGGGGATTGGGAGGGGTTGGATTAGGCAGGACCTACATTGAAAAAGTGGAGATTGATCCAGGCCAGGCTTGACAAGAGGTGTGTATAGAACCCCTGACTCCGGAAATGCAGAACTATTTGCTTAGTGAATACAGGGCCTTCTGGGCCTGTACTTTCAGTACCTGGGTCACCAGAAATACTGCTTCAGGGGTTTCTCATTGTTCTAGGAAATGTGTGTGTGCCCTGTCTCTTAAGGACATTCTCAGTCCACCTGGAGTGCTGTATAGATGTTAAAGGAACATAGATGAGCTGGGAAACATTCCTGTAATGTTTGTTTCTCATGCAGGGTTATTTAAATATGGAGACTTGCTTTTGTTTTGTTGTTTTTGAGACCAAATCTCGCTCCAACACCCAGGCTGGAGTGCAATGGCGCAGTCTTAGCTCACTGCAACCTCCGCTTCCCAGGTTCAAGCAATTCTCCTGCCTCGGCCTCCCAAGTAGCTGGGACGACAGTCACGTGCCACCACGCCTGGCTAATTTTTATATTTTTAGTAGAGACGGGGTTTCTCCATATTGGTCAGGCTGATTGGTCTCAAGTGCTTGACCTCAAGTGCCTCAGCCTCCCAAAGTGCTGGGATTACAGGCATGAGTCACCGTGCCCGGCCGAGACTTGCTTTTGACCCAGAGTGTTTCCAAGGCAGATGGTTCTGACTGCCTTCGGCGGGGTTGGGAAGATGTCTATTATAAGGCTAGGTCATACTCAGATGATATCAATAAAGGTGTTGTGTGCCAATTTGGCCTTAGGCTTTTTTTTTTTTTTTTGGATTGACAGTCTTGCTCCATTGCAGGCTGGAGTACAATGGCACAATCATAGCTCATTGGCAGTCTCAAACTCCTGAGCTCAAGCAATCCTCCTCCCTCAGCCTCTCAAGTAGCTAGGATTACAGGCGCACACCACCACATGCAGCTTATTTTTTATTTTTATTTTTGGTAGAGAGACAAGGGATCTAGCCTTATTGCCCAGGCTGGTCTCAAACTCTGGCTTCAAGCGACCCTCCTGCCTCAGCCTCCCAAAGTGCTGGGATTACAGGCATGAGCCACGGCTCCCTGCACAGAAAGACTTTAAAAGTGCAGGTTTTGATTCAGTTATGTCTGAGGCCTGAGATTCTGCATTTCTGTCAAGCTCTCCTGGGTGATGCCAGTGCTGGGGTTCTGGAACCACTCTTGAGTAGCACCGTAATGCTTGCTAAAGAATCATAGCTGTCTGTAGTTTTCCCAACAGTCTCTAGATGTCCCCATCATCCACGATACTGCTCCCAGACCTTTAAAATGAGCACAGCCTTCAAGCCCTGAGACCAAAAGGAGTATTTATTGAAATACTCAAGAGACTTGCCTAGAAACTGGTGTTTGGATTTATTGTTTCTACACGGGACTGACTGGTGAAAAACTGTTTACTTCTTTTTTCTTTTTTTTTTTTTTTTTTTATAGCGAAAAATGTCAGCCGGGCGTGGTGGCTCACGCCTGTAATCCCAACACTTTGGGAGGCTGAGGCGGGCAGATCACTTGAGGCCAGGAGTTCAACACCAGCCTGGCCAACATGGCAAAACCCCGTCTCTACTAAAAATACAGGAAAAAAAAAAAAAAATTAGCGGGGCGTGGTGCTGAACGCCTGTAATCCCAGCTACTCAGGAGGCTGAGGCAGAAGAATCGCTTGCACCAGGGAGACAGCTTGCAGTGAGCCAAGATTGCACCACTGCACTCCAGCCAGGGTGACAGAGCAGGACTCCGTCTCTAAATAAATAAATAATAAAAATGTCTTGAAATCAAGTCGGTTGTCGAAGAACTTCCTAGCTAACCTACTTTATTTACCATGGGATGCTAAATCCAAGTCAGAACATCTCAGAAATGAGGAGGTAGCCCTACACGAAAGTTCCAAGCAAAGATAATTGTTTCCACAAAATCTTAAAACTTGGATTGTTTTAATAAACAATTGTTACTATTAATTTTTTCACCATAAATTCACTTATAAACTTCACCAGTATTAACTAAAGCCATCCTCACCTCCTGTGTAGACCACCCAGAGCCGCCTCCAAGGCTAGGTAGATACAAAAATAAAAGTGGCCACATATTGAGTGTTGATGATGTGCTCATTGAATGAGCTCATTTAATCTTCACAGCAGCCCTATGAGGGGACTATTTTATTATCCCTTTTTATAGGTGAGGAAACAGGCATGGGACCGTTCAGTAACACACAGGGTTGCACAAATAGAAAATGGTAATCACTATGATAGACTGCCATTCAGACTGAAGCGACATTTGTTGAGTGAGTTAATTTTTTTTTTTTTTGAGATGGAGTCTTGTGCTGTCACCCAGGCTGGAGTGCAGTGGCACGATCTTGGCTCACTGCAACCTCCGCGCCCTGGATTCAAGCCATTCTCCTGCCTCAGCCTCCTGAGTAGCGGGGATTACAGATGCGCGCCATCACACTCCGCTAATTTTTGTATTTTAGTAGAGACTGGGTTTCGCCATGTTGGCCAGGCTGGTCTCGAACTCCTGATTTCGGGTGATCCGCCCTCCTCGTCCTTCTGAAGTGCTAGGATTACAAGCCTAAGCCACCGCACCCGGCCTAATTTGTTTGGTTTTCCAGTAAGCACTGTGGTGTATGTGCTGTTAATTGTCTCTGGTGGACTCCACAAGCTTAATGTACACAGTGCTGGGCTGGTGCCATGGCTGCTTCTCTGAAAAGTTTTTGACATCACACCGAATGGCTGAGACACTACGAACATTTTACTTTTCATCTCAACCTTGTGTCCTAGCAAAGGTGCTTGTCTAGTTTCTGTAGCTGTTTGAATGAAAGGCGCAGATTTGGTGTGCTGCTGAGAATGGAGCAGACCTGGCACTGGGTGTGATCTAAGAGACGGGGGTGAAGAGATGAGTCAAGTTGCCTGTGACATTTGTGACACATGGTGCTCAGATTCACCTTGCTGTCTGGAGGGCCCACCCTCAAAGCCACTGAACATACGACATTAGCCAAGTCCTCTGATCTCTCTAGACAGCAGTTTTCTCCTAAGACAAGATGGCTTTTTGGCCATTGGCTGAAGTAGGCCAGGTGATTTTAAACAATGCATTAAGCTCTTCTGAAATCTAACAGCCTTGTTCCAAGCTGCTCGCTATGGAGAAGAGAGCGCTGAGGGAAACAGGCCCTGGAGTCTCTTGCCAGTGGTGTCGGACGGGCTACTCAGTCCCAGCACTTGAAAGTTGCAAACCTAGTCAAGAAAGCGCACACAGTACTTCACCTTTTTATGAGATATAATTACATTGACATGACGCCTTATGATTTACCCGTGACTCGGGGGGTTTCCAAAATCCAAACACTTCCAGACTGGGGCCCGTCAATCAGCTTCCTCTTGCTTTTCGTGGACTCCCAAACTGTGGAAACCTGCTGGTGTTTTGCTGCGGTTTCATTTCCCTCTGCGGAGGAGCCAGGGCAACCTCGGCCAGACAGGCACCCAGCTGCGCCCTTCTTTCCAGGGCCTCTTCACTCAGCTGACTCTCCTGGCCTGCCTAATGCTCCTGGCTGAGACGGTGTCCCGGCTTCCTCTAACAGGTTGGCGAGAAGTTGATCTGCAAACGCGAGGCAGAGCAGGAGTGTCCTTATTCGGTAGGCCTCTGATGGGCCACCAGGTCCGTCCGAAAGTCCTAGCCGAGTGATTGACAGTGGCCATTTCAAAGCCTGATTTCACCTTTGCAACCACAATCACGACCCAGAATAAACTGCTTCCAGGAAGCCAGTTAGTTGCACCTTGCCTGAAGTCAGTCTCCGGACCGCCTCTCAGGACCCCCGCCAGGGTTTCGGGTTCCCGCCTGGGTCACGTGTACGGAGGCTGCCAGTGCGCACTCAGCCCGGCCCGCCGGTCGCCAGAGCAACACCAATCCCGGGTTCACTCCCGCCTCGGAAGTGCGGTCTCCGCCCGACAGCCCCCGGCTTAAGGGAGCCCGGCTAGGCCGGCAGCCAGAGGGTCCCGCAGCTTGGGGCCGGCCATGCTTCGCGGCTCGTGGCGCCAGCTTTGGCTCTTTCTCCTGTTGCTGCTGCTGCTGCTGCTGCTCCCGGGCGCGCCTGAGCCCCGCGGCACCTCCAGGCCGTGGGAGGGAACCGACGAGCCGGGCTCGGCCTGGGCCTGGCCGGGCTTCCAGCGCCTGCAGGAGCAGCTCAGGGCGGCCGGCGCCCTCTCCAAGCGGTACTGGACGCTCTTCAGCTGCCAGGTGTGGCCGGACGACTGTGACGAGGACGAGGAGGCAGCCGCGAGGCCCCTGGGTAAGACCCCGTCCCCGCGGCCCGCCGTTCGCTGCGGAGCAGAGTGCGATCCGGGCGCGGCTGTGGTCGCCTCGCTCCTGCCCCGGGCGACGTCAGGGCCCGCAGTTCTGCTCCGCTCAGCCGCCGGTACCGGCTGTAGGCGGGGGCAGCCTCCGCGGAGCAGGGAGCCCCATCACCGCTCCGGCCCCACTCGCATCCCCGGTGCCGCCCCCTGCGGCCTGGCTGCCCGTCCCCTGCCGCCCCTCATCCCCGCGCTTTCCAGACTCGCTTGCACCGCTTGTGCCGTCTCCCAGCCCACCCTGGCGTTATTCGAAGGTGCTGCTCTTGACAGCTCTAGGGAACGTCCGCTGTGGACATGCCTGGTGACTGCCGTCTCCTTTGCTGCTTTTGGACGCAGGGCTTGAGGACCGACAGTGGGCTGAGCTGGGGCTGGCAGTTGGAATCTGAGTTCTGGGTGTCGCTCTGTCCCTGACAAATTGTGTGGCAACGTTGCCGCATCACTGTCGAGCTCCGGATGGTCTCCTCTCGGTCTCACAGCTCTTCCTTTTCCAGGCTGGCGCCTTCCCCTGTTGGGCCAGCGGTACTTGGATCTCCTGACCACGTGGTACTGCAGCTTCCAAGACTGCTGCCCCGGTGGGGATTGCAGAATCTCCAACAACTTTACAGGTTGGACCTCGCATGGCTTCAAGGGACTAGGGATCTGTGGGGAGGGGACGCAGTCCAGGGGAAATGGTTAGATGCAAGGGACCTTTCGTCATCCTGTCCAACCTCCCCACAAGCAGGAACTTCTGCCACAGTCTGAGGTTTTGAAGGAGTACCAAATGCTTGAGTCAGGGAAGCCCCTTTTTAGCCTCTAGCTTAATAGCCCAGGCAAACTGAGCTGTTTCGTGCATCTTGAGGATCCATGGGAATGCCATGAACACATCACACTCAGCTAAGCGGGGAGGAGGGAACAGGCCCATCATTACCACCGTGTGTCCCCTGTCTAAACAGGTTTTCCTCTGCTCATTTGTCAGCTACCCCCACCATGTCCTCCCGCATCCCTGAGAGCGTTTCCAAGGAGAAGAGAATACCTAATATCTGTTATACATACCAGGCACTGTGCTAAGAGTTTCAAAGGGATTAACTCATAATCCAACATCTCCTTTGATCTCTAGGAGAGTCAGGCCCAGAGCACCTTGTTTCACTCTAAACAGAAACGGACCTCTCAGAGGGGCTGGAACTATCCAGTGAGAGAACTGATCAGAAATTCTGGGTTATGATTACAAGTGTCCCTTTCTTTTTTTTTTTTTTTTTTTTTTTGAGACAGAGTCTTGCTTTGCATCCACACTGGAGTGCAGTGGTGCGATCTCAGCTTACTGCACCCTCTGCCTCCCGGGTTCAAGCAATTTTCCTGCCTCAGCCTCCTGAGTAGCTGGGATTACAGGTGCCCACCACCACGTCCGGCTAATTTCTGTAGTTTTAGTAGAGACGTGGTTTCACCGTGTTGGCCAGGCTGGTCTTGAACTCCTGACCTTGTGATCTGCCCACCTCGGCCTCCCAAAGTGCTGGGGTTACAGGTGTGAGCCACTGCACCCGGCAACCAGTATTTTCTAATTAGTTTGGGTGACTTGATTTGCATATTGCAGTTGATTTGCATTTTCACTCTCACAAGGTCATCTTTGGCCCCATGTTCTGAAACCTATTCAGACATTTGCAAAAGCTTCCTCTCTTTTCCCCAGGAGCAATTTCTTACCCAGAGTTCTGATCCCAGCTCCTTCAGTCTCCATAAATGAGGCCCACCTTAGATATTTAGGTCACTTAATTGGCCAAAATGCCAATAACACAGTGTTTTTAGGGACACAGTCTGGCTCAGGACAGAAGATAGGAGTACATACAGGTCAGGAAGTCTGAATTTGGATCACTGCTGACTTGGATAAGACCCTAGGTGGCAATTAGCGAGTTACTTTCTGCCCTCAACTACGTTCTGCCCTCAACATGCCTGTTCGACAAAGGCCTGGATATCCAAATTGTTGTGGCCGGGGAATCAGAGACTCCTCCACTGGATTCCTAGTCTTGCCTCTTCCTTGCTGGCAGAGTCCTTCCCAAGTGTCCATTTCCTCAGCTGTATTTTATTTTATTTCTTTTATTTATTTATTTTGAGACCAAGTCAGTCTCTGTCACCCAGGCTGGAGTGCGGTGGCGTGATCTCGGCTCACTGCAACCTCCGCCTCCCAGGTTCAAGCGATTCTCTTCCCTCAGCCTCCCAAGTAGCTGGGATTATAGGCGCACGCCACCATGCTTGGCTCATTTTTGTATTTTTAGTAGAGATGGGGTTTTGCCACATTGACCAGGCTGATCTCGAACTCCTGACCTCAGGTGATCCACCCACCTCGGCCTCCCAAAGTGCTGGGATTACAGGCGTGAGCCACCTCGCCTAGCCAGTTTCTTCAGCTTTAAATGGGAATAATAATGCCTGCCTTGCAGAATTGTGAAGACTAAATGTAAAACACTTAGCCCAGTTCTGAATACAGAGAAAACAGCAAATGTTAATTTTCTTCTATGTCACTACTACTTTTGGAGCAATGTGTGATACCCTCAACGTTTTATCATAGACCTTGACCTCCCAAGGCTCCAGAATACACGCTCTGGGCTGGCTTGAGGTGTTCAACCAATTGATCCTGGATTTGGAGTGCTCACCCACAGCTGGCAGCACACCCTCCCTGCCTCCACTGTGGCTCCTGGTAGCCCCATCTACAAATCCTACAACCTCAGGTCTGAGAGGAAGTTAGGCCTAGCAGAGGGCTTTGCACACTGGAGCTGCTCTCAACAAGTGTCGGCTGAATTGAATGAGAATGAATAAAATCAAGCTTCTGCATGAAACAGGGAGCCCTGAAACCAAGGGATGGGAGCAGCCTCAGGACATGGGGGACAGGATTCCTCCCTAGACAGGTCTGTGCCAACTGCTCTGGGTATGTGCAGGATCTTCAGGAAGGGTGATTCCTCTGTCTCCCTAAGTCCCATCTTTATTTCCCAAACTCTTCAAAAAGTAGTCCTTGAGGCCAGGCATGGTGGTTCACGCCTGTAATCCCAGCACTTCGGGAGGACGAGGCGGGCGATCACGAGGTCAGGAGTTCCAGACCAGCCTAGCCAACACGGTGAACCCCATCTCTACTAAAAATACAAAAGTTAGCCGGGCATGGTGGTGGGCACCTGTAATCCCAGCCATTCAGGAGACTGAGGCAGGAGAATCGCTTGAACCAGGGAGGCGGAGCTGAGATTGCACCACTGCACTCTAGCCTGGGTGACAGAGCAAGACTTCCTCTCAAAAAAGAAAAAGGAAAGAAAGTAGTCCTTGCATCCCTTCTGCTACAAAGTCTGCCTTCTGTCTGCTTATTATGCCAAACAGGAGGAGTAACTGATCCCAACCAAGAGAGATTCAGAGTTGCTTGGTTTCCGGGCTGCTGGCTGCTGTGGTGGATGCGCCTCTGTGTGCCTTTTGCTGTGACTGCCTCTTTCTCGTCCTTAGGCTTAGAGTGGGACCTGAACGTGCGGCTGCATGGCCAGCATTTGGTCCGGCAGCTGGTCCTAAGAACAGTGAGGGGCTACTTAGAGACGCCCCAGCCAGACAAGGCCCTTGCTCTGTCGTTCCACGGCTGGTCTGGCACAGGCAAGAACTTCGTGGCACGGATGCTGGTGGAGAACCTGTATCGGGATGGGCTGATGAGTGACTGTGTCAGGATGTTCATCGCCACGTTCCACTTTCCTCACCGCAAATATGTGGACCTGTACAAGGTGAGGCCGACCAGGGCTGGGGTGAGGCCTCTGTGCTGGGAGGAAGACCCTTCTGCCAGCCCTTCCTTGCAAGGAAGTGGGCTCTGGAGAAGCCTGGGGAGGTGGGGACAGGTGGCAGAACCTGTGACAGAGCCACTCACTCGGTCCACTCCTCACGGAGGCCCTGAGCATCTGGTGGGGACTGGTGTTCCAAACACCCCCCACTGCTCTGTCCCCCGAATAGTCACACTCGAGAGGCTGGACGCTGCACTTAAGCAGGGACGCTGCATGTTGATTTTTGTTGTAGAAGTATTGAAATGTCACAGGCAGTGTAGAACAGAGAAAAGCAAAAACTATCGGACTGTCCACATGGGCACACCCTTGTCAACTAAAGAGAGTTAGCATTTTATGTGCTGCCTTTGGTGCGGAACGTTTCCCCAGGCTGTCATTGTAACTACATTGGACAGAGAGTGGCATATCCTGCCTTTTTAAAAAACAGGCCTATTGGCCGGGCGCAGTGGCTCACGCCTGTAATCCCAACACTTTGGGAGGCTGAGGTGGGCAGATCACAAGGTCAGAAGATCGAGACCATCCTGGCTAAGACGGTGAAACCCCGTCTCTACTAAAAATACAAAAAATTAGCCGGGCGTGGTGGCGGGCGCCTGTAGTCCCAGCTGCTGGGGAGGCTGAGGCAGGAGAATGGCGTGAACCCAGGGGGTGGAGCTTGCAATGAGCCGAGATCGCACCACTGCACGACAGAGTGAGACTCCATCTCAAAAAAAAAAAAACAGGCCTATCCTATCTTATATGATTTTCCACGTCTTCCCGTATCGGCTTATTATATAACAGCAAGTGGATGGACAGAAATTTCCTTGGCTGTTCTGCCGTTTGGGTTTCTTCTACTAATTCAGCCATGTAGTATTGAAAACATACCAGAAGAGCCGGACAGAAATGACTGCACCTGTCTTTGGCTTTCTGTTCTGATATCTGGAATGTGTTCACCTGGGAAGATTATGTCAGTGTCTGAGGACAGGGACTGCCCACGTCTCCTGGCAGTTTCCATATGGCTTTGGAGGGCAGGGGCAGGCTGAGCTGGCCTCTCCAGGAAGAACTATTTGGCTTAGACTGGCAAAACTGCTGCAGCCCCAGCTTCCCCGCTCTGAAAACTGGCATGTGCACAGCCCTACACCTCACACTTTCCCCCACACGGGTGCACCCAGTAGACAGGAGTGTGGGCTCTGGGGTGGGAGCTGGGCCTGAATAATATATTCCCTGCCCATTTTGATGAACATTGCAAAGAACCATCTTTTCACTTGAGGGTTTACTATCTTGCCTGGGACAAAGAACCCTCCGCAGCCCCTTGCAGGAGCGAAGTCGGATGTTGGTTGGGCCCAGTGAGTCCTTCAGCAGACTTCCCCCCTGAGATCTCGGCCCAGCCAGGGTGCCCGTGGGCGCTGTGCACCCGGGAGTTCAGGGCAGGGGACTGTGACTGCCTCTAGGCACATGAGCCTCTTCTTGCCCATCACCCCTGTGTTAAAGCCCAACTCCTACCCACCCCCTGGGAATAGACCCCGAGCTTAAACAGGGAAGTTGCGCCTGGATTTTTTTGTTGTAGAAGTAATGAAATTTTGCAGGCAGTGTGGACATTATTAGCTCGGGGATGGGACCTAGTCCTGGAGAGGAGAAAGCAGGGCTGGAGCAGGGGCCCCTTCTCAAGGGCAGAAGGGCTTCTCCCCACTCCTTTCTAGGCTCTTTCCTAGTCCCCAGGCTGGCTTCACCTTGTTTAGCTTTCAACCCTCAGGGTGCTTGAGAATCACCTGAGAGCTGGTCAGATGCAAATGTCCTAGGCCTTCCCCCAGAGCTTGGATTTGATAGGTTCGAGGGGGTGAAACCCAGCCCCAAGGAGTCCATTGCACATGCCCAGGGGAAACCACGCCCTCAAGGCCAGAGGCGGAAGGAGTCGCCAGTTCCCCAGCTGCTCCCTATATCCCATGCAGGAGCAGCTGATGGGCCAGATCCGGGAGACGCAGCAGCTCTGCCACCAGACCCTGTTCATCTTCGATGAGGCTGAGAAGCTACACCCAGGGCTGCTGGAGGTGCTTGAGCCACACTTAGAACGCCGGGCCCCTGAGGGCCACAGGGCCGAGTTTACGTGGACTATCTTTCTGTTTCTCAGGTGGGTTCTGGGGAACAGTAGTCAGGAGGGCTGGGGGAGGGGAAGATACTAGCTGGCAGTGGAGGCTTCCACACGCCCCCAGGTTCAGAACCTTTTCCTCAAGAAAAAAACAGCACAAACTCTGGTACAGAAAGCAGCAGCCAGCTGTGATGGCTCACACCTGTAATCCCAGCACTTTGGGAGGCCAAGGTGGCCGGGTCCCTTGAGTCCAGGAGTTCAAGACCAGCCTGGGCAACACAGCGAAACCCTCTCTCTACAAAAAGTACAAAAATTAGCTGGGCGTGGTGACGTGTGGTCCCAGATATTCGGGAGGCTGAGGTGGGAGAATCGCTTGAACCCAGGAGGTGGGGGTTGCAGTGAGCTGAGATCGGGCCACTGCACTCCAATCTGGGTGACAGATTTTTTGAAACAAATTCCCAAGGCAAGCCTGGTTAGAGAACGGCATAGTCTCCCATCAAGTCCAACATGGCCATTTCTTCCTCCAGCCTTGGAAGGTCTATTTCTGCTCCAATCATGAGAAGTCATCACTGGCTTAAAATCCAGGGCATACGGGTTGAGAGAAACCCATGCTTCCTCTGAGTACCTGTAGTTCAGTTGTGACACTGCCACGCAGGACCCAGTCACTGAATCACGGCACTGTGGGTCCTGTACTTTTGTTGACATGTCTTTGCGGGAAGACAACTTAGAAATAACTTGTCCAACCTCATCTTTTTGCAGAGGCTCCAACTGGGGGAGTCCTGCGTCTGTTACAAGTTGAGTTTGGGTCCTTGTTGACCCAATTCGAAGGCTTCACAATAGCTCGAGCCTCGGTAGGAGTCAAACCAAGTGCTTTCTTCCCAACTCCACTCCGGCCTCGCCTTCCCCAGGCCAGCGCTTGCTTGCTGGGGGGTTTTCCCAAGCTGCAGGGTGCACTTTGTGAGGATGGGGAAGTTGGTGGGGAGATGCTGATTTTCATCCTAGCTTGGGGAGTGTGGAGGGGTGAAGGGGTGAGCTGTGGAGGGCACATCTTGTTTCAGTGTGGATTCACAAGAAGAACTGAAACGGGCCAGGTGCGGTGGCTCACGCCTATAATCCCAGCACTTTGGGAGGCTGAGGTGGGTGGATCACCTGAGGTCAGGAGTTCGAGACCAGCCTGTTTCTACTAAAAATACAAAAATTAGCTGGGTGTAGTGGCAGGCGCCTGGAATCCTAGCTACTAGGGAGGCTGAGGCAGGAGAATCACCTGAACCTGGGAGGCAGAGGATGCAGTGAGCTGAGACCATGCCATTGCACTCTAACCTGGGCAACAAGAGAGACTCTGTCTCTAAAAAAAAAAAAAAAGTGAAACAGGTTTAAACCATTGCTGACTTGGGATTTCTGTGTGGTGGCAGGCAGGCAGCCCTCCTGGTCTGTAGGTGAAGCTGTGGAGACTTACAATGCATTGCGAAGTGGGAGGGGAGCGGGGCGCCCAGGGTGACTTTTAAGAGAGAGCTCTCTTGCATGATTTGAGTGCCCAGAACCAGGAGGTGAGGACAGTACATTCTTCTAATTAGTTTTTATCCCCACATTCTGTACTGTTTATTTCCCACCTTCGGAGGCAGCTGGGCTCACCTCTCCTCCTGTTATAGGGAGTGAGGTGGAGGCTGCAACATGCATATGAGCCCAAACAGAGGAGTCACCTGGGTGCTCTGTGGTTTCTCCCCTTGAGCCCTGGGTTGGGGAGTCAGGGGACCCTCTGAACCACCGATGTGGAAGCCAGTCCTTCCCACGGCACGGAGCGAAGCGTGGTGACCCAGCCTCGGGCCTCCCTTTCGCTTCCACAGGGATCTCTCTTGCACTGAGTGTCTTCCTCCTCCCTTTCCCCGTCAGGGGTCTCCTGGCTTCAGGTGGTGCCAGCCACACAGACTCTCCCACCCACTTCTCAGCTTGGAAAACCTCACCTGGGCCATGATTGCCTAATGCGACCCGGTGACCTTGCAGTCTCTAGGCAAATGTTAGCCTTTGTAGTATTTTGGCCGTCGACCCGACGGCAGCACCCTCTAGCCCCTCACCAGCCGCCTGGCCTTTCTCCCCGTGACCCAGCCTCGGTGGACTGTCCGAGGCCACGTGATTGTAGGCGGCATGGGGCGGGGCCTGCGGGAAAGCCGTCTGCCAGACTCCTCCATGCCACAGCAGGGTGGGGAGGTCTCCCAGGAGCCTTTGAGCTCCAGGGAGGAGGATGTGTAACTGACAAGGATGTAAAGGACAGATTAAAAAGATGTGGCCTTGGGTTCTAGTGGCTCTGGTGTGGGCCTGTGCCCAGCCTTTACGAGCCAGAGGTCCCCCTCCAGCCGAGGGCTGGGCTGACATAGTCTGTCCCCAGGCTGTCCAGGGTGGCAGCCTCTCAACCTCTCAGGTTCTCAGGTAGTCCGGCGATGGCTGGGAGGAGACACTGTGTTGATATTGGAGTTTCTGGACTTGATCTCTATAATGAGCTTCAATTAATCATCCCTTGTAATAAGGATTCTAGGGCATGAGAGAAAAGCACAGCTGATTCAAACTGCTAGAGTGACCAAGTCACACTGTAGGAAGAGCAGCAGTTTAATTCTGAAATAAATCCTAAACCTGCCATTTGAAGTGAGTCGCCAGTGGTTTTGCTGGCCTCCCCCTGGTGGCAGGAGAGAGGAGGTGGGAGCTGAAGCAGGGAGTTGAGTGTGGTGCTCAGAGCCTGTCCTTCATCCGGGCCAGGGAATCAGGGCCCGTGGCTGGGCATCAGAAAAGTAACATTACTTCGCCCACTTCTGCCAAATATAGAAGGCTGCAAGAATGGGCTCACACGGCAGGACAGGAACGTGGAACTCTGCGATCAGAGCTGCTGCCCTGTTCTCATGGGAGCTGCAAAGTGACTAGGGTAGTTAAAGCCTGTTTCCTTTGTGCTGTTGTCAGGAAAAGGAAAGAAAGGACTTTGAAAAATTATAGAACTACACAAATAGAAATTATTCGTGGAGTCGTGGGCCTTGCGCCCCAGCCCCGTGTCTGTTGGCTGCCTGTTGACTAACGAGGGGACAGCTTAGATTGGTCCAGTCCTTACTTTATAAATGAGGACACTAAGGCTCAAAGAGATGATCGAGTCTATGTCTGTTCTTTAGGAAAGACAGAGCAGTTAGCATGGGGTTTGTTATCAGTAACCACCAGTTCTCTCTGGTGAGGCCTTAAGTCCCCTTCCTTTGGGGTCTTAGGGATAAGGCTGGTGAGATCAGCCCTGGCAGGGGCTGGAGGCAGGGGAGAGGGCTGGTTGAGAGAGGTGCCTTCTGGCTCCTCCAGACTTCCCAGTGACGCAGGTGGCTGTGGAAGGGAATTGAGGTGCTCCGGGAAGACAGTGTCTGTCTGAAGGTAGAATGCTGGTGCTGGAGTGGCGATCCTGAAGACGGGAGGGGTGGCGCATAGAGAGGGGCCCCAGGTTATGGGTCGGTGGATGAGATTAAAGCCTGTAAAGTGGTGGAAGAAAAGGGACTTTGGCTGTGAGACAAAACAGGAGAGCTTGAGAAGGGTGGAGATGGTGCAGACACATGTGCAGAGATGTCCCTTTATTTACTAAAGGCCGTGTGCCTGATATGTGCAAAGCACTGGGGTTACAGAAATAAATAGGCCCAGCTTCCTGCCCCATGTGATGGGACCTCTCTTTACCCGCATCAGCACCTTACAGGATGGAGAAGGCCCTGGAGTCCGTGCCCCTGGGCTGGGGTGAGGGAGTATCACTGTGGGGTTTCACAGCATCCCAGATCCTGCCTTCAGCCTCTGCCAAGGTAAACAGTGCTACCTGCCTCCTGTGGGGAATGCAGGATGGGCCAACACCCTGGCAGCGGACTCTTACCTCAGCTTACGCAATGGTGGCTGCTCCTGTGTGCACAGGTATGTGCCTGGAAGGCCTTCCTGCAGCAGCGGCAGTGTCGGCAAGTGGAAGAGGGTTGTGAGCTGCTGCTCGGGGGAGGCCTGGCTGAGCAACTGACCTTGAGCAAGCACTGCAGATGGCCCTTGTTCCTGCCGGGCTCCTCCAGCTGGGAGCTCTCAACCCCTGGTAAATTCTGGTTGTGAAAAACACATTGGCACCTCCCCCTACGATGAGGCACCCAGTTGGACAACTTGGCAGTCCGGGCTTACCTGCATGGCAGGGAAGGATGCCTGCCCAGCTTTAGCGTCTACCCAATGGCGGAGGCAGGGAGGGAGAGAACCACACAGCTCCCCTCACTTCCCAGGAGCCCCCATGGAACAACAGGGTGTGGTCACAGGCTAAATGAGCAAAGATGTGAGTTAATATACTGGTGGGTGTCATGGGGGCTTTCAGAGCCGGGTAAGGAGGGAAAGAGATGGAGATCCTGGTTCCCCACTCCTTAACCTGCCACCTGCCTTCCCTGTCCTTTACCCTACCTCATTCTACTGGACCTGAGGAAAACGCAAGGGGGGCTGAGGTAGGAGGATCACTTGAGCCTAGGAGTTCGAGACCAGCCTGAGGAACATAGTGAGACCTTGTCTCTACAAAAAAAAAATTTTTTAAATAGCGCCAGGCACACCTGTCATCCCAGCACTTTGGGAGGCTGAGGCGAACAGATCAGCTGAGGGCAGGAGTTCAAGACCAGCCTGGCCAATATGGTGAAACCCTGTCTCTACTAAAAATACAAAAATTAGCTGGGCATTGTGGCACGTGCCTGTAATCCCAGCTACTTGGGAGGCTGAGGCAGGAGAATCTCTTGAATCCAGGAGGCAGAGGCTGCTGTGAGCTGAGATCATGCCACTGCACTCCAGCCTGGGCAACAAGAGTGAAACTCCATCTCAAGAAAAAAAAAAAAAAACAAATCTGGGTAGAGTGGCATGTACCTGCAGTCTCAGCTACTTAGGAGGTTGAGGTGAGAGGATTAGCTGAGCCTGGGGAGGTTGAGGCTGCAGTGAACCAAAATCACACCACTGTACTCCAATCTGGGTGACACAATGAGACTCCGTCTCCAAAGAGAGAGAAAGCACAGGGAAGTGCGAGTGCACTGATGTGGAGCTGGGCAAGGCCTCGGTTTCAGGAGCTGGTGGAGCTGGCAGAGGCTGCAGCTCAGGGAGGGAGGACAGCTCAGTGAGGTGGGGGAGAAGTACGCCTGGGCTGGGGAGGACGGAGGAGGTCCACGTCTCCACCACCTCTGTCCCAGCTTCCCTGCTGGTGGCTCTACGGTTGCTCTTCTCTCCCTATCCCCTTTCTCCCTCCTGTCTCTAACCCAAATTGCTTTCTGTGCTTCACACCCGTAATTCTAGTTGCCCAGTGATAGCACAACCTGAGAGAGATCACAGGCAAGCAAAAAACACTCAAATGTGTGTAAAACCAGGCTTTCATCTCTACCCTTCCATGTTCCACCTCTGTTAAGGGGGACAGCAAGCAGCTTGAGGCTAACACTTGTTGTTTCATGACCTCCTTTCACTTCTCACATCTATCAGTTACAGGGTTTTTCAATTGTGCCTCCATAACTAATTCTTAAATCCTCCTTTCCATCCCTTCTCCATGGTCCATAAGCTCAAGTCCATGTACATGGCAGACAAAGGCCTTCTCACCCTAGCCTTGGCCAACCTTTCATGCCTATGCTCCTCTGGCGCACCCAGGCCTGGACACATCCCTTCCTTGTCAAGTGTCTGATGGTCACTAATTGTTCTTTATTTGCTCAGAAGCCTCGTCCTCCCTCTGAAGCCTTCTCCTTAGAACTCACTCACTCCTCCATTAGCGCTTGCCACACTGTCCTGGAACCGAATACACGGATGCCCCTCAGACCACACAGAAGTAAAGAACCACATCTTACCATCTTCATGCTCCCTGCACTTAGCACAGTCTCAGTAAGTGTGAGTCAAAAGGGAACAAGAGAGAATGGGTGGCAAAGCTGGACAGTGTCTTCTGTGCAGACCTTTAGGTTGTGAGGTTGTGACAAGGTCTCCTGGAAGAGAGAGGTCCACGCCCCTCAGCCTCTATTCTTCCAGGCACCAATGCATTGGTTTCAGCGGTGAGATAACACATATGGAAGCTAAATATAAAGAAATGGGTTAACAAGCTCTTGTCTCTTTCAGTAATCTCAGGGGCGATATAATCAATGAGGTGGTCCTAAAGTTGCTCAAGGCTGGATGGTCCCGGGAAGAAATTACGATGGAACACCTGGAGCCCCACCTCCAGGCAGAGATTGTGGAGACCACAGGTAAGTAAGTGACTCAGTATGCCTCTGGTGAGAGCCACAGCTGGTGATAATTAATTTGTTTGTTGGAATGTGTGTTTATGAGGTAGATAGGGTACTTGGGAACACAGAGGGCAGCCCATAATCATCTCACATTGTCAACCTTGGGTAGGCACAAGAAACGTGCCTGAGCTCCTTTTCTGGAAATACTTGGAAGAGGAGTTTGCACGGGCCCCAACAACAGGCGCAGTGGTCTCTGAAGCCTGAGACTCTGAGTCTCACTTCAAGACTTTACCTAAAGGAGACACAGCTGTAGAGTTCTTGACACACACTGCAGACAGCACTCCTAGAGTTGAGAGAAGAGAGCCCACCTCACCCCGCCCTTCAGTTTGGGGGCACCTTAAAACTCCAGTTGGGGCCAGGTGCGGTGGCTCACACCTGTAGTCCCAGCACTTTGGAAGGCTGAGGCGGGCGGCTAACTTGAGTCCAGGAGATCTAGACCAGCATGGCCAACATGGTGGAACCCTCTCTCCAAAAAATACAAAAAACAGCCAGGTGTGGTGTGCACCTGTGGTCCCAGTTACTCACAGGCTGAGATGGGAGGATCCCTTGAACCCAGGAGGTGGAGGCTGCAAGGAGCCCAGATCGCACCACTGTACTCCAGCCTGGTTGAGCAAGCCCCTGTTTAAAAGAAACAAACAGCAACCCCCCACCCCCCTCTAAATTCCAGCTAAGTTCAGTCCTAGGTCAGACTCCATGTAACTTTGGTCTTGATTTCAGACAATGGCTTTGGCCACAGCCGTCTTGTGAAGGAAAACCTGATTGACTCCTTCATCCCCTTCCTGCCACTGGAGTACCGTCACGTGAGGCTGTGTGCACGGGATGCCTTCCTGAGCCAGGAGCTCCTGTATACAGAAGAGGCACTGGATGAAATTGCCCAGATGATGGTGTATGTCCCCAAGGAGGAACAACTCTTTTCTTCCCAGGGCTGCAAGTCTATTTCCCAGAGGATTAACTACTTCCTGTCATGAAGGCTAGAGGAAGACTTCCTGGAGCTCCCTTTCTTCCACTAACGGGACCCTGGGACCTGTAGGAGCACCCTGTTTGGGACTGTGAGCTGTTTGAGGGGCTGTGGACTGGCATCCAGCAGTCACTAACACACAACTGGTGTGTAAAAGGCAGGCCTTACATTAGAAGCTGAGCCAATCCTTTTTCTTTTTTTTCGGGGGTCCCACCGAGATAGGAACTTGGATTGCTGGATTCAAAAACAGACCCCATTCTTAAGATCACTTGGTGCCTTAAAGACACGCATTCCAAAGTGGAATGTGGTTGAAGAAAGTGGGCCAGGTGGTTGAAGACAGGCGTGTGGGAGCTCAGCAAATCCCAAAGGCTTATTATGACACTCCAGATGGTCTCCTTAGCATCTCAGCTCTTCTGCAAGGAAGAGCTTGGGTGTTGGGCCTCAAAGGCTGTAGAGTCCTTGGGTTAGAGAGCTGGGGAGAACGAAGTTCTGTGACCCAGGAGTGGCGAGTACACTCTAGGTTTACGGGCTGGTGGGCTTTCAAATTGGGACTCCCAGAGGAAAGCCGGGCTGCTTCTGTTGTGAGCAATCAGCCAAGAGCCTGAGGCTGAAGGGAAAAGTACACAGAGGAAGGTGTTTTACAAATCAGGTCAGTGTAGGCCAAGACTTATGGTCTACAGATTTTGGTGGGGGAGGGGGGAATCTTTTCAAAGACAATTGGGGGTCTTGACGTGTTAATGTAAAGATTAAAATTTTTGATTTTTCTAAAATCCTTGGCCTACTTTCTTACTGTTTCTGAGATCTAGCAAAATTTCAAACCTGATAATCCTGGTAAGGCCTGGCAGAGACAGGGTGGATGCTGGCACACATGGAGCTAGCAGGGTATGTGGCTGGTCTGCCCATCTAGTCAGTTTGCTTTGGGACCGCATCGGTGGAACCAAGTCATGCCAACCTCCTACTGAAGAGGCTTCCACAGCACATTGCTCTTACATGTAAAAATGTTCACTCCTGTACTCTCAGCTGTAAAAAGAAAAGCAGTCATTTTTGAGGATTAAATGGCACCGTGTAGACATGTAGCATTGTGCCTAAACAGTGTTCATTATGTGCCTTTCCCCTTCCTTCTTCCCTGTTTTTTACATATTACACACACACACACACACAGTTAGGGGCTCACTATGTTGCCCAGGCTGGTCTGGAACTCCTGAGCTATCTTCCTGCCTCAGCCTCCCAAAGTATTGGGCTTACAGGCATGAGCCACTGTGCCTAGCCTTTTCTTTCTTTTATCATCTCGTGTCCTTTCTTAATTTAAGCCTTCCTCACAGATTACCTGACATCAGGAGTTCAAGACCAGCCTGGCAAAGCTGGTGAAACCCCGTCTCTATTAAAAAAAATTAACCAGGTGTGGTGGCATGAGCCTATAGTCGCAGCTACTCGGGAGGCTGAGGCAGGAGAATCACTTGAGCCCAGGAGGTGGTGGGTGCAATGGTCTGAGATCGCACCATTGCACTCCAGCCTGGGTGACAAGTGAAACTACATCTCAAAAAACAAAAAGCCTTCCTCAACCCTCTCTCCTTTAGTTCTTATCAAATGAAACACTTCTGTCTCTTCCACATTGAACAGTTTATTGTGCTCATTTACTCAACTGCCTCAAGGTTAGAAAGTACCTACCCTGAGCCACATTAGGTACTCAAATATTCAAATCAATGAAATAAAAGGGTTTTAGTTTCATACCACTCAAGGGATAAAAGTGGACTCAGCCTAACTATACAATCGGATGGAGCCAGTGTTAGCTACTTACAGGTTTTCCGTCTCGAGCATCCCAGAAGATGCAAGCCACCCGATGCTACTGCACACCAGGCTCTAAACGCACTGAACACACTTGTTAAAGGGTAAGTCTCAGAGACAGAACAGGTGGCATCCGTTCCAGCACTGGCCAGCTGTGTTTGGCGTCATAAACAGAGGATCTGAACCTCCCACCTGGGGAACCAGGACAAGCAGCAGAATATAGTGGTTCCAAACACATTCTCTGGAGCCAGACTGCCAGGGCTGGAGCCATGGTTTCACCACTTACCACTGTGAGGCCACGGGAAAGCAGTTTAGCCTCCGTGTCCACTCCAGCATAACCGTACCTACCTCATAGGGTCGCTGGATGACATGAGTTCATTTTTATAAAGTGCCTATGAAACCGCTTTTGCAAAAATCATAAACTGAGAAAACTATGAGTGACATATCAGACCTAACTGACCCCATCTTGTTGCTAACCTCTAAACTGTCCTTGTTCATTCCTGGGCATAGGCCAAACTAGCTTTGGGAAGGATTTTTGTGTATAGTTTGTTTAAATAGCCCTTCCCAAAAAGGCTAAACCATTCTTGTAAAACAAATGAAAGGCCACTAAGCCAAGATGAGAGGAACTGGAATTCTTACCAGCCATTATTCTGGAGGTCATAAGATTTGCAACTTCCCCAATTACTCTTGAAGGTTAATGTCACTATTGTGAACCTAAGATTGGCCTTTTTGATGTCTTTCCAGGTTTTTCATTTCTAACAACCAGATGGCCCCACCTGGACCTGCCAACCAGTTCTGTGGCCCCCACCTAGGAACTGACTCAGCAGAAGAGAACAGCTTCGATTCTCCATGATTTTACTCACCAAATTATCCTTAAAAACTCTGACCCCCCCATTTTCTGAGAGACTGATTTGGGTAATAATAAAACTCCGGTCTCTGGCACAGCCAGCTCTGCGTGAATTATTCTTTCACCATCGCAATTCTTCTGTCTTGATAAACTGGCTCTGTCTAGGCAGTGGGCGAACTCATCCCAGCACTGTGGAAGGCCGAGGTGGGTGGATCACTTGAGGTCAGGAGTTCGAGATCAGCCTGGCCAATATGGTGAAAGCCTGTCTCTACTAAAACTACAAAAATTAGCTGGGCATGGTAGCACGCACCTGTAGTCCCAGCTACTTGGGAGGCTGAGGCAGCAGAACTGCTTGAACCTGGGAGGCAGAGGTTGCAGTGAGCCGAGATCATGCCACTGCACTCCAGCCTGGGCAACGAAAGGAAACTCCATCTCAAAAAAAAAAAAAAAAAAATTGTAAGTTAAATCACATTGAGAGATTCTTGGAAGATTCTAAAAACAAGACTTTCTAGACAACCAAAAATGAGTGGGAGAAAAGGACTGAAGGTGGAATGTGAGGAGGTGTATAAACTGCTGCTTACCAGCCAGTTTAATTGGGCCTCATGTATGCACAACTTGTGTATATTCTACCCATACCTAGTTAAGGTTACTTCTAAAAGCAGTAACTCATTCATAAAAAACTGAAGACCACATCAACCAGAATGGAACGTTATCCTGTGGGGTTCTACACCCACTCTATAAATGCTACATTGACTCAAAACACTTAGAACTTACTTGGAGTTGTCCTCAGAATGGATTTTGAGAGAATTAAATTTCACTTGACAGTCGCTTCATGTTGAAGACACACATACAAACACATTACCCACCTTATGCACAGCAGCCTGGACTCCAGATGATGCCTTTTGTTCACTTCCAAAAATGTAATCCATCAACGGATGAGTATTCACCCCCACAGAGGACATTCTAAAGAATGTGCCAGAGGGCTGCTTGCTAAAAGCAGCTTCTTTACTTTATAGACATCCGTATTACGTAGAGAGAAAGAAATGCTGCTTAGATTCCCTGTCAACTGAAATCATGGGATAAACACTCCAATCTCCAGCCTACTTTGCCAATAAAATATTGCAACCTTTATTTAAAACAAAACACAACTTGGCAAACCTTGTGAGAAGACAGAGAGAGCAGTCCCTTTCAAGGGCCTCATTTATTTACATCAAGTTTAACACTGTTAGCAGTTCACAGTCAGACAACAGAGGGAGAGAATTAAATTAGAAAAACAACGGAAAATATATTACAACAACAATGAAGAACAAATACCTGACAACACTGGTAGCGTGGCCCACGACTGATGTGTTTTTAGTTAAAATCCCACGTTGTCTCACTATGTCCCCTTAGCAATGCACACAGTGCCCGATGCTCCAAACCCCACTCTCTGTGCACCACATACACACCTGCAGGGCGGGACCTTTGGTATAAATGTTCAATCTGAATCCGCATGTTTTGGGACAAAGCTCTGTCAACCACCATGAAATGTTTAAACTTATTTTTACTAAGCAAGCATAAAACTGGGGTTTGTCCAGTGACAGTCATTAGAGAATCAGACTGCAGAGAAGGAAAAGTGCAGAGTCTGCGAGGAGATGGGGGTTCTGAGTATGCATCAACAGCTAAGTCAGCCTGTTCACAGTCAACACACCAACCACACCACCGCTGTTCACCCAAGGAAAGATCTGAGTGATTCCTCTTTTACTTACTCCCCCGTTCTTAATGGGCACGACGGCAGTGCATGTGCACTTACGGACACAAACGCATACCAGCTATACAGATCTGAGATGAAAGGGTTTTCAAACATATGCCCTAAAGAACCATACAATGAGTATCTCATTGTTCCTTTCTAATTTCTGAATACTAATTGACAATCATCCTAATCATGGTGATTTCTCAAGATCTCAATAAATTCCTCTCAAAACATAATGGAGTCCAAGTGGCCACAGTGAAAAATTGCTGTCAAATGGAGGAGAGCTGGTTTCTCTGGCCTTCATCTACCAGAAGCATCTCTGTCTCCTGGCCTTCTTGCCACTCACAATACCTGGTATGGTACTTCTGAATCATGCAGAACAGTATCTGAGGTTTACTGTTGATGACCCTAAAGCGTTCCTAGTCCTGCAATACCTTCTAAAACAATAAATTTGCATATTTTTTGTTGTGCTATAATTGCTGAAAATTAAGTATACATACATGTGAACATTTAAGTCCCATTCTCCAGCTAAAGTTGATGGTGCCTAATTACATGATTTAAAACTCCCGCTCTGAGATTCAGAAGCAAATCTAAGCAAGTTCCGACTACACAAACTCCCTATATTTCCTTTCATAAAGCCTGCTAGCATTCCACAGTTTGCCTCCAGCGTGTCCTAAAAGGTTACTTAGCATGCTCGGAGACCCCAGCTTCTAAGGGTTCAGCTCAGTAGCCTGGAATGACAAGGAGGACCCTGAAAATCTGCTGATGCGAGTACAATGATGAACAAAGAATCTTCCAGAACAGACACAGATGACATGTATCACAATTCTGCTCCAGATATGGGGTGGTCTGAGGACAGTGCTGTGCCTGGCCTTTCCCCTTCAACATGCCAGCTGCTCCCTCTGAGTGAACAGGGCTTTGCTACTCTGCTCAGGGTAAAAGGTAAGATTTTTCTAGGAGAGGTAAACAATTTCAAAGTTAGAGATGTACATGGGGATGAAGAAGTAAGTGCACTTGGAGGGAAGGGTCCAGTGAGGCCTCGCAGGTGGGCTTGAGAAACGCAGCCATTGCTGAGTGAGCACTCTCAGGAAACCACTTCAAGTGGGGGATTCTCACAGATGGAGGCTCTGGCCACTGCCACCTGAGAAGCTCGTGTCTACCAGTTCTCGTTCAATAATCATGCAAAATCAACCCAGCTGACGAGTTTTTCCTCTGTAAGACTCATGAAATCTATCTTTGAAGGCACAAATCTCCAAGGGTGGCCTCTCAGCAGTTTCTGCCATTCCAAGTCAGCTTTCAATCATGATCTGCCACAAGGCCTCCTTACCTGGGGAGGAGTATGGGATCTTTTTATCCTGATCCCACAGGGTGAAGTCTTCCCTAATTTCCTGTCCTTTGGATCTAGGATATTGAGTCAGAAATGAAGGTATCATCTTGTTTTTGTTTTTTCTTGATGTGTCTCACTCTGTCACTTAGGCTGGAGTGCAGCGGCGCAATCTCAGCTCACTGCAACCTCCGCCTCCTGGGTTCAAGCAATTCTTCTGCGTCAGCCTCGGGAGTAACTGGGATTACAGGCGTGTACTACCATACCTGGCTAATTTTTACATTTTTAGTAGAGATGGGGTTTCGCCATGTTGGCCAGGCTGGTCTCAAACTCCTGACCTCAAGTGATCTGACCATCTTGGTCTCCCAAAGTGCTGGGATTATAGGCATGAGCCACCAAGCCCGGCCAAAAGGTATCATCTTGTACATACTCAAGATAGAATACATACCTCACAGAGGTGGCATGAAAAGCAGAAATTCATCCTTGTGGACATTGCAATAAACTTCCCAAAAGACAGGCTGGACTAGGAGTCTGGGGGTGAGTGCTCTGGAGCAGGCGCGGCCCGCCCACAGCCCTGAATCCTACCCACACTTCCCAGTAAGAGAGGAGCACAGGGAATGACAGTGAAGTTCAAGTGAACCACAGTTGTGCTGAACAGAGCAAGTAACAATAACGATTACTACTGGCTTGCTGGGGCGGGGGCAGGGCGGGAAGCAAGCCTTGCAAAAGTCTAGTAGTTGAAAAACCGGAACTCTATCCAAATGATATAGATATCCTGACTGTTAAAGAGTGGGAGACGTTTCAGAAGTTCTCACATACTCCTACGGATTCCAGACTGAAGTAGGCATTTACAAAGGAAGTGAGCTACTACTGGCTTGATATAAGCTAAGACAGAGATACAAACCGCTGAAGCCTATCAATACTTAAGCCAGAGACCCACCTACAAAAAGAGGATTGGTCATAGCAGATCCTTAGGGCACAGAGATGAACCCCAAATCCAAGGGGAACAATTTAATGCAAGACGATGAAACTCAAAAATCAAGAACAAAAATATAGATAACCCCGTCAACCCAATATGAACTCCTGGTAGGGGCACAGCCTGATAATAACAATGACATCAGTAGCAAAATGGAAGGGAGCAGGAGGGGTCATCATGAAATGTAACTATCATTCAAAAGTGGCCACCAATGCAATTTCCTTTCAAGTATTTTATAATAGGTGAATTAAATTCAGCTACTCTTTTTAGAAAAAGAAAAAAAAAAGACAGATGACAAATGTCAATGTCATTTATAACTGGTAGGAAATCCTAGAAAAGTAATTCCCAGAGTGCACTGGTTTTATGGCCATCCACTTCCCCCTGTAAACCTAACAAAACTATGCAGGACATAGGTTAAAAAAGACACTGTCAACATAACAGATAACAAGTCTGCTCCCACCACATTTAGGATAAATGGCCAAGCATATAGTGGACAAATGGAGAAGAGGGCCTCATCCTTCTTGAGTCAAGGTCCCTGGAAGAGCTTCTGTGTTCTGGAGTGAGTACACATTCTTACTTTTTAAAGATCGGAATTAAACCAAAAAGTTGGTCCCTAGTTCCCTGAAGTAATTCAGCTCTGAACTACAACTTTAGCAAAACACTTGCTACACCTGCTCATATTCGTTAAGCAGTTTCATACTTCTAACTGTGATACAGGACAGAGGTGATTCTTACATATCTGCATTTTCAGGTCCCCCACAGGGTCCATCCACATTGAATCAACTGTCTTATCTTTTAAACAGACAATACTACCACCTTATAGTTATATTACAGTTGATATTTTCTCAAAGTGCTCTCATATACATTATCTCATAGTTATTAAAACAATGTGAACAATAAAGTTTTTTTTAAGAAAAAGGAATGTAGGACTAACTAGGTTTTTTAACAACTCAAGTTGGTTTTCTTTACTACAAAGTGCACATTGCTGTGTTGCTGAGGTCTGTCCAAAAGAATGACCCCATATGATTGTTTAAATGACTGAATTCTACTGAGTGCTTGCTTTGCTCGTGTCCCCATTACTCCACATTCAAATCCCTTAAGGTCAGAGTGTCAGGAGCATGTGCTTTACAAAGTGTGCAACACCACACAGGCTGATTGTCATTCTGAGCCACTTTTTTGCAGTGTCTCACATGGCAGCAGGTATGGTGGAAAGACCCCACAACCATAAAGTCAAGAGACTTGAATTCTAGTCCTGGCTCTGCCACTAATTAACTGTTGAGACAATGGGCAAGTTACTGAACCATCTTCTGCTAGTTTCTTAATCTATAAAGAAAAGGGTTGGCGTACTAATAGTTTTCAGATAGCAGTGGGTGTTTGAAACACCTGGTGAGATCACTGGAGAATACACTGGCCGAGACCCCAGTCCACTGGGAATTCTGTGGAGTGGGGCTATTCCGTCAGTTTGGTTTTTTTTTCCCCCTAGGGGATCCTGCTGTGCATCCCTAGACTGGGTGTTAATAATAGTAGTAGCAGTTTAACATTTATAGAGTGTGCTCATTGTGTGCCAGGCACTTGAGCTAAGTATCTTACAAATATCATCTCATTTAATCCTTACAACAACCCTGAGGTAGTTACTATTATTATCCCTGTTTTACAATGAGGAAACTGAGGCTCCCAAGGTTAAATGACTTGCCTTTTAGACCGGCATTAGAGCCTAAACACTAAACCACTATCTATACTGCATCCTTTAAACTCAAAATCTCCATGACTTTAGTTAAACAAAAATGGGCAGTGCCTTAGCAAAGTCAGCATGCTTTATTACCTGGGAAATATTTTACTGGCCAACTTTCAGTTGAATCCTAAGAAACTCTCCATCTAATTTAAATCCTAAAATGCTGCTGGTAAAGGGTCTCCATTGTAACGACCTCTACGTACAGAGGTCATCTAGAAAAACACTGAATGAGTTTCTTAGGGCCAAATTTTTTAAGGCTAATCTCTGAAAATCATGATGGAAGTCTACAGGAAAATATATACATTTAAATTTTACACAAAGCCTTTTAAGAAAATACTTTAGGTAAAGCACAATCAAGATGTATTCAACACAAATCACGGCATTTTAAAGTAGGAAATCTAAACTGAAATAATATTATCTGTACATGAAAGGAATCAAGCAGTGGCAGCCCAATACACAATCTGTGCATCCAGATACACAGCATAATCACGTTAGAAAATTGTCAATGCCTTGTACGTGGGCCTTTTCTCACTGCTTTTAGAATAGCTAAAATTAAACTACACTTTTAGTTTCTAGAAGCAGTTTTCTCTGCTTTGGATTCAAACCTTTTAATTTACATAAGGGTTTGTGTTTAAGCTGGTCCTTTTCAAGTAGAAAAAGGAAAAACCTAAATTATGCTTGTACAGTAAGTTGACAGTGCCTCTTTAACCTGAACCTTGAGCCCTCAACCCCTGAAGTTACATAGTTCAAGCATCATGTGGATGGGGTGTGCTCCAACAGTCAATGCCACTCGACAGTGTTGACAAAAATCAATTCCATTTATGTATTGTGCACCCACTGTAGGCAAGACAGAGCTAGGTGCTGCCCCTGAGTAAGACACAGCCCCCACCCCTACCCTTCAGATTGTTGTTGGGCGAGAAAACCAGGGAGCCTACATACACTCAGTAGTGTTTCTCCAAGGCTTATTTCCAGAACTCTCAAGGGAAAATAGAGCCCTTGCTTAAAAAACAAAGAACAAAAAAACCCTGAAAAACAATTATAATCCCTTAACTTGCATCCCACAACAACAGGGATAAACCTAAAAAGCAGCATAATAATATTCTGAAGTTTTAGCTTTCCCATCCTCGACCTTAAAAGGCTAACTGCTAAAACGAGTTCTTCAAGTTTATGGACAAGTATGATGAGCGAGAATGGCAGGAAAGAAGGTGGGAAAAGGACGGCTGGTTTTCACATCTGAGTTCTCTTTCAACCTCTACGAGGAGATGAACCTGATCACTAGCTGCCTGTGCTGCAGCTGCAGGCGACGTACTGCGGGGATCACCCAACACCTGCCAGGAATGCCCAGCACCGCTTGTCTCCTCTAATCTTCTTAACCTGGGCCTCCTTTGGAGCAGCAATGGTAAGAATCAAGGTTTCCTTTCTTTCCAGTGAAAACTCAACTTTGTTCTTGGTCAAAAATGCCAAACTCAATTCAAAACATAGTTTCCCCCTTAGTATTCCAGCCCAATTAATATAATCGCAGCAATTCTTAATTTCATTAATATTTTCTACTCAGCAAATAAGAGAATGAAAAACCATTCAGCATGACAACACTGCACTGAAAGAGCTTTCCAGAGAGGCTCTCAAAGGGACAGCTGTACACTTATTTGCAACACCCTTGAGAACATGCACTATTACCTTAATTGAACAGATTAAGAGATGGGGCTGTGGTTTGACACTGTATCAGTGACAGAGCCAGGAAGAAAACTCACTGCTCGATGTTGAATTCCTATCTTCCTAAGCTAATATTCCTTTGAGAGAACAAAATAAAAATACATGTGTATTGAGCTCTCCTTGGGGAGGATGGGGGAAGTATTCATAAAGCTCTAAAAAGAGAATGAAGCAGTAATTGGAATTAGACCCAATACCAAGAACATTAATAATACCTAACTCATTAGATTCACTTCCATGCCATCCTAATTAGCTTCCACAATTATAACTAAGTAGGGAAGGAAAAGGCCTATTTTTCAAGGGCAAAACATATTTAAGGATTAAGTCATTAGGTTCCCAGGGTCTAACTGGTGCTCCCTGAAAATGACTACTCTTCAATTATGCATTCTTAAAATAGAAGTGAAATGACAAAATAAATAAAGAATATTCCCAATAAGATCTGTACAAATAAGCACAATGATTGGGTGGGGGGTAGGGAGGAATATGTGAGAGAAGAAAAGCACGTGAGAATAACATGGGGGTGATTCACTTCAAATCCACACAGAGGAGAATGCCTCTCCCTATTCTCTACCTAGATTGGGCTCAAGGTGGTAAGGGAGGGGAAAGGTAGAGAAACAGCCATTAGGACCAAGCCAGCTTTTCCTCTCAGTCACAGGCCACCGGGTTTCAAGAAAAGACCATCTCCCTGGTATTTTAGTTAATAAAGAAAAATACGCAGCTGCTCAAGTCCTTGGCCAGTGTGTCAGTATGCAGGGGAACTGTATCCCAACAGGATTCATTCCCTTGTGAGAATCTGCAGGGACTACTATTTTCAAAATCAACACTGGTTAATGCTCTGAATGCTACCAGGAATAAAGGAAGACAGCCTGCCCAGCAAAAGACAGAGAAGAACCACTAGGGAGACCCCTGTACTTATGGTTTACAGATAGCCACCAACAAGCAGGAAGCCGATCCTGGTCCATTATGAAATAATATACCAGACTGGGAGAAGTGACTTCTGCTAATCTGTGTAAGATTTCAGAAGGTTTTCAATCCCCTGCTTCAACTTTCCAGCATTCTTTACTTCCTGCACTAATACACCAGCGGAAAACAGGACAGAGGCATTCAGGTAGGGCCACATTTCCCAGTTTTGTGTTGTAGTGCTCTGATTTGCAGTTCTTATTACAGCAGCAATGGCCTTGTGGAAGCAAGCAAGGCTAACATCTGCTTCCAACAGTCCTGAACAAAAATTTCTCTGGGTATATTCCCAGCTTTCCTTTCTTCTGTCCCACCAAATTCATTAGGTAAATTGGAGCATAATCACCATTGGTACCTACCAGAGCCCCAGGTCTGGGTGCAGCTGCTGCGGTCTTGCTGAGAGCAGCCCTGCCTAGCACCTCCCAGCATCCCAGGTAGGGATGGGCTGCATTGCCTTCCTTATGACATACACATGTTCCCTATTTTCCAGTGCAGTTTCCAACCCTGTCCACGACTGCCTCGCCCCCACTTAATTTACCTCTCCTATACTTATGTGGTTTGCTTCTTATTTTTGAGATGAAACTGTAAACGTGAGAACTCAGGGATCTGAGGTACTTCACATAAACACACTCAAGTATGAGTCTTTCATTTTCTGAAAACAAGAACACAGGAAAACAAGTCCCTTTCCCTCTCCCCTCAGAAATGTGTGCATTTTCCCACCAGGCTAACAGCGGCTACCTCTGCACCACATCACTGATTTCCTGTACACATGACAGTAAGTTATTAAGGACAGGGTTTGCCCCAGGCACACCAGCAGCTGCTGAAGACACCTGTAGCTCCTGCAGGCTTAGCTCCAGTTTGCTCACAGCCTCTCGGAAGGCAAATTTGTTGCGAGTCTGAGGGATGCAGTCCACATAGCCTGAGCAGTAGTCGAGCAGCTGGTGTCCAGTGTCTACCAGCTGGCTGTTGGGCACAGGTTCCGTGATTGCACTGGACAGTAGGTCAGCACATTCCAGCAGGGCCTCTTTGCTGATTTTGTCTGCTGAGATTTTCTCAGCGGCCTGTTTGGTTTTTCTCAGAGCCACTTTAGTACCTGCTGTGCCGTTGGCCATTTTGGCTGGCGAGATGGACGATGTGGGCAGAGGCACTTGAGGTGGAGGCATCACTGGCCTCCCAGCTTTCCCACCGATGGGCACTGCACCCAGAGCTGCCTTCTTTCCTCCTTCCTGTGTTTCTGACGTGGACTGTCCTGCAGTCGGGGCAGTCGGCTCTTCTGTAGGGTCTGAGCAGATGGACGGATGCTGCAGTAGTCTCATCACTGGTGGTGGGGGTGGGGCACACTTTGGTTTTACCCGTCGGGGTCGGTCCTTGTCTCCAGAGGATGTGACCTGATGCTCAGATAAGAGCTTGAATTTATTCCCCTGAGAGTCTGTGCCAATGAGCTGCACGTCAGCTGGAGTGTGTTTCAGAGTGGGTGAGATAAGGACTGGCACTTTGTGGTTGTGAGTGGTTGGGAGGACGGGGGCAGCCTTGGCTGGAGAAGGCCAGCCTGGCTGCTCTCCATCCTCTAGAACTCCAGCCATCCCAAGTCGTGCCCCACCATTCTTCTCTTTGCCCTTGGGGGCAGCTGCCACTCCAGCCACTCCCACCCCTGGAAGGTCCTTCTCTGTAATGGCTAGATCCCCAGAGGGCGTTCTGAGAGGAAGAGCTGTGGCTCCTCTGGGCAATAACTTGGCTTTTGGTCTCTCCCTGCTTGGAGCAGCACCTTCCTCTGATTTTTTTGGAAGCATGTCATTGGCCCTGTCCACATTCTCTTCTGGCTGAGAAGAGGTGGACACTGTCCTTTCCAGCTGGAGTTTGGACCTCTGGCAGTTCCTGGGAAGGGTCATTGCCATCCTATCCTGCTCTGGAAGCCCTGAGGACATGGAAGATGTAGAGTTTGACCTTGGAAAAGGCTTGGAAGTGTCATCACTGGCTGTGGGTTTACCTGCTCGTAAGCCCAGTGTCTTTTTGATTAAGCGTGGTGTAAAGAAGCCTGTGATGCCAGACCACCCACCCCCAGCAGTGCCACTGCCCCCACCCCCACCACCGTCGTCATTACAGAGGTTCCTCTGTGCAAAGCTCCCCCCATAGCACTTGGGTGGCACCAGATTCGCCTCTTGCTGGGCAGGAGTGAAAGAGAACCCATCAGCATGCTGTAGAGAAGCAACAGATGAGAAGTTACCCGTGAGTTCGTATTTCTTATGGGGCTGATTCTCCATTTCTCGGAAGGAGCTGCTGCGTTTGGGGGGTGTGGGAGCATTTCTCTTTTTCATGAAGGAGCTGAAGAAGCCCCCCTTCCTATCCCTGGTGAAGCATGTCTCTTTGGCATCTTCCAAGAGGCTGCTGGGTGACTTGTCTCTTTGCTTTCGAGGCAGTGCTGGGGATCCACAGGAGGCCTGTGCACCTCTGACGAACCCTGACGAGAAATGGTCAATCAGTAACTTAAAAGACAAGAAGTGAATCTATCACATTTGAATTACCGAGGCAGCATTATAAGAGTTTTGTCAGCATTTATCAAGTGTCAGGTGTTGGCAGGACTCAGAGATAAATAATAAATACATTATCATTTCACAGTGACTGGTGTTCCAAACGTGATATGAGTTTTAAAAATCAGGGGAGACAGGGGGCCGGGCACGGCGGCTCACGCCTGTAATCCTAGCACTTTGGGAGTCCAAGGCAGGAGGATCAGGAGGTCAAGAGATCAAGACCATCCTGGCTAACACGGTGAAACCCCATCTCTACTAAAAATAAAAAAAATTAGCCGGGCCTGGTGGCGGGCGCTTGTAGTCCCAGCTACTCGGGAGTTTGAGGCAGGAGAATGGCGTGAACCCAGGAGGCGGAGCTTGCAATGAGCCAAGATCCGGCCACTGCACTCCAGCCTGGGCGACAGAGTGAGACTCCATCTCAAAATAAAAGAAAAAAAAAGCCAGGGAGGAGATAACCCGCCGGTTATTACCTCAACACTCATCCTTTCTTTAAAAACCACCGCACAACCTCTTCTCCTCTATCAGGTTCAGCGAAGTTTTTGATGGAACTGTAAAGATGATACCTACTTGGGAACCCAGGGTTAAGGAGATGAAACTGGAGCCAGAGTTGTATGTTGGATGGAAAGATCAGGACGACCAACACTGGCAATGCGGAGCCAAGGGCTTTGTGGGTGGGTAAAAGAGACGCCATGCTTCCCTCCAGGAAGACGGGCATGAAAGTGAACATAAAAGCCTCATACTCAGGCCGGGCGCGGTGGCTCAAGCCTGTAATCCCAGCACTTTGGGAGGCCGAGGCGGGCGGATCACAAGGTCAGGAGATCGAGACCACAGTGAAACCCCGTCTCTACTAAAAATACAAAAAATTAGCCGGGCGCGGTGGCGGGCGCCTGTAGTCCTAGCTACTCAGGAGGCTGAGGCAGGAGAATGGCGTGAACCCAGGAGGCGGAGCTTGCAGTGAGCCGAGATCGCGCCACTGCACTCCAGCCTGGGCAACAGCGTGAGACTCCGTCTCAAAAAAAAAAAAAAAAAAGCCTCATACTCCATGCTTCTTTCAACAAAGCAGTTTCTATTTTGATTCTACCTGCCGAGAGACCCATACCTGGTGCTAAACTGGAAGCAGAATTTTCTGTGGCATCCTGTGCCCCTTCAATGTTCTCCTTGTTCTCCACCTGTTTCTTCAGTGTCCGAGTCTTGGAAGGAAGTATAGGTAGCCGGGGCAGGTACGGAACAACAGATGACGAGGAGGCGGCTCTCCCAAGCTCCTCAGCTACCTCTGTGAGGAAGATAAGGGGACCAATAAAAAGTACAATTTCATAACAGAAAAAGGGAGTTCTTTTCAGAAAAGGCACACAACTGAGAAAGAACTGGCAAGTAGAGTACTAAAATACATACACGGAATCATAAAGTATGTACTCTTTTGTCTGGCTTCCTTCGCCCAGTACCGTCTCTGTAGATTTGTCCATGCTGCTATATGTGGCAGGGGTTCTCATTGCTGTGTAACATGCCAATGTGTGAATATACCACAATCCGCCCGTTCTCCTCCTGATGGATGTTTAGGTTGTTTCCAGTTTGGAGTTACTATGAATACGTTGCTAGCATCATCCTGCTATGTGTCTTTTGGTTCACAATGTTATGCATGTCTGATCGGCACAACGTAGGAGAACTGGTGGATCACAGGGTATATGTGCATTCAGGTTTATTAGGCCCTGCCAACCTGTCCCCCAATGGCAATACTATTTCACATGAAAGCTGCGGTTACTCTGCATGCTTGCTAAAATTTCATGTTATTATTTTTGGCTTGATTTTTTTTTTTTTTTTTGGGGAGATGGAGTCTCACCCTGCTGCCCAGGCTGGAGTGCAATGGCGTGATCTCAGCTCATTGCAACTTCTGCCTCCCAGGTTCAAACGATTCTCCTGCCTCAGCCTCCTGAATAGCTGGGATTACAGAAGCAAGCCACCACACCCAGTTATTCTTTGTATTTTTAGTAGAGATGGGGTTTCACCATGTTGGCCAGGCTGGTCTTGAACTCCTGAACTTGTGATCTGCTTGCCTGAGCCTCCCAAAGTGCTGGGATTACAGGTGTGAGCCACAGTGCCCAGTCTTTTTTTTTGACAGGGAGTCTTGTTCTGTCGCCCCGGCTAGAGTGCAGCAGTGCGATCTCAGCTCACTGCAACCTCCATCTTCCGGGTTCAAGTGACTCTCCTACCTCAGCCTCCCAAGTATCTGGGATTACAGGCACCCACCATGCTTGGCTAGTTTTTGTATTTTTAGTACAGACAGGGTTTCACCATGTTGGCCAGGCTAGTCTCCAACTGCTGACCTCAAGTGATCCATCCACCTAGGCCTCCCCAAGTGCTGGGATTACAGGCGTGAAGCACTGTGCCAGGCCAGTCTGATTTTAATTTAAGCCTTTCTGGTAGGCCGTGGATTGGTATCTCATTGTGGTTTTATTTTGTATTTCTCTATGATGAGTAATGTTGAGCACGGTTATTGGACATCTGGATATCCTCGTTTACTAAGTTAACCTTTAACTCCTTTCCATGTCAATATATCCAAGAAGGCCGGGAGCCATGGCTCACACCTGTAATCCCAGCACTTTGGGAGGCAGAGGAGGGTGGATCACTTAAGGTCAGGAGTTCAAGATTAGCCTAGCCGACATGGCAAAACCCCATCTCTACTGAAAATACAAAAATTAGCCAGGTGTGGTAGCAGGCGCCTGCCATCCCAGCTACTCGGGAGGCTGAAGCATGAGAATTGCTTGAACCTGAGAGACGAAGACTGCAGTGAGCCGACATCACACCACTGCACTCCAGCCTAGGCGATAGAGTGAGACTCTGTCTCAAAAAAAAAAAATGTGTGCATATATACACACACACACACACATATATATGAATATCATTTTAAATATTCAGCTATATGGATGTAATAATTTACAGTCCAGTAGATATTTCAGTTGTTCATAATTTCTCACTATTATAAACTATACTTTGATGCAATGTCCTTGTAGTTAAATCTTTGTTTATATTCTTAATTATTTCCTTAAGATCTATTTCCAGAAATGGAATGTCTGGTTATCGTTTTTACAACTTGGTTCTGCTTTGTAGATGTAGTTTATACTTATTTTTTCCTTTTTTCTTCCCTACATTCTAAGTATTGATGCTTAAAGAGCTACCACACTTACTAAGGTTACTGATAGGGAGGCTGAATAAATTTCTAATTAAAATATAATTTCAATTTTTTGAGACACAAAGATGCACCGAAAATAGCAAAATAGCAACACAGCAATAATAAAGGTCAAAAATTAATTCAATACCATGAAACAGAGTCCAAAACTACAAAAGTTGATCATTTTTTAAATGTAATTACCATTATCGCCACCACCACCACTACCCAGAGCTAGTCACCAACAGTAAATCCAACAGATTCTCACCTTCAGAAATGCTGGAGTCATGGAACATGGTTTCAAAAGCTTGGTGTGTTTCAGCAAAAGAGGGCCTATCGGCAGGGCTCCACTTCCAGCCTGTGTAACAGAAGAAGAAAATATTAAAAACTCCTTGCAGAAGTTCAATATCCAGTGGTATATCTAATAACAAGTTCTATGCATCATGATGTATACTTATTAGAGTTACAGCATGTTCACAATGATAGCAACATAGCTCTAGACTCAGAGGTATAATGAACCCACTTTCTAAATTCCTTTTTCCTTTTTCTTTGAGACAGGGTCTTGCTTTGTCACCCAGCTGGAGTGCAGTGGCACGATCTCGGCTCACTGCAGCCTTGACCTCCTGGGTTCAAACAATCCTCCTGCCTCAGCTCCCCAAGTAGCTGGGACTATGGGTGTGCAACACCACACCTGGATAATATTTTTTTTTTTTTTTTTTTTTTTTTTTTTTTTGAGACGGAGTCTCACTCTGTCACCCAGGCTGGAGTGCAGTGGCGTAATCTCAGCTCACTGCAACCTCCGCCTCCTGGGTTCAAGTGATTCTCCAGCCTCAGCCTCCAGAGTAGCTGGGGCTACAGGCACATGCCACCACGTCCGGTTAATTTTTATATTTTTAGTAGAGACGGGGGTTTCACCATGTTGGCCATGCTGGTCTCAAACTCCTGACCTCAGGCGATCCACTCACCTCAGCCTCCCAAAGTGCTGGGATTACAGGCATGAGCCACTGCGCCCAGCCAAAGTGAGCGCACACAGCAATCTCAAACTACTGTATTTTTTTATATAGACAGGATTTTGCCACATTGCTCAGGTTGCTTTTCAACTCCTGAGCTCAAGCAATCTGCTCACTTCGGCCTCCCAAACTGCTAGAATTATAGGTGTGAGCCACCACACCTGGCCATGAACCCACTTTCTAAGGCTGGGGCTTCAATTTAGCCTCAGCTCCTATTCCCTCTACTAAAAGGATGAGGAGAAACAGGGAGATGGTTTAGAAAATGGCAAGTTTTCTTCCACTTGAAAATAACAGAAGTAAAACCTGTCTTCAAACTCAGCCTAACCATACAAATAATCAACTATATATATTCAGAAATATAAAAGGATATCAAAAAGGAGGAGCTCAGAGTTCATTTTTGACAAAGTGCAACAGAGAACGTCAATGTTCAATGAGGAAAGAACACAGACTTACGTTTAAACACAACTGCAATTGGGTCCAGGCCCGGTGGCCCACACCTGTAATCCCAGCATTTTGGAAGACTAAGGTGGACAGATTAGTTGAGACCAAGAGTTTGAGACCACCCTGGTCAACATGGTGAAACCTTGACTCTACTAAAAATACAAAAATTAGGCCGGGCGTGGTGGCTCACACCTATAATCCCAGCACTTTGGGAGGCTAAGGCAGGTGTATCACTTGAGGTCAGGAGTTGGAGACCAGCCTGGCCAACATGGTAAAACCCCATCTCTACCCAAAATACAAAAATTAGCCAGGCATGGTGGTAGGCGCCTGTAATCCCAGCTACTTGGGAGGCTGAGGCAGGAGAATCGCTTGAACCAGGGGGTCGGAGGTTGCAGAGACTGCACCACTGCAGTCCAGCATGGGCAACATAGCGAGACTCCGTCTCAAAAAAAAAAAATAAAATTAGCTGGGCATGGTGTGTGTGCCTGTGGTTCCAGCTACTCAGGGGCTGAGGCACGAGAATCACTTGAACCCAGGAGGTAGAGGTTTCAGTGAGCCAAAATCGTGTCACTGCACCCCAGTCTGGGCAACAAAGCAAGACTGTTTCAAAAATAACACCAACAAAAACAAGCAAGCAAACAAACAAACCTTGCAATTTAATTCACTACTCACTTTCCAACCTTTTCATCTGCAAGCAATCAGATGCTTCTGTTTATCCACCACAGAGGTTATTTTTATGCATTCTTCATAGTCTTTAGCAACCATTTTTATCTAGTTGAAAACAGTCCTCCCCACCTTAATCTCTAAACTCAATTTCTTATCTTATTAAATATGCAAATGTCTCTGAGAAACTGGGTCAATATTTAGGCCATAACAACTATGCTTAGGATTCCAGTAAGATTCAATGGTATATGATATGACAACTGCCTGATCAATGATAAATTCTTTAAATGTCATGAGGCTGGATTCAATCTAACAACACTGAGAGGAGAAATATTTCTAATTTTGTTAACTATTCTGAACTGCTAGCTTATGCCTTCAAAATTAAAACATGCAAAAATACTCACATGCTCTCATAAGTTCATAAACCTTAGGGGGGCATCCCTCAGGCTGTTCCATTCGATATCCTTTTTCTAGTAGGTCATAGACCTGAGACAGGTCAATACCTGGATACGGTGACATTCCATAGGTAGCAATTTCCCACAACAGTACCCCAAAAGCTGCATAAGGAATTAAAATAAGCACTTAGTGTTTCTTCTCCGATTTATTTTTTATTTTAGATAATCAGGTGATTCTCTTTCAAATTTTAGGCAACGTTCACACACTACTACAACAACATTAATATATAATATACTCATCAATTCTTACAGCACAGCTTGTCCTTCTAAAATATTTGCAACAGGAATGCTGCAGATAATCTCAAGACAGTTTTATTTAAATTTCCCAATTTTTATTTAGCTTTCCTTTACTATAATGAGGGAAAATAAACTATGACCATTTAAGAAGTCTGAGGCATAATTCAACTATTCTTAGAAAAGTTTCTGATATACAGTAGTCACCCCTTATGCCATGGTTTCACTTCCCATAGTTTCAGCTACTCACAGTCATCCAAGGGCCAAAAATATTAAATAGAAAATTCCAGAAATAAATTCTAAAGTTTTAAATTGCATGCTGCCCTGAGTTGCATGATGAAATCTCAAGCCATGCTTCTTCTTCCCACCTCACACGCAAATCATCCTTTTACTCAACATATCCACAACATAGATGCTACCCACCCCTTAGTCACTGAGAAGACCTCTCGGTTATCAGATCAAATAAAGATTATATACCCAGGGCTTGACACTATCCTTGGCTTCAGGCTTCCAAGGGGGGTCTTAGAATGTATTCTCCTGAGGATAAGGGAGAACCATTGTATCTAATAAGTATAATAGTTTTAAAGTCAGCTAATATAAGAGGAGTAAAATAAAAACAGATTCATTTAAAATCAGATAAAATTCAGAGCAGAAAAAAATTTGATTTTTGTCAGTTATTTGAGTTTGAGATTTCTAGTTAAAAGTGACTTAGAATCCTATGACTATTTCTATTGGTCCAAAATCCAAATTTCCAGATTTTTCAGTCTATGAAGCCAAGTCATATTACTTCTCAGAGCAGTAGAAACCAGATCAGTTAAGACAAATTCTAGATGAAACCTGTTGCAGGAAGTCAGGGACCCCAAATGGAGGGACCGGCTGGAGCCGCGGCAGAGGAACATAAATTGTGAAGATTTCATTTTAATATGGACATTTATCAGTTCCCAAAATTAATGCTTTTATAATTTCTTATGCCTGTCTTTAATAATCTCTTAATCCCGTTATCTTCGTAAGCTGAGGATGTACGTCACCTCAGGACCACTATTGTGTTAACTGTACAAACCGATCGTAAAACATGTGTGTTTGAACAATATGAAATCAGTGCACCTTGCAAAAAAACAGAGTAACAGCGATTTTAGGGAACAAGGGAAGACAACTATAAGGTCTGACTGCCTGCGGGGTCGGGCAGAATAGAGTCATATTTTTCTTCTTGCAGAGAGCCTATAAATGGACACGCAAGTAGGGAAGATATTGCTAAACTCTTTTCCTAGCAAGGATTAATATTCTGGGAAAGGAATGAATTCCTGCGGGGAAGTCTATAAACGGCCACTCGGTGAGTATCTGTCTTATGCGGTTGAGATAAGGACTGAAATACGCCCTGGTCTCCTGCAGTACCCTCAGGCTTACTAGAGTGGGAAAAAACCCACCCTGGTAAATTTGAGGTCAGACCAGTTCTCTGCTCTCAAACCCTGTTTTCTGTTAAGATGTTTATAAAGACAATTAGTGCACCGCTGAACATAGACCCTTATCAGTAATTCTACTTTGCCCTTTGCTTTGTGATCTTTGCTTTTGCCCTTTGCCTTGTGATCTTTGTTGGACCCTTATCAGGAGTTTCTGATTTGCCCTTGTCCTGTTTCCTCAGAAGCATGTGATCTTTGTTCTCCTTTTTGCACTTTGAAGCATGTGATCTTGTGACCTACTCCCTGTTCTCTCACTCCCTCCCCTTTTGAAATCCTTAATAAAACCTGCTGGTTTTGCAGCTCAGATGGGAATCACCGTCCTACCGATATGTGATGTCACCCCTGGAAGCCCGGCTGTAAAATTCCTCTCTTCGTACACTTTCTCTTTATTTCTCAGCCGGCCAACACTTACGGAAAATAGAAAGAATCTACGGTGAAATATTGGGGGCGGGTTCCCCCAATAGAAACCTTATCACGCTTCCCTTGAAAAAAAAACAAAGCTCTGTGTCACAGTACTCTGCAAATGAGTGACAAAACCTAATGTGAGGCTGGGCACAACGGCTCATGCTTGTAATCCCAACACTTCGGGAGGCCAAGGCAGGTGGATCATTTGAGGTCAGGAGTTCGAGACCAGCCTGGCCAACATGGCAAAACCTCATCTCTACTATAATGACAAAAATGAGCTGGGCATGGTGATGCATGCCTGTAGTCCCAGCAACTCTGGAGGCTAAGGCAGGAGAATCACTTCAACCCGAGAGATGGAGGTTGCAGTGAGCTAAGATTGTGCCACTGCACTCTAGCCTGGACAACAGAGCAAGGCTCCGTCTCAAAAACAAACAAACAAACAAACAAAACAAAACAAACCTAATGTGGAAATAAGATGCTTTACAGAGAGGATTATCAGCACTCCAATGTAATATGAGATCTAGACTGTGAGCTCTCTGAAGGCAGGGACTTCTTTTTAAAAACTAACTTACTTTCTCTCCTTCTTTTTTGTTTGAGACGGAGATTTGTTCTTGTTGCCCAGGCTGGAGTACAATGGTGTGATCTCGGCTCACCACAACCTCCACCTTCTGGGTTCAAGTGATTCTCCTGCCTCAGCCTCCTGAGTAGCTGGGATTACAGGCATGCGCCACCACACCCAGCTAATTTTGTATGTTTAGTAGAGACGGGATTTTTCCATGTTGGTCTGGCTGGTCTTGAACTCCCGACCTCAGGTGATCCACCTGCCTCGGCCTCCCAAACTGCTGGGATGACAGGTATGAGCCACTGTGCCTGGCCCTAAACTTTGTTCTTTACACTTTTTTTTTTTTTTTTTTTTTTTTTTTGAGACAGAGTCTCGCTCTATTGCCCAGGCTGGAGTGCAGGGGCGCCATCTTGTCTCACTGCAACCTCTGCCTCCCTGGTTCAAGCAATTCCCCTGCCTCAGCCTTCAGCCTCCTGAATAGCTGGGATTACTGGTATGTGCCACCACGCCTGGCTAATTTTTGTAGTTAGTAGAGATGGGAGTTCACCATGTTGGCCAGGCTGGTCTCGAACTGTTGACCTCAAGTGATCTGCCCATCTCGGCCCAAAGTGCTGTAATTACAAACGTGAGCCACCACACCAGGCCTATACTTCTGTTTATGCAAAGTTCTTAGCACAGTCCTGGCAGCTAGGAGGTATTTAACAAATACTTGCTGAATAACTGAAGAAGAATGGCAGGTAAAGGTAGAGGACACTGAACATCGTAAGAGAAGCTCTAAAGAATCAAGACATTTTAAAAAAAAATAAAATGACACCAAAAAAAGTCCCTTTCAACCTTACCCCAGACGTCAGATTTAATTGAGAAGGTATTGTAGGCAAGACTCTCTGGTGCTGTCCACTTAATAGGAAATTTGGCTCCAGCATGAGCAGTATAAGTGTCTCCAGTCATCAATCTACTTAAGCCAAAGTCAGCCACTTTTACCACATGGTTTTCTCCCACTAGGCAGTTACGAGCTGCAAGATCTCTGTGGGAAAGAGAACCCTAATGTGATTCCATTCAGACGGTGAGGAAAATGGTCGTGAACACTCTATTCTTGGTTCTTTGTGTTACAGGCAGAGTTAAGTAAGTGCTGACAAATATGGTAGTATTTTCCGACAATCACTAACATCTTAGAAAGCCCACTAATGATATATCACTGTAGAGCACTCATCAAGAAGCAGAATAAAGCAGGCTTTATAAAATGGGTCCCTATTTATAAGTACACTGGGATAGGTGAGCAATAGATGCTTTTCTACAAGACTTTAAGTTATTTACTAAGGCAGAAAACTATTTTAAAAACTCAGCCACTAGGCCAGGTGTGGTGGCTCATGCTTGTAATCCTAGCACTTTGGGAGGCCAAGGTGGGTGTATCTCCTGAGCTCAAGAGTGCAGGACCAGCCCGGGCAACATGGGGAAACCCTGTCTACAAAAAAAACAAAAAAACAAAAAAACAAAACAAAACAAAACAAAAACACTTAGCCGGGCATGGTGGCACATTCCTATAGTCCCAGCCACTCAGGAGGCTGAGGTGGGAGGATGGCTTGAGCCCAGGAGGCAGAGAGTACAGCAAGCTAAGATTGCATCACTGCATTCCAGCCTGGGCGATGGAGCCAGACTGTCTCAAGAAGGGAAAAAAAAAAAAAGCCACTAGATGGTGAAAAAGGATCTTGGATACAGTGCTGGGCAAAATAAAGAGAGCTCTCTGGCCAGGCATGGTGGCCCACACCTATAATCCCAGCACTTCGGAAGGCTAAGATGGGAAGATCACTTGAGGCTGGTAGTTTGAGACTAGCCTGGTCAACATAGCAAGACCCCATCACTATTGTAATTTTTTTTTTTTTTTCCAAAGAGAGTTCTCAGTTTTGAGAAAAGCAAAGGCCCCTTATTAATACTTTAATCAGAGTACAGTACGTTTGTTTACAAGTTAGAAGTGACATTATAATGGGCCCTGTGAAATACGAAATTACTTTCTTGAATCATCCGAAATTTTCTGGGAAGGTTCTCACATTCTTCCTTTTATCTGCATGTCAAGCAGGATGGCTTCATGGTTAGTCAGAGGTAAGTTTTACACACCTATGGATGAAATTCTTCTTCTCTAAGTACTCCATTGCAGAAGAAATCTGAGTGGCCATGTAGAGAAGCACAACTGCAGTCACCTCTTCTCGGTTGCATTCTCGGAGGTAATCCAGCAAATTCCCATATGGCATGTATTCAGTCACAATGTAAAATGGTGGCTCCAAAGTACAGACACCTAAAAATTGAAGAATAGTGCTTGTTTTTGTTAATGTACATTCAAACACTTCAAACCACTTTCGTCAAGAATAATTTGACAATTTTTCAGGTCTAGTTCGGCAGTAATCTTTTCCCTTTTTACCACCACATTCTCTGAAATTAATAAGCAAAAATTAAGAAGCTGGTTTATATGGGAGTCCTTGCTTCCACTATATTGTTCTCTGGGAATTCATATGCCTCTGAGTATTTGTCTGTTTGAGCAAAAGCAGCGTGCTTGTATTAATTCTATAAGGGGCCAAGAAAACCAACATGTCCAGACTTTTGTACACTTTTGATTCTCCTCCTCAACTGCAGGCTAACAATACTTACTCAAAAGTAATAGCAATTGTGCACATGCTGAAGACTATGTGAGCCCCACCTGTAATACTGCTTTGTAAAATGATTTTCATCGTTTCCATAGTCAAGGAATTCACTGATATATGGCAGATTCCTTATAAAAAACCAACAAGAGGTCGGGTGCAGTGGTTCACGCCTGTAATCCTAGCACTTTGGGAGGCTGAGGCAGACAGATCGCTTGAGACCAGCAGTTCAAGACTTGACTGGCCAACATAGCAAAATCCTGTCTCTACTACAAAAATTAGCTGGGTGTGGTGATGCACGTTGAGGCACGAGAATAGCTTGAACCTGGGAGGCAGAGGTTGCAGTGAGCCAGGATCATGCCACTGCACTCCAGCCAGGGTGACAGAGCAAGACTCTATATCAAAAAAAAAAAAAAAAAAAAAAAAAAAACCACAACAAAAAACACCCCCCATCCAAAAAAAAAAAAAAAAATCTGGCCCTATTTTTAAAAAGTAAAAGAGCTTAGTAAAAGAGTTCTTTGTGACCTGAACAGTGAAAAGCCAATCTAACATAGTACAGCATTTCCTGCTTGTAAAGGTAAACTGATGGGTGTGGTCACAGTTTTTAATTTGCTTCAACAGTCCTTCAATGTCTCTTTATTTTGCAAAAACATTTCATGAGTTTTTGGTTCAGTACCATTTTGAACACTTCTGAACTTTGAATCTGGGGCAATTAGTACAAACTGAGCAGTTTTATATACTAAAATCAATCAGGCCACTGCTTCTTGGGCCATTTTAAAACATGGAACCTACTGATTAAAATAAGTACTTATGGAAGTGGATTTAAACCTGCAGCTTCCACCATGGTGACTGAAAAGAAAGCTTTGGGGCTGGGGGAGCGGGGGAAGGCTAGGCATGGTGGCTCATGCCTGTAATTCCAACATACTGAAAGGCCCACATGGGAAAATCACTTCAACAGCAGCCTGGACAACAGAGTGAGACCCTGTCTCTAAAAAAAAAAAAAAAAAAAGAGGGCATTTGGAGATAAGAAGGGGTTACAGGACAAGCATTTTTGGAGGATATCTATGGTTCAGGCAAGGTTCCTCACCTAAAAGTTGTACCAGATTAGGATGCTTGATTTCCTTCATTACTGCGGCTTCTTTTAGGAACTCTTCTACCTCCATGGTATCTTCCTGGAAAAAGGGAAAGGTAAGAAAGAAGAAAACGAAAGGGACAAACCCCCAACTTAAAATCATTTGATTCATCTCACAATCCTAAAGCTTCAGCTTTAACAGTAAAAAGAAGTATCTTTTGAATATTTTAGCATATTACAAGAAATAATTTTTATTTCAATTTATTTTTTTGAGACAGGGTCTCACTCTGTTACCCAGGTTGGGGTGAAGTGGTACGATCTCACTGCAACCTCTGCCTCCTGGGTTCAAGCAATTCTCCTGGCTCAGCCTCCCAAGTAGCTGGGATTACAGGCATGCACCACCATGCCTGGCTACTTTCTGTATTTTTAGTAGAGACGGGGTTTTGCCATGTTGGCCAGGATGGTCTCCTGACCTCAGGTGATCGGCCCGCATGGGCTTCCCAAATTGCTGGGACTACAGGCATAAGCCACCACACCCAGCCGAAATGATTATTATTTTAAGAAGTCCAACTTAGAAAGAAAAATGTCCTGGAGTAAAAATTAGCAGGAGAAGCAAAATTCAGCAATCATGTCCTATAATCAACTGAAACACAGGAGCCCTGTATTGGATACTTCAGTTCTCTCACAATTTATTTCTTCAGATATCTCAGGCTTTGAATGAGGAGACCTAGCACTTAGCTGCTTACATACTTATCTTCTTGATTAGATCATAATCTTCTTAGAGAGCAAGGCCTTATATATTGCTTTACACTCAGAATATGCTTAAGAAACAGAACTGACTACTACTTATTAGCTGAAGAATAGCCCTTATGAGTGATATACTAGAGACAGTTACTGAGGGTCTGGGACAATCAAGTGAGTGAAAACCTTATAATTTGATACTGGGAGGTTTAAAGGAGACATATAGTAGTACCGGGAAAAAGATTTCTGTGAATGTTAAGAAGTGCTCTAACTGCAAAGAGACAGGAGGAACAACAACAAGGGAGAGGAAGGACAGAACAAGAAAGAGGCCCATGATTCTCAGACAAGGCACAAAGAATTCTGTCCAGCAGGGGTCGATCTCAGGAAGCAAAAGAGCTTATTTTGCTTTTATAACTTTTAATTTGCTTCTAACCTCCCACTAAGATCTACATCAACAGCCTCCAGAGACAGACCTTTCCCACATGTGGGTTTCATTGCATTGCAGTGAATAATCTACCTCTGCATTGTCAGCAATGGCACTAGGGTTAATCATCACAATTTGCTGATGTGCTTGGCACCAGTGGGTGGAAAGTGTTCCAAAGTTAAAGAAGAGCATGCTCATGTTTCCAAGTGATTGAGCACAAAAGAAAAAGATGCCTGAAAACTGTAATTCTCAGCAACCCACCTTCAATGTTTTCACAGCAACTGTAAGGCTGTATTTCTTCCAGACGCCAACGTAAACCTCTCCATACTGACCGCCCCCAAGTTTGTGCTTCATGGTAATATCCGTTCGTTCCATTTCCCATTTGTCGTGGATGGGGGACACACCATAGACCGTAGGCTTATTACACTTGGGTGCTGGGTAGTGTAATGTTGTCACCAGCCCATCAGCCACTGTGGAGTGATGGTGTACAAGCTCTGCCAAGGTGCTGAAGCGGCTCTCAGCAGTCACATATACCTGGTAAGAAAAGCAGAAAAGCTAAACAACTTGAAAAGAGATTAAGAATTGTTTTTTTAAAGCCCATATTTCACTGGCCTGAAGATAGGAGGCTATCTTTTAAAAAAAATTTTTTTTTTCTGCAGACAGGGTCTCACTATATTGCCCAGGGAGGTCTCAAACGCCAGCCTCAAGCAATCCTTCTGCCTGGGCCTGCCAAGGTGCTGAGATTACAGACTGGGTCACTATACCCAGCAAAAGTTTATCTTAATTGAGGTAAATTTAAAAGTTAAATGATGACTGCAAGGGTAAACATAGAACTTCAGTTTAATCTTACTTAATCTGCCTTTCCTATTCTTCCTAAATTAGTCTTGGGGAAAACCTTCCAAGATCTCTCTCTGGATCATCAAGCTCATTGGTCTTCAAATATATATATTTTTTCATATATATATGTATTTTCATATATATATATATATGGTTTTTTTTTTTTTTTTTTGAGACAGAGTCTCACTCTGTTGCCCAGGCTGGAGTGCAGTGTCACAACCTCAGCTCACTGCAACCTCTACCTCCCGGGTTCAAGTAATTCTTCTGCCTCAACCTCCCAAGTACCTGGGATTACAGGCATGCGCCACCACGCCTGGCTAATTTTTTTCTTTGTATTTTTAGTAAAGACGGGGTTTCACCATGTTAGCCAGGCTGGTCAGGGACTCCTAACCTCAAGTGATCTGTCTGCCCCAGTCTCCCAAATTGCTGGGATTACAGGTGTGAGCCACCGCGCCCGGCCAGTCTTCAAATATTTTTAAGCCACAAGACTGTGGACTCAACTACAGAAGATAGGTAAAGAAGAGATGCCCTGATCAAAGTAAGCAAGCAAGGACTTGGTCTTTTGTAAAAATTTACAAAATATCACCTTCCTCTTGTAAAGAACATAACTTGAAAACCACTGATTTAGATGTTTTTGGTAAGAGTATTCAAATATTTCATAATTTTAATTACGATGTACATTTGAGTGTCTAGGCCATTAAAGAAAGAGCCACAATTTACCAGTGGCCAGCACTTTGGGAGGCTGAGGCTGGCGGGTCACTTGAAGTCAAGAGTTGAGACCAGCCTGGCCATTATGGTGAAACCCCCTCTCTACTAAAAATACAAAAATTAGCTACGCGTGGTGGTGTGCACCTGTAGTCCCAGCTACTTGGGAGGCTAAGGTGGAAGGATTGCTTGAACCTGGGAGGCAGAGGTTGCAGTGAGCTGAGATCATGTCACTGCATTCTAGCCTAGGTGACAGAGCAAGACTCCGTCTTAAAAAACAAAAAACAAAAAAAGCCACATTGGATTTCACAGAATTGCTTACAACATAGTTAATTTGCTGAGCAATAAGAAATATAAAGTAAGAGGGAATTCTCTGGCCTTCTCTCCCAAGGGAGCTTTAATTTTTATTTTTGAGAAATAAGGATCTCACTGAATTGCCCAGCCTGGGGGGCAGTGACATAATCATGACTCACTGCAGCCTTGACCTCCCAGGTTCAGGTGATCCTCCTGCCTCAGCTTCCCGGGTAGCTAGGACCACAGACATATACCACCATGGCCAGTTCATTTTTAAAATTTTTTGTAGAGACGAGGTTTCACTATGTTCCTCAGGCTGGTCTTGAACTCCTGGGTTCAAGTGATCCACCCACCTTGGCCTCCCCAAGTGTTGGGATTACAGGCATGAGCCATCACGCCTAACCTGTTATTTATTTTTTTTTAAGACACTTTTGGCCGGGCACGGTGGCTCACGCCTGTAATCCCAACACTTTGGGAGGCCCAGGCAGGCAGATCACGAGGTCAGGAGATCGAGACCATCCTGGTTAATACGGTGAAACGCCATCTCTACTAAAAATACAAAAAATTAGCCAGGCATGGTGGTGGGCGCCTGTAGTCCCAGCTACTCAGGAGGCTGAGGCAGGAGAATGGCGTGAACGCGGGAGGCAGAGCTTGCAGTGAGCCAAGATCGCGCCACTGCACTCCAGCCTGGGCAACAGAGCGAGACTCCGTCTCAAAACAAAAACAAACAAACAAAGAAAGAAGCTTTTGTTTTAGTGTATACATAAAAGTATTCATAAAATTCATAAATGGAAAATTTATAATTTTTACAAAGTAAACTCACCCATGTAAACGTCACCCACACCAAGAATTATAACATGACCAGCACCCCAGAAGCCTCCCTTATGCTCTCCAGCTATTTACCCTTGCAAAGATAGCCACTATGCTGACTTCTAACACCTTAGATTAGCTTCTGCTTCCTTTTTTTTTTTTTGAGACAGAGTCTCGCTCTGTTGCCCAGGCTGGAGTGCAGTGGCACGATCCTGGCTCACTGCAACCTCCGCCTCCCGGGTTCAACCAGTTCTCCTGCCTCAGCCTCCTGAGTAACTGAGTAACTGGGATTACAGGCGTGCGCCACCATGTCAGGCTAATTTTTGTATTTGTAGTAGAGATGGGGTTTCATCATGTTGGCCAGGCTGGTCTCCTGACCTCCTAACCTCCAGTGATGAGGCCCATCTCAGCTTCCCAAAGTGCTGGGATTACAGGTGTGAGCCACTGTGCCTGGCCTCTGCTTCTGAACTATATACAAACAGAATCACACAGTATGTATTACGTCTATTTTCTTCCACCCAACTTAAAAATTTTAAAATTTAAACTTTAAAATTTTTTAAACTTGCATTATATTTCACATACCATAATATTCATCATTTTAAGGTATACAATTTAGTGGTTTTAGCATATTCTCAAAGTTGTCCAACCATCACCACTAACTCTAGAACATTCTCATCATCTCATACCTATTAGGAGTCCTTCCCACTCCCCACATTCTCATCCCCCAGCTAATACTAATCCTTCAACTTTGCTGAAGTTGAGTCAGCTGATATTCATCTACAGTAGGGGCCAGCAAACTCTTCATAAGGGCCAGATAATAAATATTTTAGGCTGTGGCCATAGTGTGTCTGTCAGAACTACTCAGCGCTGCCTAGTAATAGAAACCATAGATAATACATGAACAAATGAGAGTGGCTATATTCCAATAAAATGTTATTTACAAGAAAAAGCAGATGGCTGGAGGGCCACAGTTTTACCTGATGGTGTTGTGTGTAGCAGTACTGTGTTCATTTCTGTTGTTGAATGAAATTGCATTTTATGAATATACCACAATTTATTAACCCATTCTACTGCTGTTAGATCTGTGGGTGTTTCTAGGTTTTGGCTATCAGAAGCAATGCTGCTATGAACATTCCTATACATGTCTTCTGGCATACATATGCACTCATTTCTATTAGGTAAATAACTAGAACTGCTGAGTCACTCTTACATTACTACACATCTGATTCTGTTCTGTTTGGCCAAGAGGAAACATACTATGTCTATATGGTGGTGCAAAAGTGAAAGAAAACTAAAAATTTACTTACTTCCTACTTTGTATCAGTCATTATGTCTTACAGAAATTACTTCATTTAATCCTTACAACAACCCAATAAAGTGGGAGCTAATTACAGACAGGGAAACTAGACTTATGTAAGGTCACAATCAGAACTGCTTGCTCCAAAGCCTGTGCTTCCCCCACAGCATGCCTATCACATAGAGGAGAACACAAGAAATAATTCAACCTAAATTTACTGCACAACAAAAAAACAACAGACATAAGCTCATGTTCTGTAGTTTATAATGTATAAACACACTGTAACAAACCCATTCTACCTAATTAACATGGCTGGTGTTCCCAATATACAAACTGTTCAATGACTGAATGATCTGTTTCAGTTAATATACATTAGTGATCGACACCAGGCTCAAAAGTCTCTTACTCTGTGAACTTTCTGGTAGATATTATTCTAATTTTCTTTTTTCTTTTTTTTTTTTTTTTGTTGAGACGGAATCTCGCTCTGTCACCCAGGCTGGAGTGCAGTGGCCGGATCTCAGCTCACTGCAAGCTGCGCCTCCCAGGTTCACGCCATTCTCCTGCCTCAGCCTCCCGAGTAGCTGGGACTACAGGCGCCCGCCACCTCGCCCGGCTAGTTTTTTGTATTTTTTAGTAGAGGCGGGGTTTCACCGTGTTAGCCAGGATGGTCTCGATCTGCTGACCTCGTGATCCGCCCGTCTCGGCCTCCCATATTCTAATTTTCAATGATACAATGTTAACTGATAAATTCTATACCAGTGCACTGGGTGTGTATTTGTGTACTGATTATTAGAACAGCTTATACAGCAGTTCCCTTCATTCTTCACCTTCAAATCTAGCTTATCTTTAAAATATTAATATAATACTGTTTTTTAAATTTCTATTACCATATTCTTTTCAAGAGAACAAGCTCTAACATGCCAAAAAGCCCAAACTCACAAAGCTAGTGAATATTTTATTTCATGTCAGACATAAAACCTATTACTTCACTTCAGTCACGTTGAATATTATTTCACAAAGCAGCCAGTCCATGCTTAAAGGTGCTGACCAGCGAGTCTTACCTTGCCATCTGCAGTGGTGTTAATCCTGTAGTGATACACACGTCCCTCGTACCTGAGCGAGATGGACAGCTGCCCAGGGCTACTCTCACTTTCTCGCACCAGGAAGCTGCCATTGATGAGACTGCTGAGCAGATACTCAGCTGCACTGCGTGACACAGGTCCATGGTACCAGGAGTGTTTTTCCAGGCTGTTCACTGGGGTGATGTAGTTGCTTGGCACCCAGCCCTGCCCATTCTTAGAGCGAACTTCACTCCACTCACCATTCTGGTTGTAACCAAGAACTCGTAGCTTTTCACCTAGCCACAAGGTCATCACAGGATGAAAGAAACGATGTTAAGACTTTATTTCAACTGAAGCAGTGTATTGTCAAACTTTAAACTCATTAAAAAAAAAAAAAGAATCTTGAACTTTTATGCCAAATTTGTTTTTAAATAATGAAAACAAACTTGGCTGTTCATTATATCCTGATTGCTCTCTTTAACTTTTAGCTTAACCACACAAGCATGGTCGGAAATGGTTTTCTGGCATTTACTACAGGGTTTTAAAAGTCTATATACAACTTAAAAAATACCCTTAGGAAACTCTATGTATGGCAGACAGGTTATTAAAATGGCTGGAAAAGGATACAGTGCTCACTCTTCAAAAGAAGAAAATTCACTTTCCCTGAAAACAGTTTATCAAGGAATGTATCTTATATATGATTCAATGTTAACAACCATCAAGGATTAGGGATAAGACATGTGAGATACAAAGTGACTTCTAAATTTCACTTGGCACCAAGGCAACAAAACCACTGATGTAAAACAAAAACAAAAACAAAAAATGAACAAACAAACAAAAAAACACAGACCACAGAGTTTTCAGCGAGAAAACTGTTCAGTGGGGTGAGGGAATGGGCAGTTAGGACTCCCAAAACACAACCCCTTCCAGAATACAAGTTTAAAAATAGCTATAGTTTTCTTATTTCCTTCCTAGTTCCCACAAAGAATGAATCACTCCTTTCCATTCCACACTAAAATCAGTGCGTGGAATGGCAAGTTCACTCTTAAAGTTGGAAACCAAAACCCGAGTCACTCAGTGTATCTTTGCCGTCAACTTCAACGTTCTTAATTTTTTCATCAAAATTGGGAACATCAAGCTCAGACTTCAACATATAACTTGCCCCAATACTTGCAGCACAAATTAGGTTTCTTTGGCAAAACAGAGACAGTGAAAGAAATATCACTAGTGATAAATAAATGTTAATCTAAAGAATCCTTATAGTACCTCAGGTTCTTATCTCTAAGAGATGCAACCCTTCCTATAGAGTTCACATCTACTTCTTCAGTGTCAGAAAGTAGAAAGCAGCGAAGTCAATCAAAAGTACATGGCCATGGCTGAGCATGGTGTCTCACGCCTGTAATCCCAGCACTTTGGGAGGCCGAGAGAGGCGGATCACCTAAGGTCAGGAGTTCGAGACTAGCCTGGCCGACATGGCGAAACTGTCTCTACCAAAAATACAAAAAATTAGCCAGGCGTGGTGGCGCATGCCTATAATCCCAGCTACTTGGGAGGCTGAGGCAGGAGAATCGCTTGAACCCAGGAAGCTAAGGTTGCAGTGAGCCAAGATTGCACCACTGTACTCCAACCTGGGCGACCGAGAGTGGCTGCCCAAAAAAAAAAAAAAAGAAGCACACAGCCAGAAGTATCAGGGAAAAGTTTTTAGGAAAACTCAAAATAATTATCCTTATAACCATCTGTCCTTTTTCAGTGGCCTTCAGTAATGTTTCCATAGAATAACTTTCTATTAGACACCATCTCACCTTAGACACGTGGATATGAGATAATGAGGAAAAAACACGAGTATACGTACATATATACACCTATGGGTACATAAAATATACATATATACAGATAGGAGTCTGGTGTAGCAGTGGATATGCGTAAGTGCACAGATAAATACTCACCAATCATATTTACAGGAAGAAAAAAAAAATCCTGCTGGAAAAACTGAAGAAAACCTGTTGCTCTGTAGCTTTTCTCTATTAGTCCACATGAACTAAAAATAAAGCCTGTAACTACTTTGTATATATATCTATATACATTTTTAAAATATTGTTGCTTCCTTAAAAAGAATTGGTAATGACAGGCTATCATAATGAAGATACAGTCAAAGACCCCAGGATTTTTTGTTTGTTGTTCTCTTTTTTTTTCAGTTATCAGGAAAATTTTTCTACCCTGGAAGTTTTGACTACCATGGAAAATGACAGGGGGATGACTAGTACGGATTCAAACATTGGCCAAACTGACAGAGCAATCCTAGGGAGAACTTTTTTGTTTGTCTTGAAACAGGTCTCCCTCTGTCGCCACGTAGCAGTGCAGCAGTGCAAACACAGATCACTGTAACCTCAATTTCTCAGGCTCAAGTGATCCTAAGACCTCAGACCCCCAAGTACCTGGGGGTCTACAGATGCATGCCACTGCACCTGGCTAATTTTTAAAATTTTGTAAAGACAGGGGTCTCACTACATTGACTAGGCTGGTTTTGAACTCCTGGGCTCAAGCAATCCTCCAGCCTCAACCTCCCAAAGTGCTGAGATTACAGGCATGAGCCACCGTGTTTGGCTGGTAGAATTAAAAAAAAAAAAAAAAATTCAAGCAAAATATCATTTTCAATCAAAAACTAAAGTGTTGCTTTATTTTTAAAATATATTTTCTTGTCTTTTAAAATAATAAAACAGCTTTAGCATGACATCATTTTAAATTAGTGAGAACCAGATATAAAAATTTGGCATTCTGTAGATTTTAAAAGAAACCACTGTTGGTCATAAGATGAAGGCCAGTCATAACTGATAACTGAAGAATCAACAGTCTTTCTTTATCAATGTTTCCTTGATGACTGGGCTATCTTGAAAAACAACAGGAAAACGTACCTATGAAAGAATTTCCGAGTCATCACTTCACAAATTTCTCCAGTGAAGAATCAGTAAAGGTAAAATCAAGTATACTGTAGCCCAAAGAGACTACCACACAATATTAACTTTCTGGCTGGGTGTGGTGGCTCACACCTGTAATCCCAGCACTTTGGGAAGCTGAAGCAGGCGGATTACAGGTCAGGAGTTCAAGGCCATCCTGACCAACATGGGAGAAACCCTGTCTACTAAAAATACAAAAATTAACCGGGTGTGGTGGTGCACGCCTGTAATCCCAGCTACTCAAGAGGCTGAGGCAGCAGAATCGCTTGAACCCGGGAGGCAGAGCTTGCAGTGAGCCGAGATAGCACCACTGCACTCCAGTCTGGGCAACGGAGTGAGACTCCATCTCAAAGAAAAAAAAAAAAAAAAATTCTTTGATATATTTTGTTCTATCCTCAAACTTTACATAAAATTTTCCTACGACTGCATAAACACAACCCCTACATACATAACATATATCATCCTGTCCCCAAAACTATCCAAAAGCAGTAAGTAAAACTGACACTAGGAGATAATGCACTTTTACTTTTACTTTTAATTCTGTTCTATATACAGTTGGCCAACAACTGTATATAAACGCAACTACCACGAAGGCTAGACTCACTATACACCTATTCTTTTGTTTTTATTTTTTTAAGAGACGGCATCTCGTTCTGTCGCCCAGGCTGGAGTGCAGTGGCACCATCTCAGCTCAATGCAACCTCGGCCTCCTGGGTTCAATTCTCCTGCCTCAGCCTCCCGAGTAGCTGGGACTACAGGCACATGCCGCCACACATGGCTAATGTCTTTTGTATTTTAGTAGAGACAGGGTTTCACCGTGTTGCCCAGGCTGGTCTCGAATTCCTGAGCTCAGAGATTCTGAAAGCCTCGGCTTCCCAAAGTGCTAGATTACAGGCGTGAGCCACCGTGCCTGGCCACACCTATTCTAATTGAACTGTGGCTAAGATGAGCCATGTTGCCAGACCTCACTGCTACTCAGAATGTTGTCTGTGAACTTGACTGTCTATATGTGAGGACTGTTCATTCATTACTAGTCCACAGTGAGATTAAGAACTGCAACCAAATGTAAACCAACTACATCACTAAGCACGCTATTTATTATTTAGTTCAGTTTTAACCCTTTGGAGCAAGGCTTTCTGCATGAAGATAGTAGTCTAGTGTTTCACATTCTGGCATAAGCATCTTACCTTGTTGTGGACCATTTCTGAGTAGCACTGGCCTAGACAACATAAATGTCTATTGTTTGTGTTTATATAGATCAGTGAAAGGAATGGTAGGAAAGGTTTATTTGATTTCCATTATAGTAATTCAAGAGAGTGGTAGTTTATTTCCGTGGTAAATTCTTATAAAATGGAACATTAAGAACATGACCAAATAAAATAAAATCAACCATTATTGATTTTGCGTGTGTGTGTGTGTGTGTGTGTGTGTGAGAGAGAGAGAGAGAGAGAGAGAGAGAGCGAGGACAAGGGCAAAAAAAGTAACTTTTATGATAAAGAAATAGGATTAAGAACATGACCAAATAAAATCAACCATTATTGATTTTGTGTGTGTGTGTGAGAGAGAGAGAGGAGAGAGAGAGAGAGAGAGAGCAAGCGAGAGCAAGGGCAAAAAAAGTAACTTTTATGATAAAGAAATAGGATTATGGGGACATTATCCTTTTGTACCTGAACTGATTTGCTAGTCTGCCTAAGCTTATTCTTGCCTTTTGAATGTATGAAAACCACTGCTGGGGGGGGAAAAATGTATTTCAGGATTTTTTTTTTTTTTTTTGAGATGGAGTCTCACTCTGTCACCCAGGCTGGAGTGCAGTAGTGTGATCTCAGCTCACTGCAACCTCTGACTCCCAAGTTCAAGCAATTCTCATGCCTCAGCCTCCCGAGTAGCTGGGACTACAGGCATGTGCTACCATGCCCAACTAATTTTTTTCATATTTTTATTAGAGACAGGGTTTCGCAATGTTGACTAGGCTGGTGTCAAACTCCTGATCTCAGGTGATCCGCCTGCCTCGGTCTCCCAAAGTGCTGGAATTATAGGTGTGAGCCATCGAGCCTGGCCAGGCCCCTTTATCTCTTAATCAATAATGAAAACTGAAAAGTGAAAGCATGTTACATAGAAACCTCACCTTTAGTGATGCTGAGTGTGTTATCACCACTTGCTACAAAATCATAAAGTGCAACAAAGAGATTAGGGTCACTCTCGGTGGCTCCGAGCAAGTTCTCCTTGGAGCTCCACCTGATAGCTTCATTTAGTGCCTGGGGTTCAACATCACAACCATAGGGATGATGCAAAGCTTCTGAAAGACATAAGAAGGGAAGAGAATTCATGGTGAGTTCAACAGCAAAACATTTGTTTGAATTCAGTATATACATAGTATTTCAGCTGCTGGCTCCAGAGTAGGAAAGAACTGCACAGTATAAAGTGTTATGAAGAATGAGCAAATAGGCACTGTCTCTCCTAAGCATGAGAAAGCAATTTACTTGTTAAAAATGTAACAAGGTAGTCAGAGAAAAGACCACAAAATGAGAGTTTAGCCGTGATTTATAGGCACTCACCAAAATCAGACATAAACTAATAGGAAACGCAGTTTTCTCAAAATGGAAAAAAGAATCTCAAAGAGAAATGGTTACTAACTTTATAAAACATATAGGATATTTTGTTATAGTGGTGGTTGTAGTTTTAAGGAAGAAATGATTATAAGTTTCTTACAAGTCCACCCAAACTACCCTTATTCCCTTTCTCTCTCCACAAAAAACAAACTGTAGAAAAGACAACAGGGATTATTTTTCAGAATTAGGTAATATTGTATAAATCCAGGCCCTCTAAGTATAGAAAAAATTATTTAAAAAGTGCTTTTAGAAAAATAATCTTGTTTTGGCCAACATGGCGAAAAATAATCTTCTTTTGTTTTAAAAAAAAAAACAAAAGAAACATGACAGCACCCAGCCTGAATGACATTTTTAAACACTATTTTGTTTTCCTGAGCAGTGATTTTTTTGTAAGTATCAATAACTTAATTGAACAGCCTAGAAAATATTACTATCATCGGGCATTTATTGAGTTTCTACTCAATGTGGTCCAAGCCTTTTATGACCTGTTTTTTTCTCAAGACTTTACAGTTTCTAAATTTATTTATAGTACATAGCACAGGTGATCCCTATACCATCTTAAAGATCACCTGTTTCTCACGGCCCAGATCGATTACACAAAAAACACAGTTTTTCCAGTATCGATTTTCTTGATCAGACTGTTTTTAGTGCCTGTCTACAAAGGCAAACTATCCAAATGTCTATGTCATATAACAACATTTTTATGTCTCTCTTCCTCCCATTATTATTATTATTATTATTATTTCTGAGATGGAGTTTCACTTTTGTTGCCCAGGCTGGAGTGCAATGGCATTATCTCGGCTCACTGAAACCCCCGCCTCCCGAGTTCAGGTGATTCTCCTGCCTCAGCCTCCCAAGTAGCTGGGATTACAGGCACCCACCACCACACCCAACTAATTTTCTTGTATTTTTAGTAGAGACAGGGTTTTACCACGTTGGCCAGGCTGATCTCGAACTCCTGATCTCAGGTGATTCACCCGCCTCGGCTTCCCAAAGTGCTGGGATTACAGGTGTGAGCCACTGCACCCAGCCGACTTATTCCCCACCCATGCCCACCCCCCAACCCCCCACTCCCCCACTGCGATGGAGTCCTGTTTTGTTGCCCAGCCTGGAATGCACTGGTGCAATCTCTGCTCACTGCAACCTTTGTCTCCCAGGTTCAAGCAATTCTATTGCCTCAGCCTCCCGAGTAGCTGGGATTACAGGTGCATGCCACCAAGTCCAGCTAAGTATTGTATTTTTAGTAGAGACGAGATTTCACCATGTTGGCCAGGCTGGTCTTGAACCTGACCTTGTGATCCTCCCGCCTTGGCCTCCCAAAGTGCTGGGATTACAGGCGTGAGCCAACACCCAGCCAGGCCAACTTATTTTTAATATAAAAACGGTTTTATCATATATGAAAGGAAAAAACTTGAATTTGTGGTTCCATTTATTTTCAGATCCGTTCCCTGTTCTCCATCTCTACTGCCAATGCCTTAGTTCAAATCCACAACATCTCAACATCTCTCACCTGGACTACTGCCTCCAGTCTTGTCTCCCTCAAATCCATCCTCCACACAGCTGGCAAAGTGATCTATTTAAGAAAAAAATTGACCACATCACTTTTCTTAAGCCTCTTCAATAGTTTAACATCAAGCTAAAGTCTCCTTTTCATGGCCTTCAAAGGCCTTTCATGATCAGATCTCCACCTACTCCTCCGGCTTTGCCTCTCCCCACTCCATACCTCAGATTGTAAACTTTAATATACACCATGTTGCTTCTCACCTTCTGGCTTTGGTTCACACAGTCCAGACTAACTGGTCACCCCACTTTTCTTTTGACTGGTTGATTTCTACTTGTAATACTCAGCTCCAATTTATAGTAGTTCCCCTTATCCATGAGGAATATGTTTCAAGACCCACAGTGGATGATTAAAATCAGGATAGTACCAAACTCACTATATACTACGTTTTTCCTATACATACATAACCATGATACAATTTAATTTATAAATTAGGCTCAGTAAGAGATCAACAATAATAAAACAGAACAATTATAATATATTGTAATAAAATATATGTGAATGTGGTATCTCTCTTTTTCCCTCAAAATATCTTAATACTTTCAGACTGGGGTGGAGTGCCAGTAACTGAAACTGCATAAGGCAAAACTGTGGATAATGGGGGATACTGCACCTTCTCTCTGTGATGTCAAAAGCATCACAGTTGCTGCCTTAATACTCTACCTTTATCTCTGTATTAATAATACATTCTACGTATGTTTGTTCCCCAAACACCATAACATGCTCCTTGTATCTGGAATGGTATTCTTTTCCTACCAAGAGTTACATAATATGTGTTTAATAACTGTTAGCTAAACAAATGCCCAAATTACATAAACATATAAGTGACAGGAAACAAGATGTATCTTAATCTTAAAATCACATTAAACAATGCTTTAAAATTGGCTTTGGCCAGGCGCGGTGGCTCAGGCCTGTAATCCCAGCACTTTGGGAGACGGGGGAGGGAGGGTGGATCACCTGAGGTCAGGAGTTTGAGACCAGCCTGACCAACATGGTGAAAAACCCCATCTCTACTAAAAATAGAAAAATTAGCCAGGTCTGGTGGCACGTGCCTATAATTCCAGCTACCTAGAAGGGTGAGGCAGGAGAACTGCTTGAGCCTGGGAGGTGGAGGTTACAGTGAGCTGAGATTGCCACCGTACTCCAGCCTGGGTAACAGAGTAAAACCCTGTCTTAAAAAAAAAAAAAAAAAAAAAAAAAAAAAAAAAAAGGCTTCATAACTTCTACATGATATACACACAGAAATTCCTGTTGTAGTTTGGCTCTGTAATTCTCCAAACAGTTTCAGAGTTTCATATTCCCCTCTCTAAAAGAATATATATTTAAAATTCCAGTTAATTCAATTTTGTTTTACATTAAGAACACTATGATAAAGAAATGTTCTGACATCATGAAGAGTTAAAGTAGTTATGTTGTTCCTAATTTAAATACAGAATTATAGTGAACGGGAACAGCTGTATTCACTATAGCCAATTTGGGATGATCAAATCAACAAAAATCCATATTGCAAAAAACATTCTTCAAACTGGTTGCATGTATCATATAGGTCTTTATTCCAATGCAAAAACTATCTACTCTAGCAGAATTTCCACTGGGCTATACAATGCCAATCCTTTATTAAGTGAAAAAAATGCCAAGAAAGTACAGAAAATATCCATATTTATTAGCATCTATTACTGAACACTCCATAATCCACACTTATATATATATTATAATATATATATATATATTTTTGCCAGTGACACTGGTAACACATTACAATGTTTTATAAATACTCTGTTTAATGATTAGCAAACAGTTTAAGTATATTTAATTCTTTGTAGTACAGGAAAAGTTCCCCTTGTTTGAAATTATAAGATAAAAACTCAACAGTAAAAAGAACTTTGGTACTATCAACGACCAAGTTAGAAATAGTAATAAGCAGAAGCCAACTCTTAACCTCTATCAGGACAAAACCAGCAAATGTCATATAGTTATACCTTACTTTGTGAAACTCAGTATATTAAAGTTTACAAAACAGTAATTTGATCACCCGGAGGGTGAGGACGGTAATGCAATATTGAGCAGCTTCCTGGGCTCACACAACCAGGAGCTGGCCAAGAACTGGATTCCCACAGTGAACATAAGGGGCGCCATGGGCACTGTGGGGCTGGTGTGGGTCAGTGACTGGAGGCCAATTCTGGACCAGGTGCCTTACATCAACAGCAAGTTTAAGAAGAATGATTAATTAAACTGACGCCTCCATGAACCCCTCTGGTGTCAGGTGGTACCAGTTCCTCCCATGTCAGCGCCTGCTGCATCTGGAACAGCCCAAGCTCTCAGGATGGACACTCAGGGAATCCACAGTGCAACTTAAGATTTCTTGTATTTCTGAAAACAGCTGGGGTGTTTTAAGCACACAGCATTAAATCTCACTATGAAACCTGCCCCCTGCCTGGATATTAGTCATGCTGATAATTCAGTTACTTTGAATACAGCCCCGGAGAATGACCCGGGGGCTTTACAAGCTCCAAAATGTTGCCAGTTTAGGAGAGTTTTCCAATGGCTGTCAGATATTGTTTTATTATTATTATTATTGAGACAAGGTCTCGCCATGTCCAGGCTGGTCTCAAACTCCTGAGCTCAAGCGATCCACCTGTCTCAGCCTCCCAAAGTACTGGGATTACAAGCACCAGCCACCACGGCCGGCCTGTTTAACTATTTTAAATGTTTACTGGGGAAAAAGAAGCCCCTAGCAATTTGAGTGACTACCACATGCAAGGCACTGTGCTGGGCTTCAGAGTATAAAGATGAGAAATCACTAATAACACCACTGGGACTCAATATGCAAAACTATCATCCATGCTTCCCTCAAAATTTGTTTCTCTTACAGAATTCCTCATTTCAGTTAATGGCAATTCCATCTTTTCAAATGCTGAGGCCAAAAACCATGGAATCCTTTATGTCTCCTTTCTTGCTCTCACATACGACATCCAATCCATTCAGAAATTCTATTGGCACTGCCTTCAAAAATATTCCCAGAATCTAACCACTTCTCATTCAGTACCACTTCATGACCACCATCATCTAGATAAGAGGTCCCCAACCCCTGGGCCACAGACAGGTATTGGTCTGTGGCCTGTTAGGAACAGGGCCACGCAGCAGCAAGTGAGCAGTGGGCCAGCAAGCATTACCTCCTGAGCTGCACCTCCCGGCAGATTAGTGGAGGCATTTGATTCTCACAGGAGCCGAAACCTACTGTGAACTGCTCATGCAAGGCATCTAGGTTGAATGCTCCTTAGGATAATCTAATGCCTGATGATCTGAGGTGGAACAGTTTCATGTGAAACCACTGCTCCCCACCCGGGTCTGTGAAAAAACTGACTTCCATGAAACTGGTCCCTGGTGCCAAAAAGGTTGGAACCACTGAGGAGATTATTTCACTAGACTCCTGATTTCCATGCTTCCATGCTTGTTCCCTACTGTTTATTCTCAACATACCAGCCATCTGTCAGAGCATAAGTCAGATTGCTACTCCTCCGTTCAAGACTCTTCAAAGGCTCCCCATTTTATAGTAAAAGCTAAAATCCTTAAAGACCCTGCAAAGTCCTTCACAACTGGTCTTGCCCAGCATCTCCTGCTACTATTCTTCCACCTCATTCTGGCCACTGACATCAATGCTACTGCTTGAACAAAGCAGGCACACTTCTGCCTCAGGACCTTTGCACTGGCTTCTCCTTCTGCCTAAAACACTCTTCCCCATGACATTTCACCAAATGTTACCTTCTTGTTATGGCATTCTCTGATTATTCTGTTTTAAAGTTCATCTATTCTTGATAACACTCTCACATCCCCCACTGACTCCTTTCCTGATTTATTTTACCTCCATACCTCTTACTACCACCAAACATATCGTGTAATTTACTTATTTATTATTATATTCATGTATCTAAGTCTCCCTGCTAAAATGTAAGTTTTATGAGGACTAGGATTTTTGTCTGTTTTGTTCACTGAACAGTGACTCCAGAACAGTGCCTACATATAACAGGCTCTCAAAAAAGATTTGCTGAATGAATGAACTATGTAAACATACTCACTCACAGAGGACGCTCTGAAAGGACAGAATATAAAACAAAACTCTAGAGTCAGGCAAGGTTTCAGACTTAAAATTAGATAAACATTTAAACTGGATGAACACAGGCCAGGCACAGTAGCTCATGCCTATAAACTCAGCACTTTGAGAAGCCAAGGTGGGAGGATCGCTTGAGGCCAGGAGTTCAAGACCAGCCTGGGCAACATCATGAGACTTCATCACTATAAAAAATTTAAAAATTGGGCCGGGTATGGTGACTCGCACCTGTAATCCCAGCACTTTGGGAGGCCGAGGTGGATCACCTGAGGTCAGGAGTTCGAGACCAGCCTGGCCAACATGGCAAAACCCTGACTGGGCGTGGTGACAGGAGCCTGTAATGCCAACTACTCGGGAGGCTGAGGCAGGAGAATTGCTTGAACCCGGGAGGCGGAGGCTGCAGCGAGCTGAGATCAGACTGCTGCAGTCCAACTTGGGTGACAAAGCAAGACTCAGTCTCAAAAAAAGGAAAAAAAAAACCATTAAATATTGGCTGGGCATACTGGCACACAACTGTAGTCCCAGCTACCCAGGAGGCTGAGGTAGGATTGCCTGAGCCTGGGAGGTTGAGGCTGCAGTGAGCCAAGATCACACCATTGCACTCTGATCTGGGCAACGGAACAAAACCCTGCTTTAAAAAAAAAAAATTAGATTAATAGGAATTCTGCACTGATGACAGTAGAGTGACAGACTGTCAATACTCAAGGACATGTTTATAATAAGGGGGAACTCTGAATCCAAAAGAGGACTCTTAAAGACAAGTCAGCTTCCTGAAAGTTGTGTTATCTGACAAAAGGAGAAAACAGAATGAGACCTACAGCACAATTTTATGTAAATTTAAAAGACATATACAGGCCAAACAATATTATATTTCTGAAATATGCAAAGTAATAACTGTAGGATAAAAGTAATTTTTGAGGCCAAAGTACTAAAAGAACCACAACTTAGAAAATAATCCTTTTTATTCCCCATTTCCCTTCTTCCCATCTCTGGTTTTACAGTCTTTTGGGTTGAGTCAAAAGATCTTATTTCCTTCCCTTCTTCCTTCTTCCCACTCCTCTTTTGTTCTCAAACGTAGGGTCAATTTCCTGCACAATCTGTCTGCACAGGATATCCACTTAAACACCATTCTACCCATTAGCACCAAACAAAAGGAAAACTTTTCCAAAGAGAAAAACATCCTAACATTTTTCTGAAGCTAAGAAGGACATTTTTTGAATCATAAAGAGTAAAGGAACTAAATGAGGGGGAACAAGGGATAAAGGCAAAAACAAAAGAAAACAAAAGCCTGTGGGAAGAGCAAGTAAGTGTCACAGTGTTACCCAGTAGCTATAGTCTATGTCACTTTCCTCATTGATTAAGACAGACATGCCTGGATGATTCAGATGTACTGTACACACCCAAATGCAAGTGTGTGGGCTGGGAATGGTTTATTTTTGAACAAAATGAAATGACTACTATAAATTAGGTAACTTAGATATCAAGTTAACTAATCTTCCATTATTCACTGCTATAGAGGTAGATCAGAGACTTACGATGGGATAAGAGAAGACTGATTTTCACTCATGTAAAGAACCTAGGTAACAGAAATATATTATCACAATTAAGAAAAGGCATTTTTTTTTCTATTGCTACATTTGCAGGCTACAACAAAAATAAAGCAAAACAGAATAGCCACTTGTACAAAGTAAATTATCATGATTAAAAAAGTTAAAACCCAAAATAATAAAACTCAAACTGAGAAAATTCCTAAGCTTAATGTTTAATTGTATTAAAAACACTTTTCACCAATTAGTCATTCAATAACTTTTATCAGTTTAATTAGAAATTTGTCAGGTAGTAATTGGAGAAATTAATATTAAAAATTTTCAGTTTAGGCATTTTCAAGTATTTTATAAACATTTATCTTGTCAGAATTCTATTTTATCTGACTGTATATTCTCTAAGAAGCTAATAAGTTTTAATAACTTCTTTTAAAAATTATGTAAGGTAAATTATTCAACAGTTTTCAATATAGCTTAAGTTCTTCCCATCTGTATCTTACTATTACAAAATATTACATATTATCCATACATTCTTCCATTCAGTAAGTATTTATTGAGATCCTACTATGAGATATTCCCCCAAGAAACCACACAAACTTTCACTGACCAAGAATGAAGACAAAAAACAGTAGTAGGTAAGATGAATTTTTTTGAAATCTTCATTCACACTTGATTAATGTGGTTATCAAGCCTCCCCGAAACTATCAACTCTGAACCATACCTGTCATGTCGGGTAGAGTAGACTCTGAGGCCTCAGTGCACAGGCAGCAAAGTGAAGTGTCCTGATCTCTGCCATAACTATTAGGTGGAAGGAGAACTGTCCCAAGGACCATACCTCCGCCCAGAAGCACAAAAGTTAAACTGTTCTGTGTAAAGAGGAAGTCTTAGAATTCCATTCTCTGACAAGCAATACCACATGCATGTGACATTTACTCATGTACTCAGTGGCCAGAGGGAACCAATAAAATGGTAGAGCATTCACAATTCCCAAAGTGGGTGGAGAGTGACCTAAAGGAACATTTCCAGTAATCCACAAAAGACTGAGTCAGAATGGAGTTACTTCAAAATCTCTGGGAATACTTTTAAAATAGAAGTAAAATAAAAACCAACATACATATGTACAACAAACAGCCTAATAATAAAATAATGTAGAAATTAATATATCTCTATTTTATAGGGAGATGATGAGGTGAGATTATAGAGAAAAAGTTTCCTTGGAGAAAACCTGTTTACAATAAAACACGAAATACACTTTTAAAAGAAAGGAAACGCCTAACAAGACTCATCTTTACATCACTTAAATAGTTCAAGAAACCACAAAGCCAAAGTCAAAGAAATAGCTGTGATCTGATTCATGAGCACAGAAGCCAAGAAATAACTGCTTTTGCTAATAATTTGGCTCTACAGTGTAATAAAAGTTAAAAACATAGCAATACAGTGTTGAAAACTTTTGAGTGTTAAAAGTTTATTTATTTATTTTTATTTTTATTTATTTATTTTTTTTGAGACAGAGTCTCGCTCTGTCGCCCAGGCTAGAGTACAGTGGCGTGATCTCGTCTCACTGCAATCTCCACCTCCCGGGTTCAAGTAATTCTCCTGCCTCAGCCTCCCAGGTAGCTGGGATTACAGGTGCCCGCCACCACGCCCAGTTTTTTATATTTTTAGAAGAGACGGGGTTTCACTATGTTGGCTAGGCTGGTCTCAAACTCCTGACCTCGTGATCCACCTGCCTCGGCCCCCCAAAATGCTGGGATTACAGGCGTGAGCCCACCATGCCCAGCCTGAGTGTTAAAAGTTTTTAAAGTAAAAAGTCCAATCTTTGTTAATAAACAGGAACAAAGCTAAATAAAATTTAAAAACCTAAAAATGATAGTACTTTGTGAGAATTAAACTAGCAAAACCTACAAATAATAGATGACTTTAATGTATGATCTACATAAATAACATTAAAGAGTGTAGGCCGGGCACCGCGGCTCACGTCTGTACTCCCGGCACTTTGGGAGGCGGAGGCATGTGGATCATGAGGTCAGGAGATCCAGACTATCCTGGCTAACACGGTGAAACCCTGTCTCTACTAAAAATACAAAAAATCAGCCGGGTATGGTGGTGGGCACCTGTAGTCCCAGCTACTTGGGAGGCTGAGGCAGGAGAATGGCGTGAATCCAGGAGGTGGAGCTTGCAGTGAGTCGAGATCGCGCCACTGCACTCCAGCCTGGGCGACAGTGTGAGACTCTGTCTCAAAAAAAAAAAGAGTGTTTAATTGTGTAACTGAGAACTCATTCACTCAATAAATATTTATTAAACACCTAATATGCACCAGCCCGTTCTAGGTCAATAAAAGTAACAGGGTAAGATAATAGGATGACAGGACTGAAACAGCCTTAGAGAAAATTGAAAAATAAAATGGTAACTTAACCTTATTAGAGAAAGAATAACTTTAATGTAGGTAATTATTAACTATTTAAAATAACAAAGCTTATGTTTTCAATAAAATTATCCTTTATAAAGCCAGTACTTTCAACATCAAGGGACAAATAAAGAGTTAGATGACTAAAGGTAACCACAATTATGACTAAGAATTTCAAATACCACATTGAATATCTAATTCTCCAGATTATAGAAAAAAATGTATGGGAAAGGACCTTCAACATCCATATGTAGACTCTATACTATATGATTTACTATTTAATCAATAAATCTTCTACTTAAATTACCAATAATTAGTAGTTACATTTTCAATTACTTATATCATAATTTGTAATAAAGAGGAGATAAATGGATAAACAAAAGGTGGCCTATACATATAATGAAATATTACTTAGCCATAAAAAGAATGAAATTTTGATATATGTTACAATGTAGATGGGCCTTGAAAATATGATGCTAAGTGAAATAAGCAAGACATATCAAGGCAAATATTATATAATTCTACTTACATGAAATATTTAGAATTTTTCTAGTTCTGGAAGTCTAGTTCTGCAAATGGGTAGCTATGTAACATTATGAATATATTTAATCCTACTGGACTGTACATCTAGGAATAGTTAAAATAGTAAATTCTGTGATACTTTGTCATAATTAAAAATTAAAATTATTAAGGTTTCCAAAGGCCTTTTGTTTGTTATAGCTATCAGTATTTACCACATTTGAAATTAAACCTGAAATTTTTACTGAGAAATTTGAATATATATTAATTCTAAAATAACAATAAACCCATTACGTTAACAACGTATTTTTACTTAAAAATAAGTACTTTTCAAAAGAGAATTAAGAGTTTTTTCAAATCTCTAATAGGTTGAGGTAGGAAAGTGCATTACTTTAATGAACGTGACAAACTAAGGCCAGAAGCAAAAGAAGAATCTAAGCAAAGATGAGGACGAGCAGGGGCATTCTGAGTAGAGAATGTAGCAAGTGCAATGCAAAAACCCTGAGGTAGGAAAAGAACCTGGTATGTACAGGAAATAAGAAGTGTGGCTACTGTTAAGGAAGTCAGAAGATGAGCATGAAACAAAGTAAGGTAGACAGGGGCTGGCCAAATCAAGTGCTTAAGGATTTAGGATTCTATTCCAAGTACAATGGAAATCCAGTGACCAGTTTTAAGCAGGGTGGCCACATGGTCTGATCTTTTTTTTTTTTTCAGACAGGGTCTTGCTCTGTCTCCCAGGCTGGAGTACAGTGGCATGATCTTGGCTCACTGCACCCTCTACCTCCCAGGTTCAAGTGATTATCCTGCCTCAGCCTCCTGAGTAGCTGGGATTACAAGGTGTGCACCACCATGCCTGGCTAAGTTTTGTATTTTTAGTAGAGACAGGGTTTTGCCATGTTGGCCAGGCTGCTGATTTCCATTTTTTAAAAGACCATTATTACATGAAAAAAAAAAAAAATGACTTACATTGAGAACCAAATGAGAAGCAGAAAACTATGCAGAAGTTCAGCAATGGGATCATGTCAGCTAAGAACAGAATGGTGGCAGTGGAGACAAAGAAAAGTGGAAGTACTTAACGATATGGTTTGAAGAGGGAATCAATAGGGCTTAAAGATTACTTGGATATAACATAAGAGAGGAGGAGAAAATAAACAAAGGCTGCCAGGTTTTAGGCTTTACTGTAACTGGGTAGATGGCCATGTAATTCACTCAGAAGCAGCAGTAGTACAGGTTGAGTATACCTTATCCAAAACGCTTGAGACCTGAAGTGTTTCAGGTTTTAAATTTTTTCAGATTTTGGAATATTTGCATATATATAATGAGATATCTTGGGTTTGAGACCCAAGTGATATGGTTTGGCTGTGTCCCTACCCAAAATCTCATGTTGAATTGTAATCCCCATAAATCCCTACGTGTCAAGGGCGGGACCAGGCGGAGGTAATCGGATCATGGGGGCATTTTCCCCCATGCTGTTCTCGTGATAGTGAGTCTCACAAGATGTGATGATTTTTATAAACATCTGGCATTTCCTCTGCTTGTACTCACTAAATCCTGCCACCCTGTGAGGAAGGTGCCTGCTTCTCCTTTGCCTTCTGCCATGAGGAAAAAGGAAAGGAAAAAGATATATCACCCCAAAATATGTCTCTGACATAAAAATTATTTTTGAGCCTAAAGTAATGAATAGGGGAAAATCTCCCCATATCCTCTTGCTTTTCTACCTAAAGACAGGATACAAATTCTCCTTTACTGGTGACAACTATAGACTCTTATCAGCCCAGAGATGGCCTGAGCCTGGGAGGTTGAGGCTGTAATGAGCCAAGATCACGCCACTGCACTCCAGCCCACATGACAGAGCCAGATCCTGTCTTTAAAAAAAAAAAAAAAAAAAAGTAAAAAAAGTAGGCAAAGATCATGAACAGACATTTTCCAAAAGACGACATATAAGTGGCTTACAAACATACGAATAAATGGTCAAATCACTAATCAAAGAAATGCAAATTAAAACCACAGTAAGATATAATTTTGCACCAGTCAAAATGGCCATTATTTAAAAAAAACAAAAACAAAAAACCAACAGATGTTGGCAAGGATGCAGAGAAAAGGGAACACTTATTTACTGTTGGTGGAAATGTAAGTTAGCACAACCTCTATGGAAAATATAGAGATTTCTCAAAGAACTACAAGTAGAACTATATTTCCAGCAATCCCACTACTGGATATCTACCCAAAGGAAAAGAAATCATTCTATCAAAAAGACACTTGCACTCCATGTATTTATTGCAGCACTATTCACAATAGTAAAATCATGGAATTAACCTAAGTGCCCATCAATAGATGACTGGATTTTTTAAAATATGGTACAGATATACCACAGAATACTACTTAGCCATAAAGAAGAATAAAATCACGTATTTTGCAGCAACACGGTTGGAACTAGAGGTCATCACCCTAAGTGAAATGACTCAAAAACAGAAAGCCAAAACCCCTATGTTCTCATTGTAAGTGGGAGCTAAACAATGGGTACACATGGACCTACAGAATGGAATAATATATTTTGGAGACTGTAAAAGGTGGAATACTACCTATTGGGTCCCATGTCATGTATGCTATTCAGGTGATGGTTATACTAGAAGCCCAGACTTCACCACTAGACAATATGCCCATGGAAGAACTGCACTTGTACCCTCCAAATCTATAAACTTTTTTTAAAAAAGCAATAGAGGGGCCTCAACTTTTGCAAGACTAACTCTCTTTAGGTTAGTCAATAATAGTATAAGTACATGTTGTTTTATTATTCTTTGCTTTACTGTGCTTTGCAGATGCTGTGTTTTTCACAAATTGAAGGTTTGTGGCAACCCTGCATTGAGCAAGTCTATCAGCACCATTTTTCTTTTCTTTTTTCTTTTTCTTTTTTTTTTTTTTTTTTGAGACAAAGTCTCACTCTATTGCCCAGGCTGGAGTGCAGTGGTGTGATCTCAGCTCACTGCAACCTCCACCTCTCAGGTTCAAGCAATCCTCCAGCCTTAGCCTCCTGAGTAGCTGAGACCACATGCGTGGGCCACCACCCCCGGCTAATTTTTGTATTTTTTTGTAGAGAAGTGGCTTCACCAGATTCGAGACCAGGCTGGTCTCGAACTCCTAGCTCAAAGCGATCTGCCCACTTCGGCCTCCCAAAGTGCTGGTATTACAGGTGTGAACCACCGCACCTGGCCAGCACCATTTTTCCATCAAGTGCTCACTTCATGTTTCTGTGTCACCTTGTGGTAATTCTCACAATATTTCAAATTTTTTCATTGTTATCATATTTATTATGGTGATCTGTGATCAGTGACCTTTGACTACTGTCATTGTTTTGGGGTGCCACAAACTGCACCATATGAGACAGTAAAATTAATCATGACCACTCCACTGATCAGCTGTTTCCCTGTCTCACTCCCTCTCCTCAAGCCTCCCTACTCCCTGAGACACAACAATATTAAAATTAGGCCAAAACTGGGCGCAGTGGCTCACACCTGTAATCTCAGCACTTTGGGAGGCTGAGGTGGACAGATCACAAGGTCAGGAGTTCGAGACCAGCCTGGCCAACATGGAGAAACCCCATTTCTACTGAAAATACAAAAATGAGCTGGGCGTGGTGGCACATACCTGTAATCCCAGCTACTCAGGAGGCTGAGGCAGTAGAATTGCTTGAATCTGGGAGGCAGAGGTTGCAGTGAGCTGAGATCACTGCACCGCGCTCTAACCTAGGCAACAGAGCAAGACTCCGTCTTGGGGAAAAAAAAAGTAAAAAAGAAAAGAAATTAGACCAATTTATAATGGCCTCTAAGTGTTCCAGTGAAAGGAAGAGTTGCATGTCTCTAACTTTAAACCAAAAAGTAGAAAGGAATAAGTTCAGTGGGCAAGAATGTCAAAAGTTGAGATAGGCTAAAAAACGATGTCTCTCGTACAAGTTAGCCAAGTTGTGAATGCAAAGGAAAAGTTCCTGAAGAAAATTAAAAGTGCTACTCTAGTAAACCCAAACATGTTAAGAAAGTGAAACAACAGCCTTATTGCTGATAATGGAGAATCTGAGTGGTTTGCAAACCAGCCACAATATTGCCTTAAACCAAAGCCTAATCCAAAGCAAGGCCCCAACTCTCTTCAATTCTGTGAAGGCTGAGAGGTAAGGAAGCTGCAGAAGAACAGTTTGAAGCTAGCAGAGGTTGTTTCATGAGATTTGAGGAAAAGAAGCCATCTCCTTAACACAAAAGTACAAGGTGAAGCAGCAAGTGCTGATTTAGAAGCTGCAGCAAATAAGAAAATCCAGCTAAGATCACTGATGAATGTGGCCACACTAAACTACAGATTTTCAGTGTAGATGAAACATCCTTCAATTGGAATAAGATGACATCTAGGACTTTCATAGCTAGAGAGGAGAATGTCTAGCTTCAAAGGACAGGTTGATTCTCTGGTTAGCGGTGAATGTTGCTGGTGACTTTAAACTGAAGTCAGTGCTCATTTACCATTTTGAAAATCTTAGGACCTTTAAGAGTTACACTAAATCTACTCCACTTACGCTCTATAAATGGAACAACGAAGCCTGGATAAGAGCACATCCATGTACAGCATGGTTTAGTGAATATTTTAAGCCCACTGTTGAGACCTACAGCTTAGAATAAAAAAGATTCCTTTCCAAATATTACTGCTCATTGATAATGCACTTGGTCACCTGGTACATTTAATGAAACGTTGTTTTCATGCCTGTGAACATGACATCCATTCTGCAGTCCATAAATCAAGGAGTAATTTCAACTTTCAAGTCTTATTACTTAGGAAATACATTTTGGGCCAGGCATGGTGTCTCATGCCTGCAATCCCAGTACTTTGGGAGGCTGGGGTGGGAGGGCTGCTTTAGGCCAGGAGTTCAAGACCAGCTTGGGCAACATAATGAGACCCCATCTACACCAAAAAAAAAAAAAATTTTCTTTTTTAAATTATCCAGGCATGGTGGCGCACACCTGTAGTCCCAACTATTAGGGAGGCTGAGGTGGGAGGATCACTTGAGTCCAGGAGGTCAAAACTGCAGTGAGCCATGGTACACTGCACTCCAGCCTGGGCAGCAAAGCAAGACCCCATTTCAAAAATGAAACAAAACATTTTGTACAGTAATAGCTGCCATAATGAGTTCTCTGATGGATCTGTTAAAATAAATTGAGAATCTTTTAGAAAGGATCTACCATTCTAGATGCCATTAAGAGCATTCATCATTCATGGGAAGAGGTCAAAATAGCAACATTAAGAGGAGTTTGGAATAAGTTGATTCCAATCCTCATGCGTAACTTTGAGGAGTTCAAGACTCCAGGGGAGAAAGTCATTGCAGATGTGGTGGAAAAGACAAGAGAACTAGAATTACAAGTGGAGTCTGAAGATGTGACTCAATTGTTGCAATCTCATGACAAAACCTGAACGGATGAGGAGTGGCTTCTTGTGAGTGGGCAGAGAAAGTGGTTTCGTGAGATGGAATCTACTCCTGGTGAAGATGCTGGGAATACTGTTGAATTATGACAAAGAATTTAGACTATTACATAAACTTAGTTCACAGCAGCAGGATTTGAGAGGATTGACTCTAATTTCAAAGAAGTTCTACTGTAGGTAAAATGCTATCAAAAAGCACTGCATTCTACAGAGAAATCGTTCATGAAAGAAAATGTCAATGGATTTGGTAAACTTCATTGTTGTCTTATTTTAAGAAATTGCCACAGCCACCCCAACTTCCCAACTTTTAGCAACCACCACCCCAATCTCAGCAGCCATCAATGTTGGGGCCAGGCCTTCCACCAAAAACACAACTTGCTAAAGTCTTAGATGATCATCAGCATTTTTTAGCAATAAAGTATTTTTCAATTAAGGCATGTCCTTTTTTAATAGACATAATGCTAATTACATACTTGGTAGACCACAGTACAGCACAAACACGACTTTTATATGCACTGGGAAACAAACAAACAAAAATTGTTTGACTCATTTTATGATGCTACTCACTTCACTGCAGTGGTGTGAAACCAAACTTGCAATATCTCCAAGGTATGACTATAGTTAAAGAGGATAGTTCCCTACCTCTCATACACTCACATTCACAAAAAATCAAGATGGTGTTTTAATCACAACTATGCTTATTCTCCCCCTCTGTGTATTCAAATCCTGTATTTCTTTCAAGGTATAGTTTCAGTTCCTAGATTCTCCTTGAACCTGACCTCTGGTCATTTTAGATCAAGTAATCTCCTCCTTTGCCTAAGCTCAAAGCACCCATTGCCTAAAATAGCAATTGTTATACTAATATGGGACATCCTCTATACTATATTTACTATAATTTATACACCCTGTTTTTATGTATTTTTTTCTCAAGTTTCTATAGGTACAGAATGAATGCTTCCAATGAAGTCAGCAAAGTGCTTTGCTAATAATTGACAAAAAAAAGGATTAACTCATTTTAAAACTTCAGTACGTGAGACTTCTTGCCACAAAAAGTGAAAGCTATAACAGCATTTTTCTCTTTGTCTACATCAATGTTTCTCAACTTTTTTTTTTTCATAACCATTACTCCATGGAATAAAATTAAATTTAAGTAAATATAATTCATTGATTTTAATTCAATTTCTCCCTAACAAGAGAAATTAAATGCTGAAACGATAAAAATTTTTTAGCGTAGCATTGAGCTTTGGAGTATCACAAACCATTGTAAATATCTAAGTTGTTATCACCCCCGTTGAAAATGCATGCTCTATACCTATCCAAACCATACACTTTAAGGTTCAAACAGGATGCATTTCCTCCTGCTAGAGTAGGAGCCTTTTCTGATTATATAACCATAGACATCAACCTGCTGGATTCTAAGTCTTCTATTACAGATAAAGGAAGAGCACATTTTTCTAAGCAGAAAAAAACAATATAAACAAAGACATAGTGGGGAAAGGTAGTCCAAATTCAAGGCCAGATCAAGATGTGGAAACCTGGGTAGGCTAATAATTAATACTTCTTCAAACCAATACCAATGTGTGTTCAACATTTACTCAGGGAGAAGCCTCAAGTTTACATTATACCTCTGCTCCGGTTCTGAAGAATTCACCTTTGTCCCTAACTTGGAGTCTTGACTCAGCTAAAAGCCCTGCAGTTAATCAGAATTACTGATCTCAAGTGTCAGTTTGGCATGTCCTTTGGTGGTCTCACACACTAGCCCAAACTGCTTATGAAAATATTTCCCAAAGCTACATACTTTCTCTGAGAGTATTTTTAGTAAATCATTTCTTCATCTTGTTACATTTCCTGTGAACCTTCAGAAACCAACTCCCTGAAGAGGAGCTCAGGTGGTACATTCCTTAATCCAGCTCACTGAGTTTTTTGCATGATGAATTTGGCCTGATTAGAGATGACTGCATGTGTTTGTGTGCGTACGTGCGTGTGTGTGTGTGTAAGTAAATAAGGTGAAATATATGTGGGCCAAATGACATTTTCTTGACATTCAGACCAAAGAATTCAGACTTATCACAGTAAGCAACAAGGAATCATTCTAGGTTTGTGAGTAGTAGTAGCACAATGTGCTATTTAAACAATACTGATCTATAAGACTTCTCAGAAACCACCTGAAGTTGCAGAGAATAACTAAAAATCTGCTGCAGAAAACTAAAGTGTGATGATAAGGGCCTGGCCACAGAATGGAGAACAGACAGATTCAAAAAATCTTTTGGAGAAGGGATTTGATAATTATCTGGAAATAAAGAATATAGGAAAGGAAACAAATATTAAATCTCTGGTTTGGAGCAAAATGAATATAAAGTAACACCCAGATATCAAAGAAAGAGTTGCAAGAACAAGACTAGAATGTAAGTGAGGTATTTCCATTAAGGATACAAATTCAGAAGTACTAAACATCGCTCAACATTTTACAGAAAACAAAAGAAGTTATTAGCATTCAAAAACATTTTTATCAATGAGAAGAGTGGCAATAATTATAAGATTTTATACTCAACTTCTGAAATACTTTCTAATCCAGAAGAATACATTTCTGGATGGTGCCGGATAACAGAAATTTCTAACCTCATTACTCTTTCCTGTTCATTTCATGCATCCTCCCTAGGTGAAGTCATTCACACCCAATTCTTTTAATTATAAACTCTAGGCTACTGGTTCCTGTATTAGTTTTCTGCAGCTGCTATAACCATATACTAGATGGCTTAACCCGACAGAAATGCATTCTCTCATAGTTTGGGAGGCCAGAAGTCTGAAATGAGCAACACTGGGACAAAATAAAGGTGTCAGTGGGAGACTCCAAGGAGAATCCATTTCTTGCCCCTTCCAGCTTCTAGTGGCTGCCAATATTCTTTGGCTTGTAATCCCTCCAATCGTCAAGGCCAGGATCTTCAAATCTCTCGCTGTTCCAGGTTCACATTGCCTTCTCCTATGCATGTGTGAAATCTCCCTCTGTCATACGTGATGGCAGCATTTAGGGTTCAACTCAATAATCCAGGATAAGCTCCCTATCACATGTAAAGACCACAAATTTCCCCCACCCCCAACTTTATTTTTGCCATGAGAGGTAACATTCATAGGTTCCACGGATTAGGACATGGATCTTTTGAGGGGATACTTTTCAACCTACCATAGCTCCCAAATGTCACCAGCCCAGAACACTTTCCTGATTAACAGATTGCTTGATTCCTATAGCCTATGGATAAGTAGGTACTTTTGGATATCCTAAAGGCAACAAAAATCCATTTTGATCCTACTCCTGGTTTGTTTCTCTTCTGTTTTACGCACATGTACATGTGTGTGTTTTGTTGCTAATGGCATATCCAGGCATCCAACCCAGAAACATCAAGATCATTCTAGAGTCCTCTTTCTTCCCTAATTCGCTCTATAAGTATATCCTATGAATCATACCTCTTAAATGTCTCTCAAATCCATCCGTTCCTCTTCATTTTGTACCACTATCTTAATTCAGCTCATTATTTCCTTGCCTGAACTGCTACAACATTCATCTATCCCATTATGGCCAAAAAGCAACTGCCCAAAAGTATAAATAATCCCCACAAGTTCCCCAAGTCAAATAGCAAAGTTTTCGAAGTTTAAATACTTCAGAAATTTATTCCAATGAGTTTTTAGTTTTTAAATGTTACACTTAATTATGTGTTGGTCTCTATGAAAGAGATGTTCCACATCTCCTCTCTCCTCACCCAGCTCTTCATTCTTCTCACAAGGAACAATCAGGATCTTGTCTTTCGACTCTATCCTCAAGGAAATAGAGGACTTGCTATAATTTATTATATTCGGAAACTGACTGAGCCACATATTGTGTCTACTGTGTTTTCCTCCTGCCTCTTATTAGAAGTATGGCCCTTTCATGCAACTAGAAAGGTAAGATCTCCAATTCGGTCCTAACCAATTATGTTTCTTCACTGGGGCTTGAGGCCAAACCTACTGCTGATGATGATGACAGAAAGTGTAATTCTGCCTTGCTTAGTACCATGTGCAGATTTCATTCTTGAAACAGAATACTGGCTGAAGGACTGACCTAGGGTAGAACATAGGAATTCTTGTGTTCTGGCCAAAAGAACCTCTTAATATCATCTCCTTAATAGCATCACTTCTCATTATTTATTAGATTATTATTTGCCTTATTAAAGGTATAGTTGTTCTCAGATAATTATTACAGTATTCACATTTGGGAAAGACTCATCTTTAAACATCTGTTAGCATTTGACAGTATAATCACGGATTTTCCTCTGTATTTAATCACTGTACCTTGCACATAGCAGCCCCAAGTACTTTTGATATACTGTAATTTATAACATCATTACCTACAGTCTTGTCCTGAAAGACAGGCATTATTATCATAACTTACAAATACTTGGAAATGTCAATTAACTTGTTTAAGTCCCAGAGCTAGTTGGTGAAACCAGGATTCGAAACCCTAGGTCTTTTCTAATTCCAAAGCCCACGCTCTTTTCACTATACCAGGCTGCCTCTCTAGTGCAATAGAGAGTGGTACAAAAAGAACTGAAAAACTCCTTTTCTTATCTTCTGGTGAAGACTTTGAAAACAGCCAGGCCCCAAAGTGGGCTGATCTTGATTCATCTGCCTATACATGTGATGACATTTAAGAGTTAAACCTTAGAGACTAATCGGAATGATGTGCATGTGCTTACGAAACAATCCATTTCATCAAAGGAAACTGGAAATGTCTGCCATTTACTCCCAGCAACAAAGTAATCACAAATTTTTCCAAAGGGGATACACAATGACTCAGAAAACAGCTTTTAAAATTTATACAGCTCGGCCGGGCGCGGTGGCTCACACCTGTAATCCCAGCACTTTGGGAGGCCGAGGCAGGCAGATTACCTGAGATCAGGAGTTTGAGACCAGCCTGGCCAATGTGGCGAAACCCTGTCTCTATTAAAAATACAAAAAAATTAGCCAGGCGTGGTGGCATGCGCCTTTAGTCCCAGCTACTCGGGAGGCTGAGGCATGAGAATCACTTGAACCCAGGTGGAGGAGGTTGCAATGAGCCAAGATCGGGCCACTGACTGCACTCCAGTCTGGGAGACAGAGCGAGACTCCACCTCAATTAAAAAAAAAAAAAAAATTTATACAGCTCATGCCAGAACTTAGAATCCATCCAAAAAAAAATGTAACTTTCTCTCTAGTATGACTGGACAATTTCCTTCTTGGAAGTACCTTATTTGGACCAAAAATTGAATAGACAGTGTCCTTCCCTTTGGTTTCTCCTCAAAAAAAGGATGAGCTGAACAAATATCTTCCCCAATATATGGCTCACCTCACAAACATCTCACCAAAAAAGACAATGTATGTGTGGGTATTCATTAGGAAATATTTCTTATAAAGTTTCCCTAACCTTATTCTTTCAGCACACCTGTTGCCGCACTGTAGATAATGTACTAATGTAACAAGCTTTTCATATGATGTTAAAAACAAAAACAAAAACAAACACAAAACAGGTTCTTCTTGTTTCAGACCTGCAGAGCTAGTTCTCCAATATTTAAGAAGAGGTATGTCTATATGTATATACACTCCCTATATATATTTGGGTAATGGCTGCAAGCCATCTCCTGCTGGCTGAATTCAAATTGCCTTAACCAAGAGAAACAAAGCACCTATTCACTACTCTTATTTCAGCAGCTACTGGCTACCCAAAGCAATAGAATTCTGATCGTCCATACAGAATGAGTGTTAGAAGTAAGAAGGAAAAAACCATACTTCAAATTACAAAATTTTGGTTTAGGACACACTAATATAGTTTTGTTGTTGCTCAAATAATCTATAAAAGCATGCTCAGGATTCGGTCCCTGTGCTTTCACTGCTGAACACCATTTTTCTCCAGCTTCAAGCAAGACTATCACAAAAGTTACAAAAGCACTGGAAAATTTTCATTACATATTTTAGTTAATAAAACTCTACTAGGCCAGGCACAGTGGCTCACACCTGTAATCCCAGCACTTTGGGAGCCAAGGAGGATGGATCACTTGAGGCTAGGAGTTCAAAGACCATCCTAGTCAAAATGACGAAACCCTGTCTCTATTAAAAACACAAAAAAATTAGCTGGGCATGGTGGCGGCACCTGTAGTCCAAGTCACTTGGAAAGTTGACACAGGAGAACTGCGTGAACCAGGGAAACAGAGGCTGCAGTGAGCCGAGATGGCACCACTGCACTCCAGCTTGGGCAACAGAGTGAGATTCTGTCTCTAAATAAATAAATAAATATGCTCTGTCAGTATCAAACAGTGAATGACGCATAATAAAATTCACTGTTATCACTGGCTTAATTTATGAAGAGGTAAAAATCATGAGGCAGCAAAAACTCTGCTTTAACTCCACCACCACTACCAATACAGGTTGAGTATTCTTAATCCAAAAACCTAAAAGGCTCCAAAATCTTTCTGTGAACATGACACTCAAGGAAAATGTTCACTGTAGCATTTAGGATTTTCGATATTCAAATTAGGGATACTGTCTGGGCACGGTCATGCCTATAATCCCAGAACTTCGGGAGGCTGAGGCAAGCAGATCACGTGAGGTCAAGAGTTTGAGACCAGCCTGGCCAACATGGTGAAACCCTAGTCTCTACTAAAAATACAAAAACTTAGCTGGGCATGATGGCGTGTGCCTGTAATCTCAGCTACTCGGGAGGCTGAGGCAGGAAAAATCACTTGAACCCAGGAGGCAGAGGTTGCAGTAAGCCAACATCATGTCACTGCACTCCAGGCTGGGTGACAGAGGAAGACTCTGTCTCCAAAAAAAAAAAAAAAAAAAAATAGGGATACTGAACTGGCATGCAAATATTCCAAAATCTGAAACACATCCAAAATTCGAAACATTTTTGGTCCCAAGCATTTCAAATAAGGGATACTTAACCTGTAACGTCTTTCCAGTGCACTAGTCCATTGATCAGGTAGGAAGGAAAGACCCTTTAAAGTTATCCAAAAGACAATCTTTTTTTTTTTTTTAGACAGAGTCTGCCTCTGTTGTCCAGGCTGGAGTGCAATGGTGCAATCAAGGCTCACTGCAGCCTCAAACTCCTGGCCTCAAGCGATCTTCCTGCATCAGTCTCCCAAAGTGCTGGGATAACAGGCATGAGGCACTGCACCTGGCCCAAATTACAGACTCTTTAAGCGTAGGAGCTACTAGCATTTCTTCACCAGGATAGCTGGGCCCAGGCTAAAAGAGGAATGACTTTGTGTATTTAAACCATCTCAAAACTATGGCTCATTTCAATTTTCTTTTTCAGTTTTGCTAGATTTCCACTGATTCTATCTTGATGGCAGAAGGGCGGAATATGGTGTTCACAAATAAAAGGAGATTACAGGAGAGTCTAGGAAAGGATATAAATCAGACATCAGATTTCTTCCTGAACGCTTAGCCAGATTGTGAGGACTAGGATTGGGGACAGGAAAGAACAGGCAAAAGGTAGAGAAAAGCAATGAGATACTAACTCCACAACAGGAAAAATTAAATTCTGGACTTTTGAGCACCACCATATCCAAGAGCAATTTAGAAGATACAGAATGGGAGAGAAATAACACATAACAGGTGTTGAAAACTTGATTATATAAACCAGGTGCTTTACATATATTACCATGAATCCTCATGTTAACTCTGCTAAAAAGGTTATATTATCCCATTTTGCAGATTAACAGACCATGTGGTAAGGTGTAGAAATACAATTCTGGAATAGGATTTGGAATTCTGCCTCCTGTTTCACAGATCAATTGTCTTGGACTATCAAAACCAGAAAGTTTAAGGGACCCCCACAACCACCTGATTGTCTCTCTGCACTTAATGCAGTGAAACGGCCTCCAACCTAAGGCTAGAAATGAGTGACTAACAGCCTTTTCCATGATGAGGGAGTGGATAGTGAAGAATGAATTTAAGAAAAGATAAAGCCAGATAAGGGTAGCACACACACACACAAAAAGAACAATATTCCTTATGAATACAGATGCAAAAGTCCTCAATAAATTATTTAATACTAGCAAACCAAATCTAGCAGGTTAATAAGATTATTTGCTATACCAACTATGATTTGTCCCTAGAGTGCAAGGTTAGTTCAACATATGGAAATCGATATATAGTATGGCATATTAACAGAAAAAAATCATTATCTCAATATAGCCCCTACTCTTATTATGTGGGGAAAAATTTAAAGCATACAGTCCTGATTTGAATATGTAATTTCTAGTTTTTAAAGAGATGGTTAAGAGTCATGCCTTGTAAAACTCTTTCCAGTTGTGCTTAATGAGAATATAATAATATCATCTCCCATTTATTGAGTACCTAACACATGTAAAGTGTGAGGCAATATGAAATTCATTTAATTATAATAGCTGCATGGCAGCTGTTATATGAGTATAAATCAGCAGTAGAGCATGGTAGTTAAGAACACAGATGCTAGAGCCAGATTCCCTGGGTCTGAATCCTAATTCTACCACTTACTACATCTGTGATCAAGTTAAGATCATTTCTTCAGTTTCCTCATCTAAAAGTGAACAGTATAACAATACTAACTCTAACAGAAATGACATAACAATTAAAGGCATAATTACAACTAAAGATCATAAAACAAAATAAAAACAAGGGCTCTATAAATGTTGGTTTATTTTATTGATGAAGATGAAAAGATTAGGTAGGAGTATATACCAGACCTTATCTTCAGACCTTAACAATGAAGTTTCTGCCTTTTCTAACTATAAGACTGCACTGGATACTTGGATGTAACCTAGATTCAATTTAATGTGAATAAAATACATGCTCTAAGTACAGTTAATCTCTTTAATCTGTAATCCTTAGAACCTGTGGTCTAAGGTCAATCAGTTTTCCAATTCATAAAGAGGGTCTACACTACTGCTCCACAAGCAATGTAACACATAGTAAAATAGTCACAGAACACATGAAGATTATCACAGCTTGCTGGTGAAGGAATAAGTACTCCTAGTCAGCATACTGGCTCAAATATACTGACATCATTCCATAAACTATCAGCAACAGCTGTTTATGATGGGATTTCTGGTTCTGCTGATTTGTTGATTTTCTGACCATGATTTTAAGAGATACATCTGTTTAAGAAAGAGCTAGAAAATATGGTAGCCTGTCACTTCAAAATGTGTCATTTTTGGTTGTTTTTGAAACTATCATTACCTTGAAGACTTCCTAAAATTCTGATTAATAGCCATGGGCTGCTACACTGATTTATACTTGACCAATATAGATTAATACAGAATTTTGTTAATCTCTCAAATAATATGAGTTTAAATGATGTAATGAAGTACACGCTTTTCTGAAACTGCTTGTATTAATACAAAATAATGTCTTATAAAAATACTTGCATACTTACATGTATAACTTGTATATATAACCTATATAACACATATAGGCTGGGTGTGGGGCCTCATGCCTGTAATCCTAGCACTTTGGGAGGCCAAGGCAGGCGTATGAACCGAGGTCAGGAGTTCGAGACTGGCCTGGCCAACATGGTGAAACCCCGTCTCTACTAAAAATACAAAAATTAGCAGGGTGTGATGGCATGCACCTGTAGACCCAGCTACAGGGGAGGCTGAGGCAGGAGAATTGCTTGAACCCGGGAGGCGGAGGTTACAGTGAGCCAAGATGGCACCACTGCACTCCAGCCTGGGTGACAGAGTGAGACTCCACCTCAAAAACCAAAACAAAAACATATATAACTTGTATTTTTATATATATATCTTATATACCATACTTATATATAACTTACATAATATTCATACAACTATTAATACTCATAAATATTAAGTATCTACTTCAGCCAGGGGTGGTGGCTTACATCTGCAATCCCAATTATTTGGGAGGCTGAGGTAGGAGGATCACCTGAGGCCAGGAGTTCAAGACCAGCCTGGGCAACACAGTGAGACGCCCATCTCTAAAAATAAAATACATTTTAAAATAAAAAATAAAACCTTTTTTTAAAGTATATACTTCTACATCATTCCTATATATCAAAATGCCACTTAAGTTGGAATTCCAAACTTTTGGAACAAATATAAGTATATAATTATTAGATTAGTATGTATATAATTAATACATATCTAAATTATCTAATTCTCATAATAATCCTATCAGGTAAATAACTTGTCCAAGATTGTACAGATTTGCTCCAATTTCCTTCATCTTCCTTATATGCTATATTTTATGATAAAAATTCATGTTTGACATACTGAGATATGAGTCTTTTAAAAATATCTTAGTTATATTCTTAATAATAAAACAAACATTATGTACCATATACGATGATTTACAATTTTCCAAATGTAATCATTTAATCCAGAGTTTTTCAATCACAACACTATTGACATTTGGAGCCAAATAATTCTGTGTGGTGAGGTAGGGGGGAGGTGGGGGGTCATAAAAAGATGCTCAACAGCCATTAAGAAAATACAGCCAGGGCGGTAGCTCAAGCCTGTAATCCCAGCACTTTGGGAGGCCGAGACGGGTGGATCACGAGGTCAGGAGATGGAGACCATCCTGGCTAACACGGTGAAACCCCGTCCCTACTAAAAAATACAAAAAACTAGCCAGGCGACCTGGCGGGCGCCTGTAGTCCCAGCTACTTGGGAGGCTGAGGCAGGAGAATGGCATAAACCCAGGAGGCAGAGCTTGCAGTGAGCTGAGATCCGGCCACTGCATTCCAGCCTGGGCGGCAGAGCGAGACTCCGTCTTAAAAAAAAAAAGAAAGAAAATACAAATTAAAACCACAATGAGATATCACTATAAGCACAAGCCACCACACCTGGCTAGTTTTTTCATTTTTTTGTAGAGACAGGGTCTCTGTTGCAAAGGCTGGTCTCAAACACCTGGCCTCAAGCAATACTCCCACCTCGGCCTCCCAAAGTGCTGGGATTACAGGTGTGAGCCACCATGCCCAGCCTGCATTTCTAATATCATTCAGAGGTGATACTGATGCTAGCAGTCTAGGGACCAAAATGCCTAGAACTTCCTATACAAATAGGGATAAAGGGTCATTAACAGATAACATTTTTTTCTTTAAAAAAAGCAAAAGGCTTGATAAGCTACATACCCATCTCAAGGTATGAATTACAGTATTTTTGAAAGCTTATTTACAAGATTTAAGCCTGGCACAATGGTGCACATCTGTAATTTCAGCTCCTTGGGAGGCTCAGGCAGGGGGATCACTTGAGCTCAGGAGTTCAAGACTAGCCTGGATAACAGTGAGACCCTGCCTCAAAAGAAAAGAAAAAAAAAAAGGAAAAACAGATTTAAAAACTAAATGATATCATGCATTAATATGTTTGATAAATACTGAGTACCTGGCCAGGTGTGGTGGCTCACACCTGTAATCCTGGCACTTTGGAAGACCAAGGGGGGAAAATCTCCGGAGTTTATGACCAGCCTGGGAAACATAGTGAGACCTCATCTCTACAAAAAATGAACAAAATTAGCTAGGCGTGGTGGCCCGTGCCTGTGGTCCAAACTACTTTAGAGGCTGAGACAGGAGGACTTCTTGAGCCTGGGAGGTCAAGGCTGCAGTTAGCTGAGACTGTGCTAATGTACTCCAGTCTGTATGACAGAGCGAGACCCTCTCTCAATAAAGAAATAACAAGTACTTATCAGGTGCCATACTGAGGTAACATGCTGCTGTGGTTTGAATATGTTCCCCAAAGCTTGTATGTTAGAAACTTGATCCTCAATGCAACAGGGTTGGGAGATGGGGCCTAATGGGAGGTGTTTAGGACATGAGGGTTCTACCCTCATAAATGGATTAATGGCAGTATAAAATAGCTTGAGGCTGAGAGTTCTACCCCTCGTGCTCTCTTTCTCCCTCTCTTTGCCCTTCCACCAGGTGATGTCTCCTGCCATGATGCAGCAAGACAGATGCCAGCCCCTTGATCTTGGACCTCCCAGCCTCCAGAACTCTGAGAAATGAACTTCTGTTCATTATAAATTACCCAGTCTCAGGTATTCTGTTATAACAACACAAAATAGACTAACACACATGCTGAATGAGTCAGTATTTCCAAAGTGTGTTCCATAAAAGTAGGCTAAATAGATGTCACAAGTGTTCCACAGTCAAATAACATTGGAAAATGCTGAATGTAACAAGTCCAACAATAAAGAAATGGCTAACTTATAAAAGCCATTAATACATTCACATTCCTAGAAACCATCCAAAAGATAGCTAGAGGCAGGGCGTGGTGGCTCTCACCTGTAATCCTAGCACTTTGGGAGGCCAAGGCAGGCAGATCACCTGAGGTCAGGAGCTCAAGACCAGCCAGACCAATATGGTGAAATCCCTTCTCTACTAAAAATACAAAAAAATTAGCCGGGCATGGTGATGTATGTCTGTAATCGCAGCTACCTGGGAGGCTGAGGCAGGAGAATTGCTTGAACCCAGGAGGGAGAGGTTGCAGTGAGCCGAGATCATGCCACTGCATTCCAGCCTGAGCAACAGAGAGAGACTCTGTCTAAAAAAAAAACCCAAAAGATAGCTAGAGCATGTAACATATCTCAGATTTCTTTTCTCACAGATATTCTTTTCACTAAGCATCTCAGAAAACTAGTATTATAGGGAATGGACTCTTGAGATAAGAACTGAGAGAAAAAAGAAAGGTTTAAATACAGCTATATGTCAAGAGCTTCATATACATCATTTAAGTTTATCTAATTCTTATAATAATCCTATCAAGTAATTAACTTGTCTGAGATCACAAGGTGAATTATAGCAGAACCTGCATTTAAAACCTAGCCAACAGTCTGTCTCTGAAGTCCTGCAATATTGTCTTTTTAATAAGAAAAAAATATCAAAGAGAGTCCTATGGGATGGGGTGGAAAGGAAAGAAAATAAGAAAAGCAATGGTAACAAGAAACATTACTGTTGGTGCAAAGCCCAAGCAAAAATGAGTTGAGGCTCTAAGAAAACAACCCATTAAAAAACCAGAAGAGAACTTGAACAGACATTTCAACAAAAAGCTTATACAAATAGCAAATAAGCACATGAAAAGATGTTCAACAGCCATTAAGAAAATACAAATTAAAACCACAATGAGACACCACTATATGCCTATTGGAATGGCTAAGACAGAAAATACTGACATCAAGTGCTGACAAGCAAGCAGACCAACTGGAACTCTTATATGTTGCTGAGGGGAATACAAAATGGTGTAGCCACCCTGGAAAGCAGTTGGGCAGTTTGTTATAAAGTCAAACACTTACCATATGACCTGGCAAACCCATTTTTGAGTATTTACACTGGAGAAATGGAAACTTAAGTTCACACAAAAACCTGAACACAAATGTTTATGGCAGCTCTATTGAAAATTGTCTCAAACTGGGCCAGGCGCAGCGGCTAACATCTGTAACTCCAACACTCTGGGAGGCTGAGGCGGGTGGATCACTTGGGGTCAGGAGTTCGAGACCAGCCTGGCCAACATGGTGAAACCCTGTCTCTACTAAAAATACAAAAATTAGCTGGGCATTGTGGCAGGCACCTGTAATCCCAGTGACTTGAGAGGCTGAGGCAGGAGAATCACTTGAACCCAGGAGGCAGAGGTTGCAGTGAGCTGTGATTGCGCCACTGCACTCCAGTCTGGATGACAAAGTGAGACTCTGTCTCAAAAAACAAAAAAAGAAAAGAAAATTATCCCAAACTGGAAACAACTTAAATGCCCTTCAATGAATGAAGGGATAAACAAAGTGTGGTACATCCATACTATGGAATACCACTCAACAATACAAAGGAATGAAGTATTGATAGACACAAGTTGGATGAATCTCAAAGGCATTATGCTGAGTCTCCCACAGAAGCCAATCTCAAAAGGTCTCATACTATATGATTCGAGCTATATGACACTGCTGAAAGACAAAACTCCAGTGATGGAGAACACATCGGTGGCTGCCAAGGATTAAATGGGGGGTAATATGTGACTACAGAGGGAATGCGTGAGACAGTCTTTTGGGGTGACGAAACTGTTCCGCTATTTGTGGGGTTATACAAATTTTACATGTGTTAAAATTCATAGAACCATACAATAAACCAACAAAATCCATTTTACTGTGTGATTATTTTTTACATTAAGAGAAAAAAAGCAGAAAATGTGTTGAAGCACATTTTCATGCCAGTTATATGTAAATAATAAAGTCATGTCATGAATGTCATTATCACAGGACACTAAATTGCAATAATAACTACATATGAGAATTTTGCAGCTTCCCTTGAATTTTAAATTTCCACACTTATTTTAGATATAATTACCTTCTGCTCAGAATTGTAACAAAAGTTTAGGTGAAAGGTCCTTCCTAAACACATAAAATACGTGGAATTCGGCATTCCAAGATCTTCACATCTTCAGAAAAACACCATTGCCTATGTTATTTAGGCAAAAGATAATGAAATATCTAAGGGATGAAAGGAATGTGCCAATCCTCTTTCCCTAATGGAATTCCCAAAGTCAATGTTGCTAGCACCTGGTACAGTGACTTCAAGTTCAGAGCTGACATTCCTGAGGAGGGACTTGCAAATAAAACTAGATCATTCCTAAAGATCTACAATACAATCCTTTGTAACCCAAGCAGTCAGCTGTTTCCCTGAGACTATGGAAGCATGCAACAACTGCTTACTCATACACTATAGTTTCTGGGCATGAAATATAAACGAATGTATCTGTGTAGAGTAGTCTCCCCCTGCTCTCATGAGATACATTCCAAGATCCCCAGTGGATTCCTGAAACGTTGGATAGGACCAAACCCTATATATACTATGCTTTTTTCCTACATAAATAAGCCTATGATAAAGTTTAATTCATAAATTAGGTAAGGCAAGAGATTAACAATAAAATAGAATAAATATAATAATTACCATTTATATTGTAGAAGTTAGGTGAATGTGATCTATGTCTCAAATGTATCTTGCACTGTACTCACCCTTCTTTCAGTGATGATGTGAGATGATAAAATAGCTACATGATGAGATGAGGTGTAGACATTACGACACAGCATGTAAAAGTTATAAATGCGTAACTATCAATAATAATTTATCAATATATTAATTATTCAAATATTTAGTGAACATCCACCGTGTGCCAACTACTGTAACAAGAACCCGGTATATACCAGCAAACTGGAAGGATAAGATCTGTGTCTCCATGTACCATCTCCAGTTTAAAGGCACCAGCAAGTCATTTTTATATCAACCATTTGAAGCAGGTAAAGTGAATGAGGAAGAAGGCATTCCAGGTAAAGGGTGACTGACGACAACAAAACTCCATAATACGTTTTGGAAATTAAAGAAAAAACTAGTACAGCCCCAGATTTTCCATTTGTTTTTTGTGCTGAGGATATGTGTACATGAAATGATATGCTAAGAATATGAAAGTAGGAGAGGTAAGCAAGGACCAGATCTCAGACAGCCTTGAATGTCACACTACGAAGTTCAGATTTATTTTGTTGGCAATGAGAAGCCACTAACATAACAGTAGCAATTTACAAGAGTGCTTCTTCTGGATAAATACATACTTTTACTTTTCTGGATCATGGGGGAGGGGACAGTTATGCCAGGGAAATACAAAAACACACACAATACACACTAGATCATTGAGATAATAGCTAAATCATGATTTTCTACCTCAGTATATAATCCCAGCTGGATACAAGACTTTTTTTTTTCCCCCAGACTGAGTTTCGCTCTTGTTGCACAGGCTGGAGTGTAGTGTCGACTCACTGCAACCTCTGCCTCCTGGGTTCAAGCGATTCTCCTGCCTCAGCCTCCCAAGTAGCTGGGATTACAGGCACGTGCTACCATGCCCAGCTAATTTTTTGTATTTATAGTAGAGCTGGGGTTTTACCATGTTGGCCAGATTAGTCTTGAACTCCTGACCTCAGGTGATCTGCCCACCTCGGCCTCCCTAAGTGCTGGGGTTACAGGCGTGAGCCAGCACACCTGGCCCAGATTCAAGACTTTTAAACGTAAGACCTGACACTAGAAAACTACTAGAAGAAAACATAGGAAAAATGCTTCAGGACATTGATCTAGGCAAAGATTTTATAGCTAAGACCTCAAAAACACAGACAGCAAAAACAAAAATAGACAAATGGAGCTACATTAAGCCAAAAAGCTTCTGCACAGCAAAGGGAACAATCAACAGAGTTAAGCGACAACCTGTTGAATGGGAGAAAATATTTGCAAACTATTCATCTTACAAGGAACTAATACCCAAAATATACAAAGAATTCAACTCAATACTTAAAAACAAAAACAAAACAAAACAAAAAACTCATTAAAAAAGTGAAAAAGGACATGGATAGACATTTCTCAAATAGCTAACAGGTATACGAAAAAAATGCTCTTGGCAGGGCGCGATGGCTCACGTCTGTAATTCCAGCACTTTGGGAGGCCAAAGCAGGTGGATCACGAGGTCAGGAGTTCGAGACCAGCCTGACTAACATGGTGAAATCCGTCTCTACTAAATACAACAATGAGCCGGGCATCGTGGTGCCTGCCTGTAATCCCAGCCACTCTGGAGGCTGAGGCAGGAGAATCGCTTAAACCTGGAAGGCGGAGGTTGCAGTGAGCCAAAATCGAGCCACTGCACTCCAGCCTGGGCGACAGAATGAGACTTCATCTCAAAAAAAAAAAGAAGAAAGAGAAAAAGAAAAAATGTCCTATATCACTAACCATCTGGAAAACGCAAATCAAAACCACAATGAAATATTACATTACCCCACTTGGAATGGCTGCTATTAGAAAGACAAAAAATAACAGATGCTGGTAAGAATGCAGAGAAAAGGGAACTCTCATATGCTGTTGGCGGGAATGTAAATTAGTACAGCTACTATGAAAAACAGTTGGAGATTTCTCGAAAAATTAAAAACAGAACTACCATACGTTCCTGCAACCCCACTACTAGGTATTAATCCAAAGGAAAAGAAATTCGTATATCAAAAGACTACCTGCATTCACATGTTTGTTTCAGCATTATACATAACAGGAAAGATATGGAATTAACCTAAGTGTCTATAAATCAACGAATGGATAGAGAAAATATGGTGTACATACCACATATGCACAAGGGAAATCTATTTGGCCATAAAAAAAGAATGAAATCATGTCATCTGCAGTAACATGGATGGAACTGAGGGTCATTATGTTAAGTGAAATAAGCCAGGCACAAAAATACAAATACCACATGTTCTCACTTTTATGTGAGGGTTGATCTCACGGAGCGAGAATATAAAATTGTAGATGGCTGTAAAGAGTGGGAGGTGGGAATGAAGACAGATTAGTTAATGGGTATAAACTTACTGTAAGAAGGTTAAAAGTTCTAATGTTCAATAACAGAGTGGAGTGACTACAGTTACCAACAACGTATTTCACATTTCTAGGTAGCTAAAAGAGAGGATATGAAATGTTCCCAACATATAGAAATGATAAATACCTAAGGTGAGGGACACCCCAAATACTCTGATTTAATCATTACTCATTCTATGCATGTAATAATCACATATACCCAAGAAATGTAAAAATATGTAACAATTAAACATTTTTTTAAAAACAGAAATAAATACAGGCCGGGCACCGAAGTGGGCAGATCACTTGAGGCCAGGAGTTCGAGATCAGACTGGCCAACATGGCGAAACTCAGTCTCTACCAAAAAATACAAAACTCTGAGGGGTGTGGTGGCAGGCACCTGTAATTCCAGCTACTCGGGAGACTGACGCAGGAGAAACTTTAACCCGGGAGGCAGAGGTTGCATTGAGCCGAGATTGTGCCACTGCACTCCAGCATGGGTGACAGAGCAAGACTCCATCTCAAAAACAAACAAACAAACAACAACAACAACGACAACAAAATTAAAAGAGAAATACAAATCCAAATGAAAACAGGGATAAGTTACAACTTTCAGCTGTTAAAGAAGAGCTTGTTCATGTATATTTTTAAATGGATAATGGTAAATAACAAATTCCTGCAATATCAGGTTCCTGGATACAGTTAAAATAATGCTGAAGTAGTTTCATTTTAAAATGTCATTACAACTGTACCACAGTTTCCACAGGGACCCCTAGCAGATACCAAAATCCACAGATCTTTAAGTTCTTTATATAAAATAGCATGGTATTTGCACATAACCTATGCACATCTTCTGGTATACTTTTAATCATCTCTAGATTACTGATAATATCTAATACAATGTAGATTCTACATAAATAGTTGTTATACTGTATTTGTTATTTTTTTCCTGTTTACTTTTTATTGTTTTTTTTCCCTCAAATATTCTCAATCTGTGCTTGGTTGAATCCAACTAAGATGCAGAACCTGGACATGTGAAGGACTGACTGTATTTATAACACACCAAAAATGATAGAATTAGCACTTTTTAAAACTTGTAGTGAAAAAGGTTTTAGATGTCACCCAAAGCTCTTAGATGCTCTTGCAAAGCACGTGCAACAGAGAAGATAGCTATTTTCTTTCTTTTTGTGTACTGTTCTATGAATTTTAATACATGTACAGATTTATGGACTCACCACCTGCTTATACAGGACACAGAGTAGATACATGTCCCTTGTGCTATCTCTTTAGAGTCACATCCTCTTCCCACATACATAGCTTTCAGAAGCTCTTTTAGGAAGTATGTGAACAAAAAAGTATGAAGAACACCACTATATGACACTAACTAGCGTGACTTCGTAGTCCAATTTCTAAGGCTTTAAATTTTCAATGAAATTCTAGTTCATTTAGTAATATCAATAATGCCAAAAATATTCGATAAGCAACTCACAGTGCCTTGCAGTCAAGACTTGCATTTCTCCACAATATTCACAGAGAATGATATAGTCTAATTTCATCTGGATACTACCTGCATCTTTAGACAGAAATGGTTAGTAATATTGGAGAGTATTAAAAAGACCCCAGATTTAGAATTTTCTCTCATTTTCTGCTTGCCTAATTTTTTCAGAGAGTTGAGATTTAGAAATGAAAATCATAAAATAGAAATGAAATGTCAATGTAACACAAACAGGAGTAAACCCTTTTGCCCAAAAATGGGGTTTTACTAGTCTTTCACCAGGCTTACCACCACTATGGGAAACAGTAACAGTTAAGACTAGGAGACATTAAACAGGTATGAGAAACATAAGTGGGGAAAGTCAAATACAGGAAATAAGCTGAGGTAGTTCTTGTTGAATTATTTAAGAACAACATTTTAACTCTATCCAACTCTACAGAAAAGCCTATGTCTTTATCCATTTTCGCTGCAATAACATCATGCCACAGATTGGGTAATTTTTAAAGAATATAGGGCTGACACAATGGCTCATGCTTGTAATCCCAATACTTTGGGAGGCTGAGTTGAGGCCAGGAGTTTAAGACCAGTCTGAACAACAAAAAAGTGAGATCTCATCTCTACAAAACATTAAAAATTTGGCTGGGCACAGTAACCTGTGCCTATAGTCCCAACTACTCAGGAGGCTGAGGTGGGAGGAGCTTGAGTCCAGGATTTTAAGGCTGCAGTGAGCTATCATCACCACACTGCACACCAGCCTGGGTGACAGAGAGATTCTGTCTCAAAAAATAACCAAAAAAAAAAAAAAAAACCCACGCTTATTTGGCTCACAGTTCTAGAGACTAGGAGTCCAAGGGCATAGCACCAACATCTGGTGAAGGTCAACCCATGGCAGGAGGCATCTTATGGTGAGAAAGCATACTCAACAGTACTCACACTTTTATTTGGAGCCAACTCCCGAAATAACTAACCCACTCCCCCATAACGAGATTAATCCATTCATGAGGGCTCCACCCTCATGACCTAATAACCTCTTAAAGATCCCACCTCCCACTACTTTTTCAATAGCAATTAAGTTTCCAACACGCAAGCTCTGGGGGACATAATCAAACCATGGCAGTCTGGTAACAAAGGAAGATTAGTTTAGTCATTGTGACCAAACATTAAAGAATGCTTTTTTTTTTTTTAGTCACAGTCTTACTCTGTCACCCAGGCTGGAGTGCAGTGGCACAATCTAGGCTCACTGTAACCTCCACCTCCCGTGTTAAAGTGATTCTCCCGCCTCAGCCTCCCGAGTAGCTCGGATTACAGGCCCGTATCACCATGCCCGGCTAATTTTTGTATTTGTATTTATTTACTTATTTAGAGATGGAGTCTCGCTCTGTCACCCACGCTGGAGTGCAGTGGCACAATCTCAGGTCACTGCAACCTCCATCTCCAGGGTTCAAGCAATTCTCCTGCTTCAGCCTCCTGAGTGGCTGGGATTACAGGCGCCCACCACCACGCCCAGCTAATTTTTGTATTTTTAGTAGGAGAGGGTTTCACCATGTTGGCCAGTCTGGTCTCAAACTCCTGACCTCAGGCGATCTGCCCGCATCAGCCTCCCAAAATGCTGGGATTACAGGCATGAGCCACCGCGCCTGGCCTAATTTTTGTATTTTCAGTAGAGACAGGGTTTCACCATGTTGGCCAGGCTACTCTCAAACTCCTGAGCAAAGTGTTGGGATCACAGGCGTGAGCCACCTTGTCTGGCAATAATACCTTTCTTAAAAAAAAAATAATAATCCCCAACATAGTTGTATATGAGAATAACAATTAAGTGAAAAGTGGGAACTTAAATAATTTGTATTAGCATAATTAATAAAAACAGAAATCCTCATTCACTGAAAAAACTCTGAGCAACTATTCTAACCAGGAGGCTGAAGTTCTGATACAACTGGTGATTGTCTCTATAACTACTGGCCGTCTGTGCAAAATCACACTGATGATTTCCCTAACCTATTAATAACAATATGCCACATTTTATACCCCACTTATAGCAGGATGTTACTGTTAGCTAGATACTAATCGGAATACAAAACCAAAAGATACAGAGACAACTCTCAAGGAGCTTAATATCTGCATTAGAGATTTTGCTAGAAGAAGTTGATTTTACACTGCTATGAAATATAGTATGTAATTATGCTACATGTAGGTATAAAGAAATATAAATAAAATTCTGTGAGGAACTCTGTGAAACCTCAAAGAATGACTTTCTTTTAAAGAGACAGGGTCTCACTGTCACCCAGGCTTCAGTGCAGTAGCACCATCACAGCTCAGGTTGGAGTACAGTGGCACGATCATGGCTTACTGCAGCCTCAAACTCCGAGGCTCGAGCAATCCTCCCAACCCAGCCTCCCAAGTAGTTGGGACTATAGGCACTTACCACCATGCCCAGCTAATTATTTTGTTTTTTTTGTAGAGATGGGGTCTCACTCTGTGGTCCAAACCCTTTGCCTTAAGCAATCTCCCGCCTTGGCCTTCCACTGCTGGGATTACAGACATGAGCCACCACAACTAGCCTGACTTTTCATGTCCATGTTTTCATGTATCCAGGAAACTCTTGCCTAATTTATTTCTTCATTTTTGAAAAAGAATAAAATCATTGATGGGAGAAAAAAACTCAAACCTAACCACCATTTAACCACTGGTCAAAGATGTTTCTTCTTCATTAGAATATTTCCCCAAGAACAAAAGGGGAAAAAAATCCCAATATATACCACAAATAAATACATTTGTCCTTACTGAAGGTAGTCACAGAGCTAGAGCCCAAAATAATTCAACATAAAGTACAAAGCAAATAAATTTACTTTAAAAATCTTAAATAACAGATTATCAGCATTTTCAAACACCAAAGACTAGAATTAAAAGTTGGTAATATGCTACACTTCAAGAAAAGGAAATTCCTTAATTAGGTCTTGCCCTAGGGAAGATTATAAAGTAGGCCTTGATTGGCAGGCACCCTCCTTTACTGATCTCTTGCTGAATTTGTCCTACTATCTATTAACCCTTCATGATACCTCTACCACTCTCTGTATATACACATACGCAAATGTATATGTGTATGCACATTGTCCTAAATCTTTTTCAATCTAAAGACTGAAGTGACTTTATCTTTGATTGCTGAGTGGTAACAGGAGAAAGAGAATGAATTCAATTTATTTTACCTACACAGGAGCTAAAGGTTGAGGGTGTTCATTCATCCAGGGCAAGGTCTGTACTCTAGAGCTTTAGAATTTAAAGATAATCTGATAAATAACTGTACTAAGATGTTAATGCACAAAAAATGGTTGTTAATCTCCCTGACCATAGAAATATTTATATCTTAATAGGATACAGAGTTAAAAATAAAAGCAACTTCCCCGAAAAAGAGAATTTTAGGCATTAACAAGTAGGCAAAGAGACACTGCTGGTATTCCTCAAATTATGCAAGAAAGCCTATTCTATCCCTCTTATAAATACATATGGTCTAAAAGTGGCAAATCTCTTCTGAAGATACTAAATTAACAGGGTTAGACAAATGTCCACCCAGAATATTATGTGGTACTTTGCACTGTAAAATATGGATTCAGTAAGTTCGGCCAGGCACAGTGGCTCACGCTTGTAATCCCAGCACTTTGAGAGGCCGAGGCGGATGGATCACTTGAGGCCAGGAGTTCGAGACTAGCCTGGCCAACATGGCGAAACACTGTCTTTACTAAAAATACAAAAATTAGCTGGGCTTGGTGGCGGGTGCCTGTAGTCCCAGCTACTCGGGAGGCTGAGGCAGGAGAATCGCTGGAACCTGGGAGGCAGAGGTTGTAGTGAGCGGAGATCGTGGCATTACACTCCAGCCGGGGCGACAAGAGTGAAACTCGGCCTCAAAACAAAAACAAAAACAAAAACAAAAACCGTAAGTTAACAGAAAAGTCTTCATTCCACATACATTCTTCCAAAACTATCAAGAAGTATTTTGAAAGTATGTTTTAGGAAATAGCTCATACAATTAGAATAACTTAGTCACAAACATTAAAGTTAGAAAGGCTGTGATTTTATTTTATTTATTTATTTTTTTGAGACTCCACTGTCACCAGGTTGGAGTGCACTAACTGCAACCTCCGTCTCTCTGGCTCAAGCAATTCTCCTGCCTCAGCCTCTCCAGTAGCTGGGATTACAGGCATGCGCCACCACACCCAGCTAACTTTCATATTTTTGGTAGAGAGGGGGTTTCACCGTGTCGGCCACGATGGTCTAGATCTCCTGACCTCATGATCCGCCCACCTTGGCCTCCCAAAGTGCTGGGATTACAGGCGTGAGCCAACATGCCCAGCCAGAAAGGCTTTTGATAGCTTTTTAGAATAACAATTTACTTTGCTCCAAACAATACCAAGCTAATTATTTTAGGCAGAGAATCTACAGACCAAAAGAGAATTAAGATAATGGATCAATTCCATTGGACATATTATTAAGTATTATAACAATTATTAAATGTATCATTGTGATGTATAGATCTTACCTGGATATTAATTTAAAAAGCTGAAAAAGAATGAGATTTGAACACTGACTGGATGTGACTATATGAAAACAAAACATAAAAATTTTTTAAAGGAATAATTACAATGCCACCTACCCTCTCAAGAAAACCCTGAAGTATGATATTGTCACTTGCAAGAAAAAGAAAATGGCTTCTGGCCAGGTGCAGTGGCTCACGCCTATAATCCCAGCACTTCGGGAGGCCGAGGTGGGAGGATCATGAGGTCAGGAAATCGAGACCATCCTGGCCCGTGTAGTCCCAGCTACTCAGGAGACTGAGTCAGGAGAATCACTTGAACCCAGGAGTGAGAGGCTGCAATGAGCCGAGATCATGTCACTGCACTCCAGCCTGGGCAAAAGAGCAAAAAAAAAAAAGAAAAAAAAAGAAAAGAAAAAAAAGAAAAGAAAAAAGAAAGAAAAGAAAATAAAATGGTTTCAAATACATTGGTAAGGCTGGGGCGCGGTGGCTCACGCCTGTAATCCCAGCACTTTGGGAGGCCGATGCAGGCAGATCACCTGAGATCCAGAGTTCGAGACTAGCCTGACCAACGTGGGAAAACCCCGTCTCTACTAAAAATACAAAAAATTAGCCAGGCATGCTGGCACATGCCTGTAATCCCAGCTACGTGGGAGCCTAATACTTTGAAATATATATATGTGTGTGTATACACACATGTATCCACATATGTATATATATGTATATACATATGAATGACTATTACTTCATATTACTTCAGCCCTGGCACAGTCTTAAAACCTTCTACAACTTTTTTATACTCCTCAAATTTTCTATTGGGGCTGAGCACAGTGGCTTATGCCTATAATCCCAGCCCTTTGGGAGGTTGAGGCGGGTGGATCACTTGAGGTCAGGAGTTTGAGACCTCAAAGTGGTGGCGCACACCTGTAATCCCAGGTACTCAGAAGGTTGAGGCAGGAGAATCACTTGAACTTGGGAAGTGGAGGTTGTAGTGAGGCCAGATCGTGCCACTGTACTCCAGCCTGGGCGACGGAGTAGAGACTCTGTCTCAAAAAAAAAAAAAAAAATCTATTGGTTCTAAGCAAAAAGGACAAAGTAGAGAAATATAAAAGGGTGCCTATCCCCTGACCTTTTAGTACCTTTCCCCCATGGAGTTTTTCATTTTTAAAAAAATATATTTTAAAATACAGACTAGGTCTTGCTATGTTGCCCAGGCTGATCCTGAACTCCTGGCCTCAAGCAATCCTTTTGCTTCACCCTCCCAAAAGTACTAGGATTACAAGCATGAGCCACCATGTCCAGCTGAAATTTCTTAGAGCACTTTTTATTTCAAAAACAGGAGAAAAGATATGAGTTAGTTATGTTTTTAGCAGAACTAGGTAAGGTACCAAACATAGCCACAAGAGTAATAAGATGTCAATGACAGAGAGAGAAAGAGAGGCAAGATGTTAGACCAGGCTGATAGTTGTTCAGCCAGCAACTTTACCCTTTTCCCTGGTCCCCTTGAATGGGTCCTCTGTTCCCTGCCCTGCCCAGGACAGAAAAGCCACCACCAGTCACTTGGAACTAGCAAAGACCAGATTTCCACTGCCAAGAATGTTTCACAATAATAAAAGCTTAGTTAACATCTGAAGGCTTAATTAGAATATTACAACAGACATGTCTGAGTTACCTAAATGAAATAAATGAGCTACTTTCGGGGTAGGATAGTGGGGGAACCACTCTCCTTAAATGGATGCCCTTAAGGGAGAAAATATCTAGCTCTTAATTTTAGTCTCTTAGCAGACAGATATCCTAGGGAGGTTTTACTACTGTCTGGCATGCCACTGTCTTGTAAGTCTAATAAATGAGAATGTGAGCTCATGCCCTAGGCGGTGAGTCTAAAGGCTGATGAAAGGGAATGATGAAGCAAATTAACAAAGGAGACTGCATGCTAGACAAGTAGACACATTCTTTTTTTTTTTGAGACAGAGTCTCACTTTGTCACCAAGGCTGGAGTGCAGTGGCACAATCTCGACTCACTACAACCTCTATCTCCCGGGCTCAAGCAATTCTCCTGCCTCAGCCTCCCAAGTAACTGGGATTACAGGTGTGAGCCACCACGCCCAGCTAATTTTTGTATTTTTAGTAGAGACAGGGTTTCACCATGTTGGCCAGGCTAGTCTCTCAACTCCTGACCTCAAGTGACCCGCCTGCCTTGGCCCCCCAAAGCGCTGGGATTACAGGTGTGAGCCACCACACCTGGCCAAGTAGACACATTCTTGCCACAGTCTCTACAGTCACAAGTTCATTAGTTGGGGGGCAGGGGGGATGGTTAATGGGTACAGAAAAATAGAATAAGATCTAGTATTTGATAGCACAACAGGGTGACTCTAGTTAATAATTTAATCATATATTTTGAAATAACTAAAAGAGTATAACTGGATTGTTTGCGACACAAAGAATAAATGCCTGAGGTGATAGATACCCTACTTTCCCAATGTTTAATAGGATACCCTATTACACACTGTATTCCTGTATCAAAATATCCTCTATACCCTATAAATATATACACCGATTATGTACCCACAAAAATTTTTTTTAAAAAGTTTCTAAGAAATTGATCAAAATCAATCACTCCTTTTAAAATATATGTATAAAAGGTTGTTATAAAGTTCTATTTAAGATTATCTCACCTTGGGAGCTGAAGGCAAATATCTGGCATATTCAAGTGCTATTCAAGAAAACAAAAATAATAAGGCTTTTATTAGCAGCAGTCGCTATTTGTTTTTACTGCTGTTACATATTCTTTTTTTTCTTTTCCTTCAGACAGATTCTCATTCTGTCACCCAGGCTGGAGTACAGTGGTGTGATCTTGGCTCACTGCAACCTCCGCCTCCCAGGTTCAAGCAATTCTCCTGCCTCAGCCTCCCAAGTAGCTGGGACTACAGGTGCTTGCCACCATGCCTGGCTAATTTTTGTATTTTTAGTAGAGATGGGGTTTCACCATGTTGGTCTGGCTGGTCTCGAACTCCTGACCTCAGGTGATCCGCCCACCTCGGCCTCCCAAAGTGCTGGGATTACAGGCGTGAGCCAACATGCACAGATGAGAGTCGTTACATTTTCTTATCCTAAGATAACTATAAACAGGTATACTTTTTAAGAAATAAAACTTTGCTTTTGATGTCTAATACTTAAGAGAGTGAATGAATCAATAGAAGAGGAAGATTTAACACCCTAGCCTAGGAGAGATGAGCAAGTGAGTTGTAGGTTCCTATTTCTGACAAGGAGAACAGGGATTAAAAACAATATGAGAAATAAACAAAAAACAAGCCAACAAACACTATCAGACCACTGAACCCTAGTTGCAAGCCAGGCTTCTACACTAAGCATCCTGATTATTCCAAAGATGCCCCGAGATTCAACCCAGCCCTTCTGGCCTCTGCCAAAGAGGCACAGAAACAGCCAAGACAAGTTCCAAGAATAGTCGTGGCATACCATCCCCCTTCAACTACAGTCATCCTCAGGGAGACTGTTTCTGGGAGCATCTTGCCCTGGGACTAACAGCAGAATTCAGAAGGGCAGTCAGTTGTTACTACTATTTCCTTCCTTATCCAACAAAACTTCAAGAAACAGTAGATTAAGGAACCTGGGATTTAACTGCAATTAATTCATTTAATTGGGGGTGGTAAAACAGTTACCTCTTTTGTAAATCTAGCATTTTAGGGACTATCTGGGAAACCACAGGCGCCAAAATCAACTTTTAAAATACTTAAGAATAAAAAGTGTACAGTCCTTTTCTGCAAAGTTAGAGAGACTACGTATTAAGAGGTTATGAAACCAGTATAAAAGTAGCTTTCTGGTTGGAGAATAAGAACTTTCTCATATCTCAGTCATCAGTAATCAAGGGAAAAACTGCTATTAAAACTTCTTTTCCTTAATGAATTATGGTCCATTTGGGCATGATAGACTTCTAATAGAATACCCACAATATGGGATCCAAGACTCTGGTCTCCCTACTCATTGTATGTGTAAAACATTCTGCTATGTATTTAAGGTGCTATGTAAATATGCCTACACTAATATTTCTGCAGGGATATAATTACATAAAATGGAATACACAAATTTTGGTAATAAAAGGTTCAAATTCCAACATGCCAAAATTCTACTGAAAGTAACAACTATATTAAAGCTTGTACTGGCCAGATGCAGCAGCTCATGCCTGTAATCCCAGCACTTTGGGAGGCTGAGGCGTGTAGATCACTTGAGATAAGGAGTTCCAGACCAGCCTGGCCAACACGGTGAAACCCTGTCTGTACTAAAAATACAACAATTAGCTGGGTGTGGTAGCATGCACCTGCAGTCTCAGCTACTTGAGAGGCTAAGGTAAGAGGATTCCTTGCTTGAACCTGGGAGGTGGAGGTTGCAGTGAGCTGAGATCCCGCCACTGCATTCCAGACTGGGTGACAGAGAAAGATTGTGCCTCAAAAAAAAAAAAAAAAAAATTGTTTGTGTAAGAAATCTTTAGAGTACGCACATTCATGCTCCAAAAATCCAAGGCATTTTTAGTAAGCTTATAGTGTCCTTGTTCACTGTTTCAACTAAATGACCTTATAACTAAAATTAGGAACACAGAGAATAAAAACTTAAGGCAAAACAAAGATCTGGACTTTAAAAAGTAAGAACACAGGGCGGGCATGGTGGCTCCTGCCTGTAATCCCAGCACTTTGGGAGGCCAAGGCAGGTGGATCACTTGAGGCCAGGAGTTTCGAGACAAGCCTGGCCAACATGGTAAAACTCCGTCTCTACTAAAAATACAAACATTAGCTGGGTGTGGTGGGTGGGGTGGGGGGGGGGCGGCGCGTGCCTGTAATCCCAGCTACTCAGGAGGCTGAAGTAGAAGAATTGCTTGAACCGGGAGGTGGAGGTTGCAGTGAGCTGAGGAGCCACGATCACGCCACTGCACTCCAGCCTGGGTGACAGAGCAAGATGTTGTCTCAAGAAAGAGAAGAATATCTAAAATAAAGCCTTCTTATAGGAACAAATAATGTTAATACCCACTGACTAAATCACTAAATCTGAGGAATACCCAGATTACATAACTTTTGACGTCAGAGTATAAAAGAAAAGGAGCATTGATAAAACAGTGGAAATTAGGAAACACGACTACATTAACCATAGTTACATCCTAAGTAGGAATACAATTTAATGAGTCACCAGTTTAAAATGTGCAAAACTCAGACCTAGAAGGGTAAGGCTTATATAATGTTGTCCAATTATTTAAAGTGCTCAGATAATTCCTCCACATGAGGATTAACTCTGCAATTCTAAGCTTCCTACCCAACGTCCCAATCCCATAATAGGCAATCACATTATACTAATTATGACTATCATGATTTATACTCATTGGAATACTGACTATTTCACAAGTCAAGTGTCTAAACAATTTGGACCTTGAAAAGGCAAGAAAATAAAATTTAAAAGTCAGGGATATTCAATATATAACATTATATAATGTAAATATTAGGAACCAAGAGCAACAGCTATCTTATCTATTTTTTTGTAATAGAAAGTACCTAGGAAGAACAGGCCCAGAATCAGGGGTTACTAAGATAAGTAAGACATGGTCCCTGGCCCTCAAGAACCTCATGTACTAATATGGGAAAAACAAAAAAGTAAATCAGCTATTATAATACAGAGATATGGCCTGAATGTTTCTGGTATCATATAGCAAGAGTGTCTACTAGTATAGACAAAAGCAGAGAAGGCCTCTTGAAAGAGGATTCTTGGCCTGAGTCTTAAAGGAAACTCAAGAACTAGCCATTGAATAAAAGCAGGTTAGCATATAAAATAGTACAACTGTGATATGTATTAATACTATATTCATTCATTCAAGAAATATTTCTTGGCTGGGCATAGTGGCTTATGCTTGTAATCCCAGGACTTTGGGAGGTCGAAGCAGGAGGATGGCTTGAGGTCAGGGGTTCAAGACCAGCCTGCACAACATGGTGAAACCCTGTCTCTCCTAAAAATACAAAAATAAAAATAAAAATTAGCCAGGTGTGGTGGCACACGCCTGTAGTCCCAGCTACCTGGGAGGCTGAGGTGGGAGGATCACTTGAGCCTACGGAGGTGGAGGTTGAGGCTGCAGTGAGCCATGCACTCCAGCCTGGGTACTGCACTCCAGCCTGGGTGACAGAGCGAGACCCTGTCTCAAAAAAAAAAAAAAAAAGGAAATACTTCTGGACCAACTACTGTATGCCAGAGACAGGCCATATTTACAGGCCCACCTGTACTTTAGCATGGCTACAGCCTCAGGAGCATGTATGAGATTGGGAATGCATCAAATTATGAAAGCCTTGGATGCTCTGTTAAGGAGTTTGGACCTCACTCTAAAGATGGTAAGAAATCAATAAAAGCTAGTAAGCAAGGAAGCAAGAAGATCAGAGTTGTATACTCCCTGACTCAGGCTTTCTTATACGTTCCCTCTGAGGAGCTGCCATGAAGGCTCCAGAGGAGAGGAAGGAGCTGATATGCCCCATGTTTCACAGATACTGCATGAGACTCTGCTGCTAAGGCCTACCACCTCTCTACCCCCATGTTCTATCATCAGACTTCACTAGTGGAATAAAAAGGTCCAGTACCAGTAGTAGGTAGGAAACAGAAAAGTAACAGAGAAGAAAGAGAGTTCCTGTGGTCAAGGTGCATAAGGGTCACCACCAGGGAACTATTCATACTTTAAACAGAATATTATACCAACAAAATAATACTAGAGGATATTAAAACATCTGATAACAAAGTAAATTTTATGTTGTGTGTATTTTATCACAATTTAAAATAATTTTTTAAAAGAAAAAAACTGTCTGAAATTTAGGTGAAACATTTTTCTATTCTGTCATTTAAATGATAAAGATCAGTTCAGAGTATATTTAATAATAATTCCCCCATTCTTCCTTCACATTTAAAGAATTCTTCCAAGTCCGCCCCCTACCACAAAGCTAAATGTGCAAAAATGCAAAAAGTGTGATAATTATTTCGTTGGGGGAGAGAAGAGAATCATGTCCCAAATGGACAACATCCAATAACCAACTATCCTTGAGACTTGCAATGGTGCAAACTGCCACCAAAAAGAATGCACGTGGATTTGGACACATTCTAACAGTACAGCTGTCTGTCCAGGCATGCTGCTGAAAGAACAGTACATTCCTCTTTGTTCCATCCTCCACCCACCTTAAGCCCCATTATGAAAGGCAGTCTAAACAAAACTGTCATATTTAAGCCTCTAATACATGTGTTTTCAATAAGATCAGCTAGGTAAAAATAGTGGCAGTAAACCCCTCCAACACTGCCCTAAGATTAAGAGTCTGAAGATTTCTGAAGAGGAAAATAATTTTGGTAATGTATATTTGTCAAAAGTTTTGACTTGAGATTGCAATCTAGGTGTAAAGATAGGGAAATAAGTTACTAACTTTCAGAAAACTGATACAGTATGGTAGAGGAGTGAGCACTGAGAATCAGAGTAATGGGGTCTGAGTCCTAAATAGCTAACCTATCAGCAGCTTTGTGACCTTGGGAAAACTGCCCAACCTCTCTGAGCTTCAGTTTTCTCATCTATGAAACAAGATTAATGATGCTTACACCATCTATATCATGGTGTTGCTGTGAAAAGCAAAGAGCTAAATGTAACCCTAAATCAGCACACTCAAATGTAACCCTAAATCAGCACACTCTAATGCACCCACTCAATAATCTCAATTTCATGCAACTCTTTTTGAATACCGTTTTATATTTCCAGCTCATCCTTTCTAATACATAAATTAATATAATCTTGCGACCCCACCAGATCTCCCATCTACTGACCACTATCTTTGAACTATCTTTTCTTAATTTTTATTTTATTTTTATTTTTGAGACAGAGTCTCACTCTGTCGCCCGGGTTGGAATGCAACGGCGTGATCTCGGCTCACTGCAACTTCTGCCTCCCGGGTTCAAGCAATTCTCCTGCCTCAACCTCCCAAGTAGCTGGGACTATAGGCATGTGCCACCATGCCCGGCTAATTTTTATTTTTTATTTTTTTATTCTTTTGTATTTTTAGTAGAGATGAGGTTTCACTATGTTGACCAGGATGGTCTTGATCTCCTGACCTTGTGATCCGCCTGCCTCAGCCTCCCAAAGTCCTGTGATTACAGGCGTAAGCCACCGCACCTGGCCTATCTTCAAACCATCTTTTCACTGTTCCTCATCCTGTGAAGTCCTCTCCTCTCCTTACCAGCTTAAGTTCCATGGTCCATCATTACAATCACTTGCTCCTCTATCACTTGGACATACTCACTTTGCAGAACCACAAGCCAGGTAAATTCAACTATTCTCCTACTCCTAAAGTGAAGGTGGCTGGAGAAAAAAAGCACAAAACCAAGCTGACTGGCCTCACTTTTAACTCAGAACCTTTAGCCTCAAATGAGCCCTTAACACTGCCTGGTGATCATACTATATTTCTCTAGTCCATTCGCTTTCCCACCTTTCTAGACAATTATATGCTCTCCTCTCTTTTCAAACTCCTAATAGCTTCCTTTCTTACTAAGCCTATGACCTGGCTTAGAAAATTAAAGTAATCAGAGAGGATCTTCCAGGGTATTTGACTTTCTGTTTCTGAGCTGTTTCACTTAAGATAATGGCTTCCAGTTCCACCCATGTTGCCAAAACAGACATGATTTCATTCATTTTTATAGCTGAATAGTATTCCACTGTATACAGATATTACATTTTCTTTCTTTTTTTTTTTTTTTTGAGACGGAGTCTTGCTCTGTCGCCCAAGCTGGAGTGCAGTGGCGCGATCCTGGCTCACTGCAAGCTCCGCCTCCTGGGTTCATGCCATTCTCCTGCCCCAGCCTCCCGAGTAGCTGGGACTACAGGCGCCCGCCACTGCGCCCGGCTCATTTTTTTTTGTATTTTTAGTAGAGACGGGGTTTCACGGTGGTCTCGATCTCCTGACCTTGTGATCCGCCTGCCTCGGCCTCCCAAAGTGCTGGGATTACAGGCGTGAGCCACCGCGCCCGGCCTACATTTTCTTTATCCGTTTATCCTTTGATAGACATTCATAAACCTTTTAATCTTAATTGCCTGCTTTATGGTTGTGTTGTTTTATTATTTTGATTTAACATTTTGCATATTTAAATTTATTTAGGAGAGTTAAGTACGCAGTGTTAGTGGAAACTTTTTTGGTTAACAGCTTATAGACTTATTAATTTTAACAAGAACACCAGTTTGGCTTTGTAGGATATCTGATTTATGGAATATATTAGGATATTAGGAATATTTTAGGATATCAGTTTTGTTTTTTTTTTTTTTTTTGAGGTACAGAAAACTGGAAGTGGACTGTCATAGTATTGCTGGTAAGAATCACTGGGGCTCTTGATTTAACAAATAACTAAGTTTGTTTTTTTTTTTTTGAGACAGTGTCTCACTCTGTCACCCAGGCCAGAGTGCAGTGGCAAGATCACAACTAACTGCAGCCTCGATCTCCTGGGCTCAAATGATCTCCTACTCAGCCTCCCAAATAGAGAACTGCATGTTCTCACAAGTGGAAGCTAAATAATGTGTACACATGGACATAACGTGTAGAATAGGACACTGGAGACTCAGAGGGCGGGGCGGGAGGTGAGGGATGAGAAATTACTTAATGTGTATGACTTATATTATTCAGGTGATGGTCCCACTAAAAGCCCAGACTTCACCACGACGTAACAAAACTGTACTTGTACCACTTAAATTTATAACAACCACAAAAACATTAGAAAGTTTAAATAAATACGTATCCCTAGAAAGTACAGGTTGATTTTCACTTAAAGGAAGACAGTCACAAGGCTGTTAACCTTCTCAACAAGAAGAGTGCATCTTTCTATGTATGCATAAAGCGCTCACCTCAGGTCAATTAATCACAAAGCAACAATCTAACAAAAAAAGATAATTCCTGTCTTTGTTCATGTAAAACTGAAATGAAAAAAAAAAAAAAAAAAAGTAGGCCGGGCGCGGTGGCTCAAGCCTGTAATCCCAGCACTTTGGGAGGCCGAGACAGGCGGATCACGAGGTCAGGAGATCGAGACCGTCCTGGCTAACACGGTGAAACCCCGTCTCTACTAAAAAATACAAAAAACTAGCTGGGCGAGGTGGCGGGCGCCTGTAGTCCCAGCTACACGGGAGGCTGAGGCAGGAGAACGGCGTAAACCTGGGAGGCGGAGCTTGCAGTGAGCTGAGATCCGGCCACTGCACTCCAGCCCGGACGACAGAGCAAGACTCCGTCTCAAAAAAAAAAAAAAAAAAAAAAGTATAATACAAACGTAAGTTAAAACGTAGAGCACTAAACCAGAAGCCAGAAGACCAAAGTTCTGGTCTTTTCTCTGCCATAACTAGATATGGGAATTTTACTGTGTTTCCATTTCTTCATCTGTAAAATTAGGGAGCAGGGGAAAAGATCACTCTAAAATTATTTCAGAGTTTTCTGAGCTTCCTCCTGACGAGCAAGGAGACTTGTGGTCTGATTCTCGAACCTTCCTAGCAGCATGGCCCCTAAATGCCAGTCTCCACTCCCGCCTCAAAAGAAGAAACCAAGACCATCTCCTGTTCTGAGACTGGAAGAGACATCATCAGCCTCTCTAGACTTGCCGAAGAAGAGAAAAAGAACAGCAGGAAGCAACTGAACATACTGATGAAGTACAAAATGAAATAAACAGGCTTAATGAACTGAGGGAGGAGATTTTGAAAGCAGAACAGAAAATAAACTCTGTCAACCATTTTTTTCAGAAGAGGTGAGAATTTATCGCCAAAATTCCAAGTTTTGGGGTTATAACGTTTGTCAACCATCCTCAAGTGTCTGCGCTGCTTAGGGAGAAGGACGAAGAGGGACTGCATTATCTGACCAAAGCTGAAGTGACAGAATTTGAAGATACTAAGTCAGGTTACAGAATAGACTTTTAGTTTGATGAAAATCCTTCCTTTGAAAATAAAGTTCTCTTCAAAGAATTTCATCTGAATGAGAGTGGTATTCCATCTTCAAAGTCCACTGAAATCAAATGGAATCTGGAAAGGATGTGATGAAACATTCAAGTCAAACACAGAATAAAGCCAGCAGGAAGAGGCAGCATGAGGCACCAGAGAGCTTCTTCACCTGGTTTACTGACCATTCTGATGCGGGTGCTGATGAGTTAGGAAAGGTAATCAAAGATGACATTTGTCCCATCCCATTACAGTACTACTTGGTTCCCGATATGGACGATGAACGAGGAGGAGGAGAGGAGAAGGAGAAGAGGAAGAGGAGGAGAAGGAGGAGGAGGAGGAGGAGGATTAGAAGATACTGAGGAAGGGGATGAGGAAGAAGATGATGATGATGATGAAGGGAAGGAATGATAGTAGGATGAAGGAGAAGATGACTAATAGAACATTGATGGATTCAACCTTCCTTTTTAAAATTTTCTCCAGTCCCTGGGAGCAAGTTGCAGTCTTTATTTTTTTGCCCCTCTTGGGGCTCACTTGCCCTGCTCTTGAGGTCTCTTTTCTCTACACCATGGTTCTCAACTTATTTGGGGGGTAAATACTTTGAGCAGAATATTATGGGATAAGAGTCTCTACCCCTTTCTGTTCCAAATTCATTTTTATCCCTTCCTGTCTGAACAAAAACTGTATGGAATCACCACCACCGAGCTCTGTTGGAAAAAAGAAAAACCTGCTCCCTTCACTCTTCTGGAACCTGGAGGGTGCTAGGCCCCTGTGTGGTAGTGCAGAGAATTCTAGTTCCTTTCCTCCTTTTTCTGTATACTGGACTCAGAGAGTACACTGTGTCTCTATGTGAATATGGACAGTTAGCATTTACCAATATGCATCTGTCTACTTTCTCTTATTTAAAAAGGGGAAAGAAAACTCTAAAAACTGGGGTTAGAGAAGGTCAGCAAAGGGTGGATTTGAGATGGTTGGGTGGGTTAAGTGGGCATTTTGACAACATGGCTTCTCTTTTGGCATGTTAAATTGAGATGTCTGACACACATCCTTGCAGTTTAAGGTAATACTTTTAAAATAAATTCTCTCCTAATGATGACTTGAGCCCTGCCACACAATGGAAGAATCAGCAAAACCTGTAGTATCTTATTTGGAATTGACATTCTCTATTGTAATTTTCATCCTGTTTATTTTAAAAATTTTTCTTCTTGTTTCACTGGAAAGATGATGCTCAGTTTTAAAAGTTAAAAGTGTACAAGTTGCTTTGTATAAGTTGCTTTGCTATAAAACTAAATGTGTTCACAATGGAAAAAACTTTTCAGCTCAAACATCTTATGATTCCATGACCCAAAGTGAGGTATGTCATATTACATTTTCTTATTTTAAATAGAAATTAAAAGTACATAAGTTTGAGTTAAAGGTAGCATTATATTGTTTTTAACTAAAAGAGGTAGCTGTACATACATTATTTTATTAGCAATAATAAAAACTCATGAAGAGATATAATGAGAATTTAATAATAAGAATATACAATGCTTTCCCTGGGTAAAGTTACTTCTGTAATACTATTTTTTTAATTTAAAAAATTACCTTCTAAACCATTAACTTGAAATACTTAATAGCTACTTTTATAAGTCCTATTTTAGGAAGCCTAGACAAGCAAACCAAATTAATAGAAATTGAGAGTAGAGAAAATTAGCAATGGGCCAGGTGCAGTAGCTCACACCTGTAATCCCAGTACTTTGGGAGCCCCAGGTGGGGAGATCACTGAAGGCCAGGAGTTTGAGACCAGCCCGGACAACATGATGAAACCCTGTCTCTACTAAAAATACAAAAAAATTAGCTGGGTACGGTGGGGCATGTCTATAATCCCAGCTACTCAGGAGGCTGAGGCAGGAGAATTGCTTGAACCTGGGAGGCAGAAGTTACAGTGAGGCGAGATCGCACCACTGCACTCCAGCCTGGGTGACAGAGGGAGACTCTGTCTTAAAAAAAATAAAATAAAAAAATCAGCAATGCCCTCTTCTGGGCTACAACTACTTAATGAATAATATATACAAGCCTTGGAACTTATTTCACAATTCTTTTTGAGCATGTGTACATGGGTTTACCAGCCATTTCAACTTCTTTTTTGTTTTTTTGTTTTTTTGAGACGGAGTTTCACTCTTGTTGCCCAGGTGGGAGTGCAATGGCATGATCTTGGCTCACTGAAATCTCCGCTTCCTGAGTTCAAGCGACTCTCCTGCCTCAGCCTCCCAAGTAGCTGGGATTACAGGTACCCACCACCATGCCCAGCTAATTTTTTTTTGTATTTTTAGTAGAGACGGGGTTTCACCATGTTGCTCAGGCTGGTCTCAAATTCCTGACCTCAGATGATCCACCCGCCTCAGCCTCCCAAAGTGTTGGGATTAAAGGGGTGAGCCACCACGCCTGGCCTCAACTTCTTTCTTAAACCTGACTGGATCCAGCAAATATTTATTTAAAGTATTGTCAATATGGCGGGCTTTCCCTTTAACTTTCATTTCCCATTTCTCTTCTGCTTCCAATACTATTTATTTATTTATTTACAGAGTCTCATTCTGTCACCCAGACTGGAGTGCAGTGGCGCAACCTAGGCTCACTGCAACCTCCGCCTGCCAGGTTCAAGCAATTATTGGGCCTCAGCCTCCCAAGCAGCTGGCACCACAGGTGCATGCCACCATGCCTGGCTAATTTTTGTATTTTTAGTAGAGACTGGGCTACGCCATGTTGGCCAGGCTGGTCTCGAACTCCTGACTGCAAGTGATCTGCCTGCCCCCACAAAGTGCTGGGATTACCATTGTGAGCCACCACGCCCGGCCCCATTACCATTTATATTTTAGCATACTTTGCAGTGTCCACTTTGGTTTTCCATTTTCTACATCTTTACCATGTCTGGTCTCTCTGTCTCTCTTACATGTGATTTCATTTCTGACTCAAGGGACTTCATTCACCCAGTTAGGTATTAGGAGTTCTGAGATCCTCAAATTTCAGATTTCCCATGTTCCACCTCCTTTCTGCAATACCAGATGTAGCAGGTTTGCCAGCAAATTCTAACATATTATTCTGTCAGTTTAAATTTTCCAAGGTGACATTTTTATATTCCATTTATTTTCATCACTAGCAACTAGGTTGCTTAAAGTCTAAGGATTTTGCCTTTTAAATACTTTCTAGCACTTTGATATACATTGGAGAAACCAAGGAAGTTTCAAATTCAAAATGTCATCTAGTCAAAATGGAGAGGAAAAAATAGCACCCAATATTTAATTTGTCAAAACTGTGCAACACAGCCCTTTTTTGGAAGGCCTAAGAAAAAAAATTATTGTATGCTATAATATAACTATAAAAGGTATTGGAGTTTCTTTGGGGAATTTTACCATATTTCTTGAAATATGGGATCTGTACAAATTTGAATCCCTCCAGAGTTTTAACTATAATTCCTAAAGTTATCATTTACAAATATAAATGTTCATTATGAATTCATTTTTACTTCTTACCTCCATTCCTCAAGAGGTAAAAATCAAATCTAGGGGAAAAATAATACTAACTAAATTTGATAAAGCTCACTGTATCTAGTATAGTGTTGGCTAGTATACTCTATGGCTATTTCAGAGTCATAACTAATCTCTCTGCTTTCACCCTTGCCCCCCAGAGTTTACTCTCCACAAAGCAGCTAGACTGAACCCTATAAATCTAAACTCTCCAAAAGATTCCCATCCCACTCAGAATAAAATCCTCCTTCCTTATTATGGTATACAAACCCTACATAACCAGTCATCAGCAATCCCCAACACTACTCCCACACAATTCTTTTACTTTCTTTTTTCTCTTATATATTATCCCCTACCATTCTCCTTCAGCTTTCCTCTCCAGCCAGTCTAGCCTCTTCCGCCATTCTGGAAGGATATACATCTCTACTGTAAATACAGTCTCCAGACTTTTGTCCTCGATGGTCCTCTTCCTGAAACGTTTTTATCTCAAAAGTCACAAGTTTGACTCTTTCAGACAGTAATTACCTGCTCAATGTTACCCCATCAGAGGCTTTCCCCAGCCATCTAATCTAAAACAGCACATTCACTGGGCATGGTGACACAGGCCTGTAATCCTAGCACTGTGGGAAGCCAAGATGGGTGGATCACCAAAGGGCAGGAGTTGGAGAACAGCCTGGCCAATATTGCAAAACCCCATCTCTACTAAAAATGCAAAAAAAAAAAAAAAAAAATAGTGGGGCGTGGTGGCACACGCCTGTAATCCCAGCTATTCAGGGGGCTGAGGCAGGAGAATTGTTTGAACCCGGGAGGTGGAGGTTGCAGTAAGCCGAGATCACACCACCACACTCCAGCCTGGACAACAGAGGAAGACTCTTTCTCAAAAAAATAAAATAAAATAAAAAATAAAACAGCACTTCTATATCACTCTCTCTCCCTTTACCCAGTACTATCTTCCTCCCTACCACTCATCATCTCATTATATAGTAAATCAATATTTAGTTAGCACCTGTTTCCACCCACTATAATGTAATTTCCATGAAGGCTGTGATTTGTTCAGTGCTGTTATTTCCAGTGCCAAAAAACTACCTCGTAGGTGCTCAATAACTGTTGAGCAGATGAAAATTTAAAATGTCTGACTCTAGAATCCATGTTATCAACTTTACTTATTCATACCCACCAAAGAAGTCCTTTAAATAATAAATGTTAGAAGCATATTTAAGCTGAGAATATTGATTGCCTCTAAAGAAGAGGCTAAAGGGAGAGAAATACAGGGAGATTAAATGTATACCCCTTAAATCTTGAACTATATTAATGAGTTAATTTTTCAAAATTAAACAAAATGCAACATGTTAATTTAACAGGTTATAACAATGACTGAATTACGTTAACTTTCCAATTTAATTCTGCATTCTCAGGATATGGAACACTAATGGCCAAAACATGACAATCTTCATGTTGTTTTCTGGTGCTTTTTGTTGTTGTTGTTGTTGTTTTGACACAGAGTTTCACTCTTGTTGCCCAGGCTGGAGTGCAATGGTGTGATCTGGGCTCACTGCAACCTTCGTCTCCCAGGTTCAAGTGATTCTCCTGTCTCAGCCTCCCGAGTAGCTGGGAATACAGGTATGCACCACCACAGCCAGCTAATTTTGTATTTTTAATAGAGATGGGTTTTCACCATGTTGGCCAAGCTGGTCTCAAACTCCTGACTTCAGGTGATCCGCCCACCTTGGCCTCCCAAAGTGCTGGGATTACAGGCGTGAGCCACCACGCCCAGCCCTGTTCTAGAGTATTTTAATAAGACTCTCCGGGAATTTCTCAAAGCACAAGAAGTTAAATGTTACTTTCTTAAATGTTCCCTACTTTTGTATCATATTACATCTTAATTAGCAATCGCCTTGTCAGTAGGAAGTCCTTACCTACATTCATCTGTTCATTCATAAAGGGTGACACAGCCACCAAACAGTAAGTGGAGTCTGAGGATAGGAAAAACAAAATCCCCAAGTGTTTTTGCCTACTCTCACCACTCAGCACAATATTTGACACCAGATGTGTGGGGTTATTTCCTCCACACACCAAGCAAGCAGCGCACAAGCTGGGTGTCTTACAATTTAACTCAATTCTAATTCTATCTACCTAGAGATAGTGTCAGATTCCACAAGTCCAGGGCTCAGGCCCACATGACTGTCCTAGACTTCAGATGCCATTTCTGATTGATTGGCAATAAACTGGGGTTTCCACAACCCCTTCCTTGGTTAGATTAATTTGCAAGAGTGGCTCACAGAACTCAGGGAAACACTTTACATACGTTTACTGATTTATTATAAAGGATATTACAAAGGATACAGATGAACAGCCAAATAAAAAGACACAGAGCAAGGTGTGGGAGAAGAGTGGCTGAGCGCAGTCCTTCAGTAACTTCCACGTGTTCAGCTCTTCCAAAGCTCTCTGAACCCAGTACTTTCAGGTTTTGTGAAGGCTTCATTACATAGGCATAGTTGATTAAATCACTGGCCATTGTTGATGAGGTTAACTTTCAGCCTCTCTCCCCTCCACAGAGATGTGGGGGTGGGGGTGGGATGGGGGGGGTGAGGAGTGCTGAAGTCCCGACCTTCTATCAGCCTCTCCTCAGTCTTTCAGATGACCAGTCCCCATCCTGAAGCTATCTAGGGGTCCCCAGCCTCCAGTCATCTCATTAGCATACAAAAGACGCTCTAATCACTAGGGAGAGTCCTAGAATTTTAGGAGGTTTTTTTTTTTGGCCAGGAAACAGAATAAAGACCAAATATATATTTCACAATATCACATAAAGTTTCACTGTTATAAGAAACTCTGTCACCAAAGTTCCCATAACAAAATATTCCAGGATATGGTCCATTATATCCAGAATTTAAGGTCCTAGGCCTGGTAATAGAGTTGGGCGGAAGAAGGGTTGAGTAGGAAAAAGTAGAAGCAGCAATCCAGCCACTTCTCACTTCCCCTTCTAACCACAGCTAGTCCCTATTTAGATAGGAAGCCACTCCCAGTTCTCTTGAAAACAGTGGTCCTCTCAACTGCCAAGGCCACAGGAAGAAGGTCACTTTCAGAAAAGAAAACCCAGAATGATGACAGTAATGAAATCCTTCATGGACCAATAACAGACTAATGGTCTTCCCAGTACTTTATAATTCTTACTATATCACAAAGGATGAGGATTATAAACCCAAAGTTAGAAAGAAGAAGCACTGATTTCTGCCAGCTATAAGGTAATAGACGATTGCACTTAACTTTCAAAATCAAATAAGGCTGGATACTTTTCCAACTCTTCTGCATTAAATTATTAGATGTTCTATGATAGTATGAGAACCTTAACCTTTCTGTATGAAATCCGTTTTTTGTTCGTTTGAGATGGAGTTTCGCTCTTAACGCCCAGGCTGGAATGCAAAGGCGCAATCTCGGCTCACTGCAACCTCTGTCTCCTGGGTTCAAGCAATTCTCCTGCCTCATCCTGCCAAGTAGGTGGGATTACAGGCATGTGCCACCACGCCTGGCTAATTTTTTGTATTTTTAGTAGAGACAGGGTTTCACCATGTTGTCCAGGCTGGTCTCGAACTCCTGATCTCAGGTGATATCCACCCACCTCGGCCTCCCAAAGTGCTGGGATTACAGACACGAGCCACCGTGCCCAGCCTCTGAAATCACTATTACATACACATATTCTGCTATCATTTAAATAATCAACACTCTGTTAAGATTTTTAAAAATCACTACAGAGTTTTCAAAAAATTACTAAGAAACAGTCTGTGTCCTATTAAATGACAGATGGAGCAATTACTAACTCAACTGAAATGAGACAGAAAATCTGACAATCAACTGGAAACTGTCATATACAAATTAAGGTTGGACCTAAGCAAAAGCATTACAAATGGTTTTTCTTTTGCTTTTATATTCTCTTTAAGAAAAATACCCATCCTGGCTAACCCGGTGAAACCCCATCTCTACTAAAAAATACAAAAAACTAGCCAGGCGAGGTGGCGGGCGCCTGTAGTCCCAGCTACTCGGGAGGCTGAGGCAGGAGAATGGTGTGAACCCGGGAGGTGGAGCTTGCAGTGAGCTGAGGTCCGGCCACTGCACTCCAGCCTGGGTGACAGAGCGAGACTCCGTCTCAAAAAAAAAAAAAAAAAGAAAAAGAAAAATACATTTAATTGCAAACAAAGTATAAAGTAGAAGAGTAACTGATACTTTGTGACATTTTACCATTCCCCTATAGTCAAAATATAACAAAATATTTGAACCAATCATATTTCACTCCTTGGTTAGTCACTGTATATAGCAGAGACTCTATACTCAGTAGTTATAGATTTAGTTATGAAAAACAATCCCTATACTCAGTAGTTATAGATTTAGCTATGAAAAACAATCCACAGGAATACCTTGGCTCTCACTCTCCCAAAGGTAGATACAGCTGGCATCTTGAGCATGCTAGTCAATCTATCCAAATGCACAACTACTAATATCCCACCACTCTCTAGCTGTTTCCTATTTCATTTCATTAGGGAGACAGAGACAAACCAAAAAATATGATAAGAGAATGTCAAATGTGGCCAGGCGCGGTGGCTCACACCTGTAATCCCAGCACTCTGGGAGGCCGAGGCGCATGGATCACAAGGTCAGGACATCAAGACAATCCTGGCTAACATGGTGAAACCCCGTCTCTACTAAAAATATTTTAAAAATTAGCCAGGTGTGGCAGCAGACGCCTGTAGTCCCAACTCCTCAGGAGGCTGAGGCAGGAGAATGGGGTGAACCCGGGAGGCGGAGGATGCAGTGAGCCGAGATATAGTGCCACTGTACTCCAGTCTGGGCAACAGAGCAAGCCTCCATTTCCAAAAAAAAAAAAAAAAAAAAAAAAGAATGTCAAATGCAACCGTTCCACCAACACTGTTATCTCCATAACATCCTATAAAATTATCACTCAAGCTCGAATTACAACAAACTCTCAATAAATCCTAGACCACTTTTATTTTCACTGGACAAATAAAATATCCCTGTTCTTGTCCCACACTGCCTGAATTTCCATTTTCCAAGTCATGTTGTCATAATGGCACACAACTTCACCCATTTGTTGTACTTGTAAGCACCAGAAAAATCAAGTACATTAACTCAAGCAGGTTGAGTTAAATCTGACAATTCACTTAACCTTTAATTACTTATGTGCTAGACATTAAAGAATGAAACACATGGCATGCAGAAAAATTGTACAATCATATCACATAGAAAAAATTTTAAAACTAGGTTAGGAAAAGTAAATCAATAAATTTTGGTTAATCAAAGTATGTTCTGAAACATTAAGTCTGATAACTTCTTCCTAATAAATACAAGAGCCTGAATTATTTTCTTAAAATTTTGCTATTTCAAGTACAGAATTTTTTACATATTTTTCTTTAAAGCGTTAAGTCACACTGCATTATGTCTATTTGAAGTACTACTTAAATTACTAGAAAGAAATCAAGATAACATTAAACTCTTAAAATATTTTTGGTAACTGAAGGAATTATCTTCTGTGTTGTTGTCTATATTAAAGGTCATATCATATTTCATACTTTTCTTAGATAAACATTTAAACAGCATACATGGTATGATGGAGAAAATTATAACAAACTCACACCAAATATCAGCCTTTCTGAATTTCCAAAAAAGGGCACAACTTGCAAAAAAAAAAAAAGGGAACCATAATTTTCATGTATCAAGAAAAAAATATAATAATCAGTTTTTCTAAAGTACTCAAAGTCGTCAATTTGAGGCAACACTACCAGAAAAAGTGGCCAATGAAATCATACAAAATTTCTAAACTTAAAAAATGTAGTAGGCTCTTTCTAAAGGTGAATATTATCATCAAATCAGTAACTCAAACCAGCCCTAAATGTCTGCTTTTTTTTTTTTTTTTTTCCAGGTAAGCAAGTGAGATTTAATTTTTTTGTTTATTTGTTTCTTTTTTGAGACAGAGTCTCGTTCTGTCACCCAGGCTGGAGTGTAACGGCGCGATCCTGACTCACTGGCAACCTCCATCTCCTGGGTTCAAGCAATTATCCTGCCTCAGGCTCCCAAATAGCTGGGATTACAGGTGCCTGCCACCACGCCCGGCTAATTTTTTGTATTTTTAGTAGAGACGGGGTTTCACCATGTTCACCAAGCTACTCTCGAACTCCTGACCTCAAGTGATCCGCCCGCCTTGGCCTCCCAAAGTGCTGGGATTACAGGTGTGAGCCACCATGCCTGACCTGTTTTTGTTGTTGTTTTTTGTTTTTTTTTTTAGATGGAGTCTTACTCAGTCGCCCAGACTGGAGTGCAGTGGCGCAATCTCAACTCACTGCAAGCTCCACCTCCCAGATTCACGCCATTCTCCTGCCTCAGCCTCCCGAGTAGCTGGGACTACAGACGCCCGCCACCACGTGGCCTGGCTAATTTTTTGTATGTTTTTTAGTAAAGACGGGGTTTCACCTTGTTAGCCAGGATGGTCTCGATCCTGGCCTAATTTTTAAGTTACAGCAGAAACTGGATTTTCTTCCTAAGTACTGGAGTATCCCCTAGTGGACTGGTGAGGAACAGTTTCTTGTCTTACTAAATCAAACTCTGTCATAATAAATTCACTTTTTTATAATCTCACCTAAATAACTTTTTTCCTATAGTCAAAACAGAGTTAACATTAGTTTTTATAAATTTCATAATTTTGACTACAATGAAGGTCCTGCAAGGTAGAAACACATTTTTTTTGGCAAATACCATTTCCAGTGTTTCAAATATAATAACCTCTTTCAAGAATCTTGTTACATGAGCATGAATTTAGTAATTGAAAAACCAATCATCCTTAATAGTTTCCTAATGACATAACTTAAGGCAAAGGAAGTTTTTATGGAAATTAAACTACTTCACTGAACTAAATGTCAACAATCAAATCACGAACATTAAGCAGAGTGCTTTCTAAAGAGCCAGGGGTTTCAAGCCAGGAGGCTTGAAAATGATTTTTTTTTTAAACATATATAATTTCTGCTAACATGGAATAAAGATTTCTAAAAAACCATTTTTAAGGTATCAACATTCTATTTACACACAAATTAAAACTCAACACACAAAACACTTCATATTTCTGCAAATAATTAAAATCCACTGAAGAATACAAGGGCTCCAGCTAGCAGTATAACTGGAACCTTGTGAGAAACCCTGAGCTAGAAACACCCAGCTAAGACACTCTCAGATTTCTAACACTCAGAATAAATGTTGTTTGTTTTAAGCTGCTAAATTTGGGGATAACTGGTTACTCAGCAACAAATATGTTGTGTTTAATATGCCTAAAGAAAAAAAGAAGGCAATGATAGTAAGAAGAATATGGCATTATAAAACAAAGAAAATAACAAATGTTGGTGAGGGTATGGAGAAACTGGAACCCTTGTGCATTATTGGTGGGAATATAAAATGGTAAAGCCACTATGGAAGACAGTATAGTGATTCCTCAGAAAAATTAAACATAGAATTACTGTATGATCCAACAATTCCACTTCTGTATATATATTCAAAAGAATTGAAAGCAGGAACTCAGAGATACTTGCATGTCCATGTTTACTGCAGCATCAGTCACAACAGCCAAAAGGTGGAAGCAACCAAAGTAGTCCACAAAGAGATGAGTGGATAAAGAAAATGGGCTAGGTACACACCATTAAATATCATTCAGCCTTAAAAAAAAAAAAAAAAAGAAATTCTCACACACATTACAACACGGATGTACCTTGAAGACATTAAGTTAAATGAAATGAGCCAGTGACAAAAGGGCAAATACTATATGATTCCATTTATATGAGGAACCTAGAGTAATCAGACTCATAAAGGCAGAAAGTAAAATGTGGTTGCCAAGGGCTGGAGGAAAAGGGCAAACGGTGAATTATAGTTTAACAGATGCAGAGCTTCAGTGCAGAAGAAGAAAAGAGTTCTGGAGATGGACGGTGGTCATGTATGGTTACACAACAATATGAAAAGAGCGATGGCTCACACTTGTAATCCCAGCACTTCAGGAAGCCGAGGTGGGCGGATCACTTGAGGCCAGGAGTTTGAGACCAGCCTGGCCAATATGGCAAAACCCTATCTCTAATAGAAATACAAAAATTAGCCGGGTGTGGTAGCAGGTGCCTATAATCCCAGCTACTCGGGAGGCTGAGGCAGGAGAATCGCTTGAACCCAGGAGGTAGAGGTTGTAGTGAGCCAAGATCGCACCACTGCAATCCAGCCTGGGTAGCAAGAGCAAAACTCAGTCAAAAAAAAAAAAAAAATTTCAAATGGTTAAAACAGTACATTTTATGTTATATGTATTTTACCACCATTTTTTAATAAGATCAGATTTTACAGAGAATCAAACAGAACCTGCAGAAATAAAAGACACAATAATTGAAATTAGTTCAATTGATGAATATCAGATTAGATCAGCTAAAGAGGACTGTGAATACACAAAATGTAGCATGGTGATACAAAAATTGAATATATCAAACAGAAGTTATGCAACATGAGGACAGAATAGAATGTCCAACATATCTAAATACCATTCAAGAGGGAAAGAAAAGAAAAATGAGAAAGAGGCAATATTTGAAGATATAATTGCTGAGACTTTTCCAAAAACTGCTATAGTTTCTGGAAGCACAAAGAATTGCTAGTAGGAAAAGAAATCTATACCTAGTCACTTTCCAGTGAAAATGCAAGACACTAAAGACAAAAAAAATTTAACCACCAGATAGAAATGACAGATTGTCTACAGTAAGGACAATTATACCAACAGTTTCTCAATAGCAACAATGGCACCCAAGGGATAATAAAAAAATATATATATATTGAAAAAGCTAAAGAGTAAATCAAATACTCTTCAAGGCCGTACAACTAAACCTGCTATGATTTTGAGGGCCCTTTTACCCCCACCAAAAGACTATAAACTCAACTCACCAATACATTATAGTTAACTAATTCTTAAGCAGGAAGGGTGTCTGGTTTTCCTCCAGAATACACCTGCTTGGTTAAAAAAAACACACATTTAAAAAACAAAAAAGGCCAGGCAAAGTGGCTCACACTTGTAATCCCAGCACTTTGGGAGTCCAGGGAGGGTGGATCCCCTGAGGTCAGGAGTTTGAGACTACCTTGATCAATATGGCGAAACCCCTTCTCTACTAAAAATACAAAAATTAGCCAGGCGTGGTGGTGTGTGCCTGTAGTCCCAGCTAATTGGGAAGCTGAGACAGAAGAATTGTTTAAACCCAGGAGGTAGAGGTTGCAGTGAGCCAAGATCACGCCATTGCATTCCAGCCTGGGTGACGAGAGCGAAACTGTCTCAAAAAAAAAAAAAAAAAAAAGTTTTCTGCTGGGTACAGTGGCTCACACCTGTAATCCTAGCACTTTAGGAGGCTGAAGTGGGCAGATCACTTGAGCCCAGCAATTTGAGACAAGCCTGGGAAACATGGTGAAACCATGTCTCTACTAAAAATACAAAAATTAGCTGGGCACAGTGGCACACGCCTATAGTCCCGGCTACTTGACAGGCTGAAGTGGGAGGGTCACCTGAGCCTGAGGGGGTCAAAGCTGCAACGAGCTATGCCACGCCACTGCACTCCAGCCTGGATGACAGAGTGAAACCCTGCGTCAAAAAAAAAGTTTTCCAGGTGATTTTGATACATACTCCTAGTTTAAAAGAAAAGGAAAAGGAAGGAAAGGTAAAAAGGGAGAGAATACGATAAAATAAATGAGACAAAATGTTGACAATTAGGGAATCTAGGCAAAAAGTACATGAGACTTGTTTGTGCTATTCTTGCAACTTTTCTGTAAACCTGAAACTATTTCAAGATTTAAAAAGTTATTTTTAAAAAACCCACCTAGGCCGGGCACGGTGGCTCACGCCTGTAATCCCAGCACTTTGGGAGGTCGAGGTGGGCGGATCACCTGAGGTCAGGAGATTGAGACCAGCCTGGTCAACATGGTGAAACCCCCGTCTCAACTAAAAATACAAGAATTAGCCAGGCATGGTGTCAGGCACCTGTAATCCCAGCTACCCAGGAGGCTGAGGCAAGAGAATCGCTGGAACCCGGGGTAAGAGGCTGCAGTGAGCCAAGATCATGCCACTGTACTCCAGCCTGGGCAACAGAGCAAGATTCCGTCTCCAAAAAAAAAAAAAAAAAAAAAGGCCACATATGCCAGAATCACACAATCTGTTTCAAGATGCCACTATCTTTTCTCAACATGAACTCTAGGAATGGTAATAGGGTATCATGTCTATAAAATTATCCAAATTATCCTTTTTTTTTTTTTTTTTTTAAGATGGAGTCTTGCTCTGTTGCCCAAGCTGGAGTGCAGTGGCACAATCTCTGCTCACTGCAAACTCCACCTCCCAGGTCCAAGCAATTCTCCTGCCTCAGCCCCCCTAGTAGCTGGGATTACAGGCATGCACCACCATGCCCAGCTAATGTTTGCATTATAAGTAGAGATGGGGGTTTCGCCATGCCAGGCTGGTCTCGAAATCCTGACCTCAGGTGATCCTTCCGCCTCGGCCTCCCAAAGTGCTGGGATTACAGGTATGAGCCACCGTGCCTGGCAAATTATCCCATTATTATCTGGAAGCATTCGTGATGAGGGAATAGAGATTGGATGTGTTTAAATCAGTTACTGAAACCTACTAACACACAGGTGTCAATAATTCATGACAGCCTCACTGTAAAGGTATGGAAACAGTTTCCATGCCTCTCCCATCCTCTTAATGACTTTGTACTTATGATATTCCTAGTTCTTAAACTGTACAAAGTCTCAGTGGGTGACTGTGGAGATCCATTTAAAATTCCATTCTCTAACTTAATGTTTCTTCTCTCCTACTAATTTTCCTATGCAACCTCACATCAAACAACAGAAGAACAGAAACACAAACTTTACCTTCTCTCTTTTTCTCCCCCTTTAAACTTCTCCAATCTCTCTACATCTTCACAGAAAATGTACTCTTAACATTTTGAGTTATTATATGAAAGATGTAGTGGTAGAAGTTTTATATACATTATCTAATTTAATTCTCAAACCACTCTATGCAACAGGCATTATCCTCATTTTATAAATGAAGAAATAATTAGTTCAATCACACAGTTAATACCATAATTTTAACACAAACCTATCTAGTTCCAAAATCCATGCACTTTCTACATCACAATGCTTTTTTTTTTTTTTTTTTTTTGGACACAGGGTCTCCCTCTGTCACCCAGGCTAGAGTGCAGTGGCAATGATCACAGCTCACTGCAGCCTTGAACTTCTGGGCTCAAGCAATCCTCTCACCTCAGCCTCCCGAGTAGCTAGGACTACAGACATGTACCTCCATGCCAGCCAACATTTAATTTTTGGTAGAGTCAGGGTCTCACTGTGTTGCCTAAGCTGGTCTCAAACTCCTGGGCTCAAGCGATCCTCCTGTCTCAGCCTCCCAAAGTGCTAGGATTACAAGCATGAGCAGTGCACTGCACCTGGCCCCCAATGCCTTTTTTTCTTTTTTTTTTTTTTTTAGACGGAGTCTCCCTCTGTCTCCCAGGCTGGAGTGCAGTGGTGGCAATCTCGGCTCACTGCAACCTCCTTCTCCCAGGTTCAAGAGATTATTGTGCCTCAGCCTCCCAAGTAGTTAGGATTATAGGCGCACACCACTCCACCTGGATAATTTTTATATTTTTAGTAGACATGAGGTTTTGCCATGTTGGCCAGACTGGTCTTGAACTCCTGACCTTGAACTCAGGTGATCTACCTACCTCAGCCTCCCAAAGTACTGTGATTACAGGCACGGGCCACAGTGCCCGGCCCACAATGCTTTCTTGAGTTACATTTACGTTGTCTCACTTTCAGTTCTCCTTCCTGAATAATATATTTCTATACAGTACAGAACCTTATCAGATAGCTAGACACCAAGATATAGTTTCACAAAGATAAAAGTTAAACAGAAGTTAAACAGAAGTTTGTCAGTCACAAATTAAGAGCCTTTTTTTCTCTCCTTCAGATCCCAAACTTAATTTTAGTTTCACATATTCTATCTCCTACCCTATTTGGGCACAACTTAAACCCAAAAAATGATACCTACCCATTGAGAGCTTCCTTGTAGAGATTTTGCATGCACATGGTAGATTCCAATTATAAACTTATCTGATCCACTATTGTGCGGGGAGTCTTCAAGAACACCCTCAGATTGGATGATTCACTAGGACTCAGAAAACTCAGCACATAGTTGTACTCATGGCTGTGCTTTATCATAGCAAAGGGATATAAAGCAAAATCAGCAAAGGAAAAAGGTGCATGAGGCAATGTCCAGAGAAAACCAGGCCCAAGTGCCCACAAGTCTTCTCCCAGTGGAGTCACACAAGACACACTTACTTCCTCCAGCAATGAGTTATAACAACATGTGTAAAATGCTGTCTCCAAGGTTCTGCTTAGGGGTTGATCACATAAACACCCTCTGCCTACTACACAGCAAAATTCCAGACTCCCAGACAGAAAGGTGTTCTGTGTAAACCACATTGTTTATACAAACAGCTTAGGCACAACGGGCCACTCTTTTTGGTTCTGGAAATGGTAGGAAACCTCCCCAAATCCAAGTTCCTAGATGCCAGCCAAGGGTCAACTTTGGAAGCAGACCTCGCTAAGGATTATTAGTCTCAATCAGGCCTGCTATGTTAATTCTTTCTGCACAACTGAGATGTTCTCTTTGGAAATAACATGGTTTTTTGTCTTGTTTTTGGAGTTCTGTGTTTTTCTATTCAAAATGCACCCCCATTTCCTGTCATTTTAATTAAAATTACCTTACTGAAATTTGTATCTTTTTTGTAATTTATCAGCTACTTACGCCCAACTTTTAAAACTTTTACAAGCCACAAATACGGTGGATACACTATGGGATGGTCAAATTATTTGTCTATACTTAAGTAGAATACCTATGAGAAAAATTCTTTTAAGATTTAAAGATGGTAAAAAAAAAAATTAATCTTAGCACACTGGGATAAATATCATTTGATACAATTTAACATATATATCATTATTGGTCTTCTATACTGTAACAGAATCGGTAACTATTAATACTTTTTTAGCAAAGAAAAGAAAAACGTGGCTCTTACTTCTGCTTATTACCAATTAATATGCACATCTGCAGATTAGCTGCTAACACTATGGAAGTGCCATTCTTTTAAAAATCACCACCTAAAAACTAGACAGGAAACCCACGCTTCCCTCTTCTTAAAAGAAATTAACTCACGACATTTTAAAAGGAATTAACCTTGCTGTCCTCCTACACATTTTTGTTTTCAATAGTTAACAGTACCTTAGACTGAGTATGTTCTATTCAACGGGTCACAGAAAAAACATCACAAGAATACTTTACCTCAGCTTAAAAATAGGAAAGGAGCTTAAATACCTGTATACAAATGTGTACTTCCTTAGTTTTTGGTTACACCAGCAAATTAAGTAGCACTGGATTGTAAGTGAATTAGTGATTGATCTGTACCCTGAAATAACTGCCTTTTCCCCCTATAATCACTTCTGTTAACATATGTCCTGTCCTTATGTAAACTTAATATGAGCTCAACAGAATGAAGAATACAGATGCCTTCAAGGAACTGAATCTAACAGAGGAAACAAATAACAATAAAAATTGTAAGGCAAAAGTACTGGATGTTAAATAGTGTGAAAAGAAATAAATGTGAAGTAAGTTCTAAAAAGAGATAAAAACAAAAACCAACCACCAAAAACCCTTTCTCCTTCAATTTAAGATCTCCAGTTCAGAAGATTCAGAAAAATGACAACAAAAAATTGCCTTGTATATGTTTTGGTTAGCAATACAAAATGATACACATGAAAGAGGCTTTAAAAGGATACACACCCCAGAACTTTTATTAGATTGTTGTCTCCCAGTAGGAAAGTGGATATGGGGTTTGTTTGTTTCAGTTTTTGCTTATTTTTTTCCCGTAACAAAACATACTGCATTTGTAAAAAGAAAAAATTATTTTTTTCATTTCCTATCAGAGAAGTAAAGAATGTAGTAAATAAATGGCTTATATTTTTTTCCTAAAGACAAAACAAAATCTGTGTTTTAATAAACATTTTATACTTGCACAAAGAATGTTTTCCTCTCTTCTGTTGCCTTTGTAAGCTGTTTCCTTAAAACTCAGTGATCAAAATAAATAAAATACAATTAAGTACTCCAGAAAAGATCTTCAAATTGGAAACCAGTTAGTATGTACCATCACCTTCCCTATCAGTACAGACTTCCCTCTCACTGAGGTCATCCTCTCCAGGTAACTTTCCTGGATCATCCCTCACTTTCAAGTATTATTATCCCAAAGATCATTCTTCTCAAGGTAAACAGTCTTTTTTTATTGCTATGTTCATTGCAAATAAGAAAAAAAAAAAAACCCTCTATTTTTATTGTTACAAGCTATTCACAGAAGCCCATGCATTAAGAAAGACATCTTGGTAGGCAAGAGGTTAGAGTTAGGTCTCAGGTCTCATGTTCCAGCTCTGGCCCCACACACTATACATTATTTCATTTAGTATGGAATTGGGATAAGAGAATTCTTTTGTCAAACTACGTGCCAGTATCACACTGTTTTAAATACTGTATTTTTATAACAGGCAGCATAGCATGGTGGTTAAGGGAGTACACCTTAGCTAAACTGCCTAGCTTTGACTCTTGTCTTTACCACTTCCTTGGCTGTGTGGCCTTGCACACGTTACTTAATATCCCAGTAATTCAATGTCCTTATTTGTAAAATGGAGATGATAATGATACCTATCTAATAGAAAGAGCTGATTTGAGGATTAAATATTTTAGGCTTTTAAAATATTTCCATTTATATATTTATTTACTTAATTTATTTATTTAGAGATGGAGTCTTGCTCTGTTGCCCAGGCTAGAGTACAGGGGCCCGATCTCAGCTCACTGCAACCTCCACCTCCCAGGTTCAAGCAATTCTCCTACCTCAGCCTCCCAAGTAGCTGGGATTACAGGTGGGTATTACCATGCCCAGCTAATTTTTGTATTTTTAGTAGAGATGGGGTTTTGTCATGTTGGCCAGACTGGTCTCGAACTCCTGACCTCAGGTGATCCACCTGCCTCAGCCTCCCAAAGGGCTGGGATTACAGGCATAAGCCACCACCCCCGGCAAAATATTTCCTTTTACATACTATCTGCTCACTGCAAAAAAAATTCAAATAACACAGATATATGTAGAGTTAAAAGTGAAAGTTCCCTCTGCATCTCTACTCCTACCACCCAGCAAGGAACCTAAAAAAATACTAAGATGAGCTGGGTCTGGTGGCTCACACCTGTAATCCTAGCACTTTGGGAGGCCTAGGCGGGCAGATCACTTGAGGCCAGGAGTTCAAGACCAGCCTGGCCAAAATGGCAAAACCCCCCCTCTACTAAAAAATACAAAAATTAACCGGACGTGGTGGCGCATGCCTGCAATCCCAGCTACTCGGGAGGCTAAGGCTTGAGAATCGCTTGAACCTGAGAGGCAGAGTGCAGTGAGCCAAGATCGCGCCACTGCACTCCAATCTGGGTGACAGAGCAAGACCCTGTCTCAAAAAACAAAACAAAACAAAAAAACAAACAAACAAAAAAACTAAGATGATTCTTTTAGACCAACTGATAACTTCTTTGTTTCATTCACAGTTGTCTGGACCAAGAGAAACCTCCTCTGAATCTGATTAATAGACTCTGAACATCACTTATTCTAGAGTTTCAGATAAATGTAGTTACTAGATAGAAACATGAGTAGTGTCTCTAAGGAAGGGACCGAGTGCTGCATGTAACATAACAGGTGACCCAAATATTTAGCAACCAGCAGAGCAAAGTCCTTACAACTCTTTTTTTTTTTTTTTTTTGAGACTGAGTCTCACTCTGTCACCCAGGCTGGAGTGCAGTGGCGCAATCTTGGCTCACTGCAACCGCCACCTCCTGGGTTCAAGAGATTCTCCTGCCTCAGCCTCCTGAGAAGCTGGGATTACAAGTGCGTACCACCATGCCCAGCTAATTTTTAATATTTTTAGTACAGAAGGGGTTTCACCATGTTGGTCAGGCTGGTCTCAAACTTTCGACCTCGTGATCTGCCCACCTTAGCCTCCCGAAGTGCTGGGATTACAGGCATAAACCACCGCGCCCGGCCCATTACAACTCTTCATCAAATATTTCCAGCTGCCCTCCCAGGCACATAACAAAACTGCACTTTCTTCATGACCCCCGGCATTACATGAGGCCATATGACTTGCTTTGGCCAGTGAGATATAAAAGGAAGTGATATACATCCCTTCTGGCTTTTAAAGTTTCCACCAGTACTTGACTCAGCACTGTTTCTCTCTGCAATGGTAACTGCCAGCTTTCTAGAATGATGGTTGAAGACTCTTGTCAGCCTGGGTCTCTGGGTGACAAAAAATGGGCATAGCCCACCTCCCACCTCCTTCGGGGGGTCTGAGGGGGTAAGACCCACCTCCTGATCCATATGGGACATGTATTACAAGTGACGAACTTTGGATATGTTAATCCACTGAGATGAGGGAGGGCGGGTAAGGGGGATTGTTATTGTGGGTACTAACTTACCACATAGTCTATCCTGATTACACAGACCAACTGATTCTAAAGTTAAAATAGAATATAAGTAAACAACAACAGCCAGGAATATTCTGAAAAAAATAGCAATGAAGAGGAACTAGCCCTGCCGATAACAGCAAAAAAATAAAGACCTAATACTTATACAGCACCAACTACATGCTAAGCACTTTTCTAAGCACTTTATATAGCTTAACTCATTTAATCCTTGCATCAGCCCTCTATTAGATAGGTATCATTATCATCTCTATTTTACAAATAAGGACATTGAATTACAGGGATGTTGAATAACATGCCCAAGGTCACACAGCTAAGAAAGTGGTAAAGACAAGACTCAAAGCTAGGCAGTTTAGTTCAAGTCTATACCCTTAACTACCATTATACATTATAATGTATACATGTACATTATAAAAGTACAATTAAAACAGTGTGATATCAGCACATTATTTGACAAGCAAATTAAGAGAACATAAAGTGCAGAAATAGAATCAAATGCACACAGGATTTAGCACACAAAAAGGTGGATAAAAGCTTATTCAATACATAGTTATTCTGAAATCCCCATCCTCTTTCCATAAGCAATTCCAAATTCAAAGCATCTATTCAACAGCCATACTAGCACATGTCTAAAATGACACATATCAGGGTTTGTACTAGGACACTGTTTACAACAGCAAAAATTGAAAACAAAATAATTATATAATTCATCCACATAATGAAACACCATGCATCCATTTAAAAAAAATAATAAAAGCAAGTTTTTTATTTACTGACATGAAAGAATTTCCAACATAAGCTATATAATAGCATCCATTGATCTAGGGGAAAAAAAAAGAATAGGGAGAATATACATGGATACAGGTACATATGCATAATATATCTCTGAAAGTATACACAAGGAACTGGTGATTTGGATTGCCAAAATTTGGGTGGCTGAGGAAAAGGAGTGGAAGGAAGACTTCAAACTGCATCTTTTGAATTTTGGACCACATAAATGTACTGACCCTTCAATAAACAAACAAATCATTTAAATTTTTTTAAAAAGACTGAGCCATTTAGCAGCAGGGATAAATGCCGAAATAATAGATTGAGAATTCTCTTGATAAAGGAGCAGAGCAGCCATTACACTCCACATACAAGCTGAAACTGAAAAAGCCAGCTGGAAGAAAGGAAAACTGAACAGATGTACAGAGCGAAAAAGAAATGCCAAACCTTGCAGTTCCTGAGAGAGACAGAATATGCAGTCTTAATTTCTAATAGCTTGCCAGCTCCAGTTTCCATCAGGCACAGCTGTACAATGATGCCTGTCCATGAAGTGTCATGATCTCCAGTATGCCCATATAACAACAGTCCCTTCCATTACCTTCTGAAGTTAGCTCCTCTGATTCTCCATTCCTTTTTTTTTCTTCTTCTTCTTTTTAGGGCCTCTACCACTAGCTGTTCTATCTATCTGAATAAGAAGCTATTTTAGGATCATTTCAAAGCGTCCTTTGTGAGAGAGGAAAGATTGTGATTTACCTAAGTGCTGGACATACCCAATCAGAATGTTAGTATTAAAGCAAAAAACAACTATACATTATAAGTCCAGAAGCACAGAAATCTGCTAATAAACCCTAGGCACAGAACAAGTCTGACACAATATACTACCCTGTATTAAGGTCTCAAAATTATCTCAGCCTCAACATTTTTTAGATTGTTTTTAAATTTATTTACAATTGTCTGAAACCTATGTCAACCAATAAAAATGTTAAAAATTAATGTTTAAAAAGCAATAATGGCTATCACTTTTTGAGTACTTAAGATTCATCATGCACTCCCTGATAATTTTACATGTAATAATTCCTTAATTCTCACAACTCTATGAGGTAGGTATTATTAGCATACCTATTTTACTGGTGAGAAAAGAGACACATAGAGAATGAATAACTTGCCCAGGAATACATTATTTCTAAGGTCTCTTCAGGTTGTAAATTTTTTTATACCTATGTCAAGCTACCAAAATCAGAAATTTAACACAGGATCTAAACCCAAATGGACTGTCACCAGAGTCCATGCTATTAACAGCATGCTTATAAATGATTACATCTCTAATGTTGTCACTGAAAACAATCAGAAAATTTAAATGCTTCACGAATTATTAGTGTAAGAAAACTAGGTCAGGAAAATCATTCTAATAATCTCTTAAATATCCTTTTTTTTTTGAATAAGTATTTTTCTAGTAATAGCAGTTACCTACTTTGCCTTTATAAACATTTACTTCAGACTCATGTCTACAAAATATCTGAGAAAGGCACAAAAATAGTACACGAAGACTAGTCTCAAAATAAATCAGTTATATTAACCCTTAATAAAGTGAATTGTATATGTTATATATATTTTTTCAACTTTTAAGTTCAGGGTGTACATGTGCAGATTTGTCACACGGGTAAATTGTGCATCACTAAGGTTTGGGGTACGAATAATCCTGTCACCCAAGTAGTAAGCACAGTGCCCAACAGGTTTTTCAACCCTTGCTGCTCCCATTCTTTCCCCTCTAGTAGTTCCCAGTGTCTATTATTCCCATCTTTATGTCCATTTGTACTCAATGCTCAGCTCCCACTTGTAGTGAGAACATGGGGTATTTGGTTTTCTGTTCCTGTATTAATTCACTTAGGATAATGGCCTCCAGCTGCATCCATGTTGCTGCAAAGGCCATTATTTTGTTCTTTTTTATGGCTGCATGTATATATTTGATTTCTCTTATCATATTATCATGAAGGCTTTGGACTGGAATATCAATGTGGGATATCTCCCCTTAGATGCAGCAGAGAATTGGGAAACCACAAAACTTATAATCAAGCTCTGCAACCTACTAGCTGTGTGGCCTGAAGGCAGAAGACAATCTCTCTTAGCCAAATGTCCTTGTCTGTAAAGCCAGAGAGTATGTTCAGCTCTTAGAGCAGTTCTGAGAATTAAATGAAATAGCAGGATAGTGTCTGACACACAAGCACCCAGTCCCTAAACCATTCTACCACTAAAGCACAATGGTTAAGAGTGTAACTTCTGGAGTTATACATGCCTCGTTCTAAAAACTGTTTTCATCATTTATCAGCTAAGAATTAAATGAGATAAAGTTTACAGAAATGTTGGCACATAAATGCTCAATAAATAATGTAATAATACTACCAAAAGCGAAAAATAGACACTAACAAAAAATAACTAGAAACTAAATCTAGAAAAATGGGTTAGATGCTAGTCGTTCTGTGCTCTAAGACTGGGTTTAGGGCACACTAGTCCAAAATACAGCACCTTGGCATTTGAGGAACCAGCAGAAGCGAAGAGGTCTCTCTGACCTTCTCCAGCCCCTCTCCTCTGAAGCAGACCATACAACAATTACCTGATCTTCTCTGAAGCAGGTTATAAGACCCTCAATTCCAGAGGTACCCTCCCTTTACTCAGAGGAAAGGAATGTCCTTCTCTCTGAAGACACACGGACATTGAGAACAATCTGACCAAACAAGCCTTGCTAAGTTCCCCCTAGGTTATTATCATTAGATCATTCTCCCTTTGTCCGATCAGACTTCTACACACTGTCCACTCTCCATCAAACCTAACCATAAAAATACACAAGTTTCCCTGTTTATTTGGGTCTTCATTTCTGAAGGCTCCATGTCACATAAAACTTAAATAAACCTGTATGTTCTTCTCATTAATCTGTCCTTTGCCGTAGTGGTCTCAGCCATGAACCTAGCAATGGATGAGGAAAAGATACTACTTTTTCTCCTCATACATTTACTGTTAAGCTATGGGTCCATAATCAACTTGTTTCAACTACCCAAGTATCATTGACCCATCTGTAATTCAAGTGTATTAGAATATATGACTTCTACAGTCTCTTCTAGTTCTAAATTTTCATACCTATGTCTCTCTAGCTACCAAAATCAAAAATTTTATCTTAAAAACAACCAACACCCTCATACAAATACTCACTCTCAGGAAAAAGAAAACCAAACCAGCAGGAGATTCAGAGAAATTCAGAGATTCAGAGAAATGACCCAAAATGGCCAGCTCTTAAACTGCAGCCAAAGATTTCAAGTAATAAGAAACATTTTTTTTATTTTTGTTTTTAGAGAGAGAGTCTCACTCTGCCACCCAGACTGGAGTGCAGTGGCACAATCATACCTCACTGTAACCTCAAACTCTTGGGGTCAAGCAATCCTCCCACCTCGGCCTCCCTAGTAGCTAGGACTACAGGCACACAGCTAACTTTTAATTTTATCTTTAAAGACAGGGGTCTTGCTATGTTGCCCAGGATGGTCTCAAACTCCTGCCTCAAGCGATCTTCCCCCTTAGCCTCCTAAAGTGGCATGAGCCACTGTACCAGGACAGAAATATGTTAAAAGCAAATACTTGAAATGAGAAACAAAATGATTTTAAAAAGCAACACCGGCCAGGCATGGTGGCTCACACCTATAATCCCAGCACTTTGAGAGGCTGAGGTGGACAGATCACCTGAGGTCAGGAGTTCGAGACCAGCCTGGCCAATATGGTGAAGCCTGTCTCTACCAAAAATACAAAAATTAGCTGGGCGTGGTGGTACACACCTGTAAACCTAGCTACATGGTAGGCTGAGGTAGGAGAATCGCTTGAACACGGGAGGTGGAGGTTGCAGTGAGCTCAGATCGTGTCACCTGCACTCTAGCAGTGACAGAGCAAGACTTTATCTCACCGAAAAAAAAAAAAAAAAAAAAAAAACCTTTAAGAGGAAAAGTTTTAAAGGATAAAAATATTTCGCCAGGTGTGGTGGCACATGCCTGTAATCCCAGCACTTTGGGAGGCCAAGGTAGGCGGATCACGAGGTCAGGAGATCGAGACCATCCTGGCTAAGGCAGTGAAACCCCACCTCTACAACAAAATACAAAAAAAATGAGCCGGGCGTAGTGGCGGGCACCTGTAATCCCAGCTACTCGGGAGGCTAAGGCAGGAGAATTGCTTGAACCTGGGAGGTGGAGGCTGCAGTAAGCCGAGATCATACCACTGCACTCCAGCCTGGGCAACAGAGCAAGACTGTCTCAAAAAAAATAAATAAATAAACAAAAATAAAAGTATTCCATATACTGCCAGATATTTAAATATAAACAGATGAGCATGACCTCAGATTTAAGAATATTCAAGCTTGGAAGCTTGGAAAAATATTTGCTCAGAGCTGACGCCACCTTGACAACCACAGCATATAGCCAAGATGACTTTTCTCTTTAAAGATAGTTAATAATTTCAGAAAACAGAAGACTTGAAACAATTAGACCAAAGAACTTATAAAAGCATTAGAATTTTTCCAAATAGCAGGGTTAATGAAAGAACAAAATAAAACAGAAAACAAGACATATAGTGATAAAGATGGGACTTCAAGAAGTTTCCAGTCTAAGACTTAAAAGCGCAATTAGGCTGGACCTGGTGGCTCACATCTGTTATCCCAGCACTTTGGGAGGCTGAGGTGGGAGAATTGCTTTGAGCCCAGGAGTTTGAGACATACCTGGGCAACAAAGGAGATGCAATCCCTAAAAAAATATTTTTTTAATTTAACCAGGTGGGGTGGTATGTGCCTATAGTCTCAGCTATTCAGGGGGCTGAAGTGGGAGAACCACTTGAGCTTAGGAGAACAAGGCTGCAGTAAGCCTGTACCACTGCACCCCAGCCTTAGCAACAGAGTGAGATCCTGTCTCAAAAAATAAAAATAAAAATAAAATGTTTATAAGTGCAATTAAACTAAAAATACAGTAATCAAAGGAAAAATATATACTGGAGAATAAAACCAAATTTAGGCCAGGTATGGTGGCTCACACCTGTAATCCTAGCACTTTGGAAGGCCGAGGCGAGTGGATCAATTGAGGTCAGAAGTTCGAGACCAGCCGGTTCAACACTGTGAACCTGGGTGATGGAGGTTGCAGTGAGCCAAGATGGCACCACAGCCTGCGTGACAGAGCAAGACTCCCTCTCAAAAAAAAAATTAAAATTAAAATAACTGTTTACCAATCAATAACTGCAAAGAAAATTCAGATTGGTTCAAAGCACCTCCGTGGAATAAAATCTGCATTGTAACATGCCAGGTACAATATCTCTGAGTGTACAATGAAGAAAATACTCTCTCCCTATGTATTTGTCCATTCTCACGCTGCTATGAAGAAATACCAGAGACTGGATAATTTATAAAGGAAAGAGGTTTAATTGACTCCCAGTTCTACATGGCTGGGGAGGCCTCAAGAAACTTAAAATCATGGCAGACAGCACCTCTTCACAGGGCAGCAGGAGAGACAATAGCCAAGTGAAGTAGGAAAGCCCCTTATAAAACTATCAGACCTGGTGAGAACTCACCATCAGGAGAACAGCATGGGAGAAACTGCCTCCATGATTTAATTATCTCCACCTGGTCCCACCCTTGACACGTGGGGATTATTACAATTCAAGGTGAGATTTGGGTGGGGACACAGAGCCAAACCATATCATCCTACTTGCTGAATATATCAATTCATTTAAATACTACTGAGTGACTGGCACCATTAAAGGTACAGGGACTAGAGGGGTGAACAAGACCAAGTTCCTGTTCTCACAGGGCTTACCATCTAAAGCAGCACTGTTCATTAGAAATATAATGCAAGTTGGGCGGGGCATGGTGGCTCATGCCTGTAATCACAGCACTTTGGGAGGCCAAAGCGGGTGGATCACCTGAAGTCAGGAGTTTGAGACCAGCCTGACCAACATGGAGAAACCCTGTCTCTACTAAAAATACAAAATTAGCCAGGCATGGTGGCATATGCCTGTAATCCCAGCTACTCGGGAGGCTGAGGCAGGAGAATTGCTTGAACTCGGGAGGCGGAGGTTCTGGTGAGCCAAGATTGCGCCATTGCACTCCAGCCTGAGCAACAAGGGCAAAACTCCATCTCAAAAAAAAAAAGAGAAATACAATGCAAGCTGGCTGGGCGCGGTGGCTCATGCCTGTAATCCAAGCACTTTGGGAGGCCGAGGCAAGAGGATCACCTGAGGTCCGGAGCTCAAGACCAGCCTGACCAACATGGAGAAACCCCATCTCTACCAAAAATACAAAATTAGCCAGGCGTGGTGGTGCATGCCTGTAATCCCAGCTACTCGGGAGGCTGAGGCAGGAGAATCGCTTGAATCCGGGAGGCAGAGGTTGTGGTGAGCCAAGATCACACTATCGCAATCCAGCCTGGGCAACAAGGTGAAACTCCGTCTCAAAAAAAAAAAAAAAAAAAAAAGAAATATAATGCAAGCTGCAAATGCCATTTTACCTTTTCTAATAACTACATCAAAAATTTAAATTCAAAAAATTAATTTTAATATATATTAGTCTGTTATCTAAAATATTATTTAAAACATGTAATCAATATAAAAAAATTAATGCAGTACTTTATATTCATTTTTTCCATACTGAGTTTTTGAAACACAATGTGTATTTTATTACAGTACTTCTCAATTAGCTTATTTGTATTTATTTATTTTTAAATACAGAAAGGGTCTCACTATATTGCCCAGGCTGGTCTCAAACTCCTGGGCTCAGGTGATCCTCCCACCTCAGCCTTCCAAACTGCTAGGATTACAGGCATGAGTCACCACTTCTGGCCAATACTTCTCAGTTAGGACAAAGGACATTTCAAGTGCTCAAAGAGCCACAGTGGCTACTAGCTGCCATCCTGGACAGTACCAACATAGGGAGGAAATGGACAGGTGCTGCTAATTTTTTTTTCCATTTTAAACCTTGTCATATTCTTTGACTTCTAAAACTGCCTGCATGTATTATTGTGGTAAAAATAACTAAAAAGAGTTCAGGCATGGTGGCTCACACCTGTAATCCCAGTACCTTGGCATGCTGTAGGCAGGAGGATTGCTTGAGCCCAGGAGGCTGCAGGGAGCTATGATCATGCTACTGTACTCCAGCCTGGGTGACAGAGTAAGACTCTATCTCTTAGACAAAACAAAACAAAACTCTCTAGAAATATCAGTTTCAAGAAAATAAAAATATCAGTACAAAGTTATTAGATGCAATACAAGTAAGGCAACCAAACCTAGACTCAAGATGGACATACAAAATCAAGGCTTCCTATATGTTAGCAATAAGCAATTAGGAAAGATTACACTTAAAACAAAAATCATAAAATGTCCACTAATAAACCTACCAAGTAATGTCCAAAAACAAGATGAAGAAAATGAAAAATCTTTTACTGAGGGGCATAAAAATATTTGCCTGGACTGGCAAAGGGATGTCATGTTCTTGGCCATAAGAACACAATAATGAAAAATTAACCTATAATTTGACATAATGACCATCAAAATCTCCTAAATCTTAACAACATAATCCTAAAGATCTTTGGAAGATATACGATGCAACATCTAAGCCAGGTGTGGTGGCTCACGCCTATAATCCCAGCACTTTGGGAGGCCGAGGCGGGTGGATCACGAGGTAAGTAGATCGACACCATCCTGGCTAACACGGTGAACCCCATCTCTACTGAAAATACAAAAAAATTAGCCAGGCATGGCAGGCACCTGTAGTCCCAGCTACTTGGGAGGCTGAGGCAGGAGAATGGCATGAACCTGGGAGGCGGAGCTTGCAGTGAGCTGACATGGCGCCACTGCACTCCAGCCTGGGTGATAGAGCGAGACTCCATCTCAAAAAAAAAAAAAAAAAAAAAGATGCAACATCTAAATAAAATTTTAAGAACAACAACATGATTGGGGAACTAATCAGATATACATATACACTATACAAGCTTACAATAATTAAAATAGTATATTAACAATGTGCAGGAGGAGACAAAGATCAATGGAACAATAGAGTTTTAAAACAACCTATATATATATGAGAATATAATATATGATAAATATGGCTTTTCAAATCAGTGGAGAACTGATGGCCTATGCATAAATTAATACGATGGAAAAACATTAAGTTGGTTCCAGGCTCAAATATATATACCCTTCGGATGGATTCAAATTACAAATATAAAGAAAAAACACAGGAAAGATGGAGAAGATTTAAATAATCTTATAAACAAGTATTCATCAGTAAGAAAGTGGTTAAATATATGGCTAGAGGATGGGACACTATAAAGCTGTCAAAAAGGATGAGTAATCTACAAACACTGGAATAGAAAGATCTTCCAGACAAACACACACACAAAAACTGGGGGTCCGGCATGGTGGCTCATGCCCGTAATCCCAGCACTTGGGGAGACTGCGGTGGGCAGATTGCCTGAGATCAGGTGTTTGAGACCAGCCTGGCTAACATGGTGAAATCCCTTCTCTACTAAAATTACAAAAATTAGCCAGGTGTGGTGGCACGTGTCTATAGTCCCAGCTACTCGGGAGGCTGAGGCAGGAGAATCGCTTGAACCCAGGAGGTGGACGTTGCAACGAGCAGAGATCGTACCACTGCACTCCAGCCTGGGCGACAGAACAAGACTCGGTCTACGAGAAAAAAAGAAAAAAACTGGGGAGAAAATTCATACAGTATAATGCCATTTATGAAACAGCAAGAGAAGTATTAATATATATACTCATATATATGTAAATATATAAAGTTCTGAAATGGCTGGGTGTGGAAAACACCTATCAAACCACAAACGGTAGTTTCTTCTAAAAAGAGCATATGTATTGGGCCAAGAATGTCAAAGGGTACTTTCATGTCTAGTCTATATGCTTCTGAATTATTATTTTTTTAACCTTGAGATACCTTTGTATATTTTTATGTAATTGAAAAATGCATGGCCAGGCGCTGTGGCTCATGCCTGTAATCCCAGAACTTTAGGAGGCGAAGGCAGGTGGATCACTTGAGGCCTGGAGTCTGAAACCAGCCTGGACAATATGGCATAACCCTTTCTTTACTAAAAATACAAAAATCAGCCGGGCGTGGTGGCGCACGCCTATAATCCCAGCTACTCAGAGGCAGAGGTTGTAGTGAGCTGAGATTGTGCCACTGCACTCCAGCCTAGGCAACAGAGACTCTGTGTCAAAAAAAAAAAAAAAAGAAGAAGAAGAAAAGAAAAATGCCAATTTCAAAATAAGTAAAAGAAGGCTACTGTAACAAAAACTTTTGTGTATCAACCTTTCTTTCCTATAAGGAACAGATGAGTGATACAGATTGTACTTCTTAGTATTGTCAGGTTTTTTTTTTAATGTTTTCTTAGTAATTACCTAGAAACAAAATGCTAAGTGGTAATCTTCAGTCCTAACTCAGTATTGTTATTTTAATTTGCTGGAATTAGCACACAGAGAGAAACATGTTAACAAAATTGCATGTGTACGTATTACATATTATACTAAGCTCCAGAACATTTTCTTTGACCTTATCCGCATGAAGTGAAAGGTTTCTGAACACTTCTCCCTAGAAAGCAAACCCGAGAATACAAATGGCCTGGGCCTGCCCAGCTTTAGTGTTCTGCTGGATCAAAAGCCAATGCTGGCAGAGTTCACTATGGAGAAGCCGGCAGTTCTATCACAGCAGAATCAGCACATTTACAGCAACAAGCAAAGTGGGAAAAAGGCTCAGTGTTGTTTTTATATTTTTAAGCAACTAAGTTTAAACTTTGGATAGTAATATATTTAATGTGTATTTATCCATGCATTTATTTGAGTGAATTTCATATGAAAATACTTACAGAATGTTTTAATTAGTATAATGACAACAAATTTACATACTGAAATTATGCACTCAATCCAAAAAGGCAATGATTGGTAACCAAGAGTTTTTGCACAAAAAATCCTCACAAACACAGACACACAAATCTTTTTAGTTGTTTCGTAAGGATGTTCATCAACATCTATTTGATCAGCAACAATCTTTTAGATAGCAGTTCTGTCTAAATTGTATCTAAAAATTCTCTCAGAGCCATCAACATAGGCAATTAGTATAGAATAAATGAATAAAAAAACAGAAAATGCTCTGGAGTGTTAAGCTAAAATTTTTTTTAAATTCTCCTGCCATATTACTTGGGGGAAAAGGTCTTTATAAGTTGCATATTGCAATAATAAGCTAAATATATTATGTGGTTACATAGATTCTTCTTTTTTTGGCTGGAGTGCAGTGGCGTGATCTGGGCCTGCAACCTCCACCTCCCAGGTTCAAGCAATTCTTCTGCCTCAGCCTCCTGAGTAGCTGCAACTACAGGCGTGCGCCACCACACCCAGCTAATTTTTGTATTTTTAGTAGAGACGGGGTTTCACCACATTGGTCAGGCTGGTCTTGAAGGCCTGACCTCATGATCCACCTGCCTCGGCATCCCAGAGTGCTGGGGATTACAGGCATGAGCCACCTCACCTGGCCAGTTACATAGATTCTGATATGAGATCATTGGAGGCCAGGTGCGGTGGCTCACGCCTGTAATGCCAACACTTTGGGAGGCCAAGGCGGGTGGCTCACTTGAGGTCAGGAGCTCAAGACCAGCCTGGTCAATGGGGTGAAACCCTGTCCCTACTAAAAATACAAAAATTAGCCAGGCATGGTGGCACGCACCTGTAATCCCACCTCTGTGGGAGGCTGAGGAAGGAAAATCGCTTGAACTCAGGAGATCGAGGCTAAACCCAAGAGGCCGAGATTGCAGTGAGCCAAGATAGCACCATTGCACTCCAGCCTGGGTGACAGAGCCAGACTCCGTCTCAAAAAAAAAAAAAAAGGCCGCTCGGCGTGTGGCTCAGCTGGGTGCGGTGGCTCACACTTGTAATCTGTAATCCCAGCACTTTGGGATGCCAAGGTGGATGAGTCATCTGAGATCAGAAGTTCGAGACTAGCCTGGCCAACATGGTGAAACCCTATCTCTACTAAAAATACAAAAATTAGCCAGGTGTGATGGCGCACGCCTGTGGTCCCAGCTACTCAGGAGGCTCAGGCAGGAGAATCGCTTGAACCCGGGGGGTGGAGGTTGCAGTGAGCCTCGATCACGCCATTGCACTCCAGCCTCGGCAACAGAGCAAGACTCCGTCTCAAAAATAAAATAAAATAAAATATTAGTAACACTAGGCCTAAAGATTAAGACAGTAGTTCAACATTACCACGAGATTCCAAATGGTACGGTGAGTGCCTACCTCTCCTTCATTAGACCATCATATATATCTAAGACTCAATCCATAGCCACATACAATCTAACCCTGGCCTACCAGTCTGAAAACCTCATCACTGGTCAATACAGATGGGGTAAAAAATGCCTAAAAATCTTTGTGTATGTATACATACATATGTATAACTACAAACACACATATTCTAAAAGATAACTAGGTACCATCATATACCAAAACTATAGAATCACAAATAGACACCCCATCTTCTTTGGTCTCTAATATTTTTTAATTTGAGCAACTAGGGTTTTACGAGTTTTAAAAGAAAAAACAGATATTGAGTACTTAGAACATGACTGGCACACAGCCCTCAATAAATGCCAATTATTTCATTACCTAATTCTTCCAGGAACTGAAGCCCAATCTGCTCAAGAATGAATCAGCAGAACTGTTTCCTACTTCCCCTTTCCCTGGTAACTCCAGATTCTTTCAAAAATGTGTCTCTCAAGAGACCTCTAATGTATGAACTTATAGAGATAAACCACCAAAAAAATGGTGTAAGACTGTGGTGACTTGCATGTGGACACTAACAGGCTAGGAACAAATGAATTTCTGAACTAGTTTTGAAGAGAGTACATTACATCCTGTTTTCTGACAGTCATTGAATCACCTCTGATCAAGTACTCTTCTTTTTTTTCTTTCAAGACAGAGTCTTGCTCTGTTGCCCAGGCTGGAGTGTAGTGGTATGATCTCGTAGTGTATGTAGTGGTATGTGTGATTGCAGCCCACTGCAGCCTCTGCCTCTCTGGTTCAAGCAATTCTCCTGCCTCAACCACCCGAGTAGCTGGGACTACAGGCACATGCTGCCACACCCGGTTAATTTTTGTATTTTTAGTAGAGATGGGGTTTCACCATGTTGCCCAAGATGGTCTTGATCTCCTGACATTGTGATCCGCCCGCCTTGGCCTCCCAAAGTGCTGGGATTACAGGTGTGAGCCACCATGCCAGGCCAAGTACTCTTCTTAATCTCACATGACCAGGGGATTCTCAAAGCATGGTCCCCAGCCAGCAGCACCTATAACACCTGAAAATTTGCCAGAAATGCATATTATTGAGCTCCTCCTCAGCCCTAAATCCGAAAACCTGGAGGTGGGACCCAGCAATCTGCTTTTACAAGCTCTCCACACTCAAGTTTCAGAACTGTTCTATATGATTTGAAGTAGCTACATATTTACCTAGTCCAGAAGACATTTGTTAACATTGAAAAGGTTCTGAAGTATTTTGAAGTCTCTATATATGCAGTGCCATATTAAGAAAAAGCCCATTTGACTCACAACTTCAAGAAGATAATCGTACTAAACAAGTTTTTTTCTTTTTGAGACAGGTTCTCATTCTGTCACCCAGGCTGGAGTGCAGTGACATGATTATGGTTCACTGCAGCCTCAACCTCCTGGCCTCAAGTGATCCTCTCACCTTAGCCTCCCCAGTAGCTGGAACTACAGGTGTACACTAGCATACCTGGCTAGGTTTTGTATTTTTTGTAGAGACAAGGTTTCGCCATGTTGCCCAGGCTGGTCTTGAACTCCTGAGCTTAAAGCAATTCACCTGCTTCGGCCTCCCAAAATGCTGGGATTACAGGCGTGAGCTACCATGCCTGTCCTAAACAAGCTTTTAAGAAGAAACTTTACATCCAGAGGTAAAAGAAAAAAAGAAGAGAACAAAAGAAGAAAACAGAGAAGAAAAAAAAAAAGGTCTTAAAGGATGTCAGATAAAGAAGGTTACAACAAAGTCATTTTAAAAAGTCATTAACTATTAACCAGCAAACAAATGGGCCAACTTAGAATGAAGTCTCTATCAACTTTAAATTTGCATTTGCCAGTGTTTCTGGTTTAAGTTATTTGATGGAAGAAAAAGATGTCTGTAAGAACCATGCACTACATATACTGACACCCAATCCCTAAGACAAAGACAAATAAATGGTCTAGAGAAGGTATGCCTTACCTTACAAGGAAAGTAGACCTAAAGTGATTTCAGATTCTCCTGTGATTTCAGACCCCCAAAATTCCCTTACCTTTTACTGCTTTCTGAAAATCCTCTAATAAGAGTAACTTAATAAGAAGAGAAAATAAAGTAATAAATATAAATGCTAAGGCAATTCTACGCTTTGGCATGCCATCGCAGTAACAATGGCAGTGCTTAGGTTTACAAAACATTTTCACATACAACTCATATAATCTTCACAATCATCTTGAGGTAAATAATGACAATAAAACTGATATTTATTGAGCACCACAGTACCTGGCACTTCCTTAAGAGTCTCGTACAATTTTATCATTTAATTATTACAACAACCTGTTGTGAGGGATAAACCATGTACCAATGTCAGACACAAAGCAGGATTTATATCCAATTATAACTGATTTTAAAACCCACATTCTCTAAATCTCTACACTATGGCAAGACTTGGAGACAAAACTATCAGTCCCAGCTCTATCCTTTAACAGCTATGTGACCTCAAGAAGTCACTTAATTTTCTAAACTCCTCTTCATCTACAAAATGGGAAGATTAATACCTGCTTCACCTATTTCAGAGTATTTGTAAAGGTCAAAAGAGATGAAAGACATAAAGGTCTTCAAAAGCTCTAAAAACTACACAAATATTATCACCATTCCCTATTTTGAAAGAGACTGAAGCAAAGAAGAATAAAAACATACAATGGTGGGGGGATGCTGGTTTTTCTGGTTTGGTTTTTGTTTTCTGTTTAAAGCAGGTTGAGCACCAGCTGCCTGCCACTTGCAAGCTGGGTGTGTGCTACCCAGGAGAGTGCCTTGTTTAGGAGGTGGTTGCTTTGTCAGGAAAATCTACTACCAAGGAAGAAATTACCAAACCATGTCTTTTTTTCTATTTATGGAGTAGTTCACAGCAAATCTTGAGTGTTTTGACTAAAGCATGGAATGCAGAAAACAAACTTCAGCTTGTGCTTTAATCTCTTCTGAAATTCTACAGGTGTGTGTTTTATAAGCCGTATATGGCAGAAGTTTAAGCCAATCTGAAAGTCTGGTTTTTAGTAGCATTAGTTTTGACAACTACATACTGCTGAATGTTCAACTGGTGAAACTGAAGGTCTTTTCACTCAGAAGAAATCAGTCAAGAAGAACTTGCAGTTCACAAGCTTCCGAGCTGCTATGGATGGCCCTGGCTCTCCAGACTGCCCTTCCCACTGAGATCTCTCACATGGGGTCTCCTGCCACTGCCGCTCCTGACTCTCCTCCTGATGTGGTACCTCTCAGTCTTCCCCACTACAATGTGACAGAATGTGTAGACTGGACGTACTTTTACAAGTATGAGCCAATTTACAGATGAGGCTTTTACTTCACACTTTGAGAGCATTCAAAGTGCTCTCATCAAAATCCAATTCTGGTTATCCTAGTGACCTCCCACCCCTCAGATGTGAAAGTCAGACAGGCCATTAGAGTTCCTTGGGGTGAAAAAAGTCTCGATGGGGATATGAGGTTCTTACATTTTTCTTATTAGGCCAACAGGCTAAAAGAGAAGACAAACTGTTAGCACTGTCCTCAGCGGATTAACATCTTCTTTATGGTGACGTAATCCAACAAGAGTTTTTAGACACATACAAAAACCTGACCTTAAAGACTGGCTGGGCACAGTGGCTCACATCTGTAGTCCCAGCACGTTGGGAGGTCAAGAAGGGTGAATTACTTGAGGCCAGGAGTTTGAGACCAGCCGGGCCAATAAGGTGAAAATCCATCTGTACTGAAAACACAAAAATTAGCCAGGCGTGATGACATGTGCCTGTAATCCCAGCTACTTGGGTGGCGGAGGCCGGAGAATCGCTTGAACCCAGAAGACAGGTTGCAGTGAGCTGCGATCGCACCACTGCACTCCAGCCTGGGTGACAGAGCAAGACTCCGTCTCAAACAAACCACAAAAACAATCTATTATGGCATTCAGGTGGGTAACTGAGTTTTGCCCCATTGTCAACTACATCATGAAGACAGACACTTATGTTTTCATCAATACTGGCAATTCAGTGTAAAATCTTTTAAACTTAAACCACTCAGAGAAGTTTTTCACAGGTTATCCTCTAATTGATAATTATTCCCATAGAGGATTTTACCCGCCAAAAAAAAAACCCCATATTTCCTACCAGGAGTGTCCTTTCAAGCTGTTTCCTCCCTACTGCAGTGGGTTGGGTTATACAATGCCCAGAGATTTGGTGCCAAGAATCCATGAAATCATGGGTCACGTAAAATCCATGATGTTTATGTCAGGATCTGTTTGAATTTATTAAAAGTGGACATTCATATTCCAGAAGACACAAATCTTTTCTTTTTATATAGAATCCATTCAGATGTCTGTCAATTTGGATGTGTGATTGCAGCCCACAGCTTTTCTTCCAAGCAGACGATCACTTTTTAGCAGATTACGCTAAGTAACATCACATGCCATTAACTTCACATTCTATGAAAAGCCTAGACGAACAGGATACTCTGCAGAAAGTGTTAAAGTTTGTGCCGTGAAAAATTCATGGGGAGGTCAGTGTACTTACTGCCTTACACTTAACTCTTTTTTTTTTTTTGATATGGAGTCTCGCCCTGTCCCCCAGGCTGGAGTGCAGTGGTGTCATCTCAGCTCACTGCAACCTCTGCCCCCCGGGTTCAAGTGATTCTCCAGCCTCAGCCTCCCGAGTAGCTGGGATTACAGGTGCCCGCCACCATGCCTGTCTAACTTTTTTTTTAAGACGGGATTTTTGCTCATTGCCCAGGGTGGAGTGCAGTAACACGATCTCGGCTCACTGCAACCTCTGCCTCCCAGGTTCAAGTGATTCTCCTGCCTCTCAGCCTCCTGAATAGGTGGGATTACAGGTGCACGCCACCATGTTCAGCTAATTTTTGTATTTTTAGTAGAGACAGGGTTTCACCATGTTGGCCAGAATGGTCTTGATCTCCTGACCTTGTCATCCGCCCGCCTCAGCCTCCCAAAGTACTGGGATTACCGCGCCCAGTACTGGTGTGAGCCACCGCGCCTGGCCTGAAACTCATGAAGAACCCACAGACTGGTTACATCTTATGATTTATTTTGACAAAAATCAAGTCAGGTCCTTTAAAGATGATATTCAGAGGAATTAAATACCTTTAAAACAACAATAACAACAAAAAAAAAGGCCAGGCACAGTGGCTTACGCCTGTAATCCCAACACTTTGAGAGGCTGAGGGGGGTGGATCATTCGAGGCCAGGAGTTCAAGACAAGCCTGACCAACATGGTGAAACCCCATCTCTAATAAAACACAAAAATTAGCCGGGCGTGGTGGTAGCTGCCTGTAATCCCAGCTACTCCGGAGGCTGAGGCAGGAGAATTGCTTGAATCCAGGAGGTGGAGGTTGCAGTGAGCCAAGATCGCGCCACTGCACTCCAGGCTGGAAGACACAGCAAGGCTCCCTCTCAAAAAAAAAAAAAAAAAAAAAGAAATGAGGCCCCAGATGCAGGGCCTCATGCCTGTAATCCCAGCACTTTGGGAGGCCAAGGTGGGAGAATCATTTGAGCCTAGGAATTCAAGACCAGCCTGGGCAGTACAGCAAAATCCCGTCTCTACAGAAAAATTTAAAAGTTAGCCAGGCATGGTGGCACACACCTATAGTCCCAACTTCCCAGAAGGCTGAGTCAGGAATGGCTTCAGCCAGGAGTTTGAGGCTACAGTGAGCTATCATCACACCACAGCACTCCAGCCTGGGCAACAGAGCAAGATCCTGTCTCAAAAAAAAAAAAAAAAAAAAAAAAACCCACCTAAGTAAATAAATAAACTATTGAATAAAGCAGGCTGAAGACCCTTACGGAGAAACTTCAGACTTCATCACTTTACTTGGAATTTTACTGCCAACTGGGCTACGATAACAGAATCTGTATTACAACTTACTACTTTGCTAAAAATACGGACCCCCACTACACATCTATAACTTACACAGATTTGGAGGTTAATAAAAATCTAACAGCTGACTTATTTTTAAAAGTTTAGTCTTCAGGATTGGTGCTCAAGAAAAAAATAAAAATAAATAAAAATAAAAAATGAAGTTTAGTTCTTATATTAAGTCACCATAATTAAAATTCCCTTGCAACAGCCCTCCTGTCCTTTCCATAGTATCGTTTTCAACCTGGGGTGCTGACAGCCTTCATTCCACATGAACTACTGGCCGGGTGTGGTGGCTCACACCTGTAATCCCAGAACTTTGGGAGTGCAAGGCAGGCAGATCACTTGAGCCCAGGAGTTCAAAACCAGCATGGGCAACATGGCAAAACTCTCTCTCTACCAAAAAAAAAAAGAGACAGAGAGAGAAAGGCATGGTGGCACACACCTACAGTCCCAGGTATTCAGGAGGCTGAGAGGTGACAGGATCACTTGAGCCTGGGAGGTCCCAGGCTGCAGTGAGCCATTATCTCGCCAATGCACTCCAGCTTGGGCAACAGAGTGAGACCCTACCTCACTACAAAAAAAAACAAAAAAAAACAAAAAAAACACAGATCCAAAATAAAATAAATAAATAAATAAATCAGATCACTTAAAATAATGAGTTTAAGGAAAAATTTTTGTTATTCCAAACTTCATAATTTAAGGTTTTATGTTTGTTTGTTTGTTTTATTAGAGAGGGAGTCTTGCTCTGTCGCCCAGGCTGGAGTGCAGTGGCACTATCTCGGCTCACTGCAAACCCTGCCTCCTGGGTTCAGGGGGTTCTCCTGCCTCAGCCTCCCAAGTAGCTGGGATTACAGGTGCCCGCCACCACACCTGGCTAATTTTTGTATTTTTTTAGTAGAGGTGGGGTTTCACCATGTTGGCCAGGCTGATCTCGAACTCCTGACCTCAGGTGATCCACCCACATCAGCCTCCCAAAGTGCTGAGATTACAGGTGTGAGCCACTGTGCCCAGCCTAATGTTAAATTTTAATAGAATTTTTAGAAAATGAGAGACGGAAGCTGAAGTAAAATCATTCAACTGTTAAAAGACATATGTGATACAGACAAGTAAGTATTCAACCCTAGATTATTAGTCACAAAACATCAGCTCACCAAAAAGGTTTAATGGCAGAGCTTGCCTCTCGCGGTGGCTCACACCTATAATCCCAGTATTTTGGGAGGCTGAGGCAGAGTATCACTTGAGCCTAGGAGTTTGAGAACAGCTGAGCAACATAGTGAGACCTCCGTCTCTACAAAAAAAAAAAAAATACAAAAAAAATACAAAAAAAAAAAAATACAAAAAATTACCCAGGTGTGGTAGCATGTGCCTGTAGTCTCAGCTCCTCGGGAGGCTGAGGCAGGAGGATTACTTGAGTCCAGGAGTTTAAGGCTGCAGTGATCTATGATCGCAGCACAGCACTCCAGCCTGGGTGGCAGAGCAAGACTTTTCTCTAAAATAAAACATAAATAAAAGTAAGTGCTTACAAAAAAAAAAAATAGCAGAGCTCAGAAAAGTCACACAGCACTCACTCCTTTCATACCAAAAACGGCCCTATTTTGTCCCTTCTAAAGTATATTCACAAAAATCACTTTTGGCAAGGCCAATTATCACCACAGCTTACCCACATATTATTAACAATGAAAAATGACCATTTTAGCTAAAGAAAGAAAAGTCCTGGACTCTGACAAACCATTTCCATAATGCACGTACCTTTTTACTGATTAACTAAATGTATTATTTGGCTTACATTAAAACCTACAAAAAAAACCTCAGGAGTCTAACAGACCTAACGTTCATATATTAAATTATGTGCTTAATACTGCAAACTCAAGACAGTAATTTGTACACTAGATTCGAGCATCTAGATTTACCATGTTAATGTCAAATGATACATCCACTGAGAAGCTTATGAATCTAGTTCATTCATTCATTCAGTTCAGAATCTATCACATTTCTAAGTGGTGTCCTCAACTAGGGGCAATTCCACTCCCCCCAAGAGATTGAACAATGTCTGTAGGCATTTTTACTTGTGACAAGTAAGGGGCAAAAAGAGGGTGCTACTGGCATCTAGTGGGTAGAGTCCAGGGATGCTGCTAAACATCCTACAATGCACAAGACGGCCCCCCACAACACAGAATTAGCCAACCCAAAATAACAATGCCGGCAAGGTTAAGAAACTATGATCTACAGAAAAAAAGTTTTAAAACTCATCTGTCTAAAAAACAGTACTCACTTCATCTTTGTTTCCTATATTATTTGCTAATTCCTTTCTTTTCATACTAGTCTTTGGCAATAAACTTGCCCTATTCCCATTTTTTCAATCAGCTTCTAACTTCCAAACTTGTCAATAGAATCATCATCATTCCAGTTAGCCAGGTTCTGAATCCTGGTGTCATCTTTGAATTATCCCTATTTTTTTTTTTTTTTTTTTTTTTTTTTGAGACAGAGTCTTGCTGTGTCGCCCAGGCTGGAGTGCAGTGGCACGATCTTGGCTCACTGCAACCTCTGCCTCTCGGGTTCAAGTGATTCTCCTGTCTCAGCCTCCTGAGTGGCTAGTACTACAGGCACATGTCACCATGCCCAACTAATTTTTGTATTTTTAGTACAGACAAGGTTTCACCATGTTGCTCAGGCTGGTCTCAAACTCCCGACCTCGTGATCCACCCACCTCGGCCTCCCACAGTGCTGGGATTACAGGCATGAGCCATCGCACCCAGCTGAATTATCCCTATTTTTAATAATAACAGTAGTATTAGTAATGGCAGCAGCTAACACACATTTAGCTCATACTACGTGCCCAGCCACTATTCATTTAATACTAGATACTATTATTATCACCACTTTACAAATGAAGAGTCCAAGGCACAAAAAAGTTAAATAACTTGTCCCAGGTCACAAAGCTCATAAGCAGCCAAGCAAGGTTTCAAATCCAGGAAAAATGGGTCCAGAGTTCATGCCCTTAACAAATACTCCAAAGTGATCTCTCTTCTTTCATCCTCTATCAAATCATAAAGTCCTTTAAGTTCCAAAGGGCAGGGACTCTGTTATGTTCACAGCAACATTCCCACAACCTAGTATGTAATAGGTGCTCAAAAAAACCCCTTGTTTGTTGAATGAATGAAAGGCCCCTTGAAATTACTCCTCCTATTTCCACTGCCACCACTCAAGGCCAGTCTTTCAGGTGAAGACTAGCCAATCAGGTAAATGAATATAAACTTCTCTGCCAGATTTTCCATAACCCAGTCCCATCCAGCCTATCAAAATTTTCTTTCTACTGCTTCTTAATTAGAATCATAAAATCTTAAAATCAGAAAGTATCTTAGAGATCATCCAGTCCAACCTCCTCACTTTACAGATAAAGAAACCCAAAGATGGTGACTAAAATCACCCAGCCAGGTGGAGCCAGAACCAGAACTCGACTCTTCCAATTTTTGCTCTATGATCTTTTTCTTCCAACTCATAATGATGCTTCATTCCTGACAGATGTCTCCTCACTATCCTATCATCAAATTATATCTATTCCCATGTTCTTGCTCAAGTTGTTTCTTCTGCCCAACCTGTTCTCCCTCTCCATGGATCCAAATCCTCAAAATGTCTTCCTATTCCATTCTTCACTACTTCCTCTTTCTTGGAAAATCTTATATACCGAATAAGATAGTAGAGGAGGAGGATCATCACTGCCTACTAGGCCAAGTTTAATGCATAGTAACACTTCCCACAAAGTGAAGCTTACTTGGATGATTTCTTCCCTGTAAACTACTAATCCATTCTTCCATCCTATGTTTTAGGAAGTCATTTTAATAAAGATTAGCTCATATATCACCTTCACAAAGTGTTCATATACCTGAAAGAGACACTCAAGCACATCTTTAATAGGAGACATGTGGCCAGGCGCAGTGGCTCATGCCTGTAATCCCAGCACTTTGGGAGACTGAGGCGGGTGGATCATGAGTCAGGCGTTCCACACCAGCCTAGCCAACATAGTGAAACCCCATCTCTACTAAAAATACAAAACATTAGCCAGGCATGGTGGCGGGCGCCTGTAATCCCAGCTACTCAGGAGGCTGAGGCAGGAGAATCGCTTGAACCTGGGAGGCGGAGGTTGCAGTGGGCCAAGATCGTGCCACTGCACTCCAGCCTGGGTGACAGAATGAGACTGTGTCTCAAAAAAAAAAAAAGAGTTGCGGCCAGGAAAGGTGGCTCACACCCGTAATCCCAGCACTTTGGGAGGCCAAGGCAGGCGGATCACCTGAGGTCAGGAGTTCGAGACCAGCCTGGCCAACATGACAAAACCCCGTCTCTACCAAAAATACAAAAATTAGCCAGGCGTGGTGGTGCGCACCTGCAGTCCCAGCTACTCGGGAGGCAGGAGAATCACTTGAATCCGGGAGGCGGAGACTGCAGTGAGCCGAGGTCCCGCCATTGCACTCCACAATGGGCACTAAAGCGAGACTCTGTCTCAAAAAAAAAAAAAAAACAACAACAGTTTGGAGACAACTATTCTAAAAATACATTGACAATGAGATCAAAATAATAGGTTTCAGACTACAGGGAGCACACATACATGTATGTATGTATATGGGCACGCGAACACACACACACTACGAAGGGGAAAAATACTGACTGAAGTCCTAACCATGCCCACCAACCTCTAACCCTTGCCAGCAATCTCAGAATTGTGTGTCCTACTCTGAAGCATAGTACAGAGGCTTTGGCAAAGCCTTTCACTTCTAGTAAAAACGAAATACAAAACAAAACAAACCACAAAAGCATGTCAAAAGTGATGAGATGCTACCTTCATCTTTCCTACAGAAAGGCATTTCTGGGCACTCCACAGTTCACTATCGTGACACTGCTCATCACCTGACATAAACACATTACCTTCTGCGCCACAATCTCCTGAAATTCGGTTCCTATTTCCCAGTCCCTTAGGACACAACCCATTTCCCCTTCACTAACGACGGGTTTATGCTCCCACCTCTGGGACTGAGCTCATACTGCCCTTCATCCTTCCCTCTCCTGAAGCTGCCATTCACTCTCTTTCTCCAGCCGCATAGTCCCGTCCCAGAGTAGAGGACAGACCATCCAGGGTCCCCAAGCCCACTTCTCTTTCCTTCTCCGCCCCCGGGATCTGCCAGCCAAGCTAGAGACGCGAGGGGGGAGGGGTGTGACTCGCCTCCCAGGACTGAACCAGATGGCAGCAGATTCCGCCCCCACTCTCAGGCACCCTCCACCCCCGACCCCCCGGGCAGCCCGTCCGTCACCCACCCCGCCCCGACCCCACCCCCGGCCTCCCGCACGCCCTCACGCCGGCTCCCGGACACACTCACCATGCTGGGTGAAGATATTGAAGCCGGTCTCTGTGGTGCGCCCCGCCGGGTCCCGCCTGCGGCCGGAGGGCCTGGCTGCACTGCTGCCCCGGATCCCCCGGGGCTGAGGCTGCTGGAGCCCCGGAGCCTCCCCGACGCGGCCCACCTGCTGCCCCATCCCTGCTCTCGCGTACTCCCGCGCCCCCGCCGACCCCTGGTCACATTCCTCCTCGACTCCGGCCTCGGGCTCCTGGCGCTGCTCCGGCCTCTCCCTCCCAGCCCAGACCCTGGCCCTGAGAGGCTGGGGCGCCGGCGGCTCCGCACCCGGACTCCTCACGGCAGCCGCCGCACTGCCTCCAGGCGACTCACAGATTCTGCTTTTCCCTCCTCCTCCCGCGGCTCCGCGCCCCAAACGCCGCCGCTGCCGCCGCCGCCATCTTTAAACCACCGAGCGCTGGGAAAGCGTGGGACAGAGCGTCTCCCGCCCCCCGCCCGCCAGTCACCTCCGCCGCTGGGAAGGAGGGCTTCCCGGCTGCCGCCCCGCCTTGCCGCGCCGCGCCCCCGCCCCCGCCTCCTCGCAGGGTGGGTCCCCCAGTGCCCACCTCAGTTGGCGACCACCGCTGCTGCAGTCTTTCGTCGTCCGAGTCCTGTCGCCTCACCTCGGCATCCCACCCCTCAATCCGCCTCAGCCGACCCCCTCCCACGTTCGGCACCACACGCTACTGCCTTTGGGGTTGGTCGGTCTCCGGCCTTCCCCATCCCACTTCCACCTGTCAAATCAGTGAGTCGAGGGCTGAGTGCCCCCGCGTGCGCCCCTCAGGTGCAGGCACAGGTGGGGCAGAAAAGCACAAGGCATTTATTTGGTCCTTGCCATCCAGTTGAAGATCTCTGAAATGCCCAGGGGGATCCCTTTAAATACCCTTGTCAGCAGCAGGCCTCCAGTAAAAATTAAAATGGTATAAAATTTACAAGAAGAGAGTAAAATGCTACCTTATTTGATTTTAATTTTTGGAGATTATTTCATGATGTTAAATCGCACTCGCCTGGATTGTGTGCCTTCTATAGTCTCATTGGAGACGCAATTGTAGCCCCATTCCTCATATTATATTACCATGAATTCCTCTTGAACTCCTATCTCACCACATGTGAGTTTCTGTTTCCCTTACAATGCCTGACAGTAAAGTTAATCTTCCCACTGGCATCCTTTATACACTGTGCACGTGGTCAGGTCTTCTTTTGATGACAAAGGAGAAAAAATATACATCTTTGACCCTGTTTCTGAGTCAGAACTTACTCATGTTAGCTTATGCGGTCTAAAGAGGGTGAATGAGGCAGGAAAGAAGTGTTTTATACACACCCGTATACTATATACAATTGACTCGCCATGCCCCTCTCCCACGGTGCTTACTTGCATCTTAATGTTAATTCAAATTTTTTAATTCTCAAAAAGCTCGATCATTCTCCTGTTATTCTTTTGGCTTCCCAATTTGCTTTATGAAAAGTATAAGTTAATGGAGGTAAAAAAAAAAAAAAAAAAAAACCTGAAATTTTGCTTAAATTAGACAGGACGGGAGCCACTGCAAAGAAGGAACAAAACAACCACTGGAAAGGTAGGGTTGGGAGAGGAGGTGGATGAAGCTCTCCTTTGCATATCTTTCCTGAACCAGGTTGAACTTAGATGAACCATCCACTGACGTAGATATTGCCTGTTATAAAAGCACTATGAAATTATTCCATTGCCATCCAGGGTGTGGCCAGAAATAACTGAAATTACCTCCAAAATGGGAACTTCCGGAAACACTATGTGTAAACACTGGATAAAATATGAATTTTCCATTTGGATTAAAATTTCCCTGTGTTTAAAATACCTTTCTTTTCTTCTAATTCCCAGTGTTTGCAACTACTGAAAAAAATTCATTCACAAGGGATAAAGATGTCACAGAGCCAGAATTTGGTTCACTGTTTGATTTTCATCATGGGAGAAAATTTTAATTTGGGGGTAATGGTTTGGTTTCTCTGCTAATTCATGCATACTATATAAAAATAGGTGAATATATGGGTTCACCATCTCAAATCTGAAAATCCAAAATCCAAAATGCTGCAAAATTCAAAATTTTTTGAGCACCAATATGACGCCATAGGTGGAACATTTCACACATAAGTACTTAACATAACTTTGTTTCATGCACAAAATTTTTTAAATATTGTATTAAATTACATTCAAGCTATGTCTATAAAGGTATATATGAAACATAAATGAATTTTGTGTTTAGACTTGGGTCGCATCCCCAAGATATCTCATTATGTGTATGTAAATATTCGCAAATCTGAAACATTTGTGGTCTGAACATTTCTGATAAGGGATGCTCAGCCTGTAGTAGAGTGCAGTGGCTAAGGGCAGGGACTCTGAAGCCAGACTGCTTGGGTTCATCACTCGGCCCTGATACTTATGAACTATTTGATCTGGGCAAAGCACATAACCTTTTTGTGTCTCAGTACATTATCTGTAAACTGATGATGATAACAAACAGTATCTACCTTATAGGAATATTGTGAAAATTAAATTAGTCTATAGATATATACAGTACTTAAAACAACATTTGGCATATAACTAGTGTCATATATGCATATACTATTAATACAAAAAACATAATGATTTTAGGTTTTACAAGCCTAACTTTTTCAAATTATATATATATATGTATATATACTTAGATCATGGGACAAATTATAAAGTATTTATTCAGGTGAGCCCCCTCTACCTGCCACCCTGTATATAACTAAAAACAAAAACACCAGCCAACCAATAAAAACTTGTAGAATCATATAATCCCTTTATTCGTCATACCTACCTGGGTAACACCTTCAAAGTATACGTGAAGTATTACATAATACCTTTGTTTTACATATGAAGATTTCCTCTACCATTGATTCTTAAGATCCTATATAGACTAAAGCAACTATGTAAGTGGAGACTTAGTTTACATCCATTATCTTGCCAGCGTTTTCTACTGTTTCTTTTTTTTTGGAAACAGAGTCTCAGGCTGGAGTACAGTGGCGCCATCTCTGCTCACTGCAACCTCTGCCTCCCAGGTTCAAGCAATTCTCCTGCCTCAGCCTCCTGAGTAGCTGGGACTACAGGCACACGCCGCCACGCCTGGCTACTTTTTTGTATTTTAGTAGAGACAGGGTTTCACTGTTGTTGCTCAGGCTGTTCTCGAACTCCTGAGCTCAGGCAATCCACCCACCTCAGCCTCCCAAAGTGCTAGGATTACAGGTGTGAGCCATGGTGCCCAGCTCTACTCTTTCATTTTTAAAGTGAAGAGAACTTTCAGAATAGGGAGAGTAGGGAAATAGACTAGAGAGACTTGGTTAATTAGGTACAGGAAACTATTTCACCTCAGTATAAGCAAGCCAAAGTGACTTGCCTGAGAATTACCTGAGGTTCATTACCATAAGCAGCGGTTACTGCCACAACAACTCAACATCTAAAATAATCCCAAATATTCTGTTTTAGACTGAATTGAGAGAGCTGAGAGCTCCAGGCAGGGGCCGAAATCAGGGAAAGAAAGTAGCAGGGATGGTGCACATAGCACAGGGACAGCCTTATGTGAGCAATGGCCAGAGGCCAGCATAAAAGATCAGACACATCACCAACAGCAACAAGGCGTGCTGAAGACACAGATATTCTTCATCCTCATCATCCTTATTACAGGAGCAATACCACTCTTTCCAGAAGGAAGGAGCTGTAATGCCTCACTAATCCCTGACTTCACCGGTCTGTGTTTCTAGGCTATTGCCATACTTTTTACGGTTTTACAGTATCTCTCATATCTACCTCTTCATCTGTATAAACAGCATTATGTAAGACACAGTGTTAGCTTAGGCTCAAGTCATCGCTGTGCTGGTTTCTCCTGCTACTAGCCCTTTCTTCCTAGAGATTCCTCACCTTTAGCACCAAGCAACTCACTCAACAGAAACCACTTCTCTCGTAGCTTTGACCACATTCTTCCTCTCCTTCATTATGTACAAAGTCTAAGTCTAAAATTTTCACCTAACAGGCCGGGCACAGTGGCTCATGTCTGTAATCCCAGCACTTTGGAAGACCAAGGTGGGCGGATCACTTGAGGTCAGGAGTTTGAGACCAGCCAGGCCAACATGGTGCAAAAACTAGCTGAGCTTGGAGGCACACGTCTATAATCCCAGCTACTCCGGAGCCTGAGGCAGGAGAATTGCTTGAGCCCAGGAGGCAGAAGTTGCAGTGAGAGGAGACTGCGACACTGCACCCCCCAGCCTGGGTGACAGAGGGAGTCTCTGTTTCAAATAAAATAGACATTTCACCTAGTGTTTCGAAGTTATTTTCCAGGATAACCTGGATTATAATTGCCTAATGTTCTTCCGTCTCCTGTTCCTCCAACCTCCACCCCTCCTATGGCAGGCATACATGCTTTATCCAATTAGCCTATTTCTGAGATGTATCCCTTTTAGCTATGACTTTTGCAGTAATTATATTCTCCCTAGTAAAAGTCTCGGGTGACTCCCTTACAGGATTCTCCTGTCCCCTTCAGTATTCTATTCAGATCCTGCCTCCTTGATAAGAGAACCTCAGACTTATCAATACAGACCTAACAGTTTCCTTGGACTCTACTCAGTACAGGCCTTAAACAACCACAGTTGGTAACAATTCTTTTGTTATAAAATTCACTTACCTTTCTCTATATCCCTCAGATATGTTTTGTTATGACACATGACTCAAGTGTCAGAGTTGGAAAGAAACTTAGAGGTCATCTAGGCTAATCTCCTGGAATCCTCTCTGCAGTAATTCCAGTGAGGGTATCCATTTCTTTCAAAGGGTTCTAATTATTAAAACATTCTTCCTAAAGATAAACTGAAAAATGTTCCCCTGAAACTTCCACCTGTTTCACCCCAGTTCTAATTCTACCATGTAGCTACACAGAACAAATCTAATCTTCATTCCACATGAAGTCCTTCACATATTTGAAAGCTATCATGTTTCCCCAAATCTTTTATTTTCCTGAATATATGCATATGCTTATATAGTTATGTTTATCTATTTATATTTACTTGGGCTGAAAATGTTTATGTAGATAAACTGAGAGAAAAAAATTTTGTTGCAATTTTATGTATAACATTTTTCTTTTTCTTTTTTTTTTTTTGTTTTTTGAGATGGAGTCTCGCTCTGTCACCCAGGCTGTAGTGCAGTGGCATGATCTCGGCTCACGGCAACCTCCACCTCCCAAGTTCAAGCAATTCTTCTGCCTCAGCCTCCTGAGTAGCTGGGATTACAGGCATGCACCACCACACCCTGCTAATTTTTGTATTTTTAGTAGAGACAAGGTTTCACCATCTTGGCCAGGCTGGTCTTGAACTCCTCATCTCGTGATCCACCCGCCTCAGCCTCCCACAGTGCTGGGATTACAGGTGTGAGCCACTGCTGCCTGGCCAGCATTTTTCTTAAACGGTTTATGTATGCAGTTCTTTGGACTTTGTTTATGTGATTTGTCTCTGCTTTGTTGCATTAAATCTTTAAAGACCTGTACAGTGCCAAATACAGTTCCATTTACAGATTGACACTGTAAAAGTCTTTTTGGATGAGATAATGAGGGGGAGGAGGAGTTAGAAAATTTTTATGTGGCTGGCACCGAATTAGTCATTCTCTTTGAAAGTAGGGAGACAGATTAAATGACCTCTTGTTCCTTTTAGCCCCAAGAGTGTATGATACAACATTTCTTTGATTTAAAAAACCTTAAAACCTTATAAATTATTAAGAGACTACTTCAAACAATTGGCCAAGTGCTGTATAAATGTTACCAGTAGCAATAATATCTATTCATTTAAAATTAATAAATTAGTACTCATTTCCCTTTCAAAGGTAATGAAATAGCTGACTAAACAATCCATTTAACATGTAGCCTATCACTAACTGTAGTAGTGCAGTGGTCCTAGGCCTAGTTTATTATTTATGTGAGATGTGTTGTTTCAGTTCTCTATTGCTGCATAACAAAACATCCCTCAAAATCTAGTGGCTTAAAACAGGAGTGATTCGGCCGGGCGCGGTGGCTCAAGCCTGTAATCCCAGCACTTTGGGAGGCCGAGACGGGCGGATCACGAGGTCAGGAGATCGAGACCATCCTGGTTAACACGGTGAAACCCCGTCTCTACTAAAAAATACAAAAAACTAGCCGGGCGAGGTGGCGGGCACCTGTAGTCCCAGCTACTCGGGAGGCTGAGGCAGGAGAATGGCGTGAACCCGGGAGGCGGAGCTTGCAGTGAGCTGAGATCCGGCCACTGCACTCCAGCCTGGGTGACAGAGCGAGACTCCGTCTCAAAAAAAAAAAAAAAAACAGGAGTGATTTATTACTTCTTACAATTCTATGGATTGGCTGGACAGTTCTGCTGAACTTACCTTGGTTCATATAATAGCATTGGCTGGGCTAGAAGGGGCATGATGACTGAATGCACACGTCTGGCCGTTGGTGCTGCTGCCGGTTGGAGTGCCTCAGCTCTCCTCTATAAGGCCCTTATGATCTGAATTGGGTCCCCCTACCACAAAATTCAAATATTGAAGTCCTAACCTGCAGTACCTCAGAATGTGACTGTCTTTGGAGATAGGGTCTTTAAAGAAGTGACCAAGTTAAAATGAGTCCATTAGGATGATCCCTAATCCAATAGGACTGGTGTCCTTATAAGAAGAGGAAATCTAGACACAGACACACACAGAGGGAAGACCTTGTGAAGACACAGGGAGAAGGTGGCCATCTACAAACCAAGGAGAGATCTCAGGAGAAACCAACCTTGATCTTGGACGTCCAGCTTCCAGAACTGTAACAAAATAAACTTCTGTTGTCTAAGCCACCCAGTCTGTGGTACTTTGTTATGGCAGCCTTAGCAAATTACTACAACCAAATTATCAAAAGATAGAAAATTGAGATTTCTAACATTCTATTTTATTTAATTATTATTATTATTTGAGATGGAGTCTGGCTCTGTGGCCCAAGGTAGAGCACAGTGACACCATATCAGCTCACTGAAACCTCCGCCTCCCAGGTTCAAGTGATTCTCCTGCCTCAGCCTCCTGAGTAGCTGGGATTACAGGCGCCCACCAACACACCCGGCTAAATTTTTTGTATTTTTAGTAGAGATGGGGTTTCACCATGTTGGACAGGCTGGTCTTGAACTCCTGGCCTCGAGTGATCTTCTCACCTCTGCCTCCCAAAGTGCTGGGATTACAGGCATGAGCCACCATGCCCAGCAGATTTAATTCATATTTAATGAGTACTTTCTGTATTCCAGGCACTGTACTAGTTACTGGAGATACACTGGTGATTAAGACCAACCTGCTTATGCTCTAGTGAGGAAAACAGCCATAAACAAGTAATTACAATAACATGTAATAAGTGTTGATGGGGGATAAGGGGTTGCTGTGGAAACACATAACTGTTTGAAGGTAAGGTAATTGAGAAGATGTGGAACTTCTCCCAGGGGCAGGCAAAGGGGAAGAGGTAAGAGATAAGTAGGAGTTACCTCAGAAAAATGGGAAGAGCACTGCCTTTTAGGGAACATTGAGAAACAAATTTAGCTTGCCGTTTTTGGCAGAAAGCAGAGTCACAAGAGATGCACTTACGAAGTGGAGAGGAAACTAGGATCCTGAGGAAGGTCTGGAAAACCCTCTAAAAGGAGAACACAGGACATTGTCTTTGCACCTTCTTCATCTGCTCTTGGCAGCTTTCTAAAGAGCTCAGTAGAAAGTTTGGTGGTTCCTGAAGCCACCAAACTAGTTGCTTATACACTGAAGGGAGGCACTTGTATTCACGATAAAGTCGGCACTTCTGCAGGGTTCAGTTATGTTTTTTTTAAGTCTTCATAAATTGCTAAAAGCTTTCTCTGATTGTGAGGATGTTTATTACATATCACTTCAAAACATTAACATGCTGAGAAAAGTCCAAGTGAAGTAACACAAGTTACTTGTTCTACTGACACCGTTCTCCAGTTTACTAATTATGTGTAAGTAATTCGCATTAGGCAAACATGGTTGCACCAGAGCATTTGTATTGATTGTATTGGTTACATTGTGATTATACCAGATAATCAGCTCAAACTAGCTTAAGCAAAAAATGGATTATAAACATGATTTCATCAAATCTCGGATGTCTTGAATTCTAACATGACCTATTCGATGGGTTGAATTGTGTTCCCCAAAAACTAAGAGTTGAAGCCCTAACTCCTAGTACCACAGAAAGTTAACTTCTTTGGAAATAGGGTCTTTACAGAAGTAATCGAGTTAAAGTGAAGTCATCCAATATAACTGGTGCCCTTTTAAAACGAAGAAATTTAGACACAGACATGAATAGGGCTTCTGAGGTATTGGTAATGTTCTGCTTTCAGATGCTAATGACCTGAAGTGTTCACTTTGCAAAATCTGTCAAGCAGTAAACTTATGAGAGAGATATATATTTTATGTGATTTCTATATGTGTGTGTATGCATGCATATATATATACACACACACACATATATATATACAGTTGTCCCTCTGTATACATGAAGGATTGGTTCTAGAACCCCTCATGTATACCAAAATTCGTGCATACTCAAGTTGCCCAGTGCGCCCTGCAGAACCCTCCTATACAAAAAGTTAACTTATGTATGTGCATATTTCACATCCCTTGAAGCCATCAGCCTTTGATTTAAAAACTCTACATATAACTACACCCTTGTAGTTCAAACCCGTGTTGTTCAGGGGTCAAATGTACACACATAAATACTTTTCTGTTAAAATTATTTTTAATTGGAACATAATAATTGTACATATTTAGTGGGTAAGCATATGCACTTTTCTGTATGAACACTATACTTCAATAAAAAGATGGGGCAGGGGGAGGAGGTACTGGCTTTCAAGCGAGAGGAAACAGCCTAAGCAGGGCACAGAGGCTTGATGAGCTTATCCAGGAACATCTCATCACATGGGAAAAGAAGAGGAGCTGGGGGTGGCAGAGGGCAGAGGAAATGTATTAAGTAGTGGGACTTAAGATTGGCCTGGTCCCGTCTGTTTCTAAGAATCTACGCTTTTGTCATAACCCAAAGCCATATAGCTAGTTAATTATTTAAAAAAAAAAAAAAATTAAAGGCCAGGCATGGTGGCTCACGCCTGTAATCCTAGCACTTTGGGAGGCCGAGGCAGGTGGATCACTTGAGGTCGGTAGTTCAAGGCCAGCCTGACCAACATGGTGAAACCCCGTCTCTACTAAAAAATACAAAATTATCCAGGTGTGGTGGTGCATGCGCATAATCCTAGCTACTTGGGAAGCTGAGGCAGGAGAATCGCTTGAACCCGGGAGGTAGAGGTTGCAGTAAGCTGAGATCGCACCATTGCACCCCAGCCTGGGCAACAAAAGCAAAGCTCTGTCTCGAAAAAAACACACACAAAAAAACATTAAAGCCCTGTGGCAGGTTGAAAACATAGCCATAATATTTTGCTGGTTTTTTTTTTTTGAGATGGAGTCTTGCACTGTCACCCACGCCTGGCCTTGCTGGTCTTTTTGTCAAGAGGTAAAATCTATATCCCCACACTTTAAACCCTTTGAATCTGTACTGGCCTTGTGACTTGTTTGTGTATTAAGCACTATACTTATAGAGGGACAGCCCAGACAGGGTAAAGGAGAATCCATGTTGGGAGGACAGTCAGCCAGAAGGAAGAAACGTTAGAGTCCAAGTAGGCTGAATAGAGCGTCCCCACAGAGCAACAATCTTGTGTGAGCACCTGAATAGAGTGAGAAAGGCAATTATGTGAAAGGAGTGGCCGAGCATGAAAATCCCAGGTCCTGGGAAGCCCCTTGCCAGCAACAGGAAAAGTCCCAGGCAAAAGCCTTGTGATGTCCCCCAAAATAGAGGCTGAAAGCAACACTGTCGTTAGTGTCAAGTAGATTAGACATAAATTCTGTAGTCGCTGGTTGCTGCTCCCCGCTCAGTTCCCCAGGCTGATGTTGGTCACTCTGATTAGCAGTTCACAAGAACAGATCTTCCATTGTTGCCTTACTCCAAGGGATGCAGTTTAGGTGGGTTATTTATGTGTTTTGTAATATTCTGTCTTTGACTTTGCCTGTGGATTAACGATTGTGTTTTGTATCAGGATAGTACTAGTTTAACTTTTAATATTGTGACCATGTTTTCTAAAAGTTCAGATAACGAAAAAGAACAATTACAATACCTATGCCAGCATTACCTTGATATCATTGCAAAACAAGACTAAGCTACTGTGCTGTTTTAATGCAATATAGATAGAAGGGCCCATAAAACAGGATGTAAGAGGCAAATAACCAAAACAGCATACCACACAATTTGCAGGAAATAATTTGGAGTTGGCCAGTGAAAGTACTAACTTGAAGACTAAATCTCACAAGTCCAGAATGAGAAAGGTAAGTACTTCTGCATCAATGAAAAACTTTTGCATCTCCTCAAAAGACACCAATGCTCGGTCTGAAACAGTTGCTGGTGAATTGATTTGGGCATATCACAAAAACTAACATGGATTAGCACGCATTCCTTGATTGCTCTATGAAACTGAATACATTTATATCTCCTGATTCTGAGGTTGCAACTAAATGTCTTGTTGGCAAACAAAAGGGGAAATTTGATGATAGATGAGTCGGCCCCTCATAATAGAGAGCTGATTCTGACAGGTCCTACCAACAGTCACACTTTCTTTTTTTTTTTTTCTTTTTTTTTTTGAGATGGAGTCTCACTCTGTTGCTCAGGCTGAAGTACAGTGGCACGATCTCGGCTCACTGCAACCTCCACCTCCCGGGTTCAAGTGGTTCTTGTGCCTCAGCCTCCAGAGTAGCTGGGATTACAAGGCACGTGCCACCACACCCTGCTAATTTTTGTATTTTTAGTAGAGATGGGGTTTCACCACGTTGGCCAGGCTGGTCTTGAACTCCTGACCTCCAAGTGATCCGCCCACCTCAGCCTCACAAAGTGCTGGGATTACAGGCATAAACCACTGCGCCCAGCCACCAACAGTCACACTTTCTACAGTCTATCACGTGATACCTTGAGTCACAGAAACAACAACAGTAAATTCTTCCTAGGTCTTAGGGACTTCGGATTTAAAAAAAAGTTTCAGGTAATTTTTTTGAAACCCAAGGACTGTAGAGCCAGTACGCAATTGCAGATTAGAGAACCTGCAGGTACGAGACTCCAATACATGAGCGTTACCGCCCGAGGCCTTGGGAGCCCAACCCTTGCCTCCATGTGCCCTGGATGCAGGACATAGAGTCAAAGGAGATTATTCCCCAGCTTTAATAATTAATGTTGCTTTCCCTGTTGGATTCTGGACTTACTTGGGACCAGTTACCCCTTTCTTCTTGCCCATTTCTCCAGTTTGGAAGGGGAATGTTTATTCTATGCCTGTATTTGGCAAACAAATGTATTTTGAAGTGTATTTTGAAAACACTTAGTTTTTTAATTTCACAGGCTCACAATGGGAGAGGAATTTACCTCAGGACCAATCTTGCCTTGAGTCCCGCTCATATTGATTTAGATGAGACTCTGGACTTTGGATTTTTGAGTTGATGCTGGAAAAAGTTAGATGTTGGGGACTATTGGGATGGAAAGAATGTATTTTGCATTGTGAGAAAAACATGAATTTGGAGGGCCAGGGGCAGAATGCTGTGATTTGAATGTGTCCCCTAAAGCTTATGTGTTGTAAACTTAATCCCCAACGCTACAGTGTTGAGAGACAGGGCCTAATAGGAGGTAATTAATGTCATTATTGTGAGAGTGGGTTAGTTATCAAGAGGGGGTTTGTTTTAAAAGCAAGTTCGGCACCCTCTTGCTCTCTCACTCTCGCTCCTTGCCCTGCCACCTTCTGCCATGGGACAAAGCAGCAAGGAGGCCCTCCCAACAGGCTGGCTGCTTGATCTTGAACTTCCCAGACTCTGGAACTGTGAGCCAATAAATTTATGTTTATTATAAGTTACCCAGTCTGTGGTATTCTGTCACAGCAGTACAAAATGGACGAAGACAATGTATGATTTGCTTACTTGTGCCTGGAATGTTTGTGTCCTCCAAAATTCCTACATTGAAACCTAACCCCCAGTGCAATAGTATTAAGAGGTGGTGCTTTTAAGGAGTGATTAGATCATGAAGACTAGCCCTCATTAATGCGATTAACACCTTATGAAGGGCCTGAGTAAGCTGCTGGACTCTTCTGCAACGTGAGGACACAGCAAGAAGATGCCATCTATGAAGCCAAGAGTGAGCCCTCACCAGACACTAAATCTGCTGGCTCCATGATCTTGGACTTCCTAGCCTCCAGAGCTGTAAGCAGTAAATACCTGCTGTTTGTTTGTTTATTTATTTATTCATTTATTTTTTGAAACGAAGTTTCACTCTGTCGCCCAGGCTGGAGTGCAGTGGCGCAATCTCGGCTCACTGCTACCTCCGCCTCCTAGGTTCAAGAGATTCTCCTGCCTCAACCTCCCAAGTAGCTGAGACTACAGGCACCCATCACTACACCTGACTAATTTTTGTATTTTTAGTAGAAATGGGGTTTCACCATGTTGGCCACACTGATCTCAAATCCCTGACCTCAGGTGATCCGCCTACCTCGGCCTCCCAAAGTGCTAGGATTACTGGCATAAGCCACCACGCCCAGCCCCGTTGTTTATAAATTACCCAGTCTAAGGCATCTTTTCATAGCAGCTCAAACAGGCTAAGACAATAATAAAAGTTTCTGGCGAGTTTTCAGTTTTCTTAAAATATGCAGAAACACTCAGTGAGACTTTTGACAGAAATGGAAGAAGGTAGTCTATTTTTTTTTTTTTTTGAGACGGAGTCTTGCTCTGTCGCCCAGGCTGGAGTGCAGTGGCCAGATCTCAGCTCACTGCAAGCTCTGCCTCCCGGGTTCAAGCCATTCTCCTGCCTCAGCTTCCCGAGTAGCTGGGACTACAGGCGCCCGCCACCTCGCCCGGCTAGTTTTTTGTATTTTTTAGTAGAGACGGGGTTTCACCGTGTTAGGCAGGATGGTCTCGATCTCCTGACGTTGTGATCCACCCGTCTCGGCCTCCCAAAGTGCTGGGATTACAGGCTTGAGCCACCGCGCCCGGCAGAAGGTAGTCTATTTAGACACGTGCCTTTAAGATGACTATCATTGATGCCTGCCATAGAAAAGTTGTTAAAATGTTGACTTGCGTAACATCATATTTTCAAAGTATAATTTGCAAATTATACTGAAGATGAGAATAGAGAAAAGGATTACAGTAAAACAGAAATGTATGTGCCATTTCTCCAAAACAATTTGATGGTCTTTAAAGAGGCCTAAGTAGCCTTAAAGGGGGAAAGGGTATGAACGGAACACCCTGAGTTGCTCACTGTTACATGTAGGTTGCAACAAAAATGTTAGTGGAAAAAATGACTCATTTTTTTTTGGAAATAAGCCTGCTTCAGAACTTAAAAAAAAAAAAAGAAAAAGAAAAAGAGGCCAGGCACAGTGGCTCACGCCTGTAGTCCCAGCACTTTGGGAGGCCGAGGCAGGTGGATCACTTGAGGTCAGAAGTTCGAGACCACCCTGACCAACATGATGAAACCCCATCTCTACTAAAAATACAAAAAAATTAGCCTGGTGTGGTGTTGGGCGCCTGTAATCCCAGCTACTTGAAAGGCTGACTCAGGAGAATCACTTGAACCCAGGAGGCAGAGGTTGCAGTGAGCCAAGATCGTGCCACTGCACTCCAGCCTGGGTGACAGAGTGAAACTTCACCTCAAAAAAAAAAAAAAAAAAAGAAAAGAAAAGAAAAGAAAAAAAAGTGTCACCAGGAGGAAAGGATAGCCAAGTTTTTTCAGTACTAAAACTGTAACTTGGGCTGTGTGCAATGGCTCACACCTGCAATCTCAGCACTTTGAGAGGCTGAGGCGGGCAGATCACTTGAGCCCAGGAGTTCAAAACCAGCCTGGGCAACATGGCAAAACCCTATCTCAACAAAAAATACAAAAAGTTAGCCGGGTATGGTGGTGTGTGCTTGTAGTCCCAGCTACCTGGGAGGCTGAGGTGAGAGGATCATCTGAGCCCAGGAATTTGAGACTGCAGTGAGCTGTAAACGGGCCACTGCACTCCAGCGTAGGGACAGAGTAAGACCCTGTCTCGTAAAATAAAATAAAAATAAAATAAAACAAAACAAAACTGTAACTTATTTGCAATTCAACTTCAATTTCACGGGTTCAAATTACCTCTGTGCTTTAAAATCATTTCCCCTGAGAAAGAGAGGTTTAACTCATGATGACATCCAATGTGCTTCAGAGTGTACAGTCTGTTTCTCTCTTCCTTGAATCTGGGCTGGTCCTGTGGTTTGCTTTGACCAACGAGTATGGCAGAGTTGACTCTGATTTTGGAGCCTACTTCATAAAACACCTTTCATCTTCTATCTTCAACACCTGTAAGACTCCCACTTGAAATACAGCTGAAAGGTGTCAAAACAAGAGTCACCTGTAAAATTTAAGAAGAGTCTATTGACCATCAGTTTCACAATTATTTCCTGAATTAATAGGTATAATAATCTAAGTTAATACACAGGAATCTTTTATATAGGACTATATTATAGAAATGGAAGAAACTGTTGAAGAAATAAGTAATCCTAAAAGGTTAGGCAAGTTAGGCAGCAGGAAAAAAGGGCCTACTGAATGCTAATAATAAACTTTAGTTTCTTGATACAGTCACCATTTAAAAATTAGTATCATTAAAATAATTTCTGAACCCATAATTGCCATGAATTTTTCTTTTTTCTTCTTCTTCTTTTTTTTTTTTTTTTTGAGACAGAGTCTCTCTCTGTTGCCCAGGCTAGAGTACAGTGGCACAATCTTGGCTCACTGCAACCTCCATCTCCTGGGTTCAAGTGTTCTCCTGCCTCAGCCTCCCGAGTAGCTGGGATTACAGGCATGTGCCACCATGCCTCGCTAATTTTTGTATTTTTAGTAGAGACGGGGATTTTCCATGTTGGCCAGTCTGGTATCAAACTTTTGACCTCAGGTGATCCGCCCACCTCAGCCTCCCAAAGTGCTGGGATTACAGGCTTGAGTCACTGTGCCAGCCCGGCATAAATTTTTCTACTAAATTAAAGGAAGGTAACATGGAACTGTATGACCCTTGAAGCATCAGAAAATCTCACTGGGACTGAGTTTCTTGCACTGTAAATGACAGTTTGGTTAGATAACTAGAATACTATTGGAAAGTTTAATTACAATCCTGAGTATCATTACCAAAAAGTACCTTTCAAGTATGAGGAAGGAAGACACATGCTCACCAGCTTTAGGAAAAAGAATGCACATAACCTAAGTATCTGGAGACTGTTAAAGCTTCCCTGTTGATATAGCATTGGCAAAGTCTTTGTGTAACCCAAAGGCATGCATACATTAATTTGAAGGCCATTATTCTAGATAATGTAATAAAACAGAAAAACTAAGTGGTATAAATATTGGGAAACTATCTGAAGCTATGAATATATCTATATATATCTATATATTATATAAAATATATATCATATATAATATATAAGATATATAATATATATGTATATATTTTTGAGACAGAGTTTTGCTCTTGTTCCCCAGGCTAGAGTGCAATGGCCTGATCTCGGCTCACCGCAACCTCTGCCTCCCGGGTTCAAGCGATTCTCCTGCCTCACCCTCCCGGGTAGCTGGGATGACAAGCATGTGCCACCACGCCCAGTTAATTTTGTATTTTTAGTAGAGACAGGGTTTCTCCATGTTGATCAGGCTGGCCTCGAACTCCCAGCCTTAGGTGACGCGCCTGCCTCGGCCTCTCAAAGTGCTGGGATTACAGGTGTGAGCCACCATGCCTGGCAGCTATGACTATGTATTTAGAAAATCTGGGATGCTCAACTAAAGAGTTTTAGAATTAATACAACAAGTTAGAATGGCTAGGTATAAGTAAAGATCCATAAACTTAGTAGGTTCCCTTTATAGGAGCAATGAGTTAGAAATAGAATTTGAAAAAGTAAAAATTTAAAAAGTATATATACACACAATACATATATATAATGTTTTTATGTACATGTATATGTAATAAGTTGATCGGGAAAAAGTATTACAGCCTTTGCAACATGGCGAAAACCTGTCTCTACAAAAAATATAAAAATTAGCCAGGCATGGTGGCGCTCCCTTGTAATCCCAGCTACTCGGGGATAGAGTGGTAGTCCGGTGGGGAGTATTGAGGCAGGAGGATGGCCTGAGCTTGGGAAGTCAAGGCCTCAGTGAGCCGAGATTGCAGCAGTGGGCCGAGATCACGCCGCTGTACTCCATCCTGGGTGACAGAATGAGACCCTGTCAAAGAAAGAAAGAAAGAAAAAGGAAAGAGAGAGAGGAAGGAAGGAAGAGAGAGAGGAAGGAAGGGAGAGAGGAAGGAAGGAAGGAAGGAAGGAAGGAAGGAAGGAAGGAAGGAAGGAAGGAAGGAAGGAAGGAAGGAAGGAAGGAAGGAAAATAGAAGTATTAAATGAGAAGTGAGTATAAAACTGTAATGAGGAATACAAAGATTGGTTGGGCGTGGTAGCTCACACCGGTAATCCCAGCACTTTGGGAGGCCGAGGTGGGAGGAACATTGAGCTCAGGAGTTCAAGTCCAGCCTGGCCAACATAATGAGACTCCATCTCTATAAAAAAATTTTTTTAATTAGCTGAGTGTGGTGGCTCATGTTTATACTCCCTCCTTGGGAGGCTAAGGTGGGAGGATTGCTTAAGCCCAGCAGGTCGAGGCTGCAGTGAGCTATGATCATGCCACTGCACTCTAGTCAGAGCAATAGAGTGAGACCCTGTCTCAAAAATAATAATAATAATATAAAGATTAATTCAATAAATAGAGTCTCTCCTGAAAAGGAGGACTTTGAACTTCTTCCTAAGAAATTGTTTTACCATAATAATCAAAACCCCTTTGATATCAAATAAACACTATTTTCGTATTTTATGCTAAATTAACAACATATATGTGTATAGTTATACATGTATTTGGGGGAGTTTCCAGTATGGCTGTATTCCAGTTTGTCTCTTTTTTTTTTTTTTTTTTTTTTTTGAGGCGGCGTTTTGCTCTTGTTCCCCAGGCTAGAGTACAATGGCGCGATCTCAGCTCACTGCAACCTCCACCACCCGGGTTAAAGCAATTCTCCTGCCTCAGCCTCCTCAGTAGCTGGGATTACAGGCATGTGCCACCACGCCCAGCTAATTTTGTATTTTTAGTAGAGACAGGGTTTCTCATGTTGGTCAGGCTGATCTCGAACCCCAGACCTCTGGTGATCCACCCGCCTCAGCCTCCCAAAGTGCTGGGATTTCAGGTGTGAGCCACTGTGCCCAGCCAGTTTGGCTTTTTAAAACATTGGTCATCCTAGCATTGGTCATTCATTCACTAAATATTAAGCTCTTACTGTGTACCAGCTACTGTATCAGGGACTAAGGTAACAGCTGTAAAAAAGGCAGACAAAATTCCCTTCTCCTCAAGGAAATTGTAGTGTGGTTGGAGAATCCAGCGAAGAAAATTGACAATTAGAATATACAGTGCAATGAGTGCTAAAGAAGGGGAAATGATCTAAGAGCACAGAAGCAGGGCCGGGAAGGTTTCCCCCAACGTGGGAATCTGGAGGAAGGGGAAACGGGAAGGAAGCATTCTCCTCGCCCTAAGGAAGACCAGAGGGAGCATGGCACAGTGGGGAGCTGTGAAGTTTTCTATCACTTTTTTTTTTCTAGCATCAGCAAATATTTTTGAGTGTTTGCTGTATGCTGAATGATACAAGGGGCACATAATAACTATGTGAGTGATTACAATACAGTGGGATTGGAAGACATAAGAACTCTGATTTCAGCTGGGCACGGTGGCTCACGCCTGTAATCCCAGCAATTTGAGAGACCCAGGCGGGCGGATCATGAGATCAGGAGTTCAAGACCAGCCTGGCCAACGTAGTGAAACCCCGCCCCTACTAAAAATACAAAAATTACTCAGCCATGGTGGTAGGTGCCTGTAATCCCAGCTACTCGGGAGGTTGAGGCAGGAGGATCGCTTGAACCGGGGAGGCAGAGGTTGCGGTGAACTGAGATCATGCCACTGCACTCCAGCTTGGGCCACAGAGCAAGACTCCATCTCAAAAAATAAAAAAATATTGGGTGGCTGAGATGGGCGAATCACCTGAGGTTGGGTGTTTGAGACCAGCCTGACCAACATGGAGAAATCCCACCCCTACTAAAAATGCAAAATTAGCCAAGCGTGGTGGCACACACCTGTAATCCCAACTACTCAGGAGGCTGAGGCAGGAGAATCGCTTGAACCCAGGAGGCAGAGGTTTCAGTGAGCCAAGATCATGCCATTGCACTCCAGCCTGGGCAACAAGAGCGAAACTCCATCTCAAAAAAAAAAAAAAAATCAATCAATCAATTAATCAATCAGCCAGGTGTGGTGGCATGCATCTGTTATCCCAGCTACTTGGGAGGCTGAGGCAAGAGAATCGCTTGAACTTGAGAGGTGGAGGTTGCAGTGAGCTGAGATTGTGCCACTGCACTCCAACCTGGGCGACAGAGCGGGACTCCGTCACCAAAAAAAAAAAAAAAAAAAAAGTCCAATTTCAACATAGGAACAAAACACAGGATAAGAGATGTCACAACGGTTGAGATACAAATTCAGGTAATATTTTAAGTGACTTTGCCTATTGCTTTTATGTTCTAATTTTTTTTTTTTTTTTTAGACGGAGTCTCATTCAGTTGCCCAGGCTGGAGTGCAGCGGCGCAGTATCAGCTCACTGCAACCTCTGCCTCTGGGGTTCAAGCCATTCTCCTGCCTCAGCCTCCCACATAGCTGGGATTACAGGCCCCCACCACCATGCCTGGCTAATTTTTGTATTTTTAGTAGAGACGGGGTTTCACCATGTTGGCCAGGCTTGTCTCGAACTCCTGACCTCAGGTGACCCATGGACCTCAGCCTCCCAAAGCGCTGGGATTATAGGCATGAGCTACCATTCCCGATCTGTTCTAACTTTTTTCATTTGGAAAAAAATGTAAAGTTGTAGAAAAGTGTAATGAATACTCACATTTCTCCCCATTTAGATTTACCAACTGTTGACATCTTGCCACACCTGCTTTGTCTCTCTACATATGTGTACACACATCTCCCTTTTGTTAAAACATTTGAAAGTAGGTTGCAGATGTCCTTCTACATTATTTTTAAATATCCCAGCTTGAATCTCCCAAGAACAGGAATACTGTCCTGCAGAAGCACAGTGTCCTAATGCACTTAAGAATATCAACATTGGCCGAGCGCGGTGGCTCAAGCCTGTAATCCCAGCACTTTGGGAGGCCGAGACGGGCGGATCACGAGTTCAGGAGATCGAGACCATCCTGGCTAACACGGTGAAACCCCGTCTCTACTAAAATACAAAAAAAACTTAGCCGGGCGAGGTGGCGGGCGCCTGTACTCCCAGCTACTCAGGAGGCTGAGGCAGGAGAATGGCGTGAACCCGGGAGGCGGGGCTTGCAGTGAGCTGAGATCCGGCCACTACACTCCAGCCTGGGCAACAGAGCCAGACTCCGTCTCCAAAAAAAAAAAAAAAAAAAAAAAAGCATATCAACATTAACTCAATCACATCAGTCAATGCTCACATTTCTCCACCTGTCCCAAATTCTTTTTTTTTTTTTTTTTTTTTTTTTTTGAGATGGAGTTTCGCTCTTGTGGACCAGGCTGGCAGGCTGGCAGGCTAGAGTGCAGTGGCTCCATCTCAGCTCACTGCAACCTCTGCCTCCCGGGTTCAAGCCATTCACCTGCCTCAGCCTCCCATGTAGCCAGGATTACAGGTGCCCACCACCACACCCAGCTAATTTTTGTATTTTTAGTAGAGATGGCGTTTCACCATGTTGACCAGACTTGTCTCGAACTCCTGATCTCAAGTGATCCACCCGCCTTGGCCTCCCTAAGTGTTGGGATTACAGGCATAAGCTACCGCGCCCAGCCCCCAAATTGTCTTTACAGCTCTTCTCCCCACTCATCACATTTAAAAGTTCTTCTGTACCCTTAATGTACTTCTATGTGCCTGGAAAATAAATGTAACCTCGTTAGGTCTGTTTCTTCCCTTAAGATTAGCTATACTTTAATATTGATTCTGGTTAGACTTACTGGATATGTGATTTATGATTTATGATTGGATCTGTGAAGAAAATTTGGAAAGCATTCCTGGAAAGGCTACACATCACAATTAGCCTCTAGATGTCCTCCTTGGATAGGGGAAACCTGTAGCTAGTAGCTAACAAGGACTTTTCCAGAGCAGTCACTATTGAGCAGATGTGTTTTTCCCTAGTCGACATAGATGAAATAGTTTAATAAATATTTCAGAATTCCAAACTGAACATAAATAAGCTCAATTTATATGGTTCTCCAAACACTTGGCACACCTGAACAAAGTTGTAAGCTGAAAGAATATGAGGATAAAAAATGAAGTTGACTGTCCTATAATGCCTGCATTTTGGGAGGCCGAGGGGGGCAGATCACTTGAGATGCGGAGTTCGAGATCAGCCTGGCCAACGTGGTGAAATCCAGTCTCTACTAAAAATACAAAAATTAGCTGGGTGTGGTGGTGGGTGCCTGTAGTCCCAGCTACTTGGGAGGCTGAGGCACTAGAATCACTTGAACCTGGGAGGCAGAGGTTGCAGTGAGCCAAGATCGCTCCACTGTACTCCAGCCTGGGTGACAGAGTGAACCTCCATCTCAGGAAAAAAAAATAAAAATAAAAAAGGCCAGGCTTGCTGTCTCACGCCTGCAATCCCAACACTTTGGGAGGCCAAGGTGGGCGGATCACCTGAGGTCAGGAGTTCAAGACCATCCTGGCCAACATGGTGAAACCCCATCTGTACTAAAAATACAAAAATTAGCCGGACGTGGTGGCAGGAGCTTGTAATCCCAGCTACTTGGAGGCTGAGGCAGGAGAATCACTGGAGCCTGGGAAGCGGAGGTTGCAGAGAGTCGAGATGGATCGTGCCACTGCAGTCTGGCCTGGGCAACAGAGTGAAACTCTGTCTCAAAAAACAAACAAACAAACAAAAACAGAGGTTGATAGGACAAAAAGAGACCAGGGTAAGTATTCACAGACTTGTTTCTGCCACTTTCAGCTACTTTTTTTTTTTATTATTATACTTTATGTTCTAGGGTAGATGTGCACAACTAGTTCAACCATTGTGGAAGACAGTGTGGCGATTCCTCAAGGATCTAGAACTAGAAATACCATTTGACCCAGCGATCCCATCATAATCCCAAAGGATTATGAATCATGCTGCTATAAAGACACATGCACAGTATGTTTATTGCGGCACTATTCACAATAACAAAGACTTGGAACCAACCCAAATGTCCATCAATTTCAGCTCCTTTTAAAGGGATATTTATATGACTCAATATTGTGCCTTTGTTATACTTGTCAGTTAAATGGGCAGAGAAACAGAATGGAATGAGCCTAAATGAGAAGCTAGACAGAAGATGCCTGACAGAAATTATTCCAAAAGTGAGAAGCAGAGACCCAGAAAGGATAGGCATTTCCAAAGAGACAAAGAAGAGCAATTTGGGAGAGTAGTTGCTATGATGAGTGGGACTTTGGTGGGGGGGGAGATTTATAGGAGATTATAGAATATGTTGTTGTGTTAGATGGTGCAATTCTACTTTATCTTTCCTCATATTTATTCCAGTTATAATAATAATAATTTATTGAGTAGTAATTACTGTGTCAGACACTATGCTAAGCACTTTGCATACATTATCTCATGTAATCCTAATAACAAACCTGTGAACTCTTACTATCCCCATTTTACAGTCAAGAAAACTTAGAGAAGTTAAGAGGTCATCCAAGGTCACTCACTAAATAGCAGAGCTAGCAGAGCAAGGATTTGGGTCTTGGCTGACTCCAGAGCTTGTGTTCTTATGTGTTTTGCTATAACACGATCATTTGTCACTGTCATGTGGGATCTGGAAGCATAGCAACTCCAGCCTCAGCTGGAGTTGCTACTATGACTTATATGTCATCAAGCCCTTAAGCTTGATGTCAAGCCCTTAACATTCCAGGGTTTTAGGTAGTCCTTGCATATTTTCAGAAAGTGGCCATTCTTATCACCATTTCTTCACTCACATAAGAAAAATGGTATACTCCTCCTCTCTCTCTCTGTCTTTTCAAAGGCTGGCATTTATCTTTCCCACTGTCATTCTTTGGGAAAAGAGCATCAGTGAGAAAATGGCTAACATGACCTCTGTATGATTCAGAGAAATGTGTCCACCACAACTAAGATAAACTCCTTGTCCGGTGTGGTAAGCAATGACACTTCCTCATCAAAGATGTCCACCTTATAATCTCCAGAACCTGAGAATATGTTATCTTACATGGTCAAATGGATTTTGTAGATATGACTAAATTAAGGATCTTGAGATGGGGCGATAATCCTGCATTAGCCAGTGGGCCCAAAGTAATCACATGAATCTTTTTTTTTTTTTTTTTGAAGCAGAGTCTTACTCTGTCACCCTGGCTGGAGTGCAGTGGCGTGGTCTCAGCTCCCTGTAACTTCTGCCTCCCAGGTTCAAGCAATTCTCCTGCCTCTCCCTTCCGAGTAGCTGGGATTACAGGCGCCTGCCACCACGCCCGGCTGATTTTTTTGTATTTTAGTGGAGACATGGTTTCACCATGTTGCTCAGGCTGGTCTCGAACTCCTGAGTTCAAACAATCTGCCTGCCTCGGCCTCCCAAAGTGCTAGGATTATAGGCATGATCCACCGCGCCCAGCAATCACGTAAATCTTATGGGAGGAGGCGGGATATTGAGAAGAAGAAGAAGAGATATAACAATGGAAACAGAGGTCTAGAATAAAGCAGGGTTACAAGCCAAGGAATGCAGGCTGCCTACAGAAGATGGAAAAGGCAAGAAAACAGGCTCTCCCCTAGAGCCTCCAGAATTCATTACAGCAGCAATAGGAAATGAAATGAAAATACTTTGTGTAGCAAGAAGCCATGCTTGCTACTCTATGTCCTTCAGATAGATCCATGAACACATTTAGAGGTAGACTGATTCCAGAAACTCAGTCATAGCACAGCCTGATTGGTGGTAGAGTTCCTCAGTAGGCCAACTGCTCTACACATAGAGGAAAAAAGAGCTTCCCAGATCTCTAATAATGGCTAAAATTCAGACCATTCAGCCGGGCGCGGTGGCTCAAGCCTGTAATCCCAGCACTTTGGGAGGCCCAGACGGGTGGATCACGAGGTCAGGAGATCGAGACCATCCTGGGTAACACGGTGAAACCCCGTCTCTACTAAAAAATACAAAAAAAACTAGCTGGGCGAGGTGGTGGGCACCTGTAGTCCCAGCTACTCGGGAGGCTGAGGCAGGAGAATGGCCTGGACCCGGGAGGCGGAGCTTGCAGTGAGCTGAGATCCGGCCACTGCACTCCAGCCTGGGAAACAGAGGGAGACTCCGTCTCAAAAAAAAAAAAAAAAAATCAGACCATTCAGCTGGGCATGGTGGCTTACACCTGTAATCCCAGCACTTTGGGAGGCCGAGGTGGGCAGATTGCCTGAGGTCAGGAGTTCGAGACCAGCCTGACCAACATGGTGAAACCCCATCTATGCTAAAAATACAAAAATTAGCCAGGCATGGTGGTGCACACCTGTAATCCCAGCTACTTGGGAGGCTGAGGCAGGAAAATTGCTTGAACCGGCCCTAGCCGAGATCACACCACTGCACTCCAGTCTGGGTGACAGAGTGAGACTCCATCTCAAAAAATAAATAAATAAATTTAAAAATCAGACTATTCCTATCCTGTTCCATGTACTGTTCTAAGAGTTTATGTCTACATTTAATCTTCACAATGTTACTGACAAAGCTGGTTCCAGTTGTCAGGTGCCAGTTGCCAGGTCTCTGGGGAGGCAAAGGGCCTTCCGAAATAGGCCTTCCCTAATCTAGTCCAGTGTCCCATCTGGGTTGCCAATTTTGTTAACAACAAAGCTGGTCCCTGTAAAGATGTGGTATTTTACTATTTGGTGTCATGAAGCCAGTATACGGAACTAAAAGTGAGTGTCAACCAGCACAGGCTTTATTCAATGGCCATGGAATCCAGAAGTGGAATCCTGGCTCACAAATCAATGTCTCAACAAGTGAACGGTGAGGGGACTAAAATACAGGGCTTCTCTAATGAAGGAGTTGGACATTAAAAGTAAGGGGAGAAATATTCACATTTTTTTCTGGAAATGGGTGGTGAGCTTCTCAGAACCATAGTGCTGCCTTCTTTTTTGATCTTTTATGGCTTCTTCTGGTCATTGTCATGGCAATTGTCAACTGTCATGGCACTAGTGGGAGTGTCATTTAGCATGGAAATGAGATTATAATGAAGCCTGAGGTCTTTTTGAAGTCATTTGGTTGGCTATCTTGGTTCTAACCAGTTTCAGTCTGGTTACAAAGGGAACTTTTTAATTGCAGGCATCCTGTTTCTTAAACAGAGTTTGGATACGGTAGGAATTCAGCTATGTCACATACACATTATACCAGGTGACAAATCTCCCAGTGCTACTGCTTGTCACAGGTGTGATGGCTTTCAAGACTGCTTTGCAGACCTGGAGCGCTGGCCACACAGGCCCTGAGGGCCTGCAATTCCAATGGGGTGGCCATGGTTTACTCCACGGCGTCTGGAGGTGGTGTTCTTCCTGATGACAAGAAGGCGGCTGGGTTGGAGAGGGAGGTCATGATGGCTGCACGGAAGGGACTGGACCCATACAATATCATACCCCCAACGACAGCTCCAGGCACAGGGAACACCCTAATTTGGTCCCCACCATCACCAATAAGTGAATAGTGGGCTACATCTATGAAGAGGACAACAGTGCCATATCTGGTTTTGGCTACACAAAGGCAAGACCCAGTGATATCCTGACTGTGGAACTCGTTACAAGCTGGTGTCCCTTCAGGGGGGCCACGGAGCGTCTGTGTTAAGTTACTCAAATGTGCTTAAAGTCTTTTCTTTCCAATAAAGACTAGCCATTGCATTGGCCTCTTCTCCCAAAAACAACAAAAAAACAAAAAACACAAAATCTCCCTTTTTCTCTACATTCACTCCTCATTCTTATTCTTTTTTTTTTTTGAAATAGGGTCTTGCTCTGTCACCCAGGCTGGAGTGCAATGGCATGATCATAGCTCACTGCAGCCTCAACCTCCTGGGCTCAAGCGATCCTCCCACCTCATCCTGCAGGGGAGCTGGGACCACAGGCACATGTCACTACACCCAGCTAATTTTTGTATGTTTTTTTTGTAGAGACTGGGAGGGGGTTCTCACCATGTTCCCCAGGCTGGTCTCGAACCCCTAAGCTTAAGTGATCTGCCTGCCTCAGCCTCCCAAAATGCTGGGATTACAGGTGTGAGCCATTGTGTCTGGCCTCAGTCCTCATTCTTGAGGCGTACTGTGGAATGAAGGTCTGTCTTCTACAACTTCTCCAAGCTGAATTTGGGTGTTTACATGGGGCCTTATTAGAGGAGTGAAATTTTTCCCTAACTAGTTTTAGATAGGTCTGGTTATCTCCTGGATGCAAATCTAGCTGTTTATATCCCTGTATGACTTCGATTCAATTTATTTATTTATTTATTATTTTTTATTTTATTTTTGAGATGGAGTCTCGCTCTGTCTCCCAGACTGGAGTGCAGTAGAGTGATCTCCGCTCGCTGCAACTTCCGCCTCCTGGGTTCAGGTGATTCTTCTGTCTCAGCCTCCCAAGTAGCTGGGATTACAGCTGTGTGCCACCACACCCAGCTAATTTTTGTATTTTTAGTAGAGATGGGGTTTCACCATATTGCCCAGGCTGGTCTCAAACTCCTGACCTCAAGTGATTCACCTGCCTCAGGCTCCCAAAGTGGTGGCATTACAGGCGTGAGCCACCACGCCCTGCTGGCTTCAATTTACTTGGACACAAAAGAGATTAGACAGTTTGAGAGACAAGGCCCAGAATCAAGACAAGTAGAATGGCAGCTAAAGAGCCCAGGAAGGGTAAAAACCAGATGAGATTAGGGATGGTCTATTTTATGATCTCCCATATTCCCCGAGCATTTGTGCCCTTTTTGTTTAATTGGTGCAACCACTTGACCTGGTCATAGATAAATTTAATATCTTTTTCTATTAATGTTGAATTATTTACCAAAGTACAACAGGAAGAGTTAGTGACTACACATATCCCACCTTGTTCTGCCAAGAGGTAATCAAAAGCCAGGTAATTGTCAAGCACAGTATTGGCTAATGAGTCTGGGAAGACTTTGAGGCAAGTGAGAGCATCACCAGTCTTGTAGGCTAGAGTTTCTATAATTATTGTGAGGTTGCACGGGGTAGCCTCATGCTAGGCAAGCCTTCCCCAGGGGGCAAGGAAACTGCCCACTATCTCAATGCCAGCCAGAATAAGTCTAATTGCCCTTTTATTCTTTGGGCAGAGGAGGATAGGAAACAAAGATGTTGACTTCTCGTGAGATCAGGTGCCTCAGGGTGCACTATTCTTGATGCCTTGCATTTTCCAAACAGTAGGCTCTGGATAAAACAAGGTGACTCCAAAAGCAAAGATGAGAACACCTATAGTCTACCACCTGGCAGAAGGCACACGCAGGTCCAAGGTTGAGGTGTAGCCGGGTGCGGTGGCTAACGCCTGTAATCCCAGCACTTTGGGAGGCCGAGGCGGGCAGATCATCTGAGGTCAGGAGTTCAAGACCAGCCTGGCCAACATGGTGAAACCCCATTTCTACTAAAAACACAAAAAAATTAGCCGGGCATGGTGGCGCACCCCTGTCATCCCAGCTACTCAGAGGAGGTTGAGGCAGGAGAATCATTTGAACCCAGGAGGTGAAGGATGCAGTCAGCCGAGATCGTGCCATTGCACTCCAGCTTGGGCAAGAAGAGCAAAACTCTGTCTCAAAAAAAATAAATAAATAAAAAATAGCAAGAGTGGACTCATCAAATTTTGGGGCTGCCCACTTGAGTATTTTGCTAGCTAACACTAGCTATTTTCTCAGCTCAGTGGTTCTCAGACTTCATTGTGTATCAGGATCCTCCCACCTTAGCATCCTGAGTAGTTGGAACTATAGTTGCACGCAACAATGCCTGGCTAATTTTTTGTTTGTTTGTTTGTTTGTTTGTAGAGACAGGGGTCTCACTTTGTTGCCCAGCTTGATCTTGAACTCCTGGGCTCAAAGCAATCCTCCCACCACAGTCTTCCTAAGTGCTGTGGGATTACCAGTGTGAGCCGTTGTGTGCCGGGTCAGGATTTTAAATAATGATGCAACATGGTTAACCTTTACCTCCTGCTGTTTTTATAGAATGATACCAAGGCTTATTAAATGCTATAGGCATTCTCTTCTAAGATCTCAGGAGAAAACCTATTCTATTTACATGTGTATTATACAAGATATATATTTCACATTTAGCAAAAAATGCAATCTAAAGATCATGATCATGGCTCATTGTTCCTTGACTTTGATGGGGATAATTGCAAGGCTGAGATTTTTCTCTCCATGTGGGTTCTCATCATTCAGCAACCAGCAGCCAGTTAAACTTTGTTCCAAAACAGCAAAGGCAGAAGCTGCCAAGAATCTTCAGGCTCAGACTCCAGCACTCACACGACATCATTCTGCCACATTCTATTGGTCAAAGCAAATCACAAGGCCTGTCTAGATTCTAGGCCATAGAGTAAGAGTCTACCTTTTAAGGAAGGAGAGGCAATGTCACAGGTCATGAAAACAAGGATTCATGAGACTCATAATACTTTAGGAGTTATTATTATAACAATATGCTACAGTTGGAGAGTGCAAATTATTTTGCTACATAGAGATTTGATCGACCAAATATAAAATACTCTCTAGAAATTAGCATCTTTTTCTTTTAAATTATTCAAGGAAATTCTTTATCATGAATCTAGTAAATCTTTAATCAGCATAACATATATTCCTGAGCCAACTTGAACCATTTTCATTGTACCTAAAAAGTAAAACTGCTGAAACTTCATCTAGAAATTGGCAAGAACTTTGCATTTTTCTTCTCTATTTGAATTTGTGTCTGAAATGTAGGACTGTCAGCACTATACACACTATCTGAACACTAATTAAAGGGAGCATTTATAAAAGAGAAAAAAAAAGAAGTGATTTTCATCCTTTATGAGGCAAAAAAGAAAGTAAAAATTTTAAACACAGAAAATTTCCCTTAGATCTGTTATTTTCTACTGTTTATTGAACACTGACTCATTCTATACTTCTTTCTTTTTTTTGTTTTTAGACAGAGTTTCACTCTTGTTGCCTAGGCTGGGGTGCAGTGGGGTGACCTTGGCTCACTGCAACCTCCACCTCCGGGCTTTAAGCGATTCTCCCCTCTCAGCCTCCCAAGTAGCTGGGATTACAGGCATGCGCCACCATGCCTGGCTAATTTTTGTATTTTTAGTAGAGATGAGGTTTCACTATTGGCCAGGCTGGTCTTGACCTCCTGACCTCAGGTGATCCACCTGCCTTGGCCTCCCAAAGTGCTGGGATTACAAGCATGAGCCATCATGCCTGGCCTACTTTGTGATTTCTTAAGAAACAATACATGCATCTGTATTGAGTTGCTGATGAATTTCAATGTGAATAACATTTATAGTTTCTCTTAATTGTCTTAGCACCTGCAGGTGCCTATGATTATTTTCTTTATTTATACTCTCCTTAACTACAGTGAGTCACTATTGAGTTTTGGGTAGCAAATTTAGCTTTAAGTTTCAGCTCAGCTGAAGCTAAATTCCAGAAAAAAAGAAAACAGTCTTGGGGCTGGGGGACAGAGTGAGACTTAGTCTCAAAAAAAAAAAAAAAAAAAAAAGTCTTTGCATTAAATGGTTACAAAATTACCTGCAAATTTATAGGATGATAACGATTATAGGGATATAATAAGCATGAAATGCAAAACTGGGATATTTCCCTGGGCTCAGACTTCTTTTCCTTTCTTATGGTTTCTGTATATTTTGGTTTTTTATTCTACTTATTTCATTAATGGCAGGACATCAAGTATACAAGAACATAAAGATTTGTTTCATCTATCAAATGCAAGTTTGTATTAGGTAATCTCTTTGATTCTATAATTTTATTTGCTATTATGGGAAACATTTGTGATTCATCCATGCAAGTGTTGAGTCTAATATTGACACTAAAGAATGTTTTGTGAGCAGTTTTCTTTTGTAAATTCAACTGCAAGGTTATGAGATCCTAATTATGAGATTCTAATTCTCTTAATAACTCCTTAAGAATAGCACCCATGAAGTAACAAATCTGCCTAAGACTTCTATGACACTATAATTGGGATGTCAGAAAATTCTGTTCTCTACCCATTGTGATTTCAGGGGTTTTAGAAAACTCCTTTCTACAAAAACAAAGCTTTCTTTCCCTCTACAATAACAGATAAGACTGGAGACCTTGTCTTTCCATCACTGTTAGAGTAGCATTGAGGTATAATATCCAAACTGTTTTAGAAAATGCAATAAATTGAGTTAAATTCACACTGGTGTATAGAAGTATAATATCATAATGCATTTTTGATAAAGGGTAAGATACAGCCTGGGAAGGAAACATATTAGTTTGTGTCATTTCTGGTAATAAATATCACTGCTTTATGACCTGCATGATGGCACGGTATTATCTTTCGTTTGTTCAATATTTACCTTCCAGGTGCTTCAAGGTGTGTCCTAGCCAAGTAGGTAAAGCTGGCAGGTGGGGTAATGTCCCAGGTCAGGACTCACAGGTCTATCTCATTTGGCTCCATTGTCTATTTCACATCTGCCTTTGTTGTCCAAATCCAGAGTATCCACACGGTAGGTGGAGGAATTTTGAAAGAAAACTGGGCTTATTTTTGAGACGGAGAATAGTTTATTGTTTCTCAAAACAAATGCTCCTGATGTCACCTGGAATATGTTCTGAAAATAAATTGATTTATTTCTGTTTTGACTTTATATGCAATAAATTGTATGGGTCTCCTAGAAATGAAAACAGATCCCTTAAAAAATATATCATGCCAGTCAGATGAGGTCCATAAAAAACAAAAACAAAAACCAAACACAGCAACAAGGAAATTAGTTGAACCATTAAAATATAAGATCACTAAGCACAAAAATACTTCCATACATTTTTATTTTATTATTATTATTTTGAGACAGAGTTTTGCTCTTTTTGCCCAGGCTGGAGTGCAATGGCATGATCTCGGCTCACTGCAACCTCCACCTCCTGGGTTCAAGCGATTTCTCCTGCCTCAGCCTCCTGAGTAGCTGGGATTACAGGTGCGCACCACGATGCCTGGCTAATTTTTTATATTTAGTAGAGACGGGGTTTCTCCATGTTGGTTAGGCTGGTCTCAAACTCCAGACCTCAGGTGATCCACCTGCCTCAGCCTCCCAAAGTGCTGGGATTACAGGCGTGAGCCACTGCGCCCAGTCTGCTTCCACACATTTTTAAAAAGAACTTACTGAAACCAAAATATGAAGCCTTTTGGGAAATGTTAACTTAGACTTTTGAACTAGTGTGTGGTATTAAAAAAGCACTTGATGATAGAAGAAAAAAAAAGCACTTGATGAAGAGTCAAGAGTCCTGGTATTCAAGTTCAGGCTATTTCATCAACTACCTGAATGACACTGAGCAATCCAATTAAATCTGCTTGTTTAAAGATCTCTGATTTAGGCATTATTATTCTATGGTGCCATTCACTGGTCTTAACTTGAGCTCTAAATCCTGTCTTGACATCTTTAATTTTTATTAAAGGACATCTGCTACAGTTTCAACTGGCTTGTGCATTTAGCAAAATGTGCATTTCACAACTGCATAAGCAAATTAAGAAAAAACAATAATCCTTACTGATATACACATGGATCTTACTACCTTTCTATAAAAAGTTAGGAATAGGCTTGCTGTTTTTATTGAGATCATTAGATTTCCTCAGCCTGACCCGAGGCAAGGCTTCCAAAACTGTGATGTTTGGACAGGTAGCCTCACACCTCTCTTTCTTCACCTCCTCCTACTTCCTCATAGCGCCTTTGCCCTGACCCCAGGTGTCTCTGCTTTCACAATACTCTGCAAGCTGCCAAACACCCACCTCCTTCTAACCCCCTTGTGCCCACTGTTTTGTTCACTCTTTAGTACACAGTGCCTCATTATTAAAATTCCTTCTTCTTTATAAAAACCAATGTTCATTCTTGAAGTTCCCAACTCAGTGGATATGATGAGGAAAACTATTCGATTAAAAGAATTAATATTAAGTTGTGAATAAATCTACAGCTCATTTTACAGACATGTAATTGGTGGAATTACAGACTTAATAGCAATGTAAAAACATTTTAGGGAGTGCAGGGAAATTTAAGAAGGTACAAGTCACTTAAAGGGCCTGTTTGCTTTATAGCCTTGCTGCTTAAAGTATGGTCCTAGGACCAACAGCAATGACATCAGCTGGGAGCTTGTTAGAAATAAGAACCTCCGTTCCACTTGTCAGAATTTGCATTTTAACAAGATAGGGGAAACTCAGGGTAGTTTGTATGTATTTTAAAGTTTGAGAAGCACTGGTTTATAGTATTCCAAGTAGGCAAACACCTTTTCTCCTCTTTAATTTAAAGTGGGGTCAGCTGTTGGTTATGTTCAGTTTATTGCTAATCTCTTTTTTTTTCCAAACAAAAGGTTTTACATATTTATTACTGAACCAGCCTGGTAGTGCAGAGCATATTCATCAATACTAATTTTTGCAATTAAACATGTCCAACTGTCCAGATAGTGGTGACGTTTCCAGCTTGATATGATCAGATGATAGTGACCTTGATACTGAATGGATGTGTGTGCCATCCCATGTGCAAATCCTTATAGACCCAGCTTGGTTCTTCTCCAATGTGTCCTTTTGGTGTTGTAGCTGATTACCAGTTTTCATCCAAATCCACTGGGGAATGAGACAGTTTTGCTTTTGTTTCTTGGCCAGGAATTACTTGATCCTGAAAGTCTTGTGAGAAGACATGGTGAGAAATTTAGTCCTATTATTAATCTTTATGTTTATGTTGCATACATTCTTATATTTATGATAATTTTCATAAAATTTGAAAAAAACATACATTTATATAAAAGGCGGGCCTATAAAAGGCTGTAATCTCAGCACTTTGGGAGGCCGAGGTGGGTGGATCACCTGAGGTCAGGAGTTCAAGACCAGCCTGGCCAACATGATGAAAACCCGTCTCTACTAAAAAATACAAAAAATTAGCCAGGCGTGGTGGCGGGTGCCTTGGGAAGTTACTACTTGGGAGGCTGAGGCAGGATAATTGCTTGAACCCAGGAGGGAGAGGCTGCAGTGAGCCAAGATTGCACCACTGCACTCCAGCCTGAGGAACAGAGCAAGAATCCGTCTCTAAATAAATAAATAAAAGGCTTGGTCATATGTATGAGCCAGTAAAACCAACAGGAATCTGTTTTCCCCTAGAAAGTCTATTAACCAAGAATACAAATAGGAAACTTGTATTCTCCTCTACTGATAGACCTTTAAACATTTTTTATAGTACCATTGATACGATAGACTAGAATGCAAAATTTACAACCATTTCAAAGATAAAATAAGCAGGATGCAGTAGCTCATGCCTATAATCCCAGCACTTGGGCAGGCTGTGGCAGGATGATTGCTTGAGCCCAGGGGTTCAAGACCAGCCTGGGCAACATAGCAAGACTCCATCACTACAAAAAAAAAAGTAGCTGAACATGGTGGTGCACACTTTTAGTCCTTGTTAATTAAGAGACTGAGGTGGGAGGATTGCTTGGACCTAGGACATTGAGGCTGCAGTGAGCCATGATAGTGCCACTCCAGACTGGGCAACAGAGTAAGATCCTGTTTCAAAAAAATAAAAATAAAAGATAAAACAGACTAAGTGGGGACATGGGGCCAAATGCCTACATTCCTTGGCAGGTGGGGGATTCAAATTTATCCTTTCTCTGTAGAGGCTATTTGGACAAAAAAGTTTGAAAATCAGTCAGGTGCAGTGGCTCAAGCCTGTAATCCCAGCACTTTGGGAGGCCGAGACAGGTGGATCACAAGGTCAGGAGATCGAGACCATCCTGGCTAACACGGTGAAACCCCATCTCTACTAAAAAAATACAAAAAACTAGCCGGGCATGGTGGCGGGTGGCTGTGGTCCCAGCTACTTGGGAGGCTGAGGCAGGAGAATGGCGTAAACCCGGGAGGCGGAGCTTGCAGTGAGCTGAGATCCGGCCACTGCGCTCCAGCCTGGGCGACAGAGTGAGACTCCATCTCAAAAAAAAAAAAAAAAGTTTGAAAATCTCTGGGTCTCCCGGTCAAGTTGATTACTATTATTTCCTGAAGACATTCTGTTTCTTCTGACTTCCATGCTTTTGCCCCTGCCTGCTATTATCTCCAATACAAACCTTTCAAGTCACAAAATTTACTTGATAAGATGGAAGTAGGTGAGAAGCCAACTTGTTCTTGCCTGGCACCAGCACAATTTTGGCCTACATTTTGTTTTCTCACAGAAGGAAGATGATCTTAGGTTTGTGCAAGTCTGCCTGACCTGAAATTTGAAGACCTGGATCATAGCTATTTGGTGAAATTAATTGTTCCTTTATATAGATATAGTTATTTAGAATTTATTCAGTCCAACCAACCTATGGGGGACTCTTAACTCCCCAATAGATGGCAATTCATTATATTGCTAAAATTACTACAACTGTTACTTGAATTTTTACTGGATAATCTAATCTAGACAATTAGATTCCATTCTACTGGAACTAACAGGTGGACTGTTAGAATATTGCAAAGAGGAATTTATACAGTTCTACAGAGTGACTTTTTACCTCCAAGTATGAAGTTTAAGGTCTTCCTACTTCTCATTCTAAAAGATATGCCAAGAAGACATATGTCTCATTATCACATATTGGACAGCTCAGCTCTGAGTCAGTGACCCTCTCACCTACAGAAATCATCCACTGCGCCACTAGTGAGGCAGGTTGGCTAACCTTGTTTTCTGTTGCTTATGGGGCTTTATATGCCCTGAGGAAAGAAGACTTGAGTTTCAACATCTATCATTTCTGCCTGTTGGATTTCTTAAATCCATTCTATTTAGGAGAAATTTCTTGAGGTGTGCATCCCACTTCCTATACGCATGATTCCGTGATATTCAAAACCTATTTATTGAGTGCCTACGATCACTGTGATAGACACGACCCAGGAGAATCTAAAATGGGTAAGACTATCTCTGTTCTTCAGGAGCTTTATAGTAGTATGTGTGTGTTTGTGTGTATGTGGGAGAATGAAGTGGGGGTTAAAAAGTACATAGAAAACTGTAATATAAGGCAGAACACACATGCTATGTGTAGGCCCACCAATAACATTTCTGGGATTCATATCAAAAGAACAAATTGAGGCCCACATACCATATACTAAAATCTATAAAAGTTGTAAATCAAATTAACACAGACTACCAAATAAAATATAGCCTCATACCTCAACAAGTAAATTTTCATAGCAACCAAATAGAAAAATGTGTGTAAAGCTATAGTTTTTATATGATTGGAAAGAGAAGTGAAATGTCGAAAAACGACAGAGTTTAAATATTATTGCATGTGTCCAGATGTTCCACTGATAATCCAGTGGTGTGTGGATGAGAAATAAAATTTTTTAAAGTGTAATTTATATATCGTTATATTTATTCCATAATTTTTATCTTGCTATCATTTCAACAAAATTGTGAATTATGTTATCATCATTAAAGTTTTTGTTTATCTGTATTCTATCTACAGCAATTACCTAGATATAGTAAAATTTAAAGGGTACAGGCAAGGCACAGTGACTCACACCTGTAATCACAGCACTTTGGGAGGCCAAGATGGGTGGCTCACTTGAGGTCAGGAGTTCGAGACCAGCCTGGCTAACATGAATAAGCCTTGTCTCTACTAAAAATACAAAAATTAGCCGGGTGTGCAGGCAGGTGCCTAGAATCCCAGCTACTTGAGAGGCGGAGGCAGGAGAGTCGCTTGAGCCCAGGATGTGGAGGTTGCAGTAGCCGAGATGGCGCCACTGCATTCCAGCCTGGGTGACAGAGCAGGACTCTATCTCAAAAAGTAAGTAAATTAATAAACAAATAAATAAAGGATACAAAAATTGCATATGTTGAATACATTTTCCTTAAGAATGTCAATGTAGGCCGGACACCGTGGATCATGCCTATAATCCCAGCACTTTAGAAGGCCGAGGCAGGCGGATCACCTGAGATCAAGAGTTCCAGACCAGCCTGGCCAACATAGCAAAACCCTGTCTCTACTTAAAAAAAAAAATACAAAAATTGGCTGGGCGTGGTGGCGGGCGCCTGTAATCCCAGCTACTCAGGAGGCTGAGATAGGAGAATCGCTTGAACCTGGGAGGTGGAAATTGCAGTGAGCCGAGATTGTGCCACTGCACTCTAGCCTGGGTGGCAGGGCAAGACGTCTCAAAAAATTAAAAAGAAATAAGGATCTCAATATAAAAATGTAAAATAAAAACTACTGGCCAGGCACGGTGGTTCATGTCTATAGTCCCAGAACTTGAGGAGGCTGGGGCCAACTGATTGCTTGAGTCCAGGAGTTTGAGACCAGCCTGGGCAACATGCCAAAACCCCATCTCTACAAAAAATACAAAAATTATCTGGGCCTGGTGGTATGTGCCTGTAGTCAGTCACGGCTATTCAGGAGGCTGAGGCGGGAGGATTGCTTGAATCACTTGAGCCTAGGAGGTTGAGGCTGCAGTGAGCTGAGATGGTGCCACTGCACCCCAGCCTGGGTAGCAAAGCAAGACCCTGTCTCAAAAAGATTTATTTTATGTTTTAAATTATTTTACTTATAGAATATTTTTATCTATTAAAACTGAGTAGAAAATAAAATTATAACTAATTAATATCAATATTTTAAGTCAAAATTATTTAAATCTGACATTTTGAAATGTTTTGGCCAGGTGTGGTGGCTTGTGCATATAATCTCAGCACTTTGGGAGGCCAAGCCGGGTGGATCACCTGAGGTCAGGAGTTCGAGCCCAGCCTGCAGACATGGTGAAACCCTATCTCTACTAAAAATGCAAAAATTAGCCAGGTGTGATGGCCCATGCCTGTAATCCCAGCTACTAGGGAGGCCAAGGCAGGAAAATTACTTGAACCTGGGAGGCAGAGGTTGCACTGAGCCAAGATTGAGCCACTACACTCCAGCCTGGACAACACAGTGAGACTCCATGTCAAAATAAATAAATAAATAAATATTTTTTTTTCAGCTAAGGTATTGCATAAAGTACACAAATCTTAAGTATATAATTTGAAGAACTTTATACTTGTGTACATCCACGTAATCATCACCCAGATCAGATACTTAACATCTCTAAGACATCAGCAAGCTCCCTCATGTTGGTTCTCCAAGCTGATAACCCTGCAAAAGGTAACCATCAATCAGATCTCTATCACCAGATAAGAGTTTTGCCTGTTTTTTAACATTATTGAGATATAATTCACAAAATATACAGTTCACCCATTTCAAGTATACAATTCAATGCTTTTTTTAGTATATAAGCAGAGCTGTTCAAACATTACCACAATTTTAGAACATTTTCATCACCCCCAAAAAGAAACTCTGTATCTCCAAACACTCCCCTTTTCCCACCAATTTTCTCAGCTCTAGGCAACTTCCAATCTACTTTCTGTCTATATGGATTTACCCATTATGGACATTTCATATGAATGGAATCATACAATTTGTCATCCTTTGCAAGAGCTTTTTTCCACTTAGCACATTTTCAAGGTTCATCCATGTTGTAGCACATGTCAGCATTTCTTTTTTTTTTAGTGGCTGAATAATATCCCATTGTATAGATATACCGCATTTTAACAATCCATTCATTGGTGAATGAACATTTGGGTTGTCTTCACTTTTTGGCTATTATGAATAATGCTGCTGTGAACATTCTTGTGCGGCCTTAATGTTTCTATTTATCTTGAGTATGTACCTAAGAGTAGAATTGCTAGGTGATATGGTAACTCTATGTTTAATTGCCAAACTCTTTTGTAAAGTAATTGTATCATTTTTACATCTTTTCACTTAAAGTTTGTTTTGTTTGATATGAGTACAGTCACTCCAGCTTTCTTATGGTTGCTCTTTGTATATATTTTTCCATTCTTTTACTTTCAGTCTATGTGTATCTTTTTTTTTTTTTTTGAGACGGAGTTTCACTCTTGTTGAACAGGCTGGAGTGCATTGGCGTGATCTTGGCTCACCGCAACCTCCGTCTCCCAGGTTCAAGTGATTCTCGTGCCTCAGCCTCCCTAGTAGCTGGGATTACAGGCACACGCCACCACGCCTGGCTAATTTTGTATTTTTAATAGAGATGGGGTTTCACCATGTTGGTCATGCTGGTCTCGAACTCCTGACCTTAGGTGATCCACCCACCTCTGCCTCCCAAAGTGCTGCGATTACAGGCATGAGCCACCGTGCCCGGCTATATGGTATCTTTGAATGTAAACTGTCTTCTGTAGCCAGTGTACAGTTGGGTCTTTTTCATAAATGCAGTCTGACAATCTCTACCTTTTGATTGGATTTGATTGGATTGCTCAATTAATAAACACTTATTATTATTATTGATATAGTTGGATTTATGTCTGACATTAAATTTTTTTTTTTCTTAATGGACAGAGTCTCCCACTGTCACCCAGGCTGGAGTGCAGTGGCACCAACTAAGCTCACTGCAAGCTCCGCCTCCCAGGTTCACACCAATCTCCCGCCTCAGCCTCCTGAATAGCTGGGACTACAGGCGCCCGCCAAACGCCTGGCTAATTTTTTGTATTTTTAGTAGAGACAGGGTTTCACTGTGTTAGCCAGGATGGTCTCGATCTCCTGACCTTGTGATCTACCCACCTCAGCCTCCCAAAATGCTGGGATTACAGGCGTGAGCCACTGCACCCGGCCGCCATTAAAAGTTTCGTAGGCCAGGCCCAGTGGCTCACGCCTGTAATCCCAGCACTTTGGGAGGCTGAGGTGGGTGGATCACCTGAGGTTAGGAGTTCCAGTCCAGCCTGGCCAACATGGTGAAATCTCTACTAACAATTTAAAAAATTAGTCGGGCATGGTGGCGGGTGCCTGTAATCCCAGCTACTCAGGAGGCTGAGGCAGGAGAATTCCTTGAACCTGGGAGGCAGAGGTTGCAGTGAGCCAAGATCACACCATTCCACCATAGCCTGGGCAACAAGAGTGAAACTCCGTTCCAAAAAAAAAAAAATTTTTTTTCTTTTGTTTCTATCTCTCATGTATTTTTTATTTTTATTATTATTATTTTTGAGATGGAGTCTCATTCTGTCGCCCAGGCTGGAGTGCAGTGGCGCGATCTCGGCTCAGGGCAACCTCCACCTCCCGGGTTCATTCACATCATTCTCCTGCATCAGCCTCCCGAGTAGCTGGGACTACAGGCTCCCGCCACCATGCCGCGCTAATTTTTTGTATTTTAGTAGAGACAGGGTTTCACTGTGTTAAACAGGATGGTCTCGATCGCCTGACCTCGTGATCTGCCTGCCTTGGCCTCCCAAAGTGTTGGGATTACAGGCGTGAGCCACCACGCCCCATCAGCTCTCATGTCTTTTTATTCTTCTCTTCCTCCTTTACTTTTTTTTTAAGTGAATATTTCCTAGTGTAACATTTTAATTCCTTTACTGATTTTTTTTACTACATTTCCCTCCCCTCCCCTCCCCTCCCCTCCCCTTCCCTTTGCAAGAGCTTTTTTTCACTTAGCACATTTTCAAGGTTCATCCATGTTGTAGCACGTCAGCACCTTGTTTTTTTTTTTTTTTTTTTTTTTTTTTAATGGCTGAATACTGTCCCATTGTATAGATATACCACATTTTAACAATCCATTCATTAGTGGATGAACATTTGGGTTATCTCCACTTTTTGGCTATTATGAATAATGCTGCTGTGAACATTCTTTTTTTTTTTTTTTGAGACGGAGTCTTGCTCTGTCGCCCAGGCTGGAGTGCAGTGGCCGGATCTCAGCTCACTACAAGCTCCGCCTCCCGGGTTTACGCCATTCTCCTGCCTCAGCCTCCCGAGTAGCTGGGACTACATGCGCCTGCCACCTGCCTGGCTAGTTTTTTTTTTGTATTTCTTAGTAGAGACGGGGTTTCACCGTGTTAGCCAGGATGGTCTCGATCTCCTGACCTCGTGATCCTCCCGTCTCGGCCTCCCAAAGTGCTGGGATTACAGGCTTGAGCCACCGCGCCCGGCCGATGTGAACATTCTTGTACAAGCTTTTGTGTGGCCTCTTCCCTCCCCTCCCCTCCCCTTCCCTTTCCTTCCCTTGACAGAATCTCACTGTGTCGCCCAGGTTGGAGTGCAGTGGCACGATTTCAGCTCACTGCAACCTCCGCCTTAAGGGTTCAAGCAATTCTCGTGCCTCAGCCTCCAGAGTAGCTGGAATTACAGGTGTGCACCACCATGCGTGATTAACTTTTGTATTTTTGGTAGAGAGGGGTTTCACCATGTTGGCCAGGCTAGTCTCAAACTCCCGACCTCAAGTGATCCTCACGCCTCAGCCTCCCAAGGTGCTAGGATTACAGGTGTGAGCCACCGCGCCCGGCCTTATATTTGTATTTTCTTAGTGCTCACTGTTGGGCTTACCGTATCATCTTAACTGAGCAGAGTCTTGTTCAGATTTATTCCAAGTTAATTCTGTGAGATAAAGAAATACTATTCCTGGTCGAGCGCAGTGGCTCACACCTGTAATCCCAGCACTTTGGGAGGCTGAGGCAGGTGGATCATGAGGTCAGGAGATTGAGACCATCCTGGCTAACATGGTGGAACCCCGTCTCTACTAAAAAATACAAAAAATTAGCCGGGCATGGTGGCAGGTGCCTAGTAGTCCCAGCTACTCAGGAGGCTGAGGCAGGAGAATGATGCAGAGGCAGAGGTTGCAGTGAGCCGAGATCACACCACTGCACTCCAGCCTGGGCAACAGAGCGAGACTCTATCTCAAAAAAAAAGAAAAAAGAAATACTATTCCTATACAGTAGTATTCCCTCTTTCTCTTTTTGTATTAATATTGTTATACCAATTATATCTATATGTGGCTATATATTTATACCTATAAATCTTTATTAACTTGTTACCTTATAGAATTTTATCTCTATTAAACAAGACGTGGCTGAGAGCGGTGGCTCATGCCTGTAATCTCAGCACTTTGGGAGGCTGAGACGGGTGGATCATGAGGTCAGGAGATCGAGACCATCCTGACTAACATGGTGAAACCCCATCTCTACTAAAAATTCAAAAAAAAATTAGCCGGGCTTGGTGGCAGGTGCCTGTAGTCGCAGCTACTTGGGAGGCTGAGGCAGGAGAATGATGTGAACCCGGGAGGCGGAGCTTTCAGTGAGCTGAGATCCCGCCACTGCACTCCAGCCTGGGTGACAGAGCAAGACTCTGTCAAAAAAAAAAAAAAAAAAAAAAGAAGCTGTGAAAAGAAAAGAGAGCAAGTATATATTTATAGAGTCGTTATATTAACCTTCCTATTTACCATTTCTTGTTCTCTTTATTAGTTCCTGTGGATTCCAGAGTTACCATCTTGCTATAGCTTTGCTCCTACCTACCTCATTTGTGTTGTTATTGCTAAATATGTTACATTCCTCTAACAATTCAAAACATATATACTGGTTTATATAATTGCTTTTTAAATCAAGTAAGAGAGGAAAGAAGAAGTAGTATACTATTTTTTTTGTAATTACATAATTACCTTTACCAGTGCTCTTTGTTTTTTTCACATAAATTCAAATTATTGGAGCCACTTGCTTTCAGCCTGAAGAACTTCCTTTATTAGGTCTTGTAAGGTGGGTCTGCTAGCCAAAAAAAAAAAAAGAAAAAAATTTATCTTTTTGTTTATCAGTGAATGTCTTTATTTTGCCCTTATATTTGAAAGATAGTTTTCCTGGCTCTCAGATTCTTGGTTGACAGGTCTTTTTTTTCTCTTTCCTTCAGCTCTTGAAACACATCATCCCATTGCTTTCTGGCCCCCATTGATTCTGATGAGAAGTTAGCTGTTAATCTTATTGGGTTTCCCAATAAGTTACTACTTTCAAGATTTTCTCCTTGTCTTAGGCTTTCACCATTTTTATGGTGATGTGTCTAGGTGTAGATTTTTTTGAGTTTGTACTACTTGGTTTGGTTTTTTTTTTTTTGAGGCTGAGTCTTGCTTTATCAACCAGGCTGGAGGGCAGTGGTGTCATCTCGGCTCACTGCAACCTCCACCTCCCAGGTTCAAGTAATTCTTATGCCTCAGCCACATGAGTACCTGGGATTACAGGCGTGCACCACCATGCATGGCTAATTTTTGTAATATTAGTAGAGATGGGGTTTCATCATATTGACCAGGCTGGTCTCGAACTCCTGGTCACAAGCAATACAGCCCCCCCTCAGCTGCCAAAGTGCTGGGATTATAGGTGAGAGCCACCGCACCTGACTGAGTTGGTCCTATCTGGAATTTGTTGAGCTTCCTGGATGTTTAGATGAATGTTTCTTATCAAATCTGGGAATTTTTCAGCCACCACTTCTTTGAATAAGTATTTTTTTCCTGTTCCTTTATCCTCCCCTTCTGGTACTCACATTACACATATGTTAATGCACTTAATGGTGTCTCACATTTCTCTGAGGCCCTGTTTCCTTTTCTGCATTTTTTTCTTCCTCTGTGTTCTTTGAATTGCATTATCTCTATTGACACATCTTCAAGTTTGACTTGTTCTGTCAGTTAAAATGTACTGTTGAGGTCCTCCAGAAAAATTTTCATTTCAATTGTACCTTCAATTATTGACTTTCCATTTGGCTCCTTAAAAATATTTTATATGGCTTTATTGATATTCTCTATTTGATGAGACATTGACCTTATAGCTTCATTTACTTTTTTTTTTTTTTTTTTGAGAAGGAGTCTCGCTCATTGCCCAGGCTGGAGTGCAGTAGCACAATCTCAGCTCACTGCAACCTCCACCTCCCAGGTTCAAGCAATTCTCCTGCCTCAGCCTCCTGAGTAGCTGGGACTACAGGTGAATACCATGACGCCCAACTAATTTTTTGTATTTTTAGTAGAGACGAGGTTTCACTGTGTTAGCTAGGATGGTCTTGATCTCCTGAACTCGTGATCTACCTGCCTCAGCCTCCCAAGGTGCTGGGATTACAGGTATCCACCACCATGCAGGCTCCTTTTTTTTTTTTTTTTTTTTTGAGATGGAGTTTTGCTCTGTTGCCCAGGCTGGAGTACAATGGCACAATCTTGGCTCACTGCAACCTCTGCCTCTTGGGTTCAAGTGATTCTCCTGCCTCAGCCTCCTGAGTAGCTGGAATTACAGGCACCCACCACCATGCCTGGCTATTTTTTGTATTTTTAATAGAGATGAGGTTTCGCCATGTTGGCCAGGCTGGTCTCGAACTCCTGACCTCAGGAGATCTGCCTGCTTTGGCCTCCCAAAGCGCTGGGATTACAGGTGTGAGCCACTGTGCCCAGCCTCTTTACTTTTTAAAGCATAGTTTTCTTTTGTTCTTTGAATTGTTTGTTAAATCTGACATCTGGGCCCTCACACAGGTATTTCTGTTGCCTGTTTTTGTGTTTGTTTTCCTTGTATAAGAGTCACACTTTTCTGTTTCTTTTAATGTATCACAATTTTGTTGTTGTTATTGAAAACTGGACATTTAGTCCATAGCAACTCTGGATACTGACTCCCTTTACCCTTCTCCAGAGCTTGTTTTTATTACAGTTATTGTCATTAATTAATTTATTTATTTATTTTAGGGACATAGCTGTTTTAGTGAAGTCTATTTTCCCTGCAATGTGAAGCTTTTTGTGTCACTCCTTGGAGGACTGTCCTGGGATGCAGTGATTTCAGCAAAACTCTCATCCTATCTCTTTCTTGATTTCTCTTTAAAGCTGGATGCTTTATTGGTTATCACATGCAGCTATTAGGCTGCACTAATTGCCTGCTGTTTTTCACTAATTGTTGTTTTCAACAATTCTCGGGGACATAAATTGTTTCATAAACAGGTTTAATTAAATTCAGGCAGGAGTAGATTTTGAAGCCATTCTTTTGGGTTTGTTTTGACCTCAAGTGAGCTCTTTGTTGTGGTAGCTAATGAAGAATTTTGTGGAAATACAAGAGTTTTGAGAAGCAGTTGGCATTTGAACTACATCTTTAAAAGTGAATTGGATTTCAACAGGCAGAGATGTAAGGGTAAAGGTAAACTGCAAATGAGGTAAGAGAATTATCCGAGATTCAAATCATGGGCATTCAAGATAAAAAAGAGAATTATCAAAGACACAGAGCCAAGGAATCATGGTATTCTCATTCTGACTGTATATGAATATGAGTATAGTGGAAGATACAAGTGAAAAAATATTTGCTTAGTATTTTTATCTTTGGACTTTAGATCCATACTATGAAGGGTCTTGAATGCTTTCTCAAAAATTTGTGCCTAATTTGGTAGGTAATAGCTAGTGTATTCATTAAAGCTAGGTCCAGTTGCATTAAAAGGAGAGCCATATAAGGCCAGGTGCGGTGGCTCACGCCTGTAATCCCAGCACTTTGGGAGGCCGAGGCGGGCAGATCTCCTGAGGTCAGGAGTTCAAGACCAGTCTAGTCAACATGGAGAAACCCAGTCTCTACTAAAAATACAAAAATTAGCCAGGTGTCCTGATGTGCACCTGTAATCCCAGCTACTCAGGAGGCTGAGGCTGGAGAATCACTTGAACCCAGGAGGCGGAGGTTGCAGTGACTTGAGATCGCAACACTGCACTCTAGCCTAGGCAACAGAGCCAGACTCCATCTCAAAACAAAAACAAAAACAAAAACGAAACAAAAAAAAGCACTGCACTAAAAAATAAAGTGTATAGGCCTGGCGTGCATGGTGGCTCATACCTGTAATCCCAGCACTTTGGGAGGCCGAGGCGAGCGGATTACCTGAGGTCAGGAGTTTGAGACCAGACTGGCCAACATGGTGAAACCTCGTCTCTGCTAAAAATACAAAAATTAGCCACATGTGATGGTGCAAGCCTGTACTCCCAGCTGCTTGGTAAGCTGAGGCAGGAGAATTGCTTGAACCTGGGAGGCGGAGGTTGCAGTGAGCCGAGACTGTATCACGGCACTCCAGTCTGGGCTACAGAGTAAGACTCTGTCTCAAAACATGAAAAAGAAAAAGAAGAGTCATATAAATGGCTAAACAAAATTAGAATTTATTTCTGTGTCGTATAAAGCAGTCTGGAGATAGACAACTCAGCACTCCCATCAAGACTCCATAGTCACTCACTCATTCTCTCTTTCTGTTCTACTCTTCTTAGTCATTAATTTCATCCTCATAGTTTCCTTGTGGTCTGAAATGGTGGCTGGGGATCCAAATATTATATTTATTTCCTAGACAAATAAAGAAAAAGGGGTAGAGACACAAAAATATGCAATTCCCAGATGAGTTATCACCCCTTTACAGTTTTCCTGAAAACCCATCCAATACATTCTATTTACATTTCAGTGGATACCTCACACTATAGGGAAACCTAGACATTCTGGCTTTTTTTGTTTTTTTTGAGATAGAGTCTCACTCTGTCGCCAGGCTGGAATGCGGTGGCGTGATTCTGGCTCACCGCAACCTCTGCCTCCTGGGTTCAAGCGATTCTCCTGCCTCAGCCTCCTCAGTAGCTGTGGTTACAGGCGCATACCACCATGCCCGGCTAATTTTTTTTTGTATTTTTAGTAGAGACGGGGTTTCACCATGTTGGCCAGGATGGTCTTGATCTCTTGACCTCGTCATCCGCCTGCCTCGGCCTCCCAAAGTGCTGGGATTACAGGCGTGAGCCACTGTGCCCTGCCCTTTTTTTTTTTTTTTTTTAAGACAGAGTCTTGCTGTGTTGCCTAGGCTGCAGTGCAGTGGCACGATCTCGGTTCACTACAACCTCCACCTCCTAGGTTCAAGCAATTCTCCTGCCTCAGCCTCCTGAGTAGCTGGGATTACAGGCGTCTGCCACTATGCCCAGCTCATTTTTTGTATTTTTAGTAGAGATGGGGTTTCATCATGTTGGCCAGGCTGGTCTTGAACTCCTGACCTCAGGTGATCCGCCCACTTCGGCCTCCCAAAGTTCTGGGATTACAGGCATAAGCCACCATGCCTGGCCCACTCTGGCCTTCTAACCAGGCACACTCACTACTGTCCAGAATAAAATCAGAATTCTGCTACTAAAGAAAAAGAGAAAATGGATACTGAGTAAGCGGCTAGCAGTCTCTGATATAGGGAGCTATAGAAGCTTTTTGAGTAGGGTAATCACACAATTCTAGCATTGTTCTGGGAAGACTGGTCTGGTTGCTGAGGAAATAATAAAGTTGTGGATACTTGTTAGGGTGCAATTGTGACTGAAATTACAGGTAAGAAGCAAAAATGACCTTAACTAGGACAGTGGCATGTAAGATGGAAAGGATATCCTAAAATGAAAAAGTCTGGGAAAGGGAGGATCACAGATAAAAATTTGTTTTTGAAAAGTCGTTGCAAGACTTCGGTAGGAAAAGCTATTAAAATCACTTTTCCCTAGGTAAGAAAAAATGTTGGAAATAGAAAACAAAAGGTAAGTTTCCCTGGGCCTGCATTTCATCCAACATTTTAACATATAATGTGAACATGGAAATACACAGGAAAAACATTGGGTTTACACATCACTTTGTAGAGTAATACCAATCTGACAGGAACAAAAAAAAAAAGAGGTGGTTGCAGTAGTGTACACCTGTAATCTCAGCTACTCAGGAGGCTGAGGCAGGAGGATTGCTTGAGCCCACAAGTTTGAGTCCAGCCTGGGCAACATAGTGAGATCTAGTCTCACTATGGTTGTTTTTTTTTGTTTTTTTTTTTGTTTTTTTTTTGTTGTTGTTGTTTTTGAGACAGGGTCTCGCTCTGTCGCCCAGGCTGGAATACAGTGGTGCGATCTCAGCTCACTGTTACTTCCGCCTCCCGGGTTCAAGCAATTCTCCTGCCTCAGCCTCCCAAGTAGCTGGGATTACAGACATGTACCACCACACCCAGCTAATTTTTGTATTTTTAGTAAAGACAGGTTTTGCCATGTTGGCCAGGCTGGTTTTGAACTCCCAATCTCAAGTGATGCACCCACCTTGGCTTTCCAAAGTGCTGAAATTACAGGCATAAGCCAGTGAGCCTGGCCCCATGATGTTGATAATTACTTTTTTTTTTTTTTTTTCAAGAGAGCAACTTCCCTAAGAAAAAAAAGGGAAAAAGCTCAAGAGACTGGCTGAGCGAGTAAAACTGAGCTTCGATATAGAGAAGTGTGAGTTAGACTGAAGGGAAAATTGTACTCGTAATGTAGTTGGGCTCTGAGATATAATTTATAATCCTAGAAACATGTCTTAGAGTCACTGTCAACAGCTCAATATTTTCCTGTGGCCTCAAAGGACCCCAAGGTTAACCAATATTGGAAAGGCACAACGAAACAGACAGAAAAATTTGACCCTACCATGATACTATGCCATGGTGCCTCAAATCATCTAAACCTTAAGGAAAACATAATTGCCTAAAGATATGAAGATGGTCAAGCAAGGTATTTATTAGTTGTGGAGGCCAAAAGAGAAGCTGTAGTATGATAGTCCAGAAAGCCTGGGAATTTTCAATATTCAAACGGTGAAGGTTTAAAAGGAATGTAATTAAAGTACGTAAAATTATAACAAAAGTTTACTAAAGACAGAAAATTGACTCAGGCATACTTTGTGAACTCAGAAAGAGGAATACACTTGGGCTAAACAAAATTAAGTTCTATTTTTCTTACCAGGTAATAAATTAATTACTTCTGATTAATATATAGATCACCAAGATAGGTCACCAATAAATAGATCACCAATATATAGGTCACCAATAAAGCCCTTAAAAAATAATATCAATACCAAGAGTGAACTGTAATGTAAACTATGAACATTGGGTGATAATGATGTGTCCATGTAAGTTCATCAATTGGAATAAATGTACCACTCAGGTGGGGGATGTTGACAATGGGGGAGGCTATATGTACACTTATGGTGGTAGGTGGTATACATACATTCTGCTTAACTTTCCCATAAACCTAAAACTGCTCTAAGCTGTGTGGGGTGGCTCAAGCCTGTAATCCCAGCACTTTGAGAGGCTGAGGTGCGCAGATCACTTGAGTTCAGGAGTTCAGATCAGCCTGGCCAACATGAAGAAACCCTGTCACTGCTAAAAATACAAAAAATTAGCCGAGTGTGGTGACACACACCTGTAATCCCAGCTACTTGAGAGGCTGAGACAGGAGAATCACTTGAACCCGGGAGTGCAGTGACCCAAGATCGTGCCACTGCACTCCAGTCTGGGCAACAGAGCCAGACTCCATCTCAAAAAAAAAAAAAAAAAACAAAAAAAAAAACCTGGGCCAGGTGCAGTGACTCACGCCTGCCTGTAATCCCAGTGCTTTGGGAGGCTAGGTTGGATGGTTCACTTGAGATCGAGAGGTCCGGAGATAGAGACCATCCTGGCTAACACAGTGAAACCCCGTCTCTACTAAAAACACACAAAAAAATTTAGCCAGGCGTGGTGGCGGGTTCCTGTAGTCCCAGCTACTCAGGAGGCTGAGGTAGGAGAATGGCTTGAACCCGGGAAGCAGAGCTTACAGTGAGCTGAGATCACGCCACTGCACTCTAGCCTGGGCGACAGAGCAAGACTCTGTCTCAAAAAACAAAACAAAACAAAACAAACCTGCTTTAAAAAATAAAGTATGTAGGCCTGGCATGCACGGTAGCTCATGCCTGTAACCCCAGCACTTTGGGAGTCCAAGGCGGGCAGATTACCTGAGGTCAGGAGTTTGAGACCAACCTGGCCAACATGGTGAAACTCTGTCTCTACTAAAAATACAAAAATTAGCCGGGATTACAGATGCCTGTAATCCCAGCTACTTGGGAGGCTGAGGCAGGAGAATCACTTGAACCTGGGAGGCAGAGGTGTTGCAGTAAGCCAAGATCATGCCACTGCACTCCAGCCTGGGCGACAGAGCGAGACTCCATCTCAAAAAAAAAAAAAAAAGAGTGTATTAAGAAAAATTCACAAATGCAAAATCTTCAGTGAAAAAATTCAATATTTGAATGTGTCTGTATGCATAAAGAATTGTGTGAAAGAATGGACACCAAAATGTTAAAGTGTTAAAGGTGATTATTTCATTTTGAGTCATTTTTATTTTCTTCCTTAATAATTATATATGTTTTCTGAATTTTTCAGCAAGCTTGTGGTTTCGTTTATTTGTTTGTTTGTTTGTTTTCTGAGACAGAATCTCGCTCTTTTGCCCAGGTTTAAGTGCAGTGGCATAATGTTGACTCACTGAAACCTCTGCCTCTTGGATTCAAGTGATTCTCATGCCTCAAGCCTCCTCAGTAGCTGGGATTACAGGAGTGAGCCACCACACCTGGCTAATTTTTGTATTTTTAGTAGAGATGGGATTCTGCCATGTTGGCCAGGCTGGTATCAAACTCCTGGTCTCAAGTGAACCACCCAACCCAGCCTCCCAAAGCACTGGGATTACAGACGTGAGCCACCGTGTCTGGCCAAGCTTGTGTTATTTATCTAATAAGGAATACATCTGTCTTCCTCTTGGAAATAAAAACAATACATATTAGGCTAATAAAGAAAATTAGCCCCTTCCTGTTGGAGAAATAATCTTAGCCCCTTCCTGTTGGAGAAAGAATCATGGGGAATAAATTCTGGTAGTGTCAGAAAAGATGAACTGGGTCACTGGCAAGCACAGCTGTGTGGCAGCTATTCCATTCCTATGTGGGACAGTCAGGTGGTAGAATCCATTCACCAGTGGTGCTTGAGAAACTCTTGATGCTGTTTCCTTATGTGCATACCTCTTTGAACTATCATTACATCTCTGGTGGTGCCTAGAATGTACTTTGCTATTTAGAGCTAGAGAAAATTCATGTAGGCAAGATGGATTTTCTTAACCAGCATAGATTGCTCTCTCCCTTGTATATAAAGACTTCTGCTTGCAGAAAAACAAGTGATGATATAGCTTGAAAGATGACTGGATCAGGTGGGCGCCATGGCTCATGCCTGTAATCCCAGCACTTTGGGAGGCCGAGGCAGGTTGATCCCCTGAGGTCAGGAGTTCGAGACCAGTCTGGCCAACATAGTGAAACCCTGTCTCCACTAAAAATCCAAAAAATTAGCCAAGCGTGGTGGTACATGCCTATAATCCCAGCTACTCAGGAGGCTGAGGCAGGAGAATCACTTGAACCCGGGAGGCGGAGGTTGCAGTGAGCCAAGATCACACCACTGCACTCCAGCCTGAGCAAAAAGAGCTAAACTCTTTCTCAAAAAAAAAGGAAGGAAGGAAGGAAGGAAGGAAGGAAGGAAGGGAAAGAAGAAAGAAAGAAAGAAAGAGAGAAAGAGAGAGAGAAAGAGAAAGAGAAAGAGAAAGAAAGAAAGAAAGAAAGAAAGAAAGAAAGAAAGAAAGAAAGAAGAGGAAGGAAGGAAGGAAGGAAGGAAGGAAGGAAGGAAGGAAGGAAGGAAGGAAGGAAGGAAGGAAGAGAATCACTGAGAAGAGGAATGTGTCAGACCCCTGTTGTCTTCGAGGTTGACCCACACTCTAGGACCTCATGCTTTCAGTTACTTTCTTAATTCATTCAATCTCTTTATTGGGTAACCCATAGATATTGTGTTAGGTGCTTTGGGATATAAACAAGACAGGATTCCAGCCCTTCAAGAGTTTTCAGAAACGTTCCAATGAAGGTCTGTGTCCTGGTTTACACCCTTGCCTCACTGTCTTACTCAATCACAAAACCTTAACTCCAGATTAATCTGTTTTCCCTATGCTTGAGTGAACGCCAATGGCGAAATTATACATACTTGGGATGGGGTAAAGATTTATTGCCTGTTTGGTATCCCTAAGGGAGTTGTGGTCCTTTGAAGAGCTGAGATGTTTTGTTTGTGTTTTTAAAAGGCTGGTTTGATTTTTGTTCAGTTTCCCTTTTTGTCTCCCCTATAGAACCCAGTGCCTTCTGGCAGTAGGGCTCAGTTCTAGGCCTTAGCCATTGTTCTTTTTCTTCTCTACAGCAACGTTTAGCTGCATCTCTGGATAGAGTATTAGATGGCTTTTATCTTTGTATTTTTCTGTATTTGATTTTATTTTCTGCCAATATGCATTGTTGATAGAAAACACGTGAAAGCTACTTTATTGTCAAAACAGAAGGAAAGTTCATTGCTTCTTGTTCTATTCTTTCAGGTTTTAGTAGAAGGTGAACTAACGCAGTTTAAATATTAACCCAGGTAAAGCTTATTCTGGCTCCTTTTCCTGGATGTATTTTCTTATCTCGGTCAGCATTAACTCTACCCACCCGGACTGCTAAGTCATAAATCCTGGATACATCCTTAATACCTCCCCGCCACCATCCAAACACTATCTAATTCTGTCAATTGTCACTTTAACTATCTTTCAAATATGTCCCTTTCTTTCTTTCTGCCTTAGTTTGCTACTGCCTTAGTTTAGGCTTTTATCATCTCTCACTTGTATTACCACATCACCCTTCTAATTGATCTCTCCACCTCCAGCTGCATCTCCTCTAGTACAGTCTCCTAAATCATAACTCCCCTCTGCTTAACATCCTTCACTGGCTCCCCACTATCTATAAGAATATGAATCAGTCTGGGCAATATAGTGAGACCCTGTCTCTACAAAAAAAAAAAAAAAAAAAAAAAAAAAATTAAGCCGGGCGCTGTGGCTCACGCCTGTAATCTCAGCATTTTGGGAGGCCGAGGCAGGCAGATCACCTGAGGTCAGGAGTTCAAGACTAGCCTGACCAACATGGAGAAACCCTGTCTCTACTAAAAATACACAATTAGCCAGGTGTGGTGGCGCATGCCTGTAATCCCAGCTACTTGGGAGGCTGAGGCAGGAGAATTGCTTGAACCTGGGAGGCAGAAGTTGCGGTGAGCCGAGATTGCGCCACTGCACTCCAGCCTGGGCAACAAGAGCAAAACTCCATCTCAAAAATAAAATAAAATAAATTAGTCAGTCATGGTGGTGGGTGCTTGTGGTCTCAACCACTTGAGAGGCTGAGATGGGAGGATTGCTTGAGTCTGGGAGGCAGAGGTTGCAATGAGTCCAGATTTGCACCCTTGCCTGGGTGACAGTGAGGCCCTGTCCACACCCCACCCCATCAAAAAAAAAAGAGTATGGCTCAGAACGTCTCAACATGGTCTACAAACTTTTTAAGTCCTGACACTGGCTTTACTCCTGGCCCCTTTAACGATACTTATGACTTCCTTCATGTCTCCTGGATGGTTCTGTCTCCTTATTGCCTTGTGGCCTTTGACCTTGATTTTTTTCCCTTTGTTTGGAATGTTCCTCCTCCCTACCCTGACAAAAAAACTCTTCTACTGGTTCAGAAAACTGGGCTCAGTTAGCCTTCCTCCATTCTCTCTTCCCTCTCCTCCAACTGCCAGCTGTGATAATCATTAACCTGCTCCCACTATATTCAGAAGATCATAACATAAACAATAATAACAGCGGTTAGGCAGGCCTCGTGGCTCACACCTTTAATCACAGCTAGTTAGAAGGCTGATGCAGGAGGACAGTTTGAGTCCAGAAGTTTGAGGCTGCAGTGAGCTACAATCATGCCATTGCACTCCAACCTGTGTGATGGAGCAAGAAACCTGTCTCCAAAACTAAGAATAAAAATAAAATAACATTAACTATTAAAACTGGTTGAGCACTTCTATATACCAGCGTCTATATGTGAAGCTTTGCCGGGCGCGGTGGCTCACACCTGTAACCCCAGCATTTTGGGAGGCCGAGGTGGGTGGATCACAAGGTCTGGAGATCCAGACTATGGTGAAACCCCATCTCTACTAAAAATACAAAAAAAAATTAGCCGGGCGTGGTGGCGGGTGCCTGTAGTCCCAGCTACACGGGAGGCTGAAGCAGGAGAATGGCGTGAACCCGGGAGGCGGAGCTTGCAGTGAGTGGAGATCGCCTCACCGCACTCCAGCCTGGGCGACAGAGCAAGACTCCGTCTCAAAAAAAAAAAAAATAAATAAATAAATAAATAAATAAAAATAAAAAAATAAAATTAAAAAAAAATAAGATATATGTGAAGCTTTGAAGGCATTAACCCATTTAATCCACACAATGACCGTGTTGTGTAGACACTTTTTTTTTTTTTTTGAGACAGAGTCTCCCTCTGTTGCCCAGGCTGGAGTGTAGTGATGTAATCTCCGCTCAATGCAACCTCCATCTCCTGGGTTCTGGGTTCAAGCGATTCTCTTGCCTCAGCCTCCCGAGTAGCTGGGATTATAGATGCCTGCCACCACACCCGGCTAATTTTTTGTATTTTTAGTAGAGATGGGGGTTTCGCCATGTTGGCCAGGCTGGTCTCGAACTCATGACCTAAAGTGATCTGCCCACCTTGGCCTCCCAAAGTGCTGGGATTACAGGCGTGAGCCACTGTTCCTGGCTAATAAACAATTTTTTTTTTAACATCTTTTTTTTTTCTTTTTGAGAGGGAGACTTGCTCTGTCGCCCAGGCTGGAGTGCAGTGGTGCGATCTCGGCTCACTGCAACTTCCACCTCCCAGGTTCAAGAGATTCTCCTGCCTCAGCTTCCCAAGTAGCTAGGATTACAGGCGTCCGCCACCACACCTGGCTATTTTTTTGTATTTTTAGTAGAGACAGGTTGTCACCATGTTGGCCAAGCTGGTCTCGAACTCCTGACCTCAGGTGATCCGCCCACCTTGGCCTCCCAAAGTGTTGGGATTACAGGCATTAGCTACTGTGCCTGGCCTTTAACATCCTTTTATTGTAACACTTATCTCATTGTTTTGAAATGGCTTATACTTATTAGTGTCCTATTTTTTTTTTTTTTTAATATGATGAAGTCAACACTTGCATTTAACCAAATCTTGATTCCCAAGGATTGTGTAATGTGAGATTTTCAGTGCAGTGGTGGGAGAGGCTTGGAGTCTGAGCAGAGGCTTTGGAGTCACTCCAATCATATATCATCTTTGCCCTTGCACTAAATGGTATCACCATCCTCTCAATTGCTTAAGGAAACAATCTGGGATTCATCTTGTTTACTACCTTTCTTCACACCTGCACCTCAGGAAAATATCCTGAAATCTTTCAATTTCTATTTCCACACCAACCAGCCTAGTCCAGGTACCACCATATACCCCATGAACTTGCCCAATAACTTTGTATTGTTCTTCAGCTCCTTTTGTTCCATTTCTGCTCCCTTCAAGTCATTCTCTATAAAATAGTTTGGTTAAAAAAAAAAATAAACCAATGGCTGGGCACAGTGCCTCATGCCTATAATCCCAGCAGTTCAGGAGGCTGAGGTGGGAGGATCACTTGAGCCCAGGAGTTCAGGACCAGCCTGGGCAATACAACGAAACCCGTCTCTACAAAAATACAAAAATTAGTCTGGTGTGGTGGCGCCTGACTGTAGTCCCAGCTACTTGGGAGGCTGAGGTGGGAGGATGACTTAGTGAGCCTGGGGAAGTAGAGGATGCAGTGAGCCCTGATTGCACCACTGCATTCCAGCCTGGGCAACAGAGTGAGACCCCATCTCAAAACAACAAAAACCCAAACCCTTCATTATCTTGCCTTGCACTTAACAGACAAATCCAAACAACGTGATTAGGTTCCTGCTTAATGCTCTAAATTCAACTTCAAACCCCTACTTAACATGCTGAAGCCTCCTGGCCTGTTCCTCAAACAGCCACGCTTCAGCATTAGCCACAGTTCAGCATCGGGGCCTTCACACCCATTATCCTCTGCCTAGAATGTTCTTCCTCCCCATGGTTGGCTTGGCTGGCTCCCTCTTGTCATTTAGGTCTTAGCTCCTAAATTGTCTCCTCAGAAAGTCCTGCCCTGACCATTTTGTTTTGTTTTCTGCTCAATACTTATCACTGCCAGTGATTAGCTCATCTATTCGTTTTATTACTTATGTTCTCCATTAGAAACACAATCTTTTGTTGTTTGAAACAGAATCCCACTCCGTCGACCAGGCTGCAGTGCAGTGGTCTGATTTTTTGGCTCACTGCATCCTCCGTCCCTCACCCCCCACCCCACACCCCCCACCACAGGCAATCCTCCCACCTCAGCATCCCAAGTAGCTGGGACCATAGGGGCCTGCCACAATTCCCAGCAAATTTTGTTGTCGTTGTTGTTGTTTTTAAATTCTGTAGAGAGGGAGTTTCACTATGCCGCTCAGGCTGGTCTTGTACTCCTGGCCTCAAAGTGATCCTCCTGCCTCAGTCTCCCAAAGTGCTGGGATTATAGGCTTGAGCCACCTGTTTGTTTCCTTTCATACCTAGTCCTGCAGAACATAAGCCTCTAAGTGCAGGGGTTTCTTCTGTTTATTCACTGTTGTATTTCTAGCACCAAGAATACTATCAATATTTTTTGAATGAATGAATCAAACAGTGAAAAAGCGGGTCATCTTGGTGTGTATAAAAGGTAGCGAACAGAATCCCAACAGAAATGAGTCCCTATGTTCCTACTGCTCTATAACTAGTGGGAGTAGGGAGGGGAAGCAGCTGGGGTCTACCAGACCCTGTCACCAACTAGTTGGCACACGTGGCAATCACAGTTGTAGAAGAGGCCAAATGGAGCACTTCTGCCAATGACAGCCAGTACTAAACTCGACTGGACACTGAGGGCCAGTTCTGCTTTGAGTGAACAGTGCAGCCTGCTGGGTGGCCAAGGGAACGTGTACAAATCCACTTTGTTTAAAGGACCACAGAAGTAGTCAGTTCTGTTAAACCTCATCTATTTCTTCGGGGATTTTTGTCCTGGGGAGGAGTGGGGAAGAAGCAATTAGTCAGGCCAGGCTAGCCGGTATTAGTTTGCAGGCTGCGAGTGCAACTCTTCAGTCTCTGCTCCTCTCATCATTGCCTTTTCACCTACCTTTACCCTAAATTCACCTACACCTCTGCCTTCACAAAATCCAAGCGATTAACTATTGTATTTAATCTCTGTCCCAAATCTCTCTGCATCATTCTTCTTTTGATTATGAAGTCACGAGGGCCCTTTATTTATTTTATTTAATTTTTAAAAATTTTTTTATTTTTGAGACGGAGTCTTGCTCTGTCGCCCAGGCTGGATGGAGTGCAGCCGCACTATCTTGGCTCACTGCAACCTCCACCTCCCGGGTTCAAGCGATTCTCCTGCCTCAGCCTCCCAAGTAGCTGGGACTACAGGCGCCCACCACCACGCCCGGCTAATTTTTTTTGTATTTTTAGTAGAGACGGGGTTTCACCGTGTTAGCCAGGATGGTCTCGATCTCCTGACCTCGTGATCCGCCCGCCTTGGCCTCCCAAAGTGTTGGGATTACAGGTGTGAGCCACCGTGCCCGGCCCTATTTATTTTGTTTTTAAAACTTTTTTTGAGAAGGAGTTTTGCTCTTATTGCCCAGGCTGGAGTGCAATGGCATAATCTAGGCTCACTGCAACCTCCAATTTCCGGGTTCAAGCAATCCTCCTGCCTCAGCTTCCCGAATAGCTGGGATTACAGGCGCGCGCCACGACGCCCGGTAATTTTTTGTATTTAGTAGAGACGGGGTTTCACCATGTTGGTCAGGCTGGTTTCGAACTCCTAACCTCAGGTGACCCAGCCACCTCAGCCTCCCAAAGTGTTGGGATTACAGGAGTGAGTCACCGCGCCCGGCCTCAAGGGCCCTTAAATATTACTTAGTTGTCCCATTATTTGGTGTGTTTTATTATTTGGTGCAGGTTTTGTCCCCTTACCTAGTTTGAATGTTGCTGAAGGACGCTGCTTTTCAAAGCCTAAGGAATCTCCTGATAAAGCACGAATCTTGGTGTGTAGATAAGTCAGCGATTCTTGCTTCTGGCTAGTTCTACGTTGTTCCTGGATGGTGAGTTCAAACTGCAATGATCCACAGCTTCAGAAGTGGCTTATTCCAGTCGGCCTAGGAGCCAAACGACCCCGCAGCTCCATGCTACCACGCAGGATGCCGTTTCGGACTTGCAGGGAGTTGTCGCAGTCCGGTTTTGGCTTCACCTTCTACAGCTAGGGTGGAAGTGTCAAGCAAGATGTTGTCGCTGGTGTCATGATGTCCAGGTGAGAAGCTTACCTGGCAGGCTGCCAGGGCCAGCTAAGAGCGCTGGCGCCGGGAACCCGCGCGCCCGGGAAGGGGCGGGGAGGTGGGCGGAGCCTGGCAACCTCGGGACCACCAATAGGATGCTCAGCTGGAGCTGGCCCTGCGCGTGACGCAGCGGAGCTCGGAGGCAGGGGGCGTAGGGGCCGGGCTGTCCGGCGCTTTATCTTTCTCTGCCGCCCAGCAGGCGACGTTGCGGGCGCTGGGCGCCAGGAGAGGTTCCCGGAGCCGACCTTCCGGCTGGCCGCTCTGTGACTGCTTCCCGGCTCTGCCCTCTTGGCTGAAGTCCCCGCTGCCGGGCGCGGGCCTCAGGTAACGGTGGTGCTCCCGCGCCTCTCCTCGCTTCCCGCTTGGGTCCACCGGCCTTAGCCCGAGGGGAAGCGGTGGCGGCAGCAGCTCCGACTCGGCCTTGTCCTGGGCTGTGCTGGGGCGAAGGCGAGACTCGGCGAGTGCAGGGGAGTTGGGGAGGAGAGGGCGGGAAAGTTACCGTGAGGCGCCCGGGTCACGGGAAGCCTTTTAAACCCCGCACGCTGGTTTGGTATTCCCGAAATCTCGTGGCATCTCTCAAGTCGGTAGTAAAGAAAGTTAGGAATTGGAAGACGTTTTATTCTTTAAAAAGCGAAACCAAAAATGCACTCAGGAAGTCAGCTTTTTAATGATTTAGAGAAAATGTGTGAAGGGAAGGATGGCATTAGCAAGACATGAAAATCTGTATGGGCACCAGAACCTTTTATCAAGCTCATGTTTTATTTTAAAATATTAGGATGTACTGAAGTTTCTGTTTTCCCTAAGTGTTAATGGCCATGTAATTTAAATAATATGTATATTGAACGACCATCTCTAAGTGAGAAACAACTATATAAACTTTATTCTCTGTATTTATATATAGGTTAAGTTCGTTGGTCACTTATTTTTGTTTGAGACGGAGTCTCGCTCTGTCGCCAGGCTAGAGTGCAGTGGCGCAATCTCGGCTTACTGCAACCTCCGCTTCCCGGGTTCAAGCTATTCTCCTGCCTCAGCCTCCCGAGTAGCTGGGATTACAGGCGTGCGCCACCACGCCCAGGTAATTTTTGTAGTTTTAGTAGAGACGGGGGTTCACCATGTTGGACCAGGCTGGTCTCGAACTCCTGACCTCAAGTGATCCGCCCGCTTCGGCCTCCCAAAGTGCTGGAATTACAGGCGTGAGCCACCGCACCTGGCCTGTTGGTCACTTTTTAGTGTTTAAGTGACTGCCACCTATTTAAACTTTTTTTTTTTTTTTTTTTTTTTTCAGCGTACTTGGTTTCCTCTTCCTTGAAGTAGAATTCAATTTGAAGCTTTTTGTGTGTGTGTGTGTGCCTTTTAAAAGTTGGGCGGTGTCAGTGAATGACTTGTTAAGGAAGTCTGTGTGTTGTCTGGGTGTGAGAATCGGTTTTGGAAGGAGCTCTGTGGCATTGAATTGTCGTTTAGAAATGCACGTGTTTTAGTGAATCATGTGCTAAGAACCCCTCTGAGGTTTCGCAATCTTTTAGGATAAAGACCTACTGAGTGAGCACACTCTTTCTATCTCTGGTTCATTTGGCCCACTTTCCTTCTGGCTTTCCAGGTTCATGCCACACTGGCTTTATTTTTGTTACTGGAAAGCTACATTTTCTTTCCTATCTCCTGGCTTTTGGGAGTTTCCTCCACCTCTAATGCTATATTCTCTCCCTCCCTCCAACTCTTATACCTGCCTCATGTATCAGCCCACATATCGCTTCCTTTGGAAATCACCCCATCCCCATTAAGCCCTCCACGAACTCTTTATTCTCCTTAGCAGAAGTTGATCATTAATTGTAATGAATTAGTTGCTTTGTTCCTCTGCTAGTACATTTCATGAAGGCTGGTTTAGCCTATCTGTTAATTCTCAGGGTTGGCCCAATGAAAGAATGAGTAAGTTGGTAGACAGAGGAAGGAACTTTTGAATGAGAAATATAGTGATCCCCGCTTAGCCGCTTTCTGTAGTGTCAGCTACCTAAGGTGGGAAACAAGAGTACAATAAGACATTCCAAGAGAGACCAAGTGAATTTTAATACAATACATTGTTAATCTCTTACTATGCCTAATTTACTGAAACTTTGCCTCCCAGGTTCAAATGATTCTCATGCCCCAGCCTCCCAAGTAGCTGGGATTACAGGCGTGTCCCACTATGCTCGGCTAATTTTTTTTTTTTTTTTAAGATGGAGTTTGGCTCTTTGTTGCCCAGGCTGGAGTGCAATGGCGCGATCTCGGCTCACCGCAACCTCCGCCTCCTGGGTTTAGGCAATTCTCCTGCCTCAGCCTCCTGAGTAGCTGTGATTACAAGCGCCTGCCACCACACGTGGCTAATTTTTTTTCTTTCTTTTTTTTTTTTTTATTGGTAAAGACTGGTCATATCTTACTGATCAGGCTGGTCTTGAACTTCCGACCTCAGGTGATCCCCGGCTCAGCCTCCCAAAATTCTGGGATTACAGGCATGAGCCACCGCAACCAGCTCCCCTGGCTAATTTTTGTATTTTTAGTAGAGACTGGGAGGGTTTCACTGTGTTGGGCAGACTGGTCTCAAACTCCTGACCTCAGGTGATCTGTCTGCCTTGGCCTCCCAAAGTGCTGGGAATACAGGCATGAGCCACTTTGCCTAGCCTGTAGATGAAACTTTATAATAGGTATGTGTAGGAAAAAACAACGTGTATTGGATTCACTGTTATCCACCGTTCTAGGCATCCACTGGGAGTCTTGGACCGTATCCCCCATGGATATGGGAGAACTACTGTATTAACCAGGGAAGAGTCCCTTTTTCCTTTGGGAAAAAAAATGGAGAAAGTTTTTAACAAAGACTAGCTAAATTCATTTTTTTAAGAGGATGGCTTTGTTTTGCTCTTTTTTTTTTTTTTTTTTGCCACATTGGTTAAGAGATTATACTAACCATACAGATGTAAATGAGAATTTGTTCCTGTTCTTTAGTTCTGCTAATTACTTAATGACCCAGTTCTGTGACATGTAAAAGTTGTAGCGCTGTGTTAGGGCAAACCTTTGGGTGCCAGAGGGAAAGTTTTTTTGCTCTGGATTGTAAATTCTATCCACAGTTGTGTCCCTTTTCCCCCACTGAATCTAAGGGTGATGTGGCAAAGTTCTTCACCTGGAGTGGGCACTCAGTATTTGTGATTCAGATTTATGGGCTCTTTTGAAAGCTTTATTAATGGGAACACTGAGCAGGCTAAAGTTGACATGTCTTTCCAAGTTCATTTGTTTCTCAAATCAATTCTTTTTGTTTTGCTTTCTTAAGATAAGTTAGATGCTTATCACACTGTATGATAATGTAATTGCGTGCACAGATTAGATTCTTAAGAAATTCTTATTCAATCAGTGTGTTGTGTAAATAGCTGTCTACTTAGCTTTATGTTACCTGTGACTTTGAATAAGTTTGTTAGCATTTCTGAATCTCCTGCATCTTTAAAAATGGACATGTTAAATGAGATATGTGCTACACCTCCTGCTCTCAGCACTTTGTTACCTGCTTCCTAAACATTAGCGATTCCTTCACTGCTAGACCTCTTGAGAGACTAGTCTTATGATCGCTGTTTTCACTTCCTCAACTTACTTGCAGCATACTCCACTATATTTCTTTGTCCTTCCTCCTAAAACTGTGCATGTAATCAAATCGTAGCTGTGCATGTCCCCCAATTGTGAAATATCCCATGTCCTGTCCTCTTCTTTCCTTTCCTTTTCTTTTCTTTTCTTTTTTTTTTTTTTTTTGAGATGGAGTCTAGCTCTGTCACCCAGGCTGGAGTGCAGTGGCATGATCTCGGCTGACTGCAACCTCCGCCTCCTGGGTTCAAGCAATTCTCTGCCTTGGGCTCCCGAGTGGCTGGGATTATAGGCACCTGGCGCCACCGCCCCTGGCTAATTTTTCGGATTTTTAGTAGAGACAGAGTTTCATCATCTTGGCCAGGCTGGTCTAGAACTCCTGACCTCGTTATCCACCCACGTCGGCCTCCCAAAGTGCTAGAATTACAAGCGTGAGCCAGTGCGCTTGTTTAAGAAACAGTGGAAGGCCAAAGTAATGAATAGAGAAAATGAGAGAGCCAAGATCATGCCACTGCACTCCAGCCTGGGCAACATAGGGTGACTCTGTCTCAAAAAAAAAAAAAAAAAAAAGCCAGGTGCGATGGCTCACGCCTGTAATCCCAGCACTTTGGGAGGCCGAGGCAGGTGGATCACCTGAGGTTGGGAGTTCGAGACCAACCTGACCAACATGGAGAAACGCCGTCTCTACTAAAAATACAAAATTAGCTGGGTGTGGTGGCCTGTAACCCCAGCTGCTCTGGAGACTGATGCAGGTGAATCGCTTGAACCCAGGAGGTGGAGGTTGCAGTGAGCTGACATCGTGCCATTGCACTCCAGTCTGGCCAACAAGGGCAAAACTCCATCTTAAAAAAAAAAAAAAAAAAAAAAAAATTGATGGTATTTAAGGAGTTGGTGGTGAGTGGCAGGTAATGCAGGAGTTACTAAATCATGGTAAGGACTTATGATGTTTGAAGGGGTTTGAGTTGTGAAGTGACTTGATCTAACTTATCTTGAGTGCAATGGCGCGATTGAGGTTCACTGCAACCTCTGCCTCCAAGTTAAAGCGATTCTTCTGCCTCAGCCTCCCGAGTAGCTGGGACTACAGGTGCCTGCCACCATGCCTGGCTAATTTTTTGTGTTTTTAGCAGAGACGAGCTTTCACCGTGCTAGGCTAGCCAGGATGGTCTCCATCTCCTGACCTTGTGATCTGCCCACCTTCAGCCTCCCAAAGTGCTGGGATTATAGGTGTGAGCCACCATGCCCAGCCCTGTTTTAGCTTTTGATGTAAGGTTTCCTCTAAAGTAGCTTGATGGTTCCTCATCTTATTACCAAGGACCCTCTTTTTATATTTCTTTTTTTGGAGACAGGGTCTCACTCTGTTGTCTGGGCTGGAGTATGGTGGTACAACTTGTGGTCACTGCAACCTTTGCCTCCTGGGTTGAAGCGATTTTCCTGCCTCAGCCTCCTGAGTAGATGGGATTACAGGTGCTTGCCGCCACGCCTGGCTAAATTTTTTTTTTTTTTGTATTTTTAGCCTAGTGTACCTTAAGTGTGCCCCAAACACTTAATATTAGCCTACAGTTGGGCAAAGTCATTGAACACAGACTATTTTACAATAAAGCGTTCACTATCGCGTGTAATTTATTGAATACTACACTGACAGTGAAAAGCAGAATAGTTGTATGAGTACTCTAAATATGATTTCCACGGAATGCATGTTGCTTTTGCACCATCATAAAGTTGAAAAACTTTAAGTTGAACCATCATAAGTTAGGGACTGTCTTGTACTTAGAATAATTGGTTACATGTTAACTGATACATTCGCTTTCTCTCTTAATGCCTGCCTGTTGCACTCCAGGTACTCCACACTAGATTTGGGGGAGTCTTACAGAAAATACTATGTAATCCCTATCTTTGAGAACTTAAGCCTAATGTAAGAGACAGAGAGTATTGCTCTCTGATTATAGGACAACGTAACATGTGACAGGATGCGCAGAGTATAGTGGGACCGCAGACAGGGTAAGATGAGAGGCGGTGGTAGAGGAAACTTCAGAGGGTGTGAGTTGGAGGCAGTCCAGCGATTAGGAGGGCAGGTTGTAGAATCTGATAGTCTTTGTTTTGAATTCTACTTCTGCTGTTGGAGAATTATATGATTCGGGACAAGTTAAATCACGTCCCTAAACTCATGTGTAAAATGAGGATATAATACTTATCTAAGGTTGTAAAGATTAAATGTAATGTAAAAAGTTTAGCAGCACAGTGCCTGGCAGTGCATAATAGGTGCTCATTAAATCAGAACTGTTGGTATTAATTCTATTACTGCTGCAGCCGTGATTCTTTGAAGGCTCGAGTAGGAGTTAGCTAGATAAAAGGGCAGAGGAGAAATAGCTTTCTATAGACAGGGAAGAGTATATGGGACCCCCTGGTGGCCAAAGAATATTTGGGGAGTAACAATAGTATCTGTCTTGATTCTATTGAGATGAAAATAATACATGTAGAACACATAAGCACTAAAAAAATCAGCTGTTAGTATTCTACTTTGAGAAATACTGCATTGTGCTATACTGTTTCATAGGGTTTAGGTAATAAACTTTAATCTGGCATTTATTTTTTGATCATTTTGCTGTCTTTTTTTTTTTTTTTTTTTTTTGAGACGGAGTCTTGCTCTATTGCCCAGGCTAGGGTGCAGTAGCGTGATCTCAGCTCACTGCAAGCTCTGCCTCCCTGGTTCATGCCATTCTCCTGCCTCAGCCTCCCAAGTAGCTGGGACTACAGGCGCCCGCCACCATGCCCAGCTAATTTTTTTTTTGTATTTTTAGTAGAGACGGGGTTTCACCGTGTTAGCCAGGATGGTCTCGATCTCCTGACTTCATGATCTGCCCACTTCAGCCTTCCAAAGTGCTGGGATTACAGGCCTGAGCCACCACACCTGGCCTCATTTTGCTGTCTTTTATGCTTTAAACTTTTGCTATATGCTCTTTAAAAGAGTATCTACTTTAAATTCCCCATCATCTGGCCAGAAAAAAAATTCCCGTTATTCCTTGTAAAATTCCTCTCTTACTGAAACATCTTGGTTCCTTTTGCATCTTTCTTTTTCTTCTCTGATTTCTTCTACTTTGAGGCTGTCCCTCAAAGTTTAGTTTTCAGTTCTCACTTCTCTCATCATTTCTGATGAAGAGATAGATGCTCTTGTGGCTTCCTCTGTCGCTTTTACACGGAATTGGACCATTGTAAGTTGGGCATCATCTTGTGATTAATTAGCCCTGACTTTTCCCTTCAGTTCCTCTTAATTAGATCTTATGATATCATTTCTACTTGATATATTCATCTGCTATTCCACAATTGTTTCATTTGTTTGATTTCAGAAATAATTAGAAGAAAGCTGATCTAGATTTGTCAGATTTCTACTTTGCCAAGTTGTGATAGTTGAAAAACAACCAAACTCACCATGTACTATATTTCATCCTTTTATACAGAAAAGGATATTTTGATATAAAAATTAGGAAAGACTGTAGTCTCAGAAATGATATGTAGCTTTAGAATAATGTAATGAGTATTTCACAGTTGTTTTCTTCTTGCTTTAGACTCTTGAAAACTTCATCACATAGTGAAACACTGCTTTACTTTTTATTTAAAATTGTTTTTTTGGCCGGGTACGGTGGCTCATGCCTATAATCCCAGCACTTTGGGAGGCTGAGGCAGGCGGATCATTTGAGGTCAGAAGTTCACGACCAGCCTGACCAACATGGGGAAACCCTGTCTCTACTAAAATACTAAAATTAGCCACGCGTGGTGGCAGGCGCCTGTAATCACAGCTGCTCGGGAGGCTGAGGCAGGAGAATCGCCTGAACCCAGGAGGCGAAGGTTGCAGTGAGCTGAGATCGCGCCACTGTACTCCAGCCTGGGCAAAGCGATACTCGTTCTCAATAAATAAATACATAAATAATTGTTTCTCGAGATGTGGTCTTGCTATGTTGCCCACGCCAGACTCAAAACTCCTGGGTTCAAGTGATCCTCCCTTCTCAGCCTCCCAAGTAGCTGGGACTACGGCTGCTTGGCACCATGCTAGTGAAACACATGGCTTTAGAGTAAACCTTGTACTTGTCTTGATATTGATCTTTGTGACTTTGATCATGTTTTTTAGTGCTTAAAGTGTCTCACCACTGCCTTCCTGAAAAATTTCTAATTTCTCAGGCCTTTATAGTTTGACTCCTGTCCTCCTTTCTAGTCTTTTCCCTCATCACATTTCTCTGTTACCAACTTTTTTCCCCCAGTAGTTAGTGGTCTTTGTAGTTTGGATCCAACTAATGCCAGTTCAAGTCTGGCTCTGTCGTTAGCTGTGTGGTCTCGGGCAAGTTGCTGTAATGAGAAGAAAAGGAGACTGTAGTACCTGGGGCTCTGGTGTGTGTTCCTATGGATTCAACTTGTTCAACTGCAGGTGTATTCCTGGTACATGGGTGGAGGACACTGCCAGTAACTACTTTAAATGATTGTTTTCTCATGTGAAAACTGAGGGTAATTTTTTTTTTTTTTTCAGAATTGTTATGAAGATCAAATGAGAAAACTTAAAGCACCTGGCAGGGTCCTTGCACTTTGTAGATACTTAAAAATTTGTTTTTGTTGTAGTTCAGTTCAGTCATGGTTCCCTGAACAGGGCTTACAAGGTCCTTGTTTTAATCCTTTCTTGCACATGGAATGCACAGTTCTCATTCTTCAAGACTGTGTCTCAAATACCTTCTTTTCTGTGAAACCTTTATATCTTCTGCTGATCTCTGCTGTCTCTGAACTTAAGGTATTGTTTTTACCATTGACCTTGTTATTAAATCATACTCCACCTTGTGGCATCTTTGTAGTTACCTGTTACTATTTAATCCTTTTTTTTTTTTTTTTTTACATACTTAATGCTTTCTTCAACTAAATTGTTCTTTAAAAGTGGGGTCTATGTTTAAACCAGTGAAATTATTTTATAGGACCTGATTTCTTCAAATTTGTTATCTTGAGTATCTTGTACACAGAAAATGCTTTGAAGTGATTAATGCAAAAGGAAGAGAATATATCATCACATTTCACCTATCCTAAATGTAGTGGTATTGTGAAGTTCACGTAAGCCAGATGCTTAGTTCAAAGCTGATATGGTTTGCCTCTGTGTGCCCACACGAATCTCATCTCTAACTGTAATTGCCACGTGTCAAGGGAGGGACCTGATGGGAGGTGGTTGGATCATGGGGGCAGTTTCCCCCATGCTGTTCTCGTGGTAATGAGGGAGTTCTCGTGAGAGCTGATGGTTTTATTTTTTTATTTTTTTATTTTTTTTGAGACAGAGTCTCGCTCTGTCACCCGGGCTGGAGTGCAGTGGCCGGATCTCAGATCACTGCAAGCTCCGCCTCCCGGGTTCACGCCATTCTCCTGCCTCAGCCTCCCGAGTAGCTGGGACTACAGGCGCCCACCACCGCGCCCGGCTAATTTTTTGTATTTTTTAGTAGAGACGGGGTTTCACCGTGTTAACCAGGATGGTCTCGATCTCCTGACCTCGTGATCCGCCCGTCTCGGCCTCCCAAAGTGCTGGGATTACAGGCTTGAGCCACCGCGCCCGGCCGAGCTGATGGTTTTAAATGTGGCACTTCCTTGCCCTGTCTGTCCTGCTGCCACGTAAGACATGCCTTGCCTCCCCTTGGTCTTCTGCCATGATTGTAAGTTTCCTGAGGCCTTTCCAGCCATGCGGAACTGTGAGACAGTTAAACCTCTTTCCTTTATAAATTACCCAGTCTCAGGTAGTGTCTTTATAGCAGTGTGAAAATGGACTAATACAAAAGCTTTTTACACCTTCTTTCCTAGACAATACAATGGTGGGTGAAGAGAAGATGTCTCTAAGAAACCGGCTGTCAAAGTCCAGGGAAAATCCTGAGGAAGATGAAGACCAGAGAAAACCTGCAAAGGAGTCCCTAGAGGCACCTAGTAATGGTGAGGCTTATTTTTTTTTTTTTTTTAGGTGAATTAGTGAAATAGAGAACAAATACAGTGTTATAGATTAAGTATTGCTGTCTCTTTAATTCTTTATTGTAAATAGGTATTGATAGAGTTTTATATGTCTAGTAACAAAGCAATTAGAAAGTACGTCCTTTCTTGTTAATGAATTCAGTGGACATCTATTGGTATCTGCTGTGTTTTAGAGACTATTCATTCAGTCACCTAACCTACCAACAATTGCTGAGGTCCCCCGCTGGATGCTGGTGCTATAGCAGTGATCAGTATGGATTTGTTTGCCATTATGGAGCTCCAAGTTAAGTGAATGAGAAAACCTCCAAAATTATACACATAGTTAGATTTATCACAGTGTAATATTCTTATAATTAACTACTCTCATAATAGATATAATGAGTAAAATGTGAGTAGTTAGCAGGGTGCCTAATCCAGTTCAATACTGAGCTATAAATCTTGGGAGGGGAGTAGTAGTTAGGGAGTTTTATTAGTTCTTGTGTCCACATTTGCTTAATGCCTGACTACGAAGAGGAATACGATAGTCCTTTGTTGTTAAGGTCAAGGTTTATAACTATGAATGATAGACTTGTAAACACAACTCTAATTGATGTCATCTATTGCATCAGGGTATTTTATTTTTGCAGTGACATTTGTAAAGGTTTGATTGCAACAAGGATTTGAAATTTGAGGATTGTTTAGTTAACAAATAGGTGCGGAACTTTCTGAGACAGGTTGTCTTTGGCATTTCATCTCTTTTCATAAAGAAACAGTTTTGTTTTTTTCTACCTAAATTTAATTAAAGTTAAATATCAACAGCTGGATCCCACCAGGAATGTAAATATTGCTGCTTGAGTTGGCATAATGAGGTTTATTGATAGGCTCTTAGCTATATATGACATATTTATATTGCATATAGGCTAGTTTTAGTGTGATATAAAATGTGAGATTTATACAAAGGAGGATGAGCCAATACTGGGGAGAATTCTCCTTCCATGATTTAGGGACTTAGTGATAACCCAGCTTGTTTCCCTTGCCTGCATTTTCACACATTAGAAACTTCATACTTGTTTGTTCCTTCCAGTTCTCGGTACAGAAAAGTTATTTTAATTGAAACTTTCTGTCACTGTATGTGATCATTCTCTTTACGTCCCAAGTTTTTAAAAAGATTCTAAATTCTTCTAATTTCTATTATTTTCAGTGTTCTTTATTGTCCTAGTTCATTAAGTTTTAGTCAAGCCAGGTTTTAGTGCAGGTGTTAAAAATTGAATTGGTTAGCTTAAATCAAGAAGTGTAACCTCTTTGGTTTAATGTAAGTAATGCTAATTTGAAAATGTTTCTTCGCATATTGTAACATTTGTTAACCTTGGGGAGTAAGTGCTTTGGGAGTAATCCCAAAGTTCTGGGATTATGGGCGTGAGCCACCGCGCCCAGGCTGGTCTAGGTGCCCTGTCTTTCTCTCCTTTTTCTTTTCTTCTTTTTTGGAGACAGTTTTGCTCTTGTTGCCCAGAGTAGAGTACAATGGCGCAATATTGGCTCACTGCAACCTCTGCCTCCTGGGTTCAAGCCATTCTCCTGCTTCAGCCTCCCAAGTAGCTGGGATTACAAGCATGCGTCACCACGCGCAGATAATTTTGTATTTTTAGTAGAGATGGGGTTTCTCCATGTTGGTCAGGCTGGTCTCGAACTTTTGACCTTAGATAATCCACCAACCTTAGCCTCCCAAAGTGCTGGAATTACAGGCGTGAGCCACCGTGCCCGGCACTTTTTCTTCCCCTCTTCCTCCTTCTTTGTTTCTTCCCTTTTTCCCCATCCCCTTCTCTTCCTTTTTCCTTCCATTCCTCCTAATTTTTTTTTTTTTTTTTTTTGAGACAGTTTCACTTTGTCGCCTAGGCTGGAGTGGTGCAATCTTGGCTTACTGTGACCTTCACCTCCCAGGCCCAGGTGATCCTCCTGCCTCAGCCTCCCGAGTAGCTGGGATAAAGTCATGTGCCACCACGCCCAGCTAATTTTTGTATTTTAATAGAGTCGGGGCTTCAATATGTTGACCAGGCTGGTCTCGAACTCTGGCAAGTGATCTGGTTGCCCTGACCTCCCAAAGCGCTGGTATTATAGGCATGAGCCACCATGCCAGGTCTCCATTCCTTTTAATTTTTTAGTAATATATTTGCGTACCAATAAAGTCACCATTTTAAAGTTTACAATTCAGTGGTTGCTAATATATTTACAAGGTTGTAGAACCATCACTGCTGCTTAATTCCAAAACATTTTTATCACCCCGGAAAGAAGTCCCATTCCTCTCTTAGCCTCTAGCAACCACTAATATACTTCCTGTCACTTTGGATTTGCTTGATCTGGGCATTTCTTATAAGGGGATTCTTAGAACATGTGGCCTTTGTGTCTGGCTGCTTGAGCTTAGCATAATGTTTTCCATGTTTGTTTGGTTTTTTTATTTGAGGCGGGATCTTGCTCTACTGTCCAGGCTGGAGTGCAGTGGCTGTTCACAGGCATGATTATAGCACATTGCAGCCTCAATCTCCTGGACTCAAGTGATCTTCCTTCCTCAGCCTCCTGAGCAGTGTGTTTGAAGATGTATCAGTACTTCATTTTTTTGTGTGTGTGGCTGAATAATATTTCATTGTGTAGGTATGATACAGTTTGCTTATCTGTCAGTTGATACTTATTTTGGGGGTTATTTACAATGATTGGCTGTTATAAATAACGCTATGAACATTTGTGTAGAAGCTTATGGAATATATGTTTTCAGTTCTCTTGGGTATATACGTAAGAGTTGAGTTGCTGAGTCATGGTAAATGTGTGTTTAACTTTTTGAGGAACTGCTATACTTTTCCAAACCAGCTACTCCTTATGTTCCCACCAGCAATGTATGAGGGTTCCAATTTCTCCACATCCTCACCAAGACTTGTTATTGTCTGTCTTTTGATGATAGCCTTCCAGCCAGCAGATTAATAATCTGGTGTCAGTTAAGCACCTTTGATCTAAATGTAAGACAGTGTACCAGGTTTGTTAATGGGGAGCTTGAAGTTGGTGTGCATGAGATACCCAAATAGAAAACAATCCTTTGTTATAAATAGGAGCTAAGTGAGTTATAGTAACCAAGTAGAGACCGATGGGGTCAGGGGAGCCCTTGCTTTAGAATGAAGGAAAGTCTCACTGAAATAGATTTTGAGTTTGGCCTTTGAGATAAGACTGGGAGAGGGCTTTCAATCCAAAGAGGTATGCGTTTGTAAAGACTTTAAGACAGTACAGTGTTGTGTGTGTGGTGTTTGTTTGCTTTTAGAGAGGATGAGGGGTAGGTAGTACAGATGGATTTGTGGTTGGTTTTCATGGATAGGAATATAGAGCAAATTGGAAAGGCCAGAAGTAAGAAAGAAGATAAGGCTACAACAGCCTCTCAGTACCCAGCCAACTGCCCTGACAGCCGGTGGATAGTGGCCCTTGCTGGGGACCCTCCAGTGGGCCCAGGAGGACAAAAGTGGCTTTAAATTTGACACATGCACATTGAAGCAAGTCAAAGGACTTGATGTGAAGCATAGAAGCAGATAGTGCCAAATAGCAAGCCGTAATTGGTATACATTTGATGAGTGGGGCAGTATTTCCTTCTTTTACTGCTGCTGAGGTGGTGGAAATTAGTTAAATTCATTGTGAAATGGCACACACTGAAGGTATTTGTTAATGAGGGTTCCAGAAGCGTTAGAAGTAGCACCACCATATGCTGACTTAGACCAAGTCAAGGAGTCACAAATGCTAGTGTGACAAGGCAGAGAGGATTGTTGTAGTAGGAAATAATAAAGACATTTCCTTTTCAAAACCAGCACATCTCAACCTTTTTCAGTCAACTCCCTTTAAACCTCTGGCTAAAAACAGTGCCTTGCATACTTACTGTTAAATGAAAGACGACTAGGTTTTCTGGATTTAGAAAGACCACCTTTAATACCTCAAAATGAAGACATCTGTGCAGTTGGCAGTTGTGAGTGAAAACACCGTTGGCCAAAACAGACGGCTGGTCAGAAATGATTGTATACCTGAAAAGAAATGGTCAGTGTTCAATTACTGTAGCATTCTGGATGCTTAATAGGGGCTCTGGTTTTGTTGTAAAGGTGATGTCAGTTCTCAGAAATACCATGTCGACATGTTCTATGTGGTGGCTTGCATCTGTAGTCTGAGCTGCTCGGGAGGACCATTTGAGCCTAGGAGTTGAAGTCCAGCCTAGGCAACATAGTGAGACCCCATCTCTTAAAAAAAAAAAGGTCTTAACTACTGGAAGATTTGCGACTTAAAAAAAAGGACTCGAAGTCTTACTGTATATGTTGTCATTGACTGATGACCTACCTGTGTTAATGATTTTGGACAAATCTTACAGCTTGCCAGTGCTTAGGTTGCCTTTTATGCAAAGTCAAGGATAGCCAATATGAAAGCACTTTCTGCGTGTATGGCACTGTGTTCATTAAGGTATTATCTTATTGGCAGTGCCGCCAACTCTTCTGTCCCAGTTCCTAAGGTAGCTTTTATAATCTCCTGTTGTATATCAACTGAGAATTATAATCTACATGAAATCCTCTAATATTCCTACCAGTAATTACCTCTTGATTTAAAACAAGATAATATGATGTTGTAACAGTTCAGTGGTAATAAGGCAAATTATCTTCTTGCATATATAGTTAGCCTACACAGTTAATACAGACGTAGTGATAAAAGAAAAATAAGCCAAAGTTACTCTAGTTGAGTAATATAGTTCCCAGATGGCTGGGCACGGTGGCTGGCGCCTGTAATCCCAGCACTTTGGGAGGCCGAGGCGGGCGGATCGCTTGAGGTCAGGAGTTCGAGACTAGCCTGACCAACATGATAAAACCCTGTCTCTACTAAAAATACAAAAATCAGCTGGGCGTGGTGGTGGGTGCCTGTAATCCAAGCTACTCAGGAGGCTGAGGCAGTAGAATTGCTTGAACCCGGGAGATGGAGGTTGCAGTGAGCCGAGACCGCGCCACTGCACTCCAGCCTGGGCGACAGAGTAAGACTCTGTCTAAAAAAAAAAAAAAGTTTGGTTTTATTAAACAAATTGCTAAAATGTGAATATAAATTTTTTTAAATTTTAAAGTAATACTCATTGAAAAAATTCAAACACCATAGAAAGTTATTAAGTAATACTTCCTCCCACAAGTAACTTTTTTTTTTTTACATGTGGGATCATATTTAAGATCTCATCTGCAATTTGTTTCTTCTATACTTTGTAAGTCTCAGATATCTTTTCATTTAGTATATGTAATTCTTTTAAATACCTGTGTAGTATTTCTGCTGTACAGATGCTTGGTGGTTTATTTAACTTGTCCCTTATTGATGGAAACTTAGGCTGTTTCCAGAGTTGCAGTATTACAGACAGTGCTACAGAGAGCATTATTGAAACAGCATCATTGCTTACTTATACTGGTGTACCTATAGGATACATTCTTTTTTTTTTGAAACGGAGTCTCCTTCTGTCTCCCAGGCTGGAGTGCAGTGGTGCGATCTCGGCTCACTGCAACCTCCGCCTCCCTGGTTCAAGCGATTCTCCTGTCTCAGCTTCCTGAGTAGCTAGGATTACAGGGGCACGCCACCATGCCTGGCTAATTTTTGTATTTTTAGTAGAGACAGGGTTTCACCATGTTGGTCAGGTTGGTCTCGAACTCCTGACCTAGTGCGCCACCTGCCTCAGCCTCCCAAAGTGCTGGGATTACAGGCGTGATCCACTGTACCCAGACAGGATACATTCTTAAAAGTGAAATTGCTATGTCAAAGGGCTTTTGCATTTAAAATTTAGATATTATCAAATTTCCTTTAAAAAATGTTATGCCACTTTATATTCCTATTTATACTGTTTCACCGCACTCTTTGCAATAATCTTACCAGTCTTTTAAAATTCCCGATTTGATGGGTGAAAGACAGTATACGTATAGCATAAATTTGTTCTCATTAATTTTAAGTGAGGTGTGGAAATTTTTTCGTATTTATTGACCTTTTTTTTTTCTTTAAAAGTCGTGTTCGGCCGGGCGCGGTGGCTCAAGCCTGTAATCCCAGCACTTTGGGAGGCCGAGACGGGCGGATCACGAGGTCAGGAGATCGAGACCATCCTGGCTAACACCGTGAAACCCCGTCTCTACTAAAAAATACAAAAAACTAGCCAGGCGAGGTGGCGGGCGCCTGTAGTCCCAGCTACTCGGGAGGCTGAGGCAGGAGAATGGCGTAAACCTGGGAGGCGGAGCTTGCAGTGAGCTGAGATCCGGCCACTGCACTCCAGCCTGGGCGACAGAGCGAGACTCCGTCTCAAAAAAAAAAAAAAAAAAAAAAAAAGTCGTGTTCGTATCCTTTGCTCACTTTTATTCCTTATCTGGTGGTTATTATTTTCAAGAGCTTTTTCTATATTAAAGAAATTAATCCTTTGATTGTGTACTTTGAATATTTTCTGACTAGTGATTTGTCTTTTGACTTTGCTTATGTATGTATGCTTTGCCATGTTTTGTTTTTATATATCAGATATTCTTTTAATTGGTGTAGTGTTTTTTTTGTTTTGTTTTGTTTTTGTTTTTTGAGATGGAGTCTCGCTCTGTTGCCCAGGCTGGAGTGGAGTGCAATGGCATGATCTTGGCTCACTGCAGCCTCTGCCTCCCGGGTTCAAGCAGTTCTCCTGCCTTAGCCCCCTGAGTAACTGGGATTACAGGCATGTGCCACCATGCCCCACTAATTTTTGTATTTTTGGTAGAGACAGGGTTTCACCACGTCAGCCAGGCTGGTCTCGAACTGCTGACCTCAAGTGATCCACCCACCTCAGCCTCCCAAAGTGCTGGGATTACAGGCATGAGCCACCACGCCTGGCTGCTTATAGGGTTTTTTGATCATGCTTAGAAATCATTCAAGATTATGAAAAAAAAGAAAACACGACTTTTGTTTACTTTTGTGGTGTTTTATAGTGACATATTTGATCCACGTGAAATTTATTTTTGAGTGATGCATTCATCATTGGGGAATCTAAATTTTTAGTTTTCCAAAATGGCTAGCTAGTTGTTTGAACATTAACTATTAAGTCTTTGTTTCTGTATGAACATACACTAATCCACATTTCTAGCTCAGATTCCATTTTTCTGAAGTAGTGCAGACATGTGAGTAGTTGAGAACTTTGTAAAGTTTTCGTGGTCAGTGGAGCAATAGACGATTACAGTTGGATTTTACTATCTTCCCTTTTATTATTAAGATTGAAAAGTGATTGACTCAAGAAATACTTCCAAGCCTAACCATACTATGGACATAAAGGTGATTTTTCAAGTGACTTTTGTATTGCTTTGTGGAGAAGAAAGTGAAGCTGGAATGTAGGTGTTCTAAGACATGGTCAGTAAGAGTTTTTTAGAAAGCAATCAGGATTTAAAAATGAGTTTGAATTTCTAGGCAATAAATTAGTCAGTGCCTACACGTTAGCTAGTTCTGTTCTTGCCACAAGTAGATGAAGATAACATTTGTTAAAAGAACTGAAACTTGAAAATTGGTTATTAGTCACTGATTAGTATTCCTTAGTCATCTTTAGGAGTATAATCACATAGGTTGGCTGGCTTTTTTTTTTTTTTTTTTTTTTAATGCTAGGGGTCAGAAGACATGGATTTCTTCAGGCTCAGTTACTTATTGGCCATGTGACAGTGTACAAGATGTTTAATTTCTTTGAATCTCAGTTTCTTTATTTTAAAAATAGAAATGAGGCCAGATTGGTGGCTCACGCTTATAATCCAAGCACTTTGGGAGGCTGAGGTGGAAGGATTGCTTGAGGCCAGGAGTTTAAGACCAGTCTGGGCAACATAGCAAGACCCCATCTTTACAAAAATAAAAGAAAGTAGGTGGGCATGGTAACATGTGCCTGTAGCCCAAGCTACTCAGGAGGCTGAGGTGGGAGGATTGCTTGAACCCAGGAGTTAGAGGTCACAGTGAGCTGGGATTGCACCACTGCACTCCAGCCTGGGTGACAGAGCAAGACTATATGTTAAAATTTGTAGCAGATTTAACAAGGATGGGGATTTAGAAATTTGGAGGCTGTAATGTCTTCAGGGAAAGAAGAGTTGCAGAAATGGGTGGAAAATATTGGCTAGCAAGAAAGCAAAGATAAGAAGTGTAAACTTCTTTCTCAGAACATTTTGTATTAGAAGGAAAAGTACAGCATGTCATGAGGGTTAAGTGATCTTCAAAAGGACTGGTTTTTTTAGAAAAAATCATTTCTCAAATTTCAGTTATGTTGCCATTATATTACTATTACTATGTAACTTTAAAAAATTCACTTAAAAATTTATTCTCAACCTAAGTAATAAATTGTTAAATCACAGGTTTGATGTTTAGTTACTTATTTTTTTAAAACAAATTTAATATGTAATACTTGATAAGTAAGTGTTAGGGGAACCACAGATTTTATTTTCAATAGCATTGATGACATCCATGTCATAATTTCTGAAACATGATTTTTAAAGAACAAATTGTCTCAGAAATGTAAATGTGGACAATATTATTGACTCAATGGGTTGAACTTTTTGAATAGGGAAAGATCAAGATAATAGTAGTTTGCAGGGTTAGTCTTGAAAAAGAGATGGGCTGCTCTTTCCTCTGACACAGAAATGTTGGAGAAGAGGATGAAAGACAGCGAAAATTAAGAAACATAGAAGACATTTAAGGATTGGTAGCAAAACTGAACAACTAAAAAGTTACTTGGTGGGGCTGGGACTTGAAAATGGAAAAGGTTTCGAAACACTTTTGTGAGGAATGTCACAGAAATTCATCAAGAGGCAAAGACAAAGATTGCATATTTTCATTGCAGGCCTGCCTAAGGCTTGACAGCAGCAGTTTAAAATGGGCCCATTTTCCTAATTTTTTCTGTAGTGCATGGCAATTTGGAGTCAGAAGGCAGATAGCAGGTAATATCTGGAGTCAGCGTGTGGCTTGGTGGGTCCAGGAAATGGGTGGTGGTGATAAGGGACGGATAGAAGTAATGACAGAGTTAGTAAGTCCGTTCTGGTTGAGAAAACTAGAAAACCAAAACAATGACTTCTATCAGAAGAGAAACTGTCTCTTTCCCTGTCTTTCTCTTTAGCGATGAAACCTTCCATAGAAATTCCCCAACAGACTTCTCATGTCTCATGGGCCAGAGTTCGATTACGAGTTATGCTAGCTATCTACCTTTTGCTTCTCCAGTCTTTTCTACCCTACTTTGTTTCCTGGGAGACTAACCTTAAGAACTGCAACAATAGTCTCCAATGCCCTGTGTGGTTCTGGTAGGCTTGGCCAGTGGGGGAACTTCAGGAGATCTAAGAGCAGAGAGTAAGGTGGGTGTGTCTGTAACTAAGTTTCTCTCCCTGGTAGGTAACGATCGCTCCTCTCTAATATTTCTCTCCAAAGAGTTCTCTCCGAGTTCCACTAACCCTTTCCCCACTTTGCCCTTTCTGGCCTCAGGATGGTAACAGCTTTCATGATGTTTATTACTACCCTAGAATTCCATATTATCCTTACCATCCTTTGTTGGTTTTCTTAAACTCTGACCACACACTTACAAAAAGGACCTCTTTAAATTTTTCCCAGTCAGTAAGCTTGAGTGGGTCATCTCTTTGCTACCTGATACTCAGGCCCATTTTTAAGTCAGTTTTTGGCAAAGGCAGTGACATGCATGTCCTTATTTGGGAAGCAACCATCAGTGTTCACCATAGCTGTGTTGTATTATAAAAAATAATGTGTATGTACTTGTCCGTTTTATTTGCCAACCAGATTTACGGTACACTTGGCCGTCTAAGAACAAAGTTGGCAAAGGTGGCTATGTTCATTCTTTTGTGTTTGTAGTACTTTCTCATGCTGCAACAGTGGAGTTGAGTAGTTGTTACATAGTTGCAGACTATACTGCCCTTTATGGAAAAAGCTTTCTGATTCTTGATCTAGAATTACGTTGTTCAATATGGCTGCCACTAGAAGTACACTGTTTAATATAGTCTGGTTGAGCACTTGAAATGTGGCTAGTCTGGACTGAGAAACACTATAGTTGTAATATGTCAGATTTCAGAGACTTACTTGCACCTGTTTCTTTTTACTTTTTTTTTTTTTTTTTTTTGAGACGGAGTCTTGCTCTGTCGCCCAGGCTGGAGTGCAGTGGCCGGATCTCAGCTCACTGTAAGCTCCGCCTCCCAGGTTTACGCCATTCTCCTGCCTCAGCCTCCCGAGTAGCTGGGACTACAGGCGCCCGCCACCTCGCCCGGCTAGTTTTTTTTTTTGTATTTTTAGCAGAGACGGGGTTTCACCGTGTTAGCCAGGATGGTCTCGATCTCCTGACCTCGTGATCCGCCCGTCTCGGCCTCCCAAAGTGCTGGGATTACAGGCATGAGCCACCGCGCCCGGCCTCTTTTTACTTTTTAATGTGGCTCCTGAACATTTTAATATTACGGTGATTCACATTTTATATATATATATATTTTTGTTTTGTTTTGTTTTGTTTTTAGACAGTTTTGCTCTTGTTTCCCAGGCTGGAGTGCAGTGGTGCGATCTCGACTCACCCCAACCTCTGCCTCCCAGGTTCAAGCGATTCTCTTGCCTTAGCCTCCCAGGTAGCCGGGATTATAGGCATGCTCCACCACGCCTGGCTAATTTTGTATTTTTAGTAGAGACGGGGTTTCTCCATGTTGGTCGGGCTGGTCTCCATGTTGGTTAGACCTCATGATCACATGAGGTCACCCGACCTCAGGTGATCCGCCTGCCTCGACCTCCCAAAGTACTGGGATTACAGGTGTGAGCCACCGCACCCAGCCACACATTATATGTTTATAGGACAACACTGATCAGGAATGTAACTGGTGGCCTGGAAAGTAAGTAGATAAACTTCCCTTAGACAAAAGCCTGTTAAATACAGTATTGTCAAGAAAAGAGAGCATGGCATTTAGAGGCATCTGACTGAGCTTCAGGCCTCAGAAAAATCCAACAAGTCTTCATAGCTTCATTCCTTTGCCTGGAATAATGTTTCTAGCATTTGTTCACCATAATTTTTCTTTATTATTTGAGACTCAGTTCAAATATTGACTCCTTTGCAAAAGCCTCCTACACGCCTCATTCTTCCACAGCGCTTCTCTGTATTGTCCTTTTCCCTATTTGTAGTTTTCTCCTGAGATCCTGGAGGGAGGGTTTGCCCTGCATGTATTAGGTGCTCAGTGGGCTTTTACTTAATGCATGAGTACATAAATTGAGTAAATTAGTTACCAGTTTAACAAGCCTGATTATTTGTCTCTTTTCTGCAGTAAATTGACTATCGTAATAGAAGTGTAGGATTGTTAGGGAGAACACTGTGGAAGCAGCCTAGGTAGAAAGGCGCAGCTTGCTGGGGCTGTTGAGTGGGGCCTGATTGCGCTCTACATTTCCGGTTTTGCTAAAGGTATCACTATAATAGTATAGTACAACAGTGGATCACTCTTACTTGTCCTGAAGATTATGTAGGGTAAAGTACATTTTTGTTTTATTTTTTGTAGAGAATGGGAGTCTTGCTTTGTTGCTCAGGCTGGTCTCAAACTCCTGGCTTTAAGTGACCCTCCTGTCTCTGCCTCTATCCTAAGTGCTAGAATAATAATAGGTGTGAGCCAGTATACCTGAAGTCTGGTGTTTTGTTTGTTTGTTTGTTTGTTTTTTTAGGGTGGCAAAGCATTCATAATTTTACAAAAATTTTCATCAAAACTGGTTAAAATAAGATTTTTGACGTGTCAAGGAATAAATTTTAAACATGCCCATTAAATATAGTAGGTTTTAAAAGAGGTAGCATTTATTCATGAAGATAAATATTGCAAGTCTGATTTTTTTTAGAAATCAGAAAGTTAGGGGAAGAATGTTGAATAGTTTTCCTTATGGACTTATGTGGGGTTCTATTAAGTTTCAGATAGCAAATAACTAACTCCTAGTGTTAGCAGTTAGTGTGTTACTAGAGGTAAGGTAGATAATTCAGAAATTACATCACCCTCAGTCCTGGCTTATCATTGTTTCAGGGTCAGTGTTTTAGAACTTGAGAAGCCTTGAGTTGAGTGCTGGTAAATAGTTCTTCAAATCATTGGATGTGGGTGGGGATGGTGGCTCATCCTTGTAATCCCAACAATTTCAGAGGCCAAGGCCTGAGGATTGCTGGAGGCCAGGAATTCAAGACCAGCCTGGGCAACATAGCGAGGCTCTGTCTTTACAAAAATGTTTTTTAAAAAATTAGGTGGGCGTGGTGGCATGTGAGTGTGGTGGCATGTGCCTATAGTCCTAGCTACTTGGGAGGCTGAGGTGGGAGGATCCCTTGAGCCTAGGAGTTCCCGGCCACAGTGAGCTATGATCATGCCATAGCCACTGCCCCCTTGCCTGGGCAACAGAGTGAGAACCTGTCTGAAAAAAAAAAAAAAAAAAACCCAAAAAAACCTGTGGATATTAGCTTTTAGGCATTCTTTTGACTTTTTTTGACATTTTATCTTCATTTATTTATGAAATAGTTTATTTATGAAACCATGGTCTGGTCATAGAACTAAATTAAAAATATATTCATATAACTTACTGAAAAATCAAATGGACATTTGTCTTACCCTTATATTTCTTAATCAGTTACCAATTTGTAAATATCTTAAATTAATCCTCTGCTCTCCATTCTCCTTGCCATTTGCAACATCACTTTTTGTCTGTATTTATTGCATTTCTCTGTTACGTGATCCTTTCCATCTTCCAATATCAGCTCAGTATTTTCCTGCATAAAATTCTTAGTTTCCTCAAAGCCCTTGTTATCATATGACCTCTAATCTGCTTCCCAGTCATCAACTCTGCCACTATCGATAATTGAAGACATTCCGCTGTCTCTTGGCTTCCACTGATGTTAAGTCAGGCACACGTTGTAATTGCAGTACTTGTGTAGTTGATAATTCTTTCTGGGTGCTTTTAGTTTTCTTTAACCCCTGCGTCAGACAGTTTCACTGTGATGTGTCTAAGTAGATGATGATGATGATTATTTCTTTTGAAATGGAGTTTCACTCTTGTTGCCCAGGCTGGAGTGTGATCTCAGCTCACCACAACCTCTGCCTCCCGGGTTCAAGCGATTCTCCTGCCTCATCCTCCCGACTAGCTGGGATTACAGGCATGCACCACCATGCCTGGCTAATTTTGTATTTTTAGTAGAGACAGAGTTTCTCCATGTTAATCAGGCTGGTCTCAAACTCCCGACCTCAGGTGATCCACCTGCCTCAGCTTCCCAAAGTGCTAGGATTGCAGGCGTGAGCTACCACGCCTGGCTCTAAGTAGGTTATTTGTCCTGCTTGGAATTCTTTGACTTTATCCTAGAATTTGTATCTTTCAGTAGTTCTGGCCAATTCTCAGCTATAATCACCTCAAATATTGTCTCTCTTTATAGAGCTCTGATTAGATGCATTTTGTACCTTCTCATTCTTCATGTCTTTTTTCAAGTGACATACTATTAAAAGAAACGTTCAATAGAAGATTAAATTATATTTCTACCATAAAAATAGAGTAATAGGGCGATGAAAATAATATAGAAGAATATGTAATGACAGGGAAAAATGTCTACAATATATTAAGTGAAAAAAGCAGATTATAAAGCAGTATGCATATGAGTTTGTTTTTATGTTTTTATGGTTTGTTTTTAAAGGAAGGGGTTATTAAGCTTTAATTACCCCAAATATGCCTCTAAAGTTCATTTTGGCAAAGTAAATATTTCTGTTCAGTGTATTTTTTCTGGGAAATTGCTTTTATAAATTTGAATGACTTAAATCATCCTTTTTAGGCAAAATATACAATAGCAATTGTCAATGCTGAAATAAAAATACTTAAGCTATTACCATGTAGAGTAAATGAGAAAATACAAATTCTCAATTTTAAAAATTCATCTGCAAATTCATCTCAAAAAAAAAAAAAAAAGAAGTCATTGTCTAGTCCAAGGCCTCTGTTTTCTTCTATATTTTTAGGTGTTTGATCCTTTGTGAGTTAGTTTCTTTTTTTTTTTTTTTTTTTTTTTTTTTTGAGACGGAGTCTCGCTCTGTCGCCCAGGCTGGAGTGCAGTGGCCGGATCTCAGCTCACTGCAAGCTCCGCCTCCCGGGTCCACGCCATTCTCCTGCCTCAGCCTCCCGAGTAGCTGGGACTACAGGCGCCCGCCACCTCGCCTGGCTAGTTTTTTTTGTATTTTTTAGTAGAGACGGGATTTCACGGTGTTAGCCAGGATGGTCTCGATCTCCTGACCTCGTGATCCGCCCGTCTCGGCCTCCCAAAGTGCTGGGATTACAGGTTTGAGCCACCGCGCCCGGCCTGTGAGTTAGTTTCTACATATGGTGTGAGTTCCAGGTCCATATTCATGCTTTTTCATGTGGCTATTCAGTTGTCGCAGCTCTATTTGTTGAAAAGAAGAATCTTTCTGCATTTTTCTTGGCACCTTTGTCGAAAATCAGTTATTAATAATCATAAAGGTGAATGTTTGTTTATTTCTGGACTCTCAGTTCTTTTCCATTGATCATCTATGTGTCTGTCTCTAAAATTGGGAAGTGTGAGTTTTCCAGCTATATTATTTTCTTTTTCATGATTTGTATGACTATTCTGTGTTCTTGAATTTCTATATGATTTTAGGATCAGCTTGTCAATTTCTGCAAAGAAGCCAGGTGAAATTTTGGTGAGGATTGCTTTAAATGTATGGAAGAATTGGGGAGCATTGCCATATTAACAATATTAAATCTTCTAGTCAATGAATATGGGATGTCTTTAGACTTATTTAGTTCAATTTTTATTCCATTTTCTTCATGGCACCTTTTATTTGCATCAGATATTATAAAGTCGATGAATTCACATTTTTTTTTCGTTTTATTTATTTATTTTTTTGAGACAGAGTCTCGCTCTGTTGCCCAAGCTAGAGTGCAGTGGCATGATCTCGGCTCATTGTAGCTTCCACCTCCCAGGTTCAAGCGATTGTCCTGCCTCAGTCTCCCAAGTGTCAGGGACTACAGGCGCACAGCACCACGGCCTGTCAAACTTTTTTTCTTTTTTTTCTTTTTTTTTTTTTTTTTGAGATGGAGTCTCATTCTGTCTCCCAGGCTGGAATGCAGTGGCGCGATCTCATCTCACTGCAACCTCTGCCTCCTGGGTTCAAGCAATTGTCCCTGCCTCAGCCCCCTAAGTAGCTGGGATTATAGGTGCCTGCCACCATGCCTGGATAATTTTTATAGTTTTTAGAGGTAGGGTTTCGCCATGTTGGCCAGGCTGGTCTCGAATTCCTGACCTTAGGTGATCCGCCCGCCTCGGCCTCCCAAAGTGCTGGGATTACAGGCATGAGCCCCCATGCCCAGCCATGAACTCATATTCTTGGACATAATCTTTGTCATCCTTTGTAATCATTTCTGGTTGAGGTATGGCATTTTTCTTTATTCTTGGCACATTAAATATCCTCTGAGACTTTCTTTTGAACCATTGTATTTTTAAAAACATTTATTGTAGAGATGGGGTCTTGCTACATTGCCCAAGATGGCCTCAAACCCCTAGGCTCAACTGATCCTCGCCACTTGGCCTCCCAAAGTGTGAGGATTTCAGGCGTGAGGCATCATGCCTAGCCTGAATCATTATATCTTTATGATCATTCATATTCGCCCTAAGGCTGTATAACATAATGATTTCCTCCATTATAGTCTGCAGAAATTCCAAGTCAGAAGTATTTGTTGTGGGCCGGGCGCGGTGGCTCACGCCTGTAATCCCAGCACTTTGGGAGGCCGAGGCGGGCGGATCACAAGGTCAGGAGATCGAGACCACGGTGAAACCCCGTCTCTACTAAAAATACAAAAAATTAGCCGGGCGCGGTTGTGGGCGCCTGTAGTCCCAGCTACTCGGGAGGCTGAGGCAGGAGAATGGCGTGAACCCGGGAGGCGGAGCTTGCAGTGAACCGAGATCGCGCCACTGCACTCCAGCCTGGGCTGGGCGACAGAGCGAGACTCGTCTCAAAAAAAAAAAAAAAAAAAAAAAAAAAGAAGTATTTGTTGTGGAACTTTCCTCCATCTCTAGTGCAGCTGTGGTTGGCTCCCATTTCCAATTGGCTGTTTGGTTGGACCTCTTCTATGTCTTTTAGCCTCTCTATTATTCTCTGTCACTATTGCTCTGGACTATCTTCTGTATAATTTCCTTTGATCTATATTCCCATTTACTAGTACTCTCTTCAGACATGTTTGATCTACTGTTTAATTTATCCATTGAATTTGAAACTTCAATTTTTTTTGTTTTGAGAAATCTTGTTGGTTTTTTTCAAATCTGTTTGGTTAAATGGTTTCTTGTTCTTGCTTATGTTTTCCTTCTTTTTTTCTTTCCTTTTTTTTTTCGAGACAGCGTCTCACTCTGTTGCCCAGGTTGGAGTGCAGTGGTGTGATCACGCTTACTGCAGGCTCAAATTCTTGGGTTCAAGTGACCCTCCCACCTCAGCCTCCCAGGTAGCTGGGACTACAGGCATGCACCACCATGCCTGGCTTATTTTAAAACTTTTTTTTTTTTTTTTAGAGATGGGGTCTTGCTATGTTGTCCAGGCTGGTCTTGAACTCCTGGCAACAAACAATCCTCCCCACCAGCCTCCTAAAGCACTAGGATTACAAGTGTGCACCCCCACGCCCTGCCTTCCTTTTCTATGTTTTCAAGTTTCACTTTTATTTCCCTTAACATATTAATCATTCTGATCTTTTTTGTCCTAAAAGTAACAATTCCATTATCTTTAGTTTTTCAGCTCTGCATCTCTTGGCTGTTTCTGCTGTTTCCCATTTATTCTGCCTAGTTTCCTAGTATGTTTTATGAAGTTTGACTATTTTGCTTTTTTTTCTTTTTTTCTTTTTTTTGAGACAGTCTCACTCTGTCATCCAGGCTGGCGTGCAGTGGTGCAATATCGGCTCACTGCAACCTCCGCCTCCCAGGTTCAAGCGATTCTCCTTCCTCAGCCTCCCGAGTAGCTGGGACGAGCTTCTCCTTTTTATGGTAACTTTATCTGTTGGAATTCTGTACAGCCTTGATTGATATTGTAATCTTCCAGGGAGGAATTTCACTTGTGTCTGCCAGTAGCCTGGAGACCCAACCTGGATTAGCTTTAGAACATATTTATCTTAGATTTTTCAGACCACGTAGATAGTGTGAGTTTAGATTGCAAATTCTAGTGAGGGGGTTATGATTTCTTGGGGCAAATTTTCCCTCTCTGCACAGCATTGAGTAGAGACAGACACATTTCCTTCTGTTTTGGTTTCTTTCTTAAACACTGAAGTTGTAGCCTTATGTGTGGTCCCTAGCTTTATGTGGCAGTATCCTGTTAGACTTCCCATTTTGGGCAGGCCCTAGACTTTGCCATTTTGTACAGTAGTGTCCTCTGTGTGTACTATTCTACAAAAATACTGTACCCTGTGTTGCTGTCCGTGTAGAAGGTCAAGGTTTCTAGGATTTGGCGAGAATGCTTAGATTTCTCATATGTCCCCTAGAATTCCAGTTTCACTTTCCTTCCTTCCTTCCCTCCCTCCCTCCCTCCCTCCTTCCTTCCTTCCTTCCTTCTTGCCCTCTGGATTTATGCTAGCTTGGCAATAACTTTTACAAGGTTTTCAGTTTTTAATATTTTACCCAGCATCATAGTGGTCTCAATTGTAGAATCTGTTCAGGGAATCTAATTTCCCATGGTGTCAGCATTGGATCTATAGCATTGCATAATTAACATCGTTGTAATTACTGTGTGTACATTTACTCGCTTTGTTCTTTGTATTTTTATGTATAAATTTCCTTCTAGTTATTTTGACCATGCTGTCATGTTTTATGGTCGTACCATAGTTTACGCAGTTACTTTTGTATTTGTTTGTTTTTAACTTTATGATTTAGATAGTGCTACTAGGTAGCTGTATCTGTCAACTTAAAAGTCGTGTTTTTTTCTTCCCGTAGGTCGAATTGACATAAAACAGTTGATAGCAAAGAAGATAAAGTTGACAGCAGAGGCAGAGGCAAGTAACTCCCTCTTCTAGAAACAAAAATGTAGAGTTTTAGATAGAGTTTTGTTTGGTAACATTTTTAATGCTAAATTGCTCAGATAATTATTTAAGCAGTTCATCAGTTGCCATTATCCTGTGGAACAAGAAAATAAGATCGGCTGACTTGTCATCCTGCATAAGGATCCAGATTGCCTTTTTCTCTCCCATCTCTATCACTGGCATTTTCTGGCACTTACCAGCAAATCTTGGTTTTAGTGACCCATGGTTAATAGTTGGTAAGTTGATAGGATTGAATGTCTTTATTAGTGCTTTATGAAAGTATCTGTCATGGTTCACAGTAAATAGCAGCCCTCCAATAAATGTTGAATCTGAATCTAGAAGTAGATTCCCTGTCGAGGAAATAGAAATAACCACTCGAAAAAAAAAATAATGAAATCATTTCAAGTGGGGATAAATAGTTCTACAAACCAGAATTCCTCAGTACCCTCAGGAAATTGTAGAGGGCAAAGAACTTTTTTTTGAAAAAATGTTATGATCCAATACCTGGATGTAAGTTGACTTAATCCAAAGCAAACTCCTGTTTTCCCAAGGAGAAGATCACTTCCAAAATTTATTGGCCAGTTTGACTGTATAAACATCCAGTGATGAAGATGAAGTAGCCCTGTTTATTTAGTTACGTGCATATGTACATATACATTTATAGAATAATCTCAATTTAGAAATATTTTTGTAATCATATTTCATGAAATGTATGCCAGATTATTTAAGCTCACTTTGATGTCAACGTCTTTGTTATTATCAGACCTAGTTTTTCAGTTATCATCCAAGGCCAGGGGCGTAGTATTTGTACTTTCATCTAATTTGTTCGCAGTCAGTACTGTTTGAGTCCAAGGATGATGCTGTCACAGCAAATTTATTAAAGAACATATTTGCTTAACATTAAGAGATCTATGCTGTCCTCCTTCCATCATCCTGTAGGCATATTTGTGATGACTACAATGTAATCCCTTATGGTACTGCTTTATAAAGTAGTACTCAGAAGATTTATTTACTGCACCTGAAATTGTGGGTATAGACTCCTAGTTAGTAGGGTGTTAAACTTTATTTTTCCTAATTCCATTAAGTTACCTGTGTAAGCCTCCAGCACTACAGTGATGAAGGTCATTTCTGGTGAATGTCTTTTCTAATTAGTGCTTTGTTTCTCCATCATAAGAGATTGTTTAATGATTTGTTATGCAACTTCTTATCTGATGACTAATTTATAATTTTGGCTAAGAAAATAAAAATATTTAATGTATAGACACATGCTAGTTTTTTTTTTTTTTTTTTTTTTTTTTTTTTTTTTTTTGAGACATAGTCTCTCTCTGTCACCCTGTCTAGAGTGCAGTGGCACGATCTCGGCTCACTGCAACCTCTACCTCCTGGGTTCAAGCAATGCTCCTGCCTCAGCCTCCCAAGTAGCTGAGACTACAGGCACATGCCACCACACCTGGCTAATTTTTTGTAATTTTTAGTAGAGATGGGGTTTCTTTTATTTTTTTTCAGCCCAGAGGTGTTTTATTTTTCTTTAACCCGTATTATGCCATGAATTTATGGGGAATAGGTTCCAGCAGCTCAGGCTTCTTCCCATTGGTTCTCACAAAGTGTGCTTCTCTGGGTGGAGCAGGCTGGCGCTTCAGTTGAACCCAGGTACCTTTCTCTTTGGCTTCTTTCTTTTTCTGATCATTTTCCTTCACGCGTTTCAGGAAGCTGTCTCGGCTCTTAGAGTGCTTAATGTGCTCAGTATGCACATCAATTCTCTTGGCAAGAATCTTGCCCTTAACTTGTTTGTTTACAACAATGCCAACAGCATGCTGGCTGTGGACAACAATGCCAACAGCATGCTGGGTGTAGACATTGTAGACTCCTTCAGTTTTGCCATGGTAACACTTGTGGGGCATTCCTTTTTGAACAGTACCCATTCCCTTGATGTCTACAACATCGCCTTTCTTATAGATTCACATATACGTGGCCAAAGGAGCAACTCCATGTTTTCTAAAAGGCCTAGAGAGCATACATCGGGTGCCTCTCCTCTTTCCCTTTGTGTTCGACATTTTGGTGAATTACTGGAAGATGGTGGTTCCGGCCTAAAGGGCGAGATGGGGTTTCACTGCATTAGCCAGGATGGTCCCAATCTCCTGACCTCGTGATCCGCCTGCCTCGGCCTCCCAAAGTGCTGGGATTACAGGCATGAGCCACCACACTCGGCCTAAAATAAATTTTGTTTTTGTGGTTTACTAGAGTGTTTCTGACCCTTCTTATTTCTCTAGTCAGGCAGGATACCTACATTTTTGTTATTCCCTTTTCAATTCTTCCTTTGTCCTCTTTTGTTCCTGCCCTTCTTATCAAGATCACAAAACCTTATTATGTTCTATTTGTGAGGGAAAGTTTCAAATAGGTGAAAAGTAAGTCTGTCTCTGCTGTCATTCCTCTATTGAAAAATCTAAAGTGGGAGGAGAACTTTTTCCCATACAGAATCACAAACCCAAAGGCGAGAGGGAGTTTGGGGTAGAAAGTAGAGGTTTTAGGGAAAAGGGGTAGAAAGGGGTGGCAGGAAGAGAGATAATGGGAGGATATTCCAAGGATTTAAGTTAAAACTTTTTAAAGAATATTCTACTTGTCTGCTTTATATATTAATAAGATTATGAAATCTTTTAGCTTGGTCACTTAGGAGGATTAGAAGAAGAAAGTAATGAATGAAGTAAGGGAAAAGCTGAAAGAAAGGCAGACCTTGGTTTAGCTCGTATTAATATGTGTATTGTGCAAGTGACATAAGGGTTGCAGAGTTGTACAAGACTTGTTCCCTGATGTTAAGGGAAGTACTGGCCGGAACAAAGGTAATGGTGTTAGAAAACTTACACTGTACATATTTTAGGGCACTTAATGGGCATCTGTGTCTCTATTGGGGCACAATGGCAAGAAAAAGTTGAAAAATTGAGGCTAGATTATAAAGCATTTTTTCTCAACTTTTATGCCCTCATTCATGTAGCTCTTTCTATCTGAAATTCCTTCTTTCTCCATCCACCAATCAAAATAATGTATATCCTTCAAATTTTAGGTCAAATCTTGCTGTTTCTACAGTTTTCTGAATATTCCAGTTGAAATGATGTCCTCTCTACTCTATATTCCTAACTACTTAGTTTATACCCCTGCTATATACTCTATATGTATTAGACCGTACATTATTCTGAATGAGTCACCAAATGTCATTTGGTGAACTTTAGGTGATTTGACTTAGAAGTTTCAAAATTGTCAATTATTTGCTGTCTAATAAGATTGACTATTTTACCATTGTTTATTAATCGTAATTTTTTTTTTTTTTTTTTTTGAGACAGAGTTTTCACTGTGTTGCCCAGGCTGGAGTGCAGTGATGCAATCTCTGCTCACTGCAACCTCCGCCTCCTGGATTCAAGTGATTCTCCTGCCTAAGCCTCCCCAGCTGCTGGGATTACAGGCATGTGCCACCATGCCTGGCTAATTTTTGTATTTTTAGTAGAGGCGGCCTTTCACCATGTTGGCCAGACTGATATTGAAACTCCTGACCTCAAATGATTCACCTACCTCGGCCTCCCAAAGTGCAGGGATTACAGGCATGAGCCACTGCACCCAGCCAATTGCAATGTTTTTGAACAAGATATAGTAGGACTACTGTTCTGATGTGAAAGTTCAGGATGGCATATAGAGTTTGGAGACAGTCAGAATTGATAGGGAGCTGTTGTAATATTTTAGTATTTTAGACTGAGGAAACAGATAAGCCAGTAGGAGAAGGGAACTATATTTAGAAGTCCTCTTACAGGCTAAGCTTTTATACTACGTACTTTATATACATAATTTTACTTAAATCATCCCATTTATAAGAGATCTCTAATTGCTCACATTTTTTTAGTTGTTGCTTTATTGGTTGACATTTACTAACATGGAAGGACTTGAGATAATAAGTATGTGAACATTGTTCAGAGCCATGAACTTGGTTTGTTTTTTTCACATACTAATTCCTTTTCTGTTGTGGGTTTTTACAAATAATTTTTAAAAACTGAAAGTTAGGAATCTTTCTGGTCATTTGTAATTTGTGTCATGTTCCTCCCGGTTGTCACTTCATCTTTCCTTGATCTTTAAAGTGAGAGCATTGCACTAGTTGTCTCCAAGGTCCCTTTTAGCTCTAAAGGTTTATGTCATAATTGTGTAGCTGACTAAAGCTTTTTCAGAATTCACTGCTTGTTATTGTAAAGGAAATAGTCGATAAATCTCATTGACTGCTGTTTCAGCTTCTCAGAACTAGAGTTGTCAGGTAAAATACAGTATGTCCAATCGAATTTGAATTTCAGATAAACAATGAATACTTTTTTAGTAATCATGCAATATTTGAGACAGACTAAGAAGTTATTTATCTGAAATTTAAATTTAAATATAGTGTCCTATATTATTTGCCAAATTGGGCAACCAGCAAAGAACTCTGAAAAGTTAAATGTGTAGATAGAGGAGCTCTTATTAAGGACAGGCGTGAAGAAGTTCGTCAAGCATTGAGCAAACCTTTTGGTCTAAAGGGAAGAGGGGTGAGGGAAGTGATGACGTGAGTGTGTTGAAATTAGTGGTTTGAACTGACTGAATCTCTTAAGGTCTCTTCAAGGTCTAACATGGTTGTTAAAAAAAGTTTTAAGGATGTACTTTTTATCTAATGCCAATGGGGTCATACAAACTTGTGTAACTCTGATTATGACCTTTTGAAATCGTTAGAATTGTGTTGTAACAAGACTTTAAAAGATCTTAGAACAGTCCAAGGGAGATTCAGATGAGTAAGTCCCAACCAATTTACATTAACAATTTAATTAGCTTTGCTTTTGTTGTTGTTGTTTTTAATAGAGACAAGGTCTCACTATGTTGCCCAGGCTGGTCTCAAACTCCTGAAGGCATAAAAGAAAATATATTCAAATGATATTAATGTATCTCACAGAATCTTAGGAGAAGATGAACATTCAAGCTCTGGAAAGAGTAAGGATTTTAGAAGGAAGAGTTTAGATACTTTAGATATTTCAATATAATAAAGTTTCCACTCACTTTCTTTCAAAGCTCAGAACATCAGATTTATTATAAGAGAGATAATTGAATTTTGGCCAGAAGGACAAGGTCATATAGTATAGCCCTGGCCTGGACATTAGATGCCTGTCTTCGGTTCTGAGAGTAGTTTTCAGAGAAAAATGAATATGTTAGGAAGGGCAAAGGGAATGCCTTTACTAATTGGTGTTTGTTGAACTTTTGTTAACAACTTTATAGAGGGAATGTTAGGTCTCATGTGAATATTAGAAGGATGAAAAAAATTACTTTCTATTTCTACTTCTTAAAAATACATTTTTGGGCTGGGCACATTGGCTCATACCTATAATCCCAGCACTTTGGGAGGCCAAGGTAGGTGGATCACTTGAGTTCATGAGTTTGAGACCAGCCTGGACAACATGGCAAAACCCTGTGTCTACAAAAAAATACAAAAATTAGCTGGGCATTGTTGTGTGTGCCTGTAGTCCTGCTACTCAGGAGGCTGAGGTGAGAAGATCATTTGAGCCCAGGAGGTAGAGGTTGCAATGAACCAAGATGGTGCCACTGCACTCCAGCCTGGGTGATAGAGCCAGACTTTGTCTTAAAAAAAAAAAAAAATTGTAGCAACATATTCTGTTTGCTTCTCATATAGCATTTCAAATATTGTTTTTTCACATCGGTACCTTATGCTATTGTCCAGCAATTAAATGATCAAACTGTGATGAGTAAGAGTCAGGATACAAAAATTAGCTGGGTATGGTGATGCATGCCTATAATCCTAGGTACTGGGGAGGCTGAAGCAGGAGACTCGCTTGAACCCAGGAGGCAGAGGTTGCAGTGAGCCGAGATCATGGCATTGCGCTCCAGCCTGGGAGACAAGGGTGAAACTCTGTCTCAAAAAAATAAATAAATAAAAAGACTCAGGTGTCATGTCTGCAAATAAGAGTTTCTCGCCATGTTTTTTCAGTCATTCAAGTAACACCTTCTAAAAAAGTTTTTGGGTCAGGCATGGTGGCTCACACCTGTAATCCCAGCACTTTGAGAGGTTGAGGCTGGCGGATCACATGAGTTAGAGACCAGCCCAACCAACATGGTGAAACCCCATCTTTACTAAAAATACAAAAAAATGGCCAGGCGCGGTGGCTCAAGCCTGTAATCCCAGCACTTTGGGAGGCCAAGACGGGCGGATCAGGAGGACAGGAGATCGAGACCATCCTGGCTAACATGGTGAAACCCCGTCTCTACTAAAAAATACAAAAAATTAGCCGGGTGAGGTGGCGGACGCCTGTAGTCCCAACTACTCGGGAGGCTGAGGCAGGAGAATGGCGTAAACCTGGGAGGCAGAGCTTGCAGTGAGCTGAGATCTGGCCACTGCTCTCCAGCCTGGGTGACAGAGCGAGACTCCATCTCAAAAAAAAATAAATAAATACAAAAAAATTAACCAGGTCTGGTGGTACATGCCTATAGTCCCAAGTACTCTGGAAGCAGGAGAATCACTTGAACCCAGGAGTTGGAGGTTGCAGTGAGCTGAGATCATACCACTGCACTCCAGCCTGGGTAACAGACCATGACTTCATCTCAAAAAGAAAAAAAAAAAAAGTTTTTGGATGGTGCTTATCTATTGATTTATTGGCCGACTGCTGGAGAGACAAGTCTAAGTATTTTCTGCTCAGAAATCCTTTGATTATTATATAAGTTAAGAATGGGTTTTGCTGTAATAGTGAACAAAATAATAGGGGCTTATACAAAATTAGTAATTTCTTTTTCTCATGTCTGCAATTCAGAGGTAGGAGGTCCATAGCTGGTACTGACTTCATGGTCCTCAAGGACCCTAGTTTGGTTCCTTCTAGTTCCCTACCTCACCATTTGTAATTGCTTGATGGGTTCTTCTTACCCTCAGCACAGACAAAACCAATGGACTGAGACAGTGGTAATGCAGTAGAGAAGGAGTTTAATGCAAAGCTAGCCAAATGGAAGGACGGGAGTTTATTATAGACACCAGCCTCTGAGAACTCAGAGGCTTGGGTTTTTATGGATAAGTTGGCAGGCAGGAGTCTAGGGAATGGATGCTGCTGATTAGTTGGGGTTGAAATCATAGGGGTGTGGAAAACAGTTCTTATGCACAGAGTCAGCCTCTGGGTGGGGGGGGTCACAGGACCGGTCATGGGTTTAGGGGGTAAGCTGGTCAGTTGCCAGAATTCAAAGATCAGAAAAACATCTCAGAAGATGTTCAGGTCCCTCCCATAATCCTAATCTTGTGGCATTTCTTTAGTGTTACAAAGGTGGTTTCAGTTCCCAACGAGGGACTATTACCTCCTTACATCAAAGTTGAACTATGAATTTATCCCAGAGTTAGATTGGCCTCTGCTCAGGAATGAGCGAGGATGGCCAGCCTGTGAGGCTAGAAGCATGATGGAGTCAGACATGCTAGACGTCTCTCACTGTCATAGTCTTTGCAAAGGCAGTTTCACATTCATAGGCTGTGGTCCTCCTCGTTGTCCAAATGGCTCTAGTCGTTTCATCTGAGTTCCAAGTGGCAAAATTGACGGAAGGAAAGGAGTGAAGGTAAGGAACAGGTATCTGCTGTCTGTTAAGGAAATTTTCTGTGGACTTTGACAAACCTTTTCCACCTGTATCTTATTGGCTACCTAGGTGCAAAGAGAGACTGGGAAGTTTATTTATTCTAAGCAGTCATAGAAATCAGGGATTCTGGTACTAAGAAAGGGGTAGGCACTGATAGGGTTGACAGATAACAGTTTCTACTATGGCTGTCTATTTTTCTTTGCTGCCCCAATCTACTGGTCAAATTTCACCTTTTTGCTATGCAAGTGTGGCCATACATTTTTCTGATATTTTCCTTTCTGCCTTTCCTCATTTTATTTAAATGCACAAGTGTAAGAATCTCTAGTCTATTTTGAAGAATTTTGGGAAAGTCAGTTTATTGTGCTTTATGATTTCATCACTTACAAAAGGTAGACAGGTACCTGTCCTGTTGCCCTTGAATGTTTAGCAGTTTGATTTAATGAATGCCTATTTGGTTTCTTTGTCTATCAGGTACTACATTAAGTGCTGGGATTTTAAAGAAATTGTATTTTCTGTTCTCATACTGAGAACACTATATATAAAATGCATGAGCAAGGAGAACAGTGACTTAATTAGATACCTTAAAAATGTTCTTTGGCCAGGCACAGTGGCTCACGCCTATAAACCCAGCGCTTTGGGAGGCCAAGGCAGGCAGATCGTTTGAGGCCAGGAGTTCGAGACCAGCCTTGGAAACATTGTAAAACCCTGTCTCTACTAAAAATACAAAATTAGTTATCAGTTAACAAAAAGATATGGTGTTTAAAATCAGTTGGGTGGGGGGCAGACAGTGAGATGCCAAAAAGCAGTAATATATAGAATTTCAAAGTAAGTGCAATGAAGGAAAAGAATGAGATTCAGTAAGAGAGGAGAATAGAAAGAACTTTAGAGTGAATTATCAGGAGACCTTTTTGAGGAGTCAATTTAGTATAAGTCCTAAGCACTGTATTACCTGTCCCATTGTGTTACTTGTTTTGCTCAGAAAGGTCAGGTTTCTGGTACCATGCCACCAAGATTAAAAGATTCTCTGTGCAAAGACAGGCAGCAAATCAGAGAAATAATTTTTAGACTATCTATAATATGACCTTGTGGAGTTAGACTATAATGTTCTTTAAAACCATTTTTGAAGAAATTGTGATCAAGGGACCTACATTTTTTTTTTAGACACTGAAAATATTATTTACTGATTGGTTTACTTTGTTTTTTTCTTTCAGCATACTTTAAGATTGTTTTATGTCTCTGTACCTTTGAAAGAGTTATTTACCCATAAATGACCCTGACCTTTTTTCATTTCAGTACTCAGTCCAAAGTAATCTTTGCCTGGAAGCCTTTTTAGGTAGAAGAGTTATCTTTCTAAAATGCAAATCTGAACATGTTTATAAATCTTGTACTTAAAATGTCATTGGCTTCCAGATGTCTTTAGGATAAAATAAATTCTTAAAATGGCTTAAAGGTCCATGATCTAGTCCCTACTTGCTTTCCCAGCCTTATCTCTGATCATTATCATTTGTTTCTTTAACTATGTGTTCCAACCATAGGGTCTTTGTATCATGGTTGATCCTTATTCTTGGGATCTTAAAGGTTATCTAATTCAGCTGCTTATTTAATACAAAAGGTTTCCTTAAGCTCTAAAATATAGTTTACTAGATAAGCACCTTTTCTAGTTTCTAGTTAACTGCCTCCTCCCCTCTTCCCCTTCTCCCTTCCTTCCTTCTCTCCATCCATCTGTCATGGTGCGAGGGCTGTCAGAGTCCACTGGCTGCATGAAGTTAATATCAGTAGATATGAGATTGAAAAGATAAGCAAATTAGAAAGCCTCAACATTAACCTCAACATTATTTTCAAGTTACTGATACCAGACATTATTCAGATTTATTAGTGATCACATACTGAGTTCTAATTAACAAGTTTCATGTGATAGAAGGCAGAAGTGGACTGTTTCTTATACTGTATTTCTTAATATTCCCTCTTACAAAGGGAGTAACAATAATAAGCAGTCACTCGTTATTGTCATCACTGCTAGGATCTGTGAAAGGAGGAGATTCAGGAAATGTAAGCATCCACAGAGCAGAGTTCTTTCTTCCTTGTGCCCCGGTGGCAGCACCTTCTATCAACTTTAATTCCTCAGAGAAAGAGGAGAAGGGCATTAGGAAATGAACATTAGGCATGTAATTATAATGCCATGTAAAGGAATGTGGTAGGTTTAGTTACCTGTTAACAATAAAAGCACTAGGCCGGGCGCGGTGGCTCAAGCCTGTAATCTCAGCACTTTGGGAGGCCGAGACGGGTGGATCACGAGGTCAGGAGATCGAGACCATCCTGGCTAACACAGTGAAACCCCGTCTCTACTAAAAAAAAATACAAAAAGCTAACCGGGCGAGGTGGCGGACGCCTGTAGTCCCAGCTACTCGGGAGGCTGAGGCAGGAGAATGGCGTGAACCCGGGAGGCGGAGCTTGCAGTGAGCTGAGCTCCGGCCACTGCACTCCAGCCTGGGCGACAGAACAAGACTCCGTCTAAAAAAAAAAAAAAAAAAAAAACAATAAAAGCACTGAATGATAGGATTTGCTTAAATTACAATTTTCCTTGTACATTGTTTTATTGTTCCTCATAGGTTAGCTCAGACCAAGAGGGAGATGTTGGAACAATGAATACCTGGAGAGTGGTAAATGTGTCAGGTGCTATCCTGTGTGTTTTCAGTTCCAGACCGTGTAATAGTTTCTATCCTGCCAAGCTTTGTTTATAGAATCAAATTGAAAGGGAAAACACCTGTACCACCTAGCCAGTCAGACAGCCTCACATATCTTTTTCTTTGTAGTATCTTTTAACTAGGATATTCCCCTTTTCAAAACACACACACACACACACACACAGTCTTGGCTGGGCACAGTGGCTTACTACACACACACACACACACACACACACACACACACACACACAGAGTCTTGGCTGGGCACAGTGGCTTACTACACACACACACACACACACACAGTCTTGGCTGGGCACAGTGGCTTACTACACACACACACACACACACACACACACAGTCTTGGCTGGGCACAGTGGCTTACCACACACACACACACACACACACACACACAGTCTTGGCTGGGCACAGTGGCTTACCACACACACACACACACACACACAGTCTTGGCTGGGCACAGTGGCTTACCCCACACACACACACACACACACACACACACACAGTCTTGGCTGGGCACAGTGGCTTACTTGAGGCCAGGAGTTTGAGACCAGCCTGGCCAACATGGTGAGACCACATCTCTATTTAAAAAGATAAAAGTTTCAGGCTGGGTGCGGTGGCTCACGCCTGTAATCCCAGCACTTTCAGAGGCTGAGGCGGGTGAATCACCTAAGGTTCGAGACCAGCCTGACCACCATGGAGAAACCCCGTCTCTACTAAAAGTACAAAATTGGCTGCATGTGGTGGTGCATACCTATAATCCTAGCTACTTAGGAGGCTGAGACAGGAGAATTGCTTAAACCTGGGAGACGGAGGTTGCGGTGAGCTAAGATGGTGCTGTTGCTCTCCAGCCTGGGCAGCAAGAGTGAAACTGTCTCCAAAAAAAAAAAAAAAAAAAGTTTCAAGGAAGAACTCACTTTTGTGTCAAGTGGTGAAAGCAGCTAGCTGAATAATATTCAGGACTGTCAACCAAGTAGGAGGTCAGAAGCTCACCCTGTCGTCTGCAACCATGGCGGAGCCAGAGGGGTTCAAAGGGCCTGTGCTATACCAAGGCTCCAGTTCCCTGTAATGCTCCAGACGACCCTGGGCAGTCTATTCTTGAGCCCCTTCATAGTCGCCGTGATTGTCAACTAAAGAAAAGCTTTTTAAGAATTAAAGGTATTATATTTAGAAGTCTTATTGAGAACTGCAGACAGAGCCTACTGCCTGGGAGTAGTCTTATAGGAGGTTTTGTTAGCCTGTTCTGGCACTGTATTTTAGTCTACTGTTTATGTATAGGTGGTGGGGGTTTCACGTATGTAAAATTACGTTTGTTTAGAAGTTAGAGTAGAAATATGTTAAGGTTTGGAGTAAGAGTATATTTGGTTATAGATTATAGAAATATAATTACTGTCATTTTATTTATAGGAAAAGGCAAGGCTTGGGTTATTATCTTTAAGGAATATAGTGACTTAGGCAAGAGATGTGGAGGAGTGTGTGTTTTATTTTGTCTTAAAAGTATTTGGAAAGCTGTGTATCGTCATAGAGTCAAGAACTTTGTGAAATTGTGTTGGCAAGCAGAAATGAGTAAATACGGCTTTTTTGTTTGTTATTTTGTCTCACATATGGATACCTAAACTACTCACATGTGAATGTTACTTCAAGAAAAGAAAATACATGAATTGATCATATTAAAATAGTTACCTTATAAGTACTATTCTCTACCATCTGAGGTGTCAGAGGTTGGGGGTCATAGATGAGGGAGACTGTGAAAGAAATTTACAATACCAGTCTGGGCGCGGTGGCTCATGCCTGTAATCCCAGCACTTTGGGAGGCCAAGGCAGGCGGATCACCTGAGGTCGGGAGTTCGAGACCAGCCTGACCAACATGGAGAAATCCCGTCTCTACTAAAAATACAAAATTAGCCAGGTGTGGTGGCGCATGCCTGTAATCCCAGCCACTCGGGAAGCTGAGGCAGGAGAATCGCTTGAACCCAGGAGGCGGAGGTTACGGTGAGCCAAGATCATGGCATTGCACTCCAGCCTGGGCAACAAGAGAAAAACTCCATCTCAAAAAAAAAAAAGAAAAAAGGAAAAAAAAAAGAACTTAGAATCATGGTAATTATAACGTGGGGATAAGGCACAGTGGCACCTGCCTGTAATTCTAACATTTTGGGAAGCTGAGGTGGGAGGATTGCTTGAGCCCTAGAGTTCAGCCTGGGCAACATATGGAGACCCTATCTCTACAAAAAATAAAATATTTGCCGGGAGTGGTGGTGCACACCTGTGATCATAGCTACTTGGGAGGCTGAGGTATTTTGTTTTATGCTTACAAGGGGTATACATTTTAAAAGGGTATACATCATTATGTTGCTTTTTAGGTAGCTGTTTCTGAAACTTCAAGTCAGATACAGGAATTGATTTTTTGCTTTTACTCTTGTGAACTCACTGTGCCTTTCTTTTGATCCAGCTCTGTTTAAGGGAGCCCTTTAGAGAAATGCTAATGACTCACAAGCATGTATTAGTTCCCCATGTGTTTCTTTGTTTTAAAATTCTAGGAATTGAAGCCATTTTTTATGAAGGAAGTTGGCAGTCACTTTGATGATTTTGTGACCAATCTCATTGAAAAATCAGCATCATTAGATAATGGTGGGTGTGCTCTCACAACCTTTTCTATTCTTGAAGGAGAGAAAAACAACCATAGAGCGAAGTAAGTGTGTGTTATTTTCTTTTAATGCAAACAGTTACTCAGTATAGTTTAGTGGTCAAAATGGACTACAGCAAATATGCTTGAGTTCACACCCTGGTGCCACTTTTTATTGGCTGTGTGTTACATTGGGAAAGTTGTTTAACCGTTTGAAGGAGAGTGGAGTTTTGTCTTTACGTATAAATTATAACATACATGCATACCTCTTTTAAGACTGATGCCTGGCACAGTGGCTCACGCCTGTAACCCCAGCACTTTGGAAGGCCGAGGCAGGTGAATCGCCTGAGGTCAGGAGTTCAAGATTGGCCTGGCCAACATGGTTATTTAACCATATGTCTCTACTAAAAATACAAAAATTAGCCAGGCGTGGTGACGGGCGCCTGTAATTGCTGCTACTCGGGAGGCTGAGGCATGAGGATCACTTGAACCCAGGTGGCGGAGGTTGCAGTGAGCAGAGATTGTGCCACTGCACTCCAGAGAGTCTGTCTCCAAAAAAAAAAAAAAAAAAAACCACACACTGACTAATAAGGTCAGACGTAGTGGCTCACACCCGTAATCTCAGCACTTTGGGAGGGCAAGGTGGGTGGATCACTTGAGGTCAGTAGTTTGAGACCAGGCTGGCCAACATGGTGAAACCCTGTCTCTACCAAAAAATACAACAATTACTGGACGTGGTGATGCACGCCTGTCGTCCTAGCTACTCAGGAGACTGAGGCATGAGAATCGCTTGAACCTGGGAGGCAGAGGTTGTAGTGAGCCAAGATCGCGCCACTGCACTCCAGCCTCGGCGAGAGAGACCCTGTCTCCAAAAAAAAAAAAAAAACAAAAAAAACAAACAAAAAAAACCCAGACTGACTAATAAAACAAGATAGCCAACGCTTGCTGAGTGTTCTACATCATGAATTTATTTAAACCAAACAGTGGTCCTATGAGACAGATAACTGTAACTATCCACATGTTACAGATTAGGAAACTAAAGCACAGAGTACTTAATTAAATGTCCAAAATTACAGAGCAGGGATTTGAACCTAGAGTCTGGCTCTAGAGTCCTTGCTCTTAATCATATCATGACTGGGCACGGTGGCTCATGCCTGTAATCCCAGCACTTTGGGAGGCCAAGGCAGGTGGACCACGAGGTCGGGAGTTCAAGATCAGCCTGGCCAAGATAATGAAACCGTGTCTCTACTAAAAATACAAAAATTAGCTGGGTGCCATGGCAAGTGCCTATAATCCCAGCTACTCGGGAGGCTGAGGCAGGAGAATCACTCCAACCTGTGGGAAGGAGGTTGCAGTGAGCTGAGATCATACCAGTGCACTTCAGCCTGGGCGACAGAGTGAGACTGACTCAAAAAAAAAAGAAAAAAAACCATATCACTGTGTGCCTCTCTATTGCACTGTATACAATACTTGTGATAAAGTACAGTGGCATTAGTATATGCTTTTCTAATTGATGGTTCATCCAGAATAATCAAGTGAAGGCTATCAAAGGCTAATATGTGTTAACTTGCCATTCCATGCTCTTCTCAGTGTTATGCCCCTGTTCGGAGGCATAGACTCATGTTCTGGAGAATAGTTTTGACCAATTATAGTTAAGTGCTGGTGGTAGTACCAAAAGCCCTAAAGAAGATAAGCAAGATGTTAAAATGGGAGTTTTTAGTAACTGCAACAACCTTTAAGGTCAGAAGGCTGCTGCGAGTTGCTGGAAGTACTTTAATATCAGGAAGGGTATGGTAAACATCAGTGCAGTTTCAGAGGACAGATCAATAACAGTATATATGACCTGGAGTAGAGGGTGCTGGGAGGCCTGTCTGTGACCTCAGGGGATCTCTACAAGAAGGAAAAGTGATTGCCAAAGTCCACGGGGGCTGGGTGTGGCGACCTTTCCATTCTCTACAAGAAGGAAAAGTGATTGCCAAAGTCCATAGGGGCTGGGGGTGGCGAACTTTCCGTTCTTAAGAGTTGTGTATGTACCTACCTCACAGCATGGTTCAGAGGGAGTAAATGAAATAACATACATAAAAACTGTAACACAAAATTTGGATCTGTTTTAGCCGGGCATGGTGGCAGGCACCTGTAATCCTAGTAGTGAAAAGGTCATTGGTCAATTAATGTTAGATGGTGTTATTGGTATATTCTCTTGTCTGTGGGATTAGATTTCTTATAATACTTGAAGTACTTATATCTTGTTTTAATTTTCCCTCTTCTCAGGGATTTGAGAGCACCTCCAGAACAAGGAAAGATTTTTATTGCAAGGCGATCTCTCTTAGAGTGAGTATTTTTAGTTGTTTTTAATTAAATGTTTGAATTTTTTTAAAAAGCTATTCTTACAGAATCATTGCTTAGTATATGGATATGTAATGAGTTTGTTCTGTATCTGTATAAATCATTAGTGGGTTTTTTGTTGTATGTTCTCTCTTGCTCCTTTCTGATCTTCTGGTTCTGTGTCTAGTTTCGAAAGAGGAGTTAGGGATACGAATGGTTACCTGGGCTTGGCACTGTGACTCACACCTATAATCCTAGCATTTTGGGAGGCTGAGGCAGGCAGATTGCTTGAGTCCGGGAGTTTGCCAAAGACCAGTTTGGGCAGCATGGCAAGACTCTCTCTACAAAAAATACAGAAAATTAGCCAGGCTTGGTGGTGCATACCTGTAATCCCAGCTACTCAGGAGTCTGAGACAGGAGGATCGCTTGAGCCCAGGAAGATGGAGATTGCAGTGGGCCGAGATTGTGCCACTGCACTCCAGACTGAGCGACAGGTGCAACACCCAGCAACTCCAGCCTGGGTGACAGAGCAAGACTCTCTCAATAAAAAAAGAAGTGTACTTTTCTTTAAAAAGACATCTTATACTTCTCAAAAGTTACTTTCTGTGAGTCAAATTGATGTTTACTACTTCCCCTAGATAAGAAGGCCTGTTTTCTAAGCATGTAATGTGCTGTTTAGTGTTTTCTAAGCATGTAATGTATAGTGTTCAGTGTTCTGTCACACTGTAGTTTGAAGGAATTAATCTTTTAAAATTTACATCTGGGGGAAAACGCAGGTTTTTCACATAAAAGGGAAAAGAAAATTTATTTTAAACATTATAATTAGGATTTTAGTGATAGAATTTATACATGAAAAATAAACAAAATTACACATTAACTAAAAAAAAAAAATTTTAACCAAGGAAATAGAACATGCTTTCTGTGGCTCAGATGAGTTTTTTTTAGACTATGAATACTCTTAGTCCAGAGATTGAGTAGTAGTATATTAGATTACTAAAAGCATTTAGAAGGTTAGCATTATCATTCCAGAAACAAGTTAAAACAAGTTAAAAAACCTGTTTTAGTCAGATATAAAAGATTTATTTAGGAAAAGTCATCTACATTATTGTTACATTCTAAAAGAAAATTAGACCAGTCTTAAATACAAAAGTCAATGAGGAGAAGGTAAAATCTTTGTAAATGGTTGAGGTTTTTTTTTTTTTTTTTTTTTTGAGACGGAGTCTCGCTCTGTCGCCCAGGCTGGAGTGCAGTGGCCGGATCTCGGCTCACTGCAAGCTCTGCCTCCCGGGTTTACGCCATTCTCCTGCCTCAGCCTCCCGAGTAGCTGGGACTACAGGCGCCCGCCACCTCGCCCGGCTAGTTTTTTGTATTTTTTAGTAGAGACGGGGTTTCATCGTGTTAGCCAGGATGGTCTCGATCTCCTGACCTCGTGATCCGCCCGTCTCGGCCTCCCAAAGTGCTGGGATTACAGGCTTGAGCCACCGCGCCCGGCCAAATGGTTGAGTTTTATAGATGTGTAGGGTAGTAGTTGGTTATCATCATCATCATCATGATCAACATTATAGAAATTCATGTCAATTTTAACATTTTGGAAACAGATAGTACTTAATATATATTAAATTTAGGGAGTAGAATGTATGCATAGGATTAAAAAAATTCTTAGCATTTGAAATAGTTTGTTTCCTGTTCCTAGTGAATGGCCTTTGTTTACTTAGAAAACATCCATTTCTGGTAGGTTTTAAAGAATGTAGACCATTCTTTTTTGAGATGTTTTTGGAGAGTGGATTAAGCACCTTCTCAATGGCTTTAAGTTAACTGCTTTAAGAAAAGACTTTACTATATGGTGTTTTAAATTTGAATATAGATTATTAACTTGTTTTGTTTGAACTACATTTACAGTGAGCTGCTTGAAGTGGACCACATCAGAACAATATATCACATGTTTATTGCCCTCCTCATTCTCTTTATCCTGAGCACACTTGTAGTAGATTACATTGATGAAGGAAGGTAAGATAACAAAAAAGATGGCTGGCTAGTTGATGCATGAGAAGTTAGGGGTTTTCACTAAATTTTGGTAAATTGATTAAATTGCTTCAGGAAATCCTAAAGCAGCAGATTTGAGGGTGATATTCCTCTGCCCTGAAAAGTTTAACTGATGAGAAATTAGAAGTTTCATTACTTTTATTTTCAAAATGGTTTATTTGAATAGACCATAATCAGTAGTTTCTAGGTAGTTTTCCCAAATGGGAGAACTTTGTACACAGTTGACTTATGAACAACATGGGTTTGAACTGTGCATGTCCACTTATATGCGGCAGTTTTGCTTTTTCTTTTCTTTTCTTTGTTTTTATTTTTGAGATGGAGTCTCACTCTTGTTGCCCAGGCTGGAGTGCAATGGCGCCATCTCGGCTCACCACAACCTCTGCCCCCTGGGTTCAAGCGATTCTCCTGCCTCAGCCTCCCGAGTAGCTGGGATTACAGTCATGCACCACCACGCCCGGCGCATTTTCTGTTTGTTTTTTTTTTTAGTAGAGACGGGGTTTCTCCATGTCGGTCAGGCTAGTCCCGAACTCCCTACCTCAGGTGATCGCCCGCCTCAGCCTCCCAAAGTGCTGGGATTACAGGCGTGAGCCGCCACATCTGGCTGGAATTTTTTCAATCAATATGTTTAGCACTCTGTATCCATGGGTTCTACATCTGCAAGCAAAGGCAGATTGGGATCTAGAGTATTCCAGGATGTGAAACACACATATAAAAATGGCAGATTTTTCATATCTGTGGGTTCCACGGGGCCAACTGTGGGACTTGAATTTGCATAGATTTTGGTGTCTGCACACTGTCCTGGAACCAGTCCCCTATATATAGGGAGGGATAACTGTGTATGATTGATTAACTTTTTGATTGTCTTTGTTTAAGATGGTTACTTAAAACAAGTAGCTTATTGAAATTGAAGGTTGAAAAATTTGATATTTCTTTTTAATGTGAAAGTCAAATTGTAGGCCAGGCATGATTGCTTATGCCTGTAATCTCAGCACTTTGGGAGGCCAAGGCAGGAGGATCACTTGAGCTCAGGAGTTCGAGACCAGCCTGGGCAACATCTCTGCAAAAAATTTAAAAATTAGCCAGGCATGGTGGCACACATTGGTAGTTCCAGCTACTCAGGAGGATGAGATGGGAGGATCACTTGAGCCAGGGAGGTTGAAGCTGCAGTGGAACTGTGTTTGTGCCACTGCACTCCAGCCTGGGTGACAAAGGAGACCCGATCTCAAAATAAAATTTCAAAACTCAAATTGTAGCTTAAAATTTGTGTGTGGTAATCATGGATTGAATTATGTACTTTTTTTGAAAATTAAATTTGGAGATAATGGTATAGTATATTAACAGATTTTTTAAATTGTACATATTTCTTCTGAAAAATCATCTTTTGTATATAAGAATGATTGCTCTTTGAATATTTTCCATAGGATATTTTAGAGTTTAAAAATTAATGTGAGAATCTAATCTTTCAGAAGTTCAGAGTCCAATTATCTTAGATATCTTAAGTTTGAAGACTGTATTTATCTTAGGACTTTTAGAAAACTTGTTTCTAAAGAACATATATTGTTGACATATATATTGTAAAGCAGATGGTTAGAAGCAGATCTCTAACTAGCAGAACTATTACATCCATGACTTCAGCGTATTAATGTTGTGGTGTTTCATAAGGTTGAAAGTTTGGTGTTTGAAAGTTTTAAATTCTGTGAACTCAGTGTATATTAAAAATTCACCTCTATGTTCTTTTTCTGTACCTTTTCTCCCCAGGCTGGTGCTTGAGTTCAGCCTCCTGTCCTATGCTTTTGGCAAATTTCCTACCGTTGTTTGGACCTGGTGGATCATGTTCCTGTCTACATTTTCAGTTCCCTATTTTCTGTTTCAACGTTGGGCCACTGGCTATAGCAAGAGTTCTCATCCGCTGATCAATTCTCTCTTCCATGGCTTTCTTTTCATGGTCTTCCAGATTGGAATTCTAGGTTTTGGACCAACATACGTTGTGTTAGCATATACACTGCCACCAGCCTCCCGGTTCATCATTATATTCGAGCAGGTAAGGCTTTAAGTGTTACCCAGGGCGATGCTGTTCTCAGCTAAAATAATAATAATGATGATGACATACTGATACTAGTATTTTTAGCTGTATCAGCTTGGATAAATTTTCATGTATTGTTCCTTTTGCCATTATCTATAAAATTGTTAAACTAGAATCTTCTCACCTCTTAAGTTTCATTCTAGCTTCCATGTTCTCTGAATTTTGATAAATAAAATAAATTACGTTGAACTTTTTTTTTTTTTTTTTTTTGGGACAGAATCTCGCTCTGTCACCCAGGCTGGAGTGCAGTGGCACGATCTCGGCTCACTGCAACCCCCGCCTCCCAGGTTCAAGCGATTTTTCAGCCTCAGCCTCCCAAGTGGCTGGGACTACAGGCGCCTGCCACCACACCTGGCTAATTTTTGTATTTTTAGTAGAGACAGGGTTTCACCATATTGGCTAGGCTGGTCTCAAACTCCTGACCTCATGATCTGCCTGCTGTGGCCTCCCAAAGTGCTGGGTTTACAGGTGTGAGCCACTGGGCTTGGCCACATTGAACTATTTTTGATGCATCAAGATTTTGTTCCTGAATACTTTTTGTAAAAGTCATTTAAATTATAAAATATTTTCGTAATTAAAAACTTCACTTTTGAAATGTCAGATTCATTGTTTTGTCATGTAACTATTTCTATCTAAATAAAGGTTTTATTTTGATTTGTTTCTACACTCATCAGGATTTTCTGACTTTATTGGCTATCTGTAATGTGTTTGACTAATGGAAAGGACACTTGCAGGAGACTTTCTTTGAACAGACATCTTTTTCCTCCTGCTTTTGTAGATTCGTTTTGTAATGAAGGCCCACTCATTTGTCAGAGAGAACGTGCCTCGGGTACTAAATTCAGCTAAGGAGAAATCAAGTATGTAATTTCTTTTGTACATTCTTTCTTCCTCCCCTCCCCCCATCCCATTCCCTTCCCTTCTTTCCTTCTTTTCTTCCTTCCTTCCTCCCTGCCTTCTTTCCTTCCTTCCTCCCTGCCTTCTTTCCTCCCTCCCTCCCTTCCTTCCTTTCTTCCTTCCTCTCTCTCTCTTCTTTTGTTTGTGTAATTTCATTAGTTTAAAGGATTATTGACTGGATATTTCACCCTTTGTTGTTTGCTGGGGTGTCACATCATATATTGCAGAGATTGTGTTTTATTTCAAATATATATGATCCATATTGATTTTGAGGACTACTTCATTGTTTCCTGACTATTCCTGCTTTGCCCTTGGACCTACAATTTTAAAAAAATTGATTATCTTTTGTAACTTTGCATTATTTTTATGGAATGTTAATAGCCTCATTACACCTGTGCCTGCCTATTCCTTGCACATTGTTGCTTCACACTCTAGAAGTTATCTCAGTCACAGGAATAACTTGGTTTAGAGAGATTGGTAATAATTCAATTCGTGCAAGAATAAGAAGTCATTTTAGAGGTCAGGAAAAAAGAACATGAGCTGATAAGTCATTTTATTATTCCCTGTTATGTGCTTCCTTGTATCCCCCCCTTTATTTTTGCTGTGAAAAATCAAAGAACCTCTGATCTAACTATAGTTTGCCTTTTCTAGGCACTGTTCCAATACCTACAGTCAACCAATATTTGTACTTCTTATTTGCTCCTACCCTTATCTACCGTGACAGCTATCCCAGGTAATGGTACTATGAAGCAGAAATGTGGTAAGCACCAAAAGTGTGGCATGAGTGAGGTAGGATAGATAAACAGGGGCCAGTTAACATAGGGACATAGAAAATATAGAATGAGTTTTCATTTTCTGTCTGACCTGGGAAGCCTCAAATGGTGAGTAGAGAAGTTTAATTTGGTTATAGTAATTCTTGACAGAAAAATCAAGTATTTCATATGGTCATAAATGATGTTCTGTGTGTAAAACCATTAATTTATTTATTTTATTTTATTTTTTTTCTGAGATGGGAGTCTTGCTCTGTCACCCAGGCTGCAACGTAGCATCCAGTGGTGCTACGTTGGCTCCCTGCAACCTCTGCCCCCTGGGTTCACGTGATTCTCCTGCCTCAGTGTCCCAAGTAGCTGGCATTACAGGTGTGCGCCACCACGCCCAGTTAGTTTTGTTGTATTTTTAGTAGAGATGGGGTTTCACCATATTGGCCAGGCTGGTCTCGAGCTCCTGGTCACTGCCTTCCAAAGTGCTTGGATTACAGGTGTGAGCCACCACGCCTGACTAAGAAACATTAATTGTGAGGGTCTTTATTCAAGTTCAATTACTTTATTTAGAAACCTTATTTTTGTTTCTTTCTTTTTCAGGAATCCCACTGTAAGATGGGGTTATGTCGCTATGCAGTTTGCACAGGTAAGTTTTTGTAACTGTCTATGGTATGTTGATTAGGAGATGGGGATTCATATTTATGATAATAATATAATCTACCTAAATCTAATTGGGAACTAAGAATGCTTTCTGTTGACATTACGCAGTCTTTTAAACTATTTCCAGTATACTAAATGGTGTTTGTTTTGCCAACATCAGAAGTAATTTTCTTTAATAAAAGAATATATTAGGCCAGGCGCAGTGACTCGCGCCTGTAATCCCAGCACTTTGGGCGGCCGAGGTGGGCAGATCACGAGGTCAGGAGTTTGAGACCAGCCTGACCAACATGGTGAAACCCCATCTCTACTAAAAATACAAAAATTAGCCTGGCGTGGTGGCACGTACCTGTAATCTCAGCTACTTGGAAGGCTGAGGCAGGAGAATTGCTTGAACCTGGGATACGGAGGTTACAGTGAGCTGAAATCACGCCACTGTATTCCAGCCTGGGCAACAGAGCAAGACTCCATCTCAAAAAAAAAAAAAAAAAAAAGAGAATATTATTTTATAAAGTAATTCTAGTTGGTAATGTCAGTAAACATTAATTTGCCCCTTCCTGTTTCTCGGGGGAGGTGTATATGTATGTGGGTATGGTCTGACTCTTCCCCATTCCTCCTCCCACCTCCATCAGAATCATTAATCCTGGAAGATCCCATTTTAAATCATTGTCTCAATCAAATGCCCATTTATGAAATAAATTCTTTTGTTAAAAGGGTTTTTTTTTTTTTTTTTAGACAAAGTCCCGCTCTGTCACCTAGGCCGGAGTGCAGTGATGCAATCTTGGCTCACTGCAGCCTCCACCTCCCGAGTTCAAGCGATTCTCCTGCATAAGCCTCCTGAGTAACTGGGATTACAGGTGCCTACCACCACGCCTGGCTAATTTTTGTATTTTTAGTAGAGATAGGGTTTCACCATGTTGGCCAGGCTGGTTTCGAACTCCTGACCTCAAGTCATCAACCTGCCTCAGCCTCCCAAAGTGGTAGGATTACAGGAGTGAGCCACTGTACCCGACCATGTTACGGGTTTTAAGCAGCAGGAAAAACAGGTTCTAAGAGTAAGCTCTTTTAAAAATATCATTTGGTAAAGGGTTAGGAAAAGTGATGGTAGAAACTAGGCTTGAGTAATCTCTCTGAAGGATTATAGCAGTCTTCTATACTAGTGTTAAATGGAATACATATGCGAACGTTACTTTAAGGGTCATATCTGCACTTTCTTTTGGAGAGAAAAACATCGCCTTCCATTTTATTAAGCCATCGTTATTATAATTCTGTCTCTGTTATGTTCCAGGTCTTTGGTTGCTTTTTCTATGTGTACTACATCTTTGAAAGACTTTGTGCCCCCTTGTTTCGGAATATCAAACAGGAGCCCTTCAGCGCTCGTGTTCTGGTCCTATGTGTATTTAACTCCATCTTGCCAGGTAACGTGGGTACTTGTTAATTTGGTAATTAACAAGTGAATTAATGCATAAATTCACGAGGTAAATAGAAAGCTATTGCCTATGAGCACCTTTGGTTTGCCTCCTTTTTCATCTAAACTTCTATACGTCTGTACCCATCTTGACCTCTTTTGCATCTGTTTTATAAATGAAGTATCCTTCTTCCAGTCGCAGGTCAGTCTTTCATCTTCTGGCTTTCACTCAAGTTGTGCCTTCTCTGACAGTGAACAGTCCACATTCATGCTGTGTCTTCCTGTTCACTATTCAGTTCATTGTCATCTTGCTCCTGATTCCACCAAGCCACTTAAATGCCCTTTGTTGAAATTACTAGTAACCTCCATATTCTAATCCAGTGGATGGATTAAGACGTACTTTAACCCTTATCCAAGTTGACCTCCATGAAGCATTGGGTGCTGCTGACCACATTTTGAAATCTCTCTTGTCACTATTTTCTTGCTCTTTTTTTGAAACCGGGTCTCTCTTTGTCACCCAGTCTGAATGCAGTGGTGTGATCATGGCTTACTAGCCTTGACCTCTTGGGCTCAAGTGCTCCTCTCGCCTCAGTAGCTGGGACTACAGGTGCATGCCACCACGCCTGGCTAAGTTTTTATTTTTTGGAGAGACGGGGTCTCCCTGTGTTGCCCAAGCCGTTCTCAAACTCCTGGGCTCAAGTTATCCTCCTGTCTCAGCCTCTCAAAGTGCTGGGGTTACAGGCTTGAGCCACCATGCTTGACCTTTTACCACTATTTCTTATTTTCCTCCTGTCTTTCTGGCCATACCTTGATTTCTTAAATTTATTTATTGTGTTTTTTTTTTTTTTTTTTTTGTCTATTATAAAGATATATGAGTACCTAGTACTATGCCAGGTGCAGAGGACTCAGAAGTGAACAAGACATGTATTATCTTTACACTCTGGGAGTTTTTATAGTTTCCCTTACTTTTCCTCTTTCCTTTACTCATTGAATGTTGGTAATGTTTTGTGTCATCACCTTCCCTTTCTTTTCTTCTCTTGCATTCCTCTTACAGTAACCCTCCCTCACCGGCCCCAAGACTTATTTGAATGAACTCTGTATCTGTCCCTAAAATAGAATATGTGTTACATACTTGAGTGTCTTCCTCACTAGCTGCAAAGTTATTGAGATCAAGGATTGTCTTTTATAGCCAATCACAGTCTCTCTCATATTGTCTGGTACATAGTTGATGCTCTATAAATATATATTTTTTAATAAATGAGTGAAAGAGGTGGACATATAAATGGATATTTTACAATATATTGTAATATGTACTACATAAGTAGGATAAACAAAATGCTTATGGCCTTTGTTTCGTATTAGAGAGAATATTTAATACTGGGTATTGAAAAATAGGTATTTGCCTGGCAGAGAATTGGTGGAAAGGTCATTCTAGGTAGTGGGATGGATGCAAGGGAGTGGAGCATTCTGGAATGGCATAAATCCAGTTGTGGATGATGTTTACAACACTTAAGAGGGTAGAATCATTGGAGATATGTTTAGAATGTTATCTGTGTCACTATGTTAACTGTGTCACTGTTAACGTTTTGGACTGGTTAATTCTTTGTTTGGAGTGGCAGTCTTCTGCATTGTGGCATAATCTGTTTAGCAGCATCCTGGCCTCTAGCAACTGGATACCAGTGGCACAACTCCCTCTCCTCCAATTGTCACAGCACTGGTGCAGTGGCTTGCACCGTAGTCCCAGCTACCCTGGAGGCTAAGGTGGGAGGATCACTTGAGCCCTGTGAGTTGAAGTTCAGCCTGGGCAACATAGTGAGACCCTGTCTCTTAAAAACAAAGTCTCTAGAATTTCAAATGTCCTGTGGGGGAGAGGGGCCAAAGTCTCTCCCCAGTTTTAAACAATTGCTGAAGACGGGGGTATAGGGGCCAGATTTTTAAAGGGCCTTGGGTACCAGGTTAAGCCATATATCTAGGCATTTCTTTTTTTTTTTTTTTTTTTTTTTTTTTTTTTTTTTTTTTTTGAGACGGAGTCTCGCTCTGTCGCCCAGGCTGGAATGCAGTGGCCGGATCTCAGCTCACTGCAAGCTCCGCCTCCTGGGTTCGGGCCATTCTCCTGTCTCAGCCTCCTGAGTAGCTGGGACTACAGGCGCCCGCCACCTCGCCCGGCTAGTTTTTTGTATTTTTTAGTAGAGACGGGGTTTCACCGTGTTAGCCAGGATGGTCTCGATCTCCTGACCTAGTGATCTGCCTGTCTCGGCCTCCCAAAGTGCTGGGATTACAGGCTTGAGCCACCGCGCCCGGCCTAGGCATTTCTTAAAAACAAACTGGGTAGGCTGGGCGTGGTGGCTCACGCCTGTAATCCCAGCACTTTGGGAGGCCGAGCTGGGTGGATCACGAGGTCAGGAGATTGAGACCAGCCTGGTCAACATGGTGAAACCCCGTCTCTACTAAAAATGCAAAAACTTAGTCGTGTGTGGTGGCACGTGCCTGTAATCCCAGCTACTCGAGAGGCTGAGGTAGGAGAATTGCTTGAACCCTGGAGGTGGAGGTTGCAGTGAGCCGAGATCTCTCCATTGCACTCCAGCCTGGGTGACAGAGTGAGACTCTGTCTCAAAAAAAAAAAAAAAAAAAAAAACCCAGACTAGGTAACGTCATTTGTTGAACCCACTTTGAAGGAAGTTACTGTTTTAAAATTAAGATAATTAACTCCAAAAGCATATCATCTCTGGAATGGGTAAACTGGAATAATAACTTATATTTTACAAAATAATACCAGCTAAATAAAATGATGTGATATAATTAGTTGCTTGGCATGTGAGCTATTTGGAAAGACTGTTAATATTGTTAATCTTATTTTTAGGTGTGCTGATTCTCTTCCTTACTTTTTTTGCCTTTTTGCACTGCTGGCTCAATGCCTTTGCTGAGATGTTACGCTTTGGCGACAGGATGTTCTATAAGGTAGTATATACTTAGACTTAGCTTTCTTTTCACATTTTTTTGTCTTCCTCATTATTAAGTATTTCGACATTGTTGGCCAATGTCACCAGCCTTTCACACAAACATTGTGAAATAATTTTCTTTTCTACAAATTTTGCCAATATTCTCTGAAATTCAGTTACAGATATAACTAGCATAACCTTGTGTTTTCTTCTGTCTCTAATGTCTGCTCCCTTATCATAAGCACATGGTTTCTGCTGGATCCTGCGAGGATATATTGGTGATTCCAGTAGGAAACTATTGGTTCAGAGCACACCATGAGACTTCCCTGAGTGTTCATTCATTTGAAATGGACCGTCTAGTTCTGTAGGAGTGACCTCAGCAAATTATTCATTTAAGACAGCTGAGCAGTTCATGAGGGAAATAACTTTTCCCTGTTTTGTTTTGAAAGGTATTAATTTTGCTTCAGATAGTATCCTTATGCTTCTAAAGTTGGAATAAAGCTCTAGAATTAGAGTCAGAATGGCTTATAGCATTCTTTAACCCTACCTAAAGCTCTCTTTCAGTTTGGTTTGTTTTTGGCAACACTCCAAGTCTGCCAACTTCTTTCTCAAACATTAAGTGCGGATTGCAGATTTTAGATAGCTGATCTCATTCATCTGATCTTAAAATTGGGAGCAAGAAATATATATAGGGATACCAGGACTTTGAGGTGACCACCGTCTCACTCTTTGGGTAATTTTGCCATTTCTGGTAACCACCAAACAGCTCTCTAGTGTTAGCACTCTATCTGGTCTTCATGACCATAGAATTTTCTCATGACATTCTAGCAAGGTAAGGGGGGTGGGGCTTACTGATTGCTGTTCAGATGGACATAGACTTAAATGGTTCTGTGTGTTGTGTATGAACCTAGGAACTAAATCTTACATAGTACGAGAATTCATGTCATATTCAACATTAATAACCAAAATGCCTTTGAAGATTTTTCTGTCATCAGCATATGAACCAACAGTTTATCACAGTGTACTTTGGTTTTTCTGTTACATGTGTTCTTTGGGAAAGTCAGGGGGGGTTGCTTTTGGGTGGTGTGTGTGTGTGTGTATAGTTTTATACCTTTACTTTTTCCCTCAGGATTGGTGGAACTCCACGTCATACTCTAACTATTACAGAACCTGGAATGTGGTGGTCCATGACTGGCTATATTACTATGCTTACAAGGACTTTCTCTGGGTAAGCAGCAAGATTTAAGTTAATGTTATTTAAGAAATAGAGATTCTTTTTCAGAAAGTATGAGTATTATACAGATGGAAGAAGTTATATTTAATTGTTCATGAGGAAAGGGTGATAGTATATTTTCAGTTTTCTTTTGAGAAATTTACATGTAGAAACCTGCTTTGAATGGTGCTGCTTAGAAACCACTGTGTACAGTAGTAGGTCTAATACTGTGTCTTTTGCTCTGAATTTTATCTTACGTAACAAAGTGAGAATGCATGGAGGTTGGAGTTGAAATGATCCACCAATAATAGATAGTTTCTTTTTTTTTTTTTTTTTTTTTTTTTTGAGATGGAGTCTCACGCTGTTGCCCAGGCTGGAGTGCAGTGGCGCGATCTCGGCCCACTGCAAGCTCCGCCTCCCGGGTTCATGCCATTCTCCTGCCTCAGCCTCCCGAGTAGCTGGGACTACAGGTGCCCACCACCACGCCCGGCTAGTTTTTTGTATTTTTAGTAGAGATGGGGTTTCACCATGTTAGCCAGGATGGTCTCGATCTCCTGACCTCGTGATCCGCCTGCCTCGGCCTCCCAAAGTGCTGGGATTACAGGCGTGAGCCACCGCGCCCGGCCTAGATAGTTTCTTATGAATCTCATTGCCAACAAATAATCTCCCTATGGTCTTTTTCATTCGTTTTTCTTGGTTGAAGGTGGAGAAACACTTTTTTTTTTTCCCCCACTCTTGTTGCCCAGGCTGAAGTGCAGTGGCATGTTCTCAGCTCACTGCAACCTCCGCCTCCCGGGTTCAAATGATTCTCCTGCCTCAGCCTCCCAAGTAGCTGAGATTACAGGCGCCCACCACCCAGCCCAGCTAATTTTGTAGTTTTAGTGGAGATGGCATTTCTCTATGTTGTTGGTCAGGCTCGTCTGGAACTCCCGACCTCAGGTGATCCACCCACCTCGGCCTCCCCAGAGTGCTGGGGTTACAAGCGTGAGCCACCGTGCCCAGCTGAGAAACACTACAGTGAGAAACACCTTTGTGTGGATTTGTATCTCTCCAATCAGTGACACCTGGCTTTCAGACATTCTTGAGAGCAGAATATACTTAGACTGATGAGATGTAATCTTGAATCTCCTGGTTGATTAATACTGGTATCTGGATTACAGTTTTTATTAAGTGAGGGCACCATTTGGCTTAGTGACAGCATCTTATGGTGGAAATAGCATTGTATTAATATTTGAGTGCTAATTCTGTCATTCAGGTGTAGTTTCACATATGGATAAGGCAAGTCCCTTCTCCTTCTGAAGTCTTAGTTTTGTTATGTGTAAAAATGGAGAGGACACTTGCCCCATCTACCATACAGTGTTACTCTAAAGACTGAAATTCAATATGTTTCATTTATATAGGAAAACTATGTTTTGTCAGTTGTAATAACTTACAAATATAAATTATTGATACTTTTGAAAATAGACTCATATTTGAAAAATAATAAGTATTTGTAAGTATATATGATTTGTAATTATTTTAATAGATTTGGATTAATCCAAGGAGTAGACTTAGAAAGTTAAGTACAAATATAATAGGTACCTTTGGCATATAATTTTACATCCTATATAATTCATGCTTGCTTTAAATTTTTAAAAATTACTTCGTAATGTTTTCCTTTTTCTTTAGTTTTTCTCCAAGAGATTCAAATCTGCTGCCATGTTGGCTGTCTTTGCTGTATCTGCTGTAGTACACGAATATGCCTTGGCTGTTTGCTTGAGCTTTTTCTATCCCGTGCTCTTTGTGCTCTTCATGTTCTTTGGAAGTAAGTATCTTGGTGTGCTGTGAGTACTGGGTACTATGCTAAAAAAGAAAACCAGATAGAAAGGAAACTATAAAATCAATGTAGGAGAACTAGATAGTAGTAGTAACATTTTAAGGTAGTACTTGTTTATCAGATGGTCAGAATATTGACTTTTAATAATTATACACAGCTCTGTCTCAAGATGTTTACACTTTGAAGTAGAGAAATGAACTAGGTAACCTCATGAAGACCATTGATGGCACTGATTTGGTAGGTCATAAAAGTTATCTGTATAAACAGCTTTCCTATTCATAAACATTGTGATTATGCACCCCCTAGAAAACTGACAAGTTTTTGAGTGAGTAGAGAGGGAAAAGTTGGAATATGAATATTCTAATTCCATGAAATATATATACACATGTTCTGAAAACACTGATTTCTTGTAAGTTACTGATTTTAACACTGAAGCTTTATTTTTCTTTATAGAAACAGTGACCAGAATTTAAAAATATATAAACAGTTGTTGTTCACTGTGATTATGCAATGATAACAGCAGATATATCTGAAGCCCCTCATCTTCTGACAAATTATGTTTTGATACCTGTATATTTCTTTCTTTCTTTCTTTTTTTTGAGACAGAGTTTCACTGTCATGACCCAGGCTGGAGAGCAGTGGTACGATCTCAGCTCACTGCAACCTTTGCCTCTCTGCTTCAAGTGATTCTCCTGCCTCAGCCTCCCGAGTGGCTGGAATTACAGGCGCACACCACCACGCCTGGCTAATTTTTGTATTTTTAATAGAGATGGGGTTTCACCGTGTTGGCCAGGCTGGTCTCGAACTTCTGACCTCTGATAACTGTATGTTTGTTGCCTTTCTGTCTTTAGTGGCTTTCAACTTCATTGTCAATGATAGTCGGAAAAAGCCAATTTGGAATGTTATGATGTGGACTTCTCTTTTCTTGGGCAATGGAGTCTTACTCTGCTTTTATTCTCAAGAGTGGTATGCACGTCAGCACTGTCCTCTGAAAAATGTGAGTCACCAATCTGGTTGGAGTGCAAAAGAACCTGTTTATTCTCTGATTGTGAGAGTTGGTGGGCAATGTTGAGGAGGATAGTAGTGGAGATTATGATGAATTAGTGTTAAAGAGAGGGAAATGAGGAGTAAAAGCATTCGTTCATTATCTGATCTTACTGTACTTGAAGTTTTTCCTTTTGTTTAGTTTTCTTCACATTTAACTCTCCTAGTTTTTGGTTTTCTTCTTTTACTGCCTTTTCTTTAGCCCCTTCTAATTTTTTTCTTTTTCTTTTTTCTTTTTTTTTTTTTTGAGACCGAGTCTCACTCTGTCGCCCAGGCTGGAGTGTAGTGGCTCTATCTCAGCTCACTGCAGCCTCCGCCTCCCAGATTGAAGCGATTCTCCTGCCTCAGCCTCCCAAGTAGCTGGGATTGCAGGAGCATGTCACCATGCCCGCTATTTTTTTGTATTTTTAGTAGAGATGGGGTTTCACCATGTTAGCCAGGATGGTCTCGATCTCCTGACCTCATGATCCGCTCACCTCAGCTTCCCAGAGTGCTGGAGGCACCGCGCCCAGCCAGCCGCTTCTAAGTATTCTCCAGGGTTTTCCTAATGCCATGTATGTCCCTACTACCACCACCTAAAACATATCTTCTTTTTTTTTTTTTTTTTTGAGGCAAAGTCTCGCTCTGTCGCCCAGGCTGGAGTGCAGTGGCCGGATCTCAGCTCACTGCAAGCTCTGCCTCCTGGGTTTATGCCATTCTCCTGCCTCAGTCTCCCAAGTGGCTGGGCCTACAGACACCCGCCACCTTGCCCGGCTAGTTTTTTATATTTTTTAATAGAGATGGGGTTTCACCGTGTTAGCCAGGATGGTCTCCATCTCCTAACCTCGTGATCTGCCCGTCTCGGCCTCCCAAAGTGCTGGGATTACAGGCTTGAGCCTCCGCGCCTGGCCTCTTTTTTTTTTTTTTTTTTTACTTCCTTCTAAATAAACTCTTGGACAACACTGAGATGCCTTCCATTACTCTTGATTCTATTTTTGTTTTTGGTTTTGGGTAATTATATTCAGGTTTCATTTATTCTTAGGACTTTAGTTTTTAGCTATACATGGGTACAGATTTTAGGAGGATGGCTTTTTTTTTTAAGAATTTTATTTTCAAGTAACATAGTATAGGATATAGACTTAGGAATTTTCTAGCAAACACTGGTTAATTTAATTGATGTGATCTGGTTAATTAAATCTATTAGCACTAGCTGAAAGTACTGCTTATAGTTATGGATTGATGGAAACACCCTAAGAAGTAGGATTGCCAGGCTTTTTGTGTATATAGGGCATGTCCTGTTTTTAATAATTTTGTCCTGCCTCCTGTATGGGGTTTCTTAGAACACCCCAAATGTCCTATATTCTGCCTTTTTCAGTAAATTACAAAAAAATATGACAGATAGAGCTATTTGTCTCAAGTTTATCTAGGCATCCTGTACTTACATTTGCTAAATTTGGTGGCCCTACTACTAAGTCATTCAATCCCTACAACCTTCCAGGTTTGGAGGAGATGCCTTCTTGATATATTTCCTGGGTATTTCTCATAGGCATCTGTAACTGAAGATGTCCATAATGAAATCAGTTTCCTCTCCAAAGCTTCCCCTCTTTCTGTGTATCCCATGTCTGTTAGGCTGCCTCAACTCCCCCTCTTTATTTCATACTGATCTCCTTTGTTCATCTGAAGTAATTGCTCTCGACTGTCCCTGGTCACCTGGATTCCACATATCAGATTTTATTCTCCTATCAAAATCCAATTTGGATGCCACATCTTCCATGATGATTTTTCAAATGCCTGCTTCCCTCTCTTTCCTATTTCTGAACTTTTGTAGTGCTTCATTTGCTCCTCCTTTCGATAGTTCAGTAATTTTAAACCTTGTATTAGTCATTTATATATATATATTTGTCGTCCTTAACCACCATTTAGATTTTAAGGTACTAAAATAGGGCTGTGCTAAAATAAAAGATACAGAAAGAAATAGTGCCTATTTAGAAACTGGTCAAAGTCCACACAATTGTGTATAGTTTACTGGACTTTAAAAGCTTTATGTGAAGCATCTAAATTGAATAAATCTGTGTTATAGATAAAAGTACTGAACATCTTTTGAATTAGTGAGCTGCTTATACCTTGAGGGTTATTGAAATGGTGGGAGGCATTTTAGAGATGTACAATGTATCATATTAACATCCCCTGTCTACCTCCACACCTCCTCTACTCTGTACACAAATAAATTATTTTTCCATTCTTATTTTTCCCCACTGCAGCCCACATTTTTGGATTATGTCCGGCCACGTTCCTGGACTTGTCGTTACGTGTTTTAGAAGCTTGGACTTTGTTTCCTCCTTGTCACTGAAGATTGAGTATTCTCCCTGATTTGGAGCCAGCTGTTTCCAGTTGCTACTGAAGTTATCTGTGTTATTTGAACCACTCCAGGCTTTACAGATGACTCACTACTCCATTCTTAGGTCACTTGAAGCAAAACTGTTGGAAGTTCACTGGAGTCCTGTACACTTAAGCAGAGCAGAACTTTTTTTGTGGGGCTGGGTCGAGGGAGAAGGCAGACTAATAGCTGAAGTAATGACAGATTGTTGCTGGGTCATATCAGCTTTATCCCTTGGTAATTATATCTGTTTTGTTTCTTGACTCCGTCCAATCAGAGAATAAACATCATTGTTTCTTGGCCACTGAATTAGCCAAAACGCTTAGGAAGAAATCACTTAAATACCTCTGGCTTAGAATTTTTTTCATGCACACTGTTGGAATGTATGCTAATTAAACATGCAATTGGGGAAGAAAAAATGTAGAACGATTTTTGCTATTTCTAGTAGAAAAAAAAGTCTGATTTCCAAAGATAATGTTATACAGCCTATTTTGTAATTTTTTTGAAAAAAGTTCAATTTTCCTGTTTTTACCTTGTTTTCTCTATAGATCATGATTTCTGTGAAGCAAAAAGATGCCTTTACCATGAATTCTTGAGTTTACATCAATAATACTGTATATTAAGGGGATCAGAAGTAGGAAGGAAAAAATAAGAGATAGCAGAGGAAAAAGAAAAACATTTCCTCTTATAACTTCCGAAGTAATTTGTAAAAAAGATTTGTAGAGTCAATCATGTGTTTAAATTATTTTATCACAAACTTAACATGGATGATATTCCTTTTTAACTTTATGGTAATAACTTCTTTGAAGTTATTTAGAAATATCCTTTGGAACAATTATTTTATTGCCTAATAAATACTGACTTTATCTTGAATTATTTTGCAGACTAGTGAGTCTGTAACATAAGTATTAATCACTTCCACTCATATTAAAGTGATCATTAAGGATCCAGAAGCTGGCTTCTGTGTTTGCTCAGTTATTATACTTTTAACTGTAGTAGGTTTTTAGGTGGAATAAATTAATACGTGATTGGTTTCAAGGAAATGTACTCTTATTATGTAATACTTTCATTTTATAAGATGCCCATTTCTAATACCATGTGTGTAGAAATTATTTGTATGTATGAGGTATGATTGTAAAGATTGAGCATTGGAAGAGGTATCAGAGACCATGTAGTTCAACTTTCCACTCAAAGTAAGATTTACGAATTATTTAAATGATTGTTGTTACTTGGAACAGCCACTTGAGAGGCTCTCTTGGTATTGTTTGGAATTGTTTTAAAGTCAGTTTGAGTCTCACAAGAAGGTAAGTAGAATTTCTTAATAGTCACAACTTAATTTGAACCACAAGTATCTGGCTTAATCATGTATCTTATTCACAATACAACTGATGAGTTTAGGTAATTTTCAAACATTAAATCCAACTTCAGTGGACACAAATACACCTCAAAGGAGGTTATTTTTAAAAAAGTATTCTGCATGTTCCCGCAGTAATGTTCTGCACAACAGTATTGTAATTGTAATGGAATCATAATCTCCTAACTAGTTTGCTTTAATATGGCTTGTAATTCTTGACATTTTTCTTAAAATTAAAATGAATCAGTCTCTTGAATTTATAACTGCATTTTAAATATATTGGGAACAGATTGCTCTAAGGCCTGGTTATGAGCAAGCCAATCTTTTGAATCTAAAGAATGGAATTCTTAGGTTTATATTTCTGTTAAGAAATACTATAAATATGACTCTTATGAGAAGACTTTGTTGCTCTGTAGTGTTTCTGAATACTATATTTGTTGGATTGATCAAGGCTATTTTTCAAAAAGCTCTCTGCTTCCTGTTTGTTTGTTTGTTTGTTTGTTTTTAGATGGAGTCTTGCTCTGTTGCCCAGGCTGGAGTGCAATGGCATGATCTCGGCTCACTACAACCTCTGCCTCCCTGCTTCAAGCGATTCTCCTGCCTCAGCCTCCTGTGTAGCTGGGATTACAGGCCCATGATACCACGCCCAGCTAATTTTTGTATTTTTAGTAGAGACGGGGTTTCACCATGTTGGTCAGGCTGGTCTCAAACTCCTGACCTTGTGATCTGCCCGCCTCAGCCTCCCAAAGTGCTAGGAATACAGGCGTTAGCCACCGTGCCTGGCTTCTGTTTCCTGTTATTAGTGATTTTTCTGCCCAAGATTGCGACAACAAATATGTAGCACTATACACTGTTTAGAATGCTGAGACTGCTCTAAGAAACTTTCAAAAACAGTAGCACTTCAAGGAATGCTCACTTTCTGTGAAAGAAACTGGTTTGATAGCCATAATCTTATTGCTAGCTGCTTTTTTTTTTTTTTTTTTGAGACGGAGTCTCGCTCTGTCGCCCAGGCTGGAGTGCAGTGGCCGGGTCTCAGCTCACTGCAAGCTCCGCCTCCCGGGTTCATGCCATTCTCCTGCCTCAGCCTCCGGAGTAGCTGGGACTACAGGTGCCCGCCACCTCGCCCGGCTAGTTTTTCGTATTTTTAGTATAGACGGGGTTTCACCATGTTAGCCAGGATGGTCTCGATCTCCTGACCTTGTGATCCGCCCGTCTCGGCCTCCCAAAGTGCTGGGATTACAGGCTTGAGCCACCATGCCCGGCATGCTAGCTGCTTTTAGCAAAAGTCTTTTCTTGAAACCACCCCCATACTCTTTAAAGAAATAAAAACTAAAATATCTTGTTAATGTTTCGGGAAGATTTATTTTAAAGTAATAAGCTTAAAGCTTTTGTGTCTGTAAGATGTAATGATAGTAACTGTTATTTTGGGCATATTAACCAACAGAACAACTATGTAGTATATATTTCACTTTCTCATTAGATCTCTAACTTGACCTTCTAGTACCTTTATGTATGAGGATAAATTTGTTAGATCCTTTTATTCTCAATCTTGAATAATGATGCAAAATGGAGTTTTGTTTTGTTTGTTGGTAGATTCATGTACTAAAACTGTCCAGGTAAAGTCGCTTTCCTCATGTTAGAATTTAATTAGAAAACTGAGGCTGTCCTAATTTTTTTTTTTTTTTTTTTTTTTTTTTTTTTTTTTGGAGACAGAGTCTTGCTTTGTCGCCCAGGCCAGTTTTTTTTTCTCTTATACAGATGGGGTTTCACCATGTTGCCCAGGCTGGTCTCAAACTCCTGGACTCAAGGGATCTATTTGCCTCAGCCTCTCAAAGTGCTGGGATTATAGTTGTGAACCATAGCTCCTGGCTCCTGGCTCCAGAATCAATATTTTAATGGAAGATAGCTCATACTTTTTGTTTTTGTTTTTGTTTTGGTTTTTTTTTTTGTTTTTTTGTTTTTTTGTTTTTTTGTTTTTTTTGAGACGGAGTCTTGCTCGGTCACCCAGGCTGGAGTGCAGAGGCGCAGTGTCGGCTGGCTACAAGCTCCGCCTCCTGGGTTCACTCCATTCTCCCACCTCAGCCTCCTGAATAGCTGGGACTACAGGCAGCTGCCACTACGACCGGCTGCTTTTAAAAATATTTTTAGTAGAGACGGGGTTTCACCTGTGTAGCCAGGATGGTCTCAATCTCCTGACCTCGTGATCCACCCACCTCAGCCTCCCAAAGTGCTGGGATTACAGGCGTGAGCCACCGCGCCCGGCTTTGTTTTTGTTTTTGTTTTTAAAGAGACAGGGCCTCACTCTGTCGCCCAGGCTGGAGGGTAGTAGCGTGATCATAGCTCGCTGCAGTCTCAAACTGCTGGACTCAAATAGTGCTCTGAAGTACCTAGAACTACAAGTGCCTACCACCACACCCAGCTAATTGATTTGTTTTTTTGTAGAGGTGGGGTCTCACCATGTTGCCCAGGCTTGTCTCCAACTCCTCACCTCAAGCAAACCTCCCACTGCTGAAAGCTTTGGGATTACAGGCATGAGCCACCAGGCCAGGCCCATACTTTTGTTAATAAAGTTTCAGTGACTTGCTTACTAATACTATGCAAAATTTCATGTAATTTATGTAGCACTACATAACCCATGCTACATATGGTATGTATACATACACTAAACATACAAAGGTCTGTTCTGGGTATTGTTTTATGTATCTTATCTCAGGGCTTTATGCCTCTGAAATGGAGGGAACTGGACATAAATGTTCTGAGGAATAAAGTGTTGGTTTGTTTTTTGAGACGGAGTCTTGCTCTGTCACCAGGCTGGAGTGCAGTGGTGTGATCTCGGCTCACTGCAACCTCTGCCTCCTCGGTTCAAGCAGTTCTGCCTCAGCCTCCCGAGTAGCTGGCATTCCAGGTGCCTGCCACCATGCCCGGCTAATTTTTGTATTTTTAGTTGAGATGGGGTTTTACCATGATGGTCAGGCTGGTCTCGAACTCCTGACCTCATGATCCGCCAGCGTCAGCCTCCCAGAGTGCTGGGATTACAGGCATGAGCCATGCACCTGGCCAAAGTGAATGTTTTGGGTGAAGTTTATATAAGGATTTGACTTTTTTTTTTTTAATCATTATTAAAGTTTCTATCAGGTAATACAGTGTTGGGGCCCTTTTGTTTTGTTTTGTTTTGTTTTGTTTTTTGAGACGGAGTCTTGCTCTGTTGCTGGGGTGCAGTGGCCGGATCTCAGCTCACTACAAGCTCCGCCTCCTGGGTTCAGGCCATTCTCCTGCCTCAGCCTCCCGAGTAGCTGGGACTACAGGCGCCCGCCGCCTCACCCGGCTAGTTTTTTGTATTTTTTAGTAGAGAAGGGGTTTCACCATTTTAGCCAGGATGGTCTCGATCTCCTGACCTCGTGATCCGCCCGTCTCGGCCTCCCAAAGTGCTAGGATTACAGGCTTGAGCCACCGTGCCCGGCCGGGGCCCTTTGTTGAAATAAAGTTACATATAGCAGGTGTAGTGGCTCATGCCTTTAATCCCAATACTTTGGGAGGCCAAGGCAGGACAATTGCTTGAGCCCAGAAGTTTGAGACCAGCCTGGGCAACATCGCAAAACCCTGTCACTACAAAAAATACAAAAATTAGCCAGGCGTGATGGTGCACGCCTGTAGTCCCAGCTACTCAATCGGCTGTGGTGGGAAGATAGCTTCAAGCCAGGAGATGGAGGCTTCAGTGACTTGTGACCTGTGATCACACCATTTTATTCCTCAAAACATTTATGTCCCAGTTCCCTCCATTTCAGAGCCGTGGGCAACAGAGTGAGACCCTGTATTAAAAAAAAAAAAAAAAAAAAAAAAAAACTTACATATAAGCCCGGTTTAAAGAGAGGATAACATGCAACTACCGTAGTTGAAACAGAGTGTATCACTTCTTTCCCACCCTAAATTTAATGCCTAGTTTGAAAGTCAGTAGACAATAATAAAGTTGATAAGTTTTAGGTTGGTAGGAAAACTATATAATCTATATAGTGTACTAAATCCTTATATGTTTTTGGTAAAATATAAAGACTTTAACAGCTAATTTGGACTTGAGAAAATGGGTTAATTTCACGAGTGCATATCACTTTTGACTATATTAGTCAAGCATATTATTAAAGTTTAAAAAACTAAAACTTACTCTGTACTTTTTTTTTTCCTAAGTGCTCTCTTCCTTATTTCTACATGACTACATTCACATTTCTGCTGTCAATAAGCCCTAATGGAGTGATAAACTTTAAGCTAGTAGATACTGCACCATGCTTTGTGGTGGTGGTTGCTTAATGAAATGGTAGCTGTACTTCCTGTTTGTTTTTAAATACCTTTGAAGCAGACAGTTCATGCACCCCATCATTTAGAGATGCAGTTTGAATTTCCATGGGCAAAGGTGCCAGTTTTGGATTGGGAAAGGAGCTGAAGCCCCAGTCAAGACTCTGCCAATTGGGGTAGTGCAGCAGATTCCTGTGTCTGTATCTTTCCAGTGTGTGTGTTAATCCATAGTGTTCTGAGCAGCGGAAGGGTCATGTAAATCTGAAGTTGTTATTAAAGGTTTTTCTATAGTTAAAGATGTCTTTTCTGATTCATTCTTGTAGGTTATTTTCCTGAATTCCTATTCCCGTCTCCCCCTGCAAGTCCTTGTCTGATCACTAGTACCAATACTTTGTTTAGTATGAGTTGTATTAGCATTAACTTAAACATTTTTAAATTTAAAAATATACAAAAACGGCAAAATACTGCACATGCGAATGTGGTAAATATATTTGGAAGAAACCTAGTTTATTTTTTATTTTTTTGTATCTTTGAGACAGAGTCTCATTCTGTTGCCCAGGCTGGAGTACAGTGGTGTGATCTCAGCTTACTGCAACCTCCGCCTCCTAGGTTCAAGCGATTCTCCTGCCTCAGCCTCCCCAGCAGCTGGGATTACAGGCACGCATCACCATGTCTGGCTAATTTTTGTATTTTTTAGTAGAGACGGAGTTTCACCATATTGCCCAGGCTGGTCTTGAACTCCTGACCTCAGGTCATTCGCCTGCCTCGGCTTCCCAAAGTGCTGGGATTACAGACATGAGCCACTGCACTCGGCCAGAAACCAAGTCTGTTTTAAAAGCAACTTCAAGTGTATTCAGTATTAACTCTATGGTTCATGTTCATAAATGCTGTTCATCTTGATAACAGGCAACTTTATATGCTGAATATAGCCAAAAGAGAAGGCAAACAACTGACCAGGACTTTCTTGTCCAGGCTAATGAAGGGGACTGTGTTAAAGGTTACCAATCAATTGTGGGGCCCAATTGTGACTTCGTACTTGCCTCAAGAAAAGCAGTGACGGTGATTCTTCTGCTGCCTCTCTTTCTTGAGGCCGTTATTTGTTGCTTAATTCCTTTTGCTCTTGGCCTTTTAAAACCTGTGAAGGGGCCGGGCGCGGTGGCTCATGCCTGTAATCCCAGCACTGGGAGGCTGAGGCAGGTGGATTTCTTGAGGTTGGGTGTTCGAGACCAGCCTGGCCAACATGGTGATGCTTTCTTAGATACCTTCACAGGTTTTTGTTTTGTTTTTGAGACGGAGTCTCACTCTGTCACCCAGGCTGGCGTGCAGAAGCATGATCTCGGCTCACTGTAACCTCCGCCTCCTGGATTCAAGCAATTCTCATGCCTCAGCTTCCTGAGTAGTTGGAATTACAGGCGCCGGCCACCATGCCCACCTAATTTTTGTATTTTTAATAGAGACAGAGTTTCACCATGTCAGCCAGTATGGTCTTGAACTCCTGACCTCAAGTGATCAACCCGCCTCAGCCTGCCAAAGTACTGGGATTACAGGCATGAGCCACTGCACCCAGCCAAATTTCTCTTCTTTATAAATTACCCAGTCCCAGGTATTCTGTTATGGCAGCTCAGACGAAGACACCCTTTCTCCAAAGAATCTACTCATAATAGGAGCCTATTATGAGGAATACTTGACATTGCAACATTTTGTTGGTGGAAGCACATATGATAGCAACAGTCAAGGAATACTGTCTAGTTACTCTTGATGACCTAGCTATACCCACCTGGCTCTGCAATGCCAAAGGAGTGGGAAGGGGGAAATCCTCTCAGAAGTTAATTCTGCCCCTGTTTCTTGGACCCAGTGGCTGTTGTTCATTGCTGCTAGAAGCAAAGCAATAGTGTTGGAATTTTTTCTGATGAATTTATGAAAGCTTAGAGTTTTGTCACTTTAGGCTTGGATGGCTATCATTTGAACTCAACCAAATTCATGCATCTGATTTATAAAACATATAAGTTGGTAAAGTTACTATGAGAAATCACTCAGAGTAGCATACTCAAGGTTGGCATAATCATTGAATTTGCTCTCTGTAGAAGCCCGACTTAGTACACAATGAGAAAGATGAATTGATTTTCACAGACTGCATAATCGTTTGTCAGATACTGTGCTATGTATGCACTGAAGACATATGAACAAGACAAAAGCATATTTCTTCCTGTAGGCATGCCCATGTGTGAATTGAATGATAAAGTCAGACATCATTCAATTTTAGGGATGCCCTTCTTGTGTGGAAGCAATACTAGAAGCTACTCTTTCCCTTGGAAAGTGTTTGGCTGAGTAATGCCTAGATTTCCTTTTCAGTGTCTGCTTTTAAAAGTTGCTAATTGGAGGCCCCGTGTGGTGGCTCACACCTGTGATCCCAGCACTTTGGGAGGCCGAGGTGGGCTTATCACTTGAGGTCAGGAGTTTGAGACCAGCCTGGCCAACATGGTGAAACCCCATGTCTACTACAAATATAAAAATTAGCAGGGCATGGTGGCACGTGCCTGTAATCCCAGCTATTCGGGAGGCTGAGGCAGGAGAATTGCTTGAATCTGGGAGGCGGTGAGCCTAGGTTGCACCACTGCACTCCAGCCTGAGTGACAGAGTGTCAAAAATAATAAGAAAAAAAAGAAAGTTTCTAATTGGTACCTTCTTTTTTTAGCTACATTACATACAAATACTGGCCCACTTCCCCTGCAGATTCCTTTAGGGAGCTTTGCATGTTCTAAGTGCCTGCAAATGTGTGTATAAATCCCTGCCCATGCACTTCGAAAATGAATTGATAGGCCAGGCGTAGTGGCTCATGCCTGTATTCCCACCGCTTTGGGAGGCCAAAGCGGGCAGATCACCTGAGGTCAGGAGTGCAAGACAAGCCTGGCCAATGTGGTGAAATCCCCTCTCTACTAAAAATACAAAAAATAGCTGGGCATGGTGGCGGGTGCCTGTAATCCCAGCTATTCAGGAGGCCGAGGCTCCAGAGAATCGTTTGAACCCAGGAGGCAGAGGTTGCAGTAAGCCAAAATCACACCACTGCACTCCAGCCTGGTGGACAGCGAGACTCCATCTCAAAAAAAAAAAAAAAAATTGACTCTGACCATCACTTTTACACGTTTTGAGGTTTTCTGTTTAGGAAGATTCTTACCTACTCAGCTTACATTTTGCTGTGGTATTTTCCATCAAAGACCTTAATAGTATTACTCCATTTTAAGATTCTCTTGGTATAATTAAAAATTAGGAGAGGAGTTACCCTATGAGTAGCAACTGTATTTTTTGATAGTGATAGTACTGTTTTTGTTTATGCCTCATCTATTCAACTTTTTTTGTTTTGTTTTGTAGAGATGGGGTCTTGCCGTGTTGTCCAAGCTGGTCTCAAATTCCTGGCCTCAAGCCATCCTCTAGCCTAAGCCTCTCAAAGTGCTGGGATTACTCAGGCATGAGCCACCACACCCAGCCACTCATCCAACCTTTTTTTTTTTTTTTTTTTTTTCTGAGAGGGAGTTTCACTCTTGTCGCCCAGACTGGAATGTGATGGCGCTGCAACCTCCACCTCCCGGCTTCAAGCGATTCTCCTGTCTCAACCTCCCGAGTAGCTGGGACTACATGCATGTGCCACCACGCCGGGCTAATTTTTGTATTTGGTATTTGTATTTGGTAGAGAGACAGGGTTTCACCATGTTGATCAGGCTGGTCTCTGACATCAAATGATCCACCCACCTCAGCCTCCCAAAGTGCTGGGATTACAGACATGAGCCACCACGCCCTGCCTTATCCATTCAACTTTAACACAGGCCTTTGCTGAGAGCTTCAGACCCATGTATTAATGTATAATCAAATAGTTACTTCTCATTTCCACCCAGATATCTCAGTCTTACTGCAAACTTAACATATCCACAAGTCCTAAACGGATCCTTCTCCAAAGTCCTCCTCCAAATCTGGTCTTCCTCCTTTGTTTCCAGTCTCAGTAAATCATATTGTTACAGGAAAGGGGGTTCAGGGCGAGTCCACAGTGCAAAGCAAGTTCATTAGGAAAATAAAGGAATAAATAATGACTACTCCATAGAGCAGCCCTGAGGGTTGCTGGTTACACATTTTTATGGTTCTTTCTTGATATGCTAAACAAAGGGGTGGATTATTCATTCCTCCCCTTTTTAGACCTTATAGGGTAACTTCCTGACATTCCCATGGTATTTGTAAACTGTCATGGCGCTGGTGGGAGGATAGCAGTGAGGACAACCAGAGGTCACTCTCGTGGCCATCTAGTTTTTGGTGGGTTTTAGCCAGCTTCTTTACTGCGACCTGTTTTATCGCAAGGTCTTTATGACCTGCTATCTAATCCTGTGATTTAGAATGCCTTAACCATCTGGGAATGCAGCCAAGTAGGTTTCAGCCTTATTTTACCCAGCTCCTATTCAAGATGGAGTTGCTGTGGTTCAAACTCCTCTGACATTATGTATGATCACCATACCACAGCACAATTCTGTCAACACAAAAGAGAACTGTCCAACCGATTTTCATGTTTGTCCAGGCATTGTAGTTGGTGCTAAGGAATATGGTTATTGAATAAGATAGTTTTCTGCCCGTCTGGAAGCAACTAGACGCTGGGCTTCTCCCGGCAGTTCATTATTTGGCACTAAATCTCTGCCTTAATATGAAATTATGCCATGGCCGTGCGCGGTGGCTCATGCCTGTAATCCCAGCACTTTGGGAGGCCGAAGCGGGAGGATCACCTGAGGTCGGGAGTTCCAGACCAGCCTGACCAACGTGGAGAAACCCCGTCTCTACTAAAAATGATGGTATTCTTTCCTGAGGTCAGGTTTTTACGCCAGACGCCCCGACAATTATGCCTGAGCTGGTTCCACCTAACTTCAATCCTCCTTCCCGGCCCCAAGGGGGTGAAAAATCTGGACCCAGGAGGCCTTCCTTGTGCTCTGAAGGGAGGCCTTTAAGGGTCCAAGGAAGACGTGACCGAATGTAAAGCACCGAACGGCTTACCCAGTAAGGGACCCAGAGTTTATTAACCAACATCCCCCCTGAGTCTGGTTTTTAGAAAAATACGCAAAATGTCCAGGCGCGGGGGCTCATGCCTATAACCCCAGCACTTTGGGAGGCCGAGGCGGGCGCATCACGAGGTCAGGAGTTTGAGACCAGCCTGGCCAACATGATGAAACCCCATCTCTACTAAAAATACAAAAATTAGCCGGGCATGGTGTACCGCGCCTGTAGTCCCAGCTACTCAGGAGGCTGAGGCAGGAGAATCGCTTGAACCCGGGAGGTGGAGGTTGCAGTGAGCCGAGATCGCACCACTGCACTCCAGCCTGGGCAACAGAGCGAGACTCCGTCTCAAAACAAAACAAAACAAAACAAAAACAAAAACAAAAACAAAATACAAAATTAGCCGGGCATGGTGGCGTGTGCCTGTAATCCCAGCTACTTGGGAGGCTGAGGCAGGAGAATTGCTTGAACCCAGGAGATGGAGGTTGCAGTGAGCTGAGATCGCGCCATTGAACTCCAGCCTGGGCGACAAGAGCGAAACTCCGTCTCAGGAAAAAGGAAAAAGGACGGAAGGCAGGAAAGAATGAAGGAAAAAGAAAGAAAAATATGCAAAGCAACAAAAAAGAGACCTAGAAAGATGGAAACAACTCTTAGAAGACCCTTGCTTGAACCCGCGTGCATCACTGGCTACAGGTGTAGACCCCTCGGGCTAACCCCCTCGGCGCCTGCGCACTGGCCTGGCCCGCAGCAGGAAGCCCCGGGGTGAGACACTTTCGGATTCCGTGACAACGGCCGGATTAAACGTTTTTCTTCTTTGCTACTGAACCTATGCTGCTATTTAGAACACAAGAAACTCCGAGAGGCTGTAGGGATTGTCTTAGCTGTCTGCCTCCTCCGCCGGCACCGCTGAAGCCAGCCCCTATCGAGGGCGCTAAACCTCGGGGTCCTGGGTTTCTATGACGACAAACAGGCGTTCCAGCAAAGGAGGTAGTGACCGGATGCTGGCGGGGTACGCAATGTGTGGGTAGGATAGCGGGTGTCCCTTTCCAGTCATTTTTAACCAAGAAACAGTGCGAGGCCTGCCCAACTCCCGAGTTTGTGGAACTGGCGCGCGAGAACGCTGCCTGTGGGGAAGGTTGGGGTCCCCAGCCGAGCTGCCTGCAGCGAGTGTCGCCCACCAGGGGTGCCGGCGGTCTGCGGGTCCGCCAAGCGGGTCTTTCCTGCCCTGCTCCCTGACCCTGACCTGACGGTCCACTAAGGCCTCTCAGTCGCAACAGATAACCCCAGAACATAGAGGTGGCCCCGAAGAAGGAAAACCATGCTAGATGAATTCTAAACTACGATCTGAACCTAAATACTCAATGGGTGTCATCTTTTTTCTTTCTTTTTTTCTTTTTTCCTCTCCCTGCAGGATTATGTGGCAGCCTGCAAGTAGTCCCAGTGCGGCGCTGATTTGTGTCTAAATTAGCTTTCCGGAGGACTATTTCAAATTAGTAAAGAGATAGGAGGCATTGTCTATTATGTCTCTCCCGAAAACGCCCTCCACCCCGCTAAACTCTGCATCAACGTCTGAGAACAAAAAGTTAGTGTCTGTAGCCACGGAAGGGACGAGAGGTAAACTTCGATGATTCTGAAGTCATAAACAGTCATGGCCGTAAGACAGAAATCACCTTCCATTCACCGGTTTTTTAAATCTGATACTCAGAATACCTTGACTGGCTACATTTTTCTAACAAGCTTGCTTAAATAAAGCAAGAAGTCATTCCTTTTACTGTATTTTGAGTCAGAGTCCTGTTTCACTACTCCATCTAAATACTGTTTATAATTTTTTTCAAATGTTGATTTATATATGGTTTTAAATTCACCCTATTTTAAATATCAATAGTTGTATTTTTTTTTGGTTCCTGGTCTTTGGTTTTAAGGAACTTTGAAAAAGTAATAGTGAGGTTAGGCGCGGTAGCTCACGCCTGTCATCCCAGCACTTTGGGAGGCCGAGGTGGGCCGATCACTTGAGGTCAGGAGTTCGAGACCAGCCTGGACAATATAATGAAACCCCGTCACTACTAGAAATACCATAATTAGCCGAGCATGGTGGCTCTCACCTGTAGTCCCAGCTTACTCCGGAGGCTGAGGCAGGAGAATTGCTTGAACCCAGGAGGTGAGGTTGCAGTGAGCCATGATTGTGCCGTTGCATTCCAGTCCGGGAGACAGAGCAAGACTCCATCTCAAAATAAATAAATAGGCCGGGCGCGGTGGCTCACGCCTGTATCCCATTTGGGAGGCCGAGGCTGGCGGATCACGAGGTCAAGAGATTGAGACCATCCTGGCCAACATGGTGAAACCCTGTTTACTAAAAATATAAAAATTAGCCAGGCTTGGTGGTGCGCCCCTGTAGAGCTACTCAGGAGGCTGAGGCAGGAGAGAATCACTTGAACCCGGGAGGCGGAGGTTGCAGTGAGCCGAGATTGCACCACTGCACTCCAGCCTGGGGACAGAACGAGACTCCGTCTCAAATTACGAGGTCAGGAGTTTGAGACCAGCCTGAACAACATGATGAAACCCTGTCTCTACTAAAAATACAAAAATTAGCCAGGTGTGGTGGCACGCGCCTGTAATCCCAGCTACTTAGGAGGTTGATGCAGGAGAATTGTTTGAACCCAGGAGGCAGAGGTTGCAGTGAGCCAAGATCTTGCCACTGCACTCCAGCCTGGGCAACAGAGGTAGAGTCAGTCTCAAATAAATAAAACAAACAATAAAAAGCAATAGCAGAGATAAGAAAAACGCAATTTAGTACAACGTGGCAATTTGTATTAGCTTTTAGTAATTTTTCTAAATTAGAGTAATTCCTTAAGATTTTCATTCATATGCGAATCTGTACTAGAGTCAGCTAGTGTTATCCTTACCCCCTGTTCTGTTAAAGCTTTTCACATCTCACCTGCCCCTTGTACTAAAGCCCCAAGCCCCACCCAACTTTTTTTTTTTTCTGTTTCTTTTGATCTCAAGCTCCTGGGAGATTTGGTAATGTAGACTCTAACAACTTTTGACAGTAATCAAAGCATGATGCCTCCTTATAGAAATAAACGTAAACCATACCGTGTTAGGGGCATAGATTAAGAATAATAAAAACTCAACTCTACCTGACTTCATAGGAGGGCTTTTCCTATATATAAGCCCAACTACGTGCCTGTATTACTCCCCTGCCCTAGTCAAGCAGGGTAGAACACTCTTTTTACAGTTCCCATTCCACAGATTTGTCAGCTCAGATTGTTCCACTCTCATTTGCAACAATCCCAGTTCCATTTTTACTTTGAAGCCCAACCCAGATCCTTTCCACTCTATAAATGCCTGGATTTAATGCAATTATTCTCACCTTTGAATTCATGTAAGAAAAAAATTACTAAATAATTTAAGAGCTTGCGGGGAGAGAGTTGTGATTTTCATATGAAAGGGAAGATAGACATTCATTCCTATCTTCTTAAGGCTCACCCAGTTATCTGAGCAAGTGAAATGAGTTTAGTTTTCAACTTTGAATTGAGAATCATGCAGGTTCATCTTAGTACCTGAGTTTTTGAAACTGTGATGTAATGTGAGTAGGGTAGGCAAGATGAGTGTTATTTTCCTTGACTAGATGATGTTCACTGTTTTAAATATTATTTGTTACTATCCTTGTCAAATAGAAGCAATGTTTCTACCTGTTAGAAACAAATAGATGGGATTGATGAGGCAGTCTGAGAAGCTCCATCTAGCTTAAAAAAATATATATATAGTAAGAGCTTTTGTTTTCCACTACTTACTTAGGACTTCCTGAGCTAAAGGAGAAAAAAAACATGGTGGATCGTTCAAAACCCCTTCCTACTTCCCTTCTGAATGAGTTCATTCCTAAAGAAGTTCTTCTTTCTCTGACCTATGCGGCCAATGCTGGTCCTTGTCCTGAAAACTTACTGCCTCCTAAGAAAATTAAAACCCCGAAGGTTTGTATGTACATATGTAGAGTAATGGGGAACATTATTTTTTGGGAATCTGATTATTCTTTAAGTATTTATTGTGCACATATTATATATTCCAGATAGCCTTAAAAATTTTAAGATTGATTGATTGAGACAGGGTCTTACTACTGTGGCCCAGGCTGGAGCGTAGTGGCCTGATCATTGCGCACTGCAGCCTTGACTACCCTGGCTCAGGTGATCCTCCCACCTCAGCTTCCTGAGTAGCTGGGACTACAGGTCTGTGCCACTACGCCTGGCTAATTTTTGAATTTTTTGTAGATCCGGAGTTTCGCCATGTTGCCTATACTGGTCTCAAATTCCTGGGCTCAAGCAATCCACCTGCCTTAGCCTCCCAAAGTGCTGGAATTTCAAGAGTGAGCCAACATGACTGGCCTTAAGAAAATTTTTTAGGCTGGGTGCGGTGGCTCACGTATGTAATCCCAGAACTTTGGGAGGCTGAGGTGGGCATATCACGAGGTCAGGAGATCAAGACCATCCTGGCCAACATGGTGAAACCCCGTCTTTACTAGAAATACAAAAATTAGGCCGGACGCAGTGGCTCACACCTGTAATCCCAGCACTTTGGGAGGCTGAGGTGGGCAGATGACGAGGTCAGGAGATTGAGACCATCCTGGCTAAAATGTTGAAACCCCGTCTCTATTACAAATACAAAAAATTAGCCGGGCGAGGTGGCGGGCGCCTGTAGTCCCAGCTACTCGGGAGGCTGAGGCAGGAGAATGGCGAGAACCCGGGAGGAAGAGTTTGTAGTGAGCCGAGATCGCGCCACTGCACTCCAGCCTGGGCGACAGAGCAAGACTCCCCCTCAAAAAAAAAAACAAAAACAAAAGCAAAAACAAAACACAAAAATTAGCTGGGCATGGTGGCACGTGCCTATAGTCCCCGCTACTCGGGAGGCTGAGGCAGGAGAATCACTTGAACCCAGGAGGCAGAGGTTGCTGTAAGTCGAAGTTGTGTCATTGCCCTCCAGCCTGGACGACAGAGCGAGACTCTGTCTCCAAAAAAAAAAAAAAAAAAAATTTAAAGTAATTTCTTAGATTGAAAACTCCAGTCTTTTGTATAAATTGTTTCCAAGGCTTGAGTATTTCCACTGACCTGTTTTTATGTGGATTTACTAAAATGATTATTACTACCCTTAATGTTTTTCACTCACTATAGAATTATTCTAGTTTTAGTCTTTATGTTATTTAATAAGAATTCTGCTCTTTTTTCCTTAGAGTACCCAAGTGCCCTTAATGTAAATACAGTACTTACTCAAAACTATTAATAAATTTTATTTGATTAGATTGCCCTCTGCTGGATATTCATGTGTATTTGCTTTTTCCCAGGGCACTCTTCCACGTCTTGTAGACCATGTCTGGCATCACCCTGTTCGAAGGAATAAATTCAAATACCTGATTGACCATCCCGTCTCCCTCACGGGAGCTGGAAGGTAAAGAAGGAAGATAGTAGGGTAGATGCTGATAAATAGAGTTGATTTTCTCATTTGGTATGATTACCTTGGGAGGGGTAGCATTAGAAAAATCACTGAATCATAGATGATGAAATTTACAGTATGTTTGAATCAGAATACAATCCAGAAGGGCCAAAGACCACCTTTTTGTGTATGATTATTATCAGTAGGATGGAAATAGGTGCTGGCTTTACATACTTTTGGTTTAAATTTGTTTTTTGCATGCCTTTGTATACTTGTCCCTATACTCTCCTATTCCCTGTTGTACCCTAGTAAAAGGGACAAGATCCAACAGGCAGAATGCCTTTAGTGCCCCTTTTATCTGTGTGTATATCTTCCTTGTGGACATCTTTAGAAGAAAGAACTAGGTAACAGCTTCATGATGTGGAAAACCTTGAAAAACAAAAGCTTAATTTCTGTATCTCTCCAAAGGGAGCCCTTCATCTTTACACTATTTCAGATCAAGTCAGCAAATACTATTTGTTTTTGTCTCATTCCTACAAATATTCTAAATGTCAACATTTTCCCCATGAAGATTGAGACCTGCTGGTTTTCTATGTATTGTCCACTTACCAATTTACTGCATGCATGTCCCCTCACTTAAATGTCACTTCTTCTGAAAGAAATGTTTACACTTAACATACTTGAGTAGGTTATTTTGTCTTTCTGAAGTCCCATTTTCTCATATGTAAAAAGGGAATAATAGACTTGCCCAGTTTTGTGTGCCTCCCATGGATATTGAAAAGCACAAATAAGATAATGGATGCAAGAGCACTTGTAAAACCATAACGTACTATTTAAGTATAGGTGCTATTACTCAGCTATGCTTCAGTGCAAGAAAAACTGGTAGAAACTTGTGCTATTGACTTTTATGTCCTGAGGGTTTATATTTTATTCTATGCCTCCAGATCATGGTTATAATTATTAGTAGCAATAATTAGTATTATGAGTTGTTTGAAGTACTTTGAAAATTAATTAGCTGTATCTCAATGTGGCAATAAGCTGACATTATAGTTTTAACGTCGGCCAGGTGCAGTGGCTCATTCCTGTAATCCCAGCACTTTGGGAGGCCGAGGTGGGCGGATCACTTGAGGTCAGGAGTTCAAGACTAGCCTGGGCAACATGGTGAAACCCTGTCACTACAAAAAATACAAAAATTAGAGAGGCATGGTGGCGCACACTTGTAATCCCAGCTACTCAGGAGGCTGATGCAGGACAATTGCTTGAACCCGGCAGGTGGAGATTGCAGTGAGCCGAAATGATGCCATTGCACTCCAGCCTGGGTGATCCAGTGAGACTCCCTCTCAAAACAAAACAAAACAAAACAAAAAATAAAGTTTTAATGTCAAATGACTCTGAGTTGGAGTTTTTTAAGTGTGAAGTCAGGTTGACAGGATAATGCTCCCTCAACCCCACTAAAACATTTTCACTCTAATCTCAGAACCTGTGAATATATACCTAACCTGGCAAAAGGGACTTTGCAGAAATGATGAAAGTTAAGGACATTGAGATGGATAGATTATCCTAGATTGTCAGGGTGGGCCCAACCTGACACCTGAATCTTTAAAAGTGGAAAAGGAAGGTGGTCAAGTGGGTCAGAGATGAGAAAGGAAGAGGACAGATTTGAAGTGTGAAAGGAGTTCAGCCTGCCATTGCTGGCTTTGAAGATGGAGGAAGGGGAAAAGCAGTCAATAAATGAATTTGGCTATAGAAGCTAGGAATTCTGATGACAGCTCAGCCACCAACTATCAAGGAAACAGGGATCGCAGTCTTACAACTTTAAGGAATTGAATTCTGTTAACAATCCAAATGAGCATGGAAATGGATCTTCCTCTAGAGCATCCAGAAAGAAACACAGCCCTGCCAACGCCTTGATTTTAGCCCTTGGAGACCCTGTTGGACTTCTGACCTATGGAGCAGTAAAATAATAAATTTGTGCTGTTTAAGATGCTAAATTTGTGGTAATTTGTTATGGCACCAATAGAAAACTAATGCACTAATGCACAACTAATCATGTTCATAATGAGATAACTTGTCCAGCAACCTCAATCACCCAGAACCCAGCAGTAAAATATAAACAACAAAGCAAGTATTCTCTGAGTAATATTTTTCAACAACTCTTTCAGCAGAGTTCAGTGCAGAAAATAAATCAGTCTAGATATTTTAAGCAGGAAAGAATCAAATGCAGAACATTGGGTATTTACAAAATTGTTGGAAGGGCTAAAGGAGCTGGTATGAACTCCCAGAACAGGGTGAAATGGACAACTTCAGATAAAAGACATTTTATATATACACATAACTCAACCAATGATGATTTGCAGAAAAGTTTGAATTATGAACTCAGTTTAATAATCTGGGGGCTGAAGAACGAGTTGGAGGATTTCTTAAAGTCAAATAAATAAAATCCAGTTATTATGTTATGGTTAAGAATCAAAGTTGGTTTTTTTTGTTGTTTGTTTTTGTTTTTAAATAAAAATAGATTTTCCAGAAGGGTGGAAGCTGGTGTTTTACCACAGAATTTTATGAAGAAACAAAGCATATCTCTAATTATTATTATTATTATTTTTGAGAGACGAAGTTTCACGCTTGTTGCTCAGGCTGGAGTGCAATGGCACGATCTCGGCTTACCACAACCTCTGCCTCCCGGGTTCAAGTGATTCTCCTGCCTCAGCTTCCCGAGTAGCTGGGATTACAGGCATGCGCCACCATGCCCAGCTAATTTTGTATTTTTAGTAGAGACAGGGTTTCTCCATGTTGATCAGGCTGGTCTCAAACTCGCAACTTCAGGTGATCCACCAGCCTCGGCCTCTCACAGTGCAGGGATTATAGGCATTAGCCACCGTGCCTGGCCCTCTAATTATTTTTAATAAAAAATTATATTTCAACAAATAAATAAAACAAGCTTCTTCTAAAAAAAAAACCTAATCACCTCTTAAAGGTTCCACTTCATAATGATACTATTAAAATGGCAATTACGTTTCCAACACATGAATTTCTAAGGGACACATTCAAACCATAGCAATACCCAATACTTTAATAATGCATAGAAATACAAAAGGCTCCTCCAAATCATGAGTGAACTCCCATTCACAATTGCTTCAAAGAGAATAAAATACCTAGGGAATCCAACTTATAAGGGATGTGAAGGACCTCTTCAAGGAAAACTACAAACCACTGCTCAATGAAATAAAGAAGGACACAAACAAATGGAAGAACATTCCATGCTCATGGACAGGAAGAATCAATATCGTGAAAATGGCCATACTGCCCAAGGTAATTTATAGATTCAATGCCATCCCCATCAGGCTACCACTAACTTTCTTCACAGAATTGGAAAAAACTACTTTAAAGTTCATATGGAACCAAAAAAGAACCCACATTGTCAAGACAATCCTAAGCAAAAAGAACAAAGCTGGAGGCATCATGCTACCTGACTTCAAACTATACTGCAAGGCTACAGTAACCAAAACCGCATGGTACTGGTACCAAAACAGAGATATAGACCAGTGGAACAGAACAGAGCCCTCAGAAATAATACCACACATCTACAACCATCTGATCTTTGACAAACCTGAGAGAAACAAGAAATGGGGAAAGGATTCCCTATTTAATAAATGGTGCTGGGAAAACTGGCTAACCATATGTAGAAAGCTGAAACTGGATCCCTTCCTTACAACTTATACAAAAATTTATTCAATATGGATTAAAGACTTAAATGTTAGACTTAAAACCATAAAAACCCTAGAAGAAAACCTAGGCAATACCATTCAGGACATAGGCATGGGCAAGAACTTCATGACTAAAACACCAAAAACAATGGCAACAAAAGCCAAAATAGACAAATGGGATCTAATTAAACTAAAGAGCTTCTGCACAGCAAAATGTTACCATCAGAGTGAACAGGCAACCATCAGAGCGAACAGGTAACCTACAGAATGGGAGAAAATTTTTGCAATCTACCTGTCTGACAAAGGGCTAATATCCAGAATCTACAAAGAACTTAAACAAATTTACAAGAAAAAAACAACCCCATCAAAAAGTGGCAAAGGATATGAACAGACACGTCTCAAAAGAAGACATTTATGCAGCCAACAGACACATGAAAAAATTGTCATCATCACTGGCCATCAGAGAAATGCAAATCAAAACTACAGTGAGATACCATCTCACACCAGTTAAAATGGCGATCATTAAAAAGTCAGGAAACAACAGGTGCTGGAGAGGAACACTGTTATACACTGTTGGTGGGACTGTAAACCAGTTCAACCATTGTGGAAGACAGTGTGGCAATTCCTCAAGGATCTAGAATTAGAAATATCATTTGACCCAGCAATCCTATTACTGGGTATATACCCAAAGGATTATAAATCGTGCTACTATAAAGACACATGCACATGTATGTTTATTGCGGCACTGTTCACAATAGCAAAGACTTGGAACCAACCCAAATGTCCATCAATGATAGACTGGATTAAGAAAATGTGGCACATATACACAATGGAATACTATGCAGCCATAAAAAGGGATGAGTTCATGTCCTTTGTAGGGACATGGATGAAGCTGGAAACCATCATTCTGAGCAAACTATCACAAGGACAGAAAACCAAACACTGCATGTTCTCATTCTGAGCAAACTGTCTCAACAAGAGAAAACCAAACACTGCATGTTCTCATTCTGAGCAAACTATCACAAGGACAGAAAACCAAACACTGCATGTTCTCATTCTGAGCAAACTGTCTCAACAAGAGAAAACCAAACACTGCATGTTCTTATTCTGAGCAAACTATCACAAGGACAGAAAACCAAACACTGCATGTTCTCATTCTGAGCAAACTATCTCAACAAGAGAAAACCAAACACTGCATATTCTCACTCATAGGTGGGAAATGAACAATGAGAACACTTGGACACAGGGTGGGGAACATCACATACTGGGGCCTGTCATGAGGTTGGGGGAGGGGGGAGAGATAGCATCAGGAGGAATACCTAATGTAAATGATGAGTTAATGGGTGCAGCACACCAACATGGCACATATATACATATGTAACAAACCTGCACATTGTGCACATGTACTCTAGAACTTAAAGTATAATTTAAAAATTAATTAAAAAATAAAAAAAGAAATACAAAAGGCTCCTAAAGTAGCTTCTTGAGAAAATTTGAGTGATGATCACTAAATCAAAATATTCTTTATCGGCCGGGCGCGGTGGCTCAAGCCTGTAATCCCAGCACTTTGGGAGGCCGAGACGGGCGGATCACGAGGTCCGGAGATCGAGACCATCCTGGCTAACACGGTGAAACCCCGTCTCTTCTAAACACATAAAAAAAATTAGCCGGACGTGGTGGCAGGCGCCTGTAGTTCCAGCTACTTGGGAGGCTGAGGCAGGAGAACGGCGTAAACTCGGGAGGCGGAGCTTCCAGTGAGCTGAGATCCGGCCACTGCACTCCAGCCTGGGCGACAGAGTGAGACTCTGTCTCAAAAAATAAATAAATGAATAAAATAAAATTCTTTATTTATTAAAAAAAATTTTTTTTTTACATGGAATCTTGCTCTGTCACCTGGGCTGGAGTGTAGTGGTGCGATCTCGGCTCACTGCAACCTCTGCCTCCGAGGTTCAAGCAATTCTCCTGCCTCAGCCTCCTGAGTAGCTGGGATTGCAGGTGCCCGCCACCACACCTGGCTAGTTTTTAAATTTTATTTTTAGTAGCAATGGGGTTTCACCATGTTGGCTAGGCTGGTTTCGAACGCTTGATCTCAGGTGATCCGCCCACCTTGGCCCCCAACAATACTAGGATTGTAGGCGTGAGCCACCATGCCCGGCCCCAACATATTCTTTAGATAATTATATGTGTGTGTATATATGCATAAAATATTGTGTGTATAATATAGGTATAATTATATAAAATATGAAATGTATAACATAATGTATAATGTATACATATGCATTATATATGTATATACATGATATACTGTGCACATATATATGTACATACATGTATCTACATATATGTATATAATATATAATATACATACACACAGATACATATATGTACATGAAGAATTCATCATTTTTAGCTAACAAAACAATTGTAATGGCCAACTTCTCCAGTATTTATTGGTGTGATAGGAACTGCTGTTGCATCATCCTGAGAGCAGCTCATTCAGATCTTTGTGACTAAAGCCTGTAAGAGGGTGGAACAGAGAAAGAATCCGGAGGGTTGGAAAATAAAGCTCTAACATTTCTCCCTTGGACATGTCCAGTAGAACCAGAATATCACAGTGCAGAACATCAATAGCTTGATGTCTTTTGCTACCAATATATATGTTTAAAAATCGTTATGGTCGGCCGGGCAGGGTGGCTCAAGCCTGTAATCCCAGCACTTTGGGAGGCCGAGACGGGCGGATCACGAGGTCAGGAGATCGAGACCATCCTGGCTAACACAGTGAAACCCTGTCTCTACTAAAAAATACAAAAAACTAGCCAGGCAAGGTGGCGGGCGCCTGTAGTCCCAGCTACTCGGAAGACTGAGGCAGAAGAATGGCGTGAACCCGGGAGGCGGAGCTTCCAGTGAGCTGAGATCCGGCCACTGCACTCCAGCCTGGGAAAGAGAGCCAGACTCCACCTCAAAAAAAAAAAAAAAAAAAATCGTTATGGTCAATGTTGTATATTTCAGGATCTTCCTGGGACACCAGAACTGGCCTATTTCCACCAACCTCACATGCCACATCAGCTGCCAAATGACACTGCCCTCAAAGCACACCACCGTTTCACAATATTGCAACCATTATAGTCATTCTAAAATAATTTAAAATTTCATTTCATTTATGAAACCTTTCTAGCTTCTCTTAGACTAAAGCCCAACATGTTAAGCATGATTTGCAAGGCTTTCTGTGTTTAGTTCTCTAATTTCAATAATTTTATTCTTCATACTTCAACCGTATATTTAGTCTTGCCTCATACTGAGGGATATGTGGGGGATTGGTTCCCGGATACCGGCAGATACCAGAATCTCTGTATATTCAATTTCTACAGTCAGCCATATATGAGTCAGAAACTCATGTATGTATATGGAAAGTTGGCCCTCTATATGAGGGTTTCGTATCCAGTTAATACTGTTTTTTCAGTCAGTGTTTGGTTGAAAAAATTTGTGTATAAGCAGACCCAGGCAGTTCAAGGCTGTGTTGTTCAAGGGCCAACTATACTAAATTTTCAGTTCGCCGAAGTCACCATGTGCTGTTGTGTCTCAGGACCTATGCATATGCTGTTCTCTACACTTTTTGGTTGCTTACCTAAATCCAAATCAGTTTTTTGTTCTTACTAATTGTTTCTGCCTCCTGAGGTTTGCCCTGACTTGGTCTAAACTGTATTGAGGTGGTGGTGTTATTAGTTGTTCCAATAACATTCTATTCTTTGTTACAATAGTCTTTATATTATACTTTTCTTTGGTTTTCAAATCTTCCCCGCTATATTGAAGGCTCCCCAGTGGTAGGGACTGTGTCTATTTTAAGAAATAGTTCTATATTCCTTTCATCTAGCATATTTTCTGTCACGTATAATATGGTTAATAAATATTTGCTGAGCAAATTAATGACTTTTAGGCATGTTCATGAACAATCCTAGAACCCAGGGCACCCAAATTTAATAATGTAGTTTTTTATTTTTATTTTTTGAGATGGAGTCTCACTCTGTCGCCCAGGCTGGAGTGCAGTGGCACGATCTCAGCTCACTGCAATCTTCGCTTCCCAGGTTCAAGCAATTCTCCTGCCTCAGCCTCCCAAGTAGCTGGGACTACAGGCATGTACCACCCTGCCTGGCTAATTTTTGTATTTCTAGTAGAGAAGGGGTTTCGCCATGATGTTCAGGGTGGTCTCGAACTCCTGACCTCAAGTGATCTGCCCGCCTCGGCCTCCCAAAGTGCTGGTATTATAGGCATGAGCCACTGCACCTGGCCTTGAAATTGTAATATTTCTGTATTGTCATTCTTCACCACTAGAATCAGTTCCATGAGGGTAGGAACTTTTTATTTGCTTTTTTCACTGTTAATGTTCTTAGCTCCCAGAATAGTGCCTGGTATGTAGTAGATGCTGAATTATTCTTTACTATGTAAACCAGTAAATACATTTGGAATTTATAGAAGGATATAATGAACAATCATTTCAGGGTACCATTGTGGTGATGTTCATGCCTATTGTTTTCTGTCTTGGAAACCTTAAAAGAGTCAATGACTCAGAATTCAGTCTCCTGGGAGAGTAATTTGGCCTAGCTTAGACCACTTGCCCATATCTTGGTTACCAGAGGATTTTTTTCTCCACTTTTCTTTATATTGTTTTATTAAACTTCTTATTTTGAAATAATTTAAAGACTCACAGAAAAGTTGCAAATGTGATCAACCCTGGAAAACATTCCAGGGAAGTGTGGTAGAAGATAACTGCTAAGAGAGTGTTTAACTTGGCAGTGGTAGTCATCATCAGCTTTCTAGAAAATTGTTTCAGAAGAGAGGTATGGGTGGAAATCAGATTGCAGGACAATTTCAGAAAGTCTGATGTTTAACACAAGTGAGTGATGATTGATCGATTGATCCATTGATAGATCATAATAACATGACAGTGGCCAGGCATAGTGGCTCATGCCTGTAATCCCAGCACTTTGGGAGGCAGAGGTGAGTGGCTTACCTGAGGCCAGGAGTTCAAGACCAGCGTGGCCAACATGGCAAAACCCCATCTCTACTAAAAAATGCCAAAAATTAGCCAGGCATAGTGGTACGTGCTTGTCATCCCAGCTACTTAGGAGGCTGAGGCAGGAGAATTGCTTGAATCCGGGAGGCGGAGGTTGTAGTGAACTGAGATTTTGCGCCATTGCACTCCAGCCTGGGCGACAGAGTGAGACTCTGTGTCAAAATAATAATAATAATAATAGTAATAATGATAATAATAATCACAACATGACAGCAATGCATGTTCAAGGAGAGATTTTTATAAGGGGAAAAAGTTTATTATAGATCAAAGGGGATGTTCCAGTAGAGTTGGAGATACACAGAAGTTAGGACTGATGGAATGCGACTCCTGAGGATATGGGCAAAGATGGAATCAAGCACCTAAGTGGAGGGAATAACCACAGGAAAGAGAATATATTTTAACCTGATACTGAAGGAAAGAGTTTGTGATATGAATGAGAAATTTCAGGTGGAGAAGAGAAAGAATGTGGGGAAACTCATGTTTAATGCCTCAGGCTTAGTAAAGTGTTACGTAAGGAGATCAGTTTTGCTGACACAGAGGACCATCTTACCCATTAGAAGGATCTCTGTGGATCTCACCTGCTGTTATGTGGTATCCAGATAGAAAACTTGTTTTGTAAATATATTTTTCTTACTTCTTAGGGATATTTCTTTTCTGTATGATGTTAAATATACCAAAGGACAGACTAGGGAGAAGGCAGTTTGTCCCCCACATTTGGCCCGTTCATTACAGTCACATGATGGTGTCATTGTGCCGCATAAGGTAAGTAAAGTATTTGACAAATAATCTTCTCTCCCTCTGTCTACTTTTAAAAATCATTTCTCCAGAATATAAGACAATGTCATACTATAACAACCTGCATTGCTCACCAATCTTCATAGCATTTTGAAATTACTTCTTAAAACAGGAAAAGGGTATTTAGCAGGAAAAGATCAAAATATCTTATTCTAAGCCATTTTGCAAACCACAGTTAATCTGTTTTAATCTAAAAAACACAGTGTGGGAGATTAGATTTTTTTTTCCTCTAGAAATCCACATATAAAGTTGTAGGATTCTTATCTTTGGTATCTTGCTAAGTTGAATTTTAAATTCCCTGCTGAATTTAAAGGAAAAGAATCAATAAACTTCTGAATATATGGGACACATGTAACTAATACTAGTACCAAGGTTATTCTTTAATTTATGGTTATTTTAGAGATGTGTGCTCTGGTTAGTTTTTGTCATTTGCTGTGACCCACATTACTAATATTGTTATTTCTCCAATCAAAATTTCTCAACTTAAAAAGTAGTATCTCTTTGGGTTAGGAATTAGGATTTGTGCAAGTGAATTTTTTCTCTATTAATGTATTCATTCTTCTTTTTTGTTTTGTTTTTCTTTTCTTTTAAGCCAAAGACACTAACAGATACTTTGATTCCTGAAGAATTTCATATTGTGTCAAGTACAGGAGTTTCAGGTTTGGAGTGTTATGATGAGTGAGTACTATGATGTGTAAAGAATACCTGCCCCGGCTCAGTGGCCCATGCCTGTAATCCTAGCACTTTGCAAGGCCGAGGTGGGTGGATCATCTGAGGTCAGGAGTTCAAGACCAGCCTGGTCAACATGGTGAAACCCTGTCTCTACTAAAAATACAAAAATATTAGCTGGGCGTGGTGACGGGTGCCTGTAATCCCAGGTACTGGGAAGGCTGAGGCAGGAGAATCGCTTGAACCTGGGAGGCAGAGGTTGCAGTGAGCCAAGATTGTGCCATTACACTCCAGCCTAGGCAACAAGAGTGAAACTCCATCTCAACAAAAACAAGAAAGAATGCCTGACAAGTTGAACTGTTTCCTCCTTCCCATATATAGAAGAACCTGAGAATAGTACACTCATATTCCTGAGCAATATATAAACTGAAATGAGAAAACATTTGAGCCAGCCATCCTAATACAATTAAGAAAGATACAAATTGTCTGGGGCCAGTGGCTTACGCCTGTAATCCCAGCACTTTGGGAGGCCGAGGCAGGCAGATCATGAGGTCAGGAGATCAAGACCATCCTGGCTAACATGGTGAAACTCTGTCTTTACTAAAAATACAAAAAATACAAAAAAATAGCCGGGCGTGGTGGCGGGCGCCTGTAGTCCCAGCTACTCCGGAGGCAAAGGCGGGAGAATGGCGTGAACACTGCAGGGGGAGCTTGCAGTGAGCCAAGATCAAGCCACTGCACTCCAGCCTGGGCAACAGTGCCAGACTCTGTCTCAAAAAATAAATAAATAAATAATTTTAAAAAAGAAAGATACAAATTAAAAAAAAAAAAACAAAAACAAAACTAAAAGTACTTAAAAGAGTTTGGGATGTTAGTGATTAAATTATTCATATTTTTTTCCTGCCATTTAATTTTGAATTTTTTAAAAAATGGGACTTTGTTTTGAATGCGTGACTATGCCCTTCAGGAATGATTTTGAGCAACGATCATGGAGACAAAGGAAAGTAGCCCTCCGAGCCAGCATCTCATAATCCATGCTCCAGGGCTTGGCTCCACATTGCAGACTCATGATCTGTCGTCTTTGATTCCTGTTTATGGGATTGAAAATAGGATCTTGCTTTTATTTTCTGAAACAACACTTGAATGTTTTGTAGTTTAGAAAACGAGAACTTTGGACTAAGGTTTTATGATAAAATATCCAGCGGCTGTCACTCTTTTGATATTGTCTTTCCAATATGTATGTTATAATATATTGCATTTCATTGTGATGGTATGCTTCAGAACAATATTTTGCCCAAGAGAACCAAATGAAATTCATTTTTTGGGTAACCTTTTATTTTAATGTAATTTCAGACATAAAAAGTTGCAAAAATGGGAAAAGGAATGCCTACCTCCTCTACCTTGAGTCACTGGTTGTTTACACTTTGTCTCATTTGCTCTTAAACATACACAATCATGCATACACATGCACATGTTTTCAAACTATTTAAGAGTAAGTAATCAAATACTTCTACCACCAAATACTTTAGTGTGTATTTCCTAACAACCCATTGGTTATGGATCTTTTGATGACTTTTTTTTTTTTTTTGAGATGGAGTTTCGCTCTTGTTGCCTAAGCTGGAGTGCAATGGCACGATCTTGGCTCACCGCAACCTCCGCCTCCCAAGTTCAAGCAATTCTCCTGCCTCACCCTCCTGAATAGCTGGGATTACAGGCAGGCACCACCATGCCCGTCTAGTTTTTTGAATTTTTAGTAGAAACAGGGTTTCACCATGTTAGCCAAGCTGGTCTTGAACTCCTGACCTCAGGTGAGCTGCCCACCTTGGCCTCCCAAAGTGCTGGAATTACAGGCATGAGCCACCGCGCATGGCTAATTTTTTTTTTTTTTTGAGACGAAGTCTTGCTTTGTTACCCAGGCTGGAATGAAGTGGTGCAATCTTGGCTCACTGCAACTTCTGCCCTTTGGGTTCAAGCAATTCTCATGCCTCAGCCTCCTGAGTAGCTGTAACTACAGGTGCCCACCACCACGCACAGCTAATTTTTGTATTTTTAGTAGAGATGGGGTTTTGCCATTTTGGCCAGGTTGGTCTCGAACTCCTGACCTCAGGTGACCCACCCACCTTGGCCTCCCAAAGTGCTGGGATTACAGGTGTGAGCCACTGCACCCAGTCTTGATGAATTTTAAAAATTTTCGTCATTTCTTCTGTATGATCATTATTTCTTCTGCCAATTTGTTAGTTGGCATTTTACCATATGGAATAATGGATTTCTATTTTATTTGATGGATTTTAATTATTTACTATCTTTATGTTATGTTATGTTATGTTATGTTATGTTATGTTATGTTATTTTTTGGAGATGGAGTTTTGCTGTTATTGCCCAGGCTGGAGTGCAGTGGCGCAATCTCGGCTCACTGCAACCTCCACTTCCTGGTTTCAAGTGATTCTCCTGCCTCAGCCTCCCGAGTAGCTGGGATTACAGGCACACGCGACCATTCCCAGCTAATTTTTTTTTTTTTTTTGTATTTTTAGTAAAGAGGGGGTTTCACTATGTTGGCCAGGCTGGTTTCAAACTCCTGACCTCAAGTGATCTGTCTGCCCCAGCCTCCCAAAGTGTTAGGATTACAAGCGTGAGCCACCATGCCCAGCCCATTATTTTGATGCTCAAATTTTTCCACATTTGGCCCATGGCCACACGCCGCTCCTTTGAGTTGTCTCTTGTGTTCTTTGGACATGTCCCCATGATTATTTGAACACTTATTTTCTGGCTCGATAAGATTTCCAGGTTCGTCTTGTATTTTCCAACTCCAGCCCTGGAATGGGTGGTGAGTCACTTCTCCAAGGAGTACTGATTCCTTTTAGTGGAGAATGGTACTTAGAAACCAAGATTCTGGGGGTTAGTTGTGCTAATTGATAAACAGGCTAGAAAATTTTCTTAAAATAACATTTACCTATCTTATTTATTGTAGCAAATACACTACTCTCCTCACAGATAGTGAAAACAGGCTATTGCTCTTCCCATCCATGTAAGTACGTTTATTTTCTCAAATCTTTCTCAGAAACAATACCTATATACAAACATATTTCTTGGTACTTTATTAAACAAAATTATTAAAATTATGGCAGCAACCCAAGACAATAACTGCCTACAATTTCATCATCTAATCAGCGTTTTCGATTTTACAATTGTATATTCAATGTTTATGTATTTAATTTGTCTAATTGCATATTCAGGTTTACATATTTACATATATAGCATAATATTTAAATACTATAAAGTACTTTTATATTCTATGTTTAACCATTAGTATTTCTCTATTTTGCTATAGTCTTTTTTTGTTTTCCTTTTCTTTGTCCCTTTCTTCTCTCACATTGTGAGGTAACCAATGTTAAAAATTTGATGTTTATCTCCCCACATTTTTTCTTTTGCTGTGTTCTTACACTCCTGTGTGATAGGCATATAGAATTTTTGGGGGGGAAGCATTATTTTCTTTTATGGAAAGGAGAATCATACTATTTGCATTTTTCTTGCTTTTTTCTACTGTATTATTGGTCTCCCAATAGATTAGGTCTAATGCTTAAAATGCCATTAATATCCCAGAGAGCATATATATTCTCTTTACACATATCATATTCTTTTTGCCATTTGAGAATTACCTGTTGCAATGTTAATTGCATAAGTCTGCCACTTCAATTTTTTAGGAAACCTAATAAAAGAGTAGAAGTGGCCCAGCTGAATGATGTGATGGATACTATGCTAGAGAGGGCTGGTGTGGAAAATCAGGAATATACAGGACCAACTAAGGTAATTGCAAAGCTGAATGCAACCTGGTGGCTAAGAGCATGCACTCAGGAGGCAGATTGCCTGGGTTAGAATTCTGACCCTGCCATATATTTGCTGGTAGCCTTGGACAAGTCATTTAATGTATTTGTACTTCAGTTTCCTCATCTGAACATTGGAGATAATAATATCACCTACCTCATAGGGTTTTTGTGGAGATGAAATGACATAATAAATGTAAAGTGCTTAGAACAGTTCCTGGCATGTGGTAGACACTGTATAATTAATTGTTAGTATTATTATTTCACCAAATATAAGGTATCATTGATTGTAAGACCCTTATTATTTTATGTAATACTAAAAAACACTGCCAGGTATATTTTTAGTAGAGATGGGGTTTCACCATGTTGGCCAGGCTGTTCTTAAACTCCTGACCTCAAGTGATCTGCCCACCTCACCCTCCCAAAGTGCTGGGATTACAGGTGTGAACCACCGCACTGGGCCACAACTTGTAATTTTTATTTTCTACTTAAGAAAGAACTCTTTTAGTCTTACATAGATAGCGACTTTTTTCTTTATCAGGGCTATTTCTTTTTTGTTTTATATATTTCATTTGTATAGAATTGGAAACTTACAGAAAAAGTTCAATACAAGACAATGCTATGTAACCTTTACCCAGATTCTCCATCTAGTTATTTACATTGTGCCCTATTTGCTTTCTCATTCTCTCTCCTTCTCTGTCTACATATGCATCGTTTTGTTCTGAACCGTTTAGAGTGAGTTGGAGATATCAAGCCTTTTTAACATCCATATATTCAGGATATATTTCCTACAAACAAGGACATTCTCTTATATATCCGTAATATAGTTATCAGGAAATTTAATGTTGATATGATAGTATTATCTAACACAGACCACATTTAAATTTTATATTTTATCAATTGTCTCTATAATGACTTTTAAAAATAGCTATTTTTTCTTCCTAGTCCAGAATCCAAGGATCACACAGTTCTTTTAGTTGTCATGTTTCTTTAGACAACTTTAATCTGAAACAGTTTCTCAGCCTTTCTTTGTTTTTCTTGACCTTGTTGTTTTGAAGAACATAAGCCAGTTACTCTGTAGAATGTTCTTCAATTTTGGTTTGTCAGATGTATGTATAGTCATGATTTTAGATTGAGGTTTTTTATTTTTGGCAGGTATAACATAGAAGTGACATTGTGACCTTTTCAGTGCATCAGATAAAGAGGCATGTGATTAAACCAATTTTTTTTTTTTTTTTGAGATATCATCTTACTCTGTCACCCAGGCTGGAGTACACTGTGATCACGGCTTACTGCAGCTGCCACCTCCCTGGGCTCAGGTGATCCTCCCACCTCAGCCTCCCGAGTAGCTGGGACTACAGGCGTGTGCCACCGTGGCTGGCTAATTTTTATATTTTTTGTATAGACAGGGTCTCGCCATATTGCCCAGGTTGGTCTCAAGCTCCTTGCCTCAAGCAATCTGCCCACCTTGGCCTCCCAAAGTGTTGGGATTACAGGTGTGAGCCACTGCGCCTAGGCAGACCAACTTTTAAAAATCAAATATCACTTTTGTATGTATATATATAAATGAAAATGTAAGTGAAATAAATTAATCAACGTGTTTCTAAAACTTATTTACATTTAGGGTGTTAACCTCCTAAAACGTTTTTTACTAAGACTGTAGTAAGTACTGATTATGTTACTTACCTTCTGACAGATGCACAAACTACTACATATATTGAAGAAGGAACAGACCATTTACAACACGATATTTCATGAACTTATTCGACAAGTCAGTGTGGACTGTGCAGACAGAGGAGAACTTCTGTCTAAAGTCAGGTTAGTGCTATTGTTGGAATGGTCCAGTTTCCTTTTGATTTTTATATTAGATTTGTCTTTGTATCTACTTTTGAGAATGCCACAAAAGTACACTTCTCTATTCTACTGATCATAAGTAATCTAATTGCATTTTTTTGTTTTTCTTTTTTTTTGTTAATATATGGAAAGGGCCTGTAGCTTTCATTTTATTTTAGCCGTATTATCTTGGGTGAGATACAGTGAAACCTGATGCAGATCAAGAGAAATAACCCAGAAAGAGTTTTATAGTTTTGTTATACTCACAGCTCCCTAGGGAGAAGCAGCATGCCATACAGGGCCATTCAGGGGAGACACCAAGTCAATCATGAGGTAAAGAGAGGGAGGGAACCTGTGGGGAGGCACCTCTATTGTGGTTTCCTTGGGAAGGAATAGGTGAGGCAGGTTAAGTAGGCTTAGGATTGGATTGTTTGGATAATGTCACTGGGCACTCCATCATAGGGGTTGTCTCTGGTTGTTTGGTACCTGGCCTTGGGGCAATAAGAGAATTTTTGAAGGATATTTTTGCTGGATATAGACAATTTTTAAATTTGGTACTTTAAATATGTTGTTACCCTACTCTCTTCTCATTTGCATTGTTTCCAGTGAGAAATCTGCTGCCATCCTTGTCTTTATTCCTCCAAATGTAATGTGTCCTTTTCCTGGAGCTGATTTTAGGATTTTTTTCTTTCTTTTTTTTTGAGGCAGAGTCTCGCTCTGTCACCCAGGCTGGAGTGCAATGGCGCGATCTCGGCTCACTGCAACCTCTGCCTCCAGGGTTCAAGCGATTCTCCTGCCTCAGGCTCCTGAGTAGCTGGGACTACAGGCGCCCGCCACCACACCCGGCTAATTTTGTATTTTAGTAGAGACGGGGTTTCACCATGTTGGTCAGGCTGGTCTCAAACTCCTGACCTCGTGATCCGCCCGCCTTGGCCTCCCAAAGTGCTGGGATTACAGGCATGAGCCACCGAGCCTGGCCTTAGGATTTTTTCTTTACTGTTGCTTTTGAGCAATTTCACTATGCTATGCCTTGGTGTAGTTTTTTTTACGTTTCTTGTGCTTGGTGCTTATTAAGCATTTTGATCTGTGGCTTTATAGTTTTCATCAAATATGAAAAAATTTTGGCTATTTCTTTAAGTGTTTTTTTTTGTCTTTCCACCCCTTTTGAGGGAATTTGTTTACATGTTTATTAGGCCACTAGTACTGAAGTTGTCCCACAGATCACTAATGTTATACACATTTTTGCTCTTTTCTATTTGTATTCATTTTGGATAGTTTCTATTGCTATACCTTCAAGTTCATTAATCTTTTTTCCCATAATATCTAATCTGCTTTTAATCCTATCTAATTATTATTACTATTATTATCATTATTTTTGACGTAGAGTCTTGCGCTGTTACCCAGGCTGGAGTGCAGTGGCATGATCTTCGCTCATTACAGCCTCAACCTCCTGGGCTCAAGTGATCCTCCTACCTCAGCCTCCTAAGTAGCTGGGGCTACAAGTGTGTGCCACCACACCCAGTTAATTTTTTTTGTATTTTTTTGTAGAGACAGGATCTCACTTTAATCCTATCTAGTGTATATTTTCATCTCAGACATTTTTACTTTCATCTCTAGAAGGTCAATTTGGGTCTTTTAAATATCTTCCATGTCTCTACTTAACATTTTGAACATACAGAATGTAGTTAGATAACTTTTAGTGGTTTTGTCTGTTAATTCTAACATCTCTTTTGGTCTGGGTCAGTTTTGATTCATTGATTTTTCTCCTCATAGGCGTGTTTTCCTGCTTCTTTACATGTTTAGTAATTGTCTTAGTCTGCCTTGTGCTGCTCACAGACGGGGGTAATTTATAATGAGCAGAAATTTATTGGCTCACAGTTTGGGAAGCTGGGAAGTGCAATATATGAAGGTGCCAGCATCTGGTGAGAACCTTCTTGTGGTAATCGTAACATGACAGAAAGTGAGAGAGTGAGAGAGAGAGAAAGAGGGAGTGAATCCACTCGTGCGATAATGAACCCACTCCTGCAATAATGGCATTAGTCCATTTATCAGGGCAGAGGTCCACCTCTTAATGCTGTTATAATAACAATTAAATTTCAACACCAGTTATGAGGGGACAAACATTTAAACCTAGGAGTAATTTTGATTGGATGGCAGACAGGAATCGTGCCTTATTCAGATCTGTATACTTTTGTATTCATACAAATATTTCTTAGCTTTGTTGTGGGACACAATTAAGTTATTTTTTAAAATTTTGATACTGTTAGGTCTTTAGGTGGGACAAGAGCAGTGCCCAATTTAGGGCTAATTATTTCTGGACACCGAGGCAAAACTTTTCTGTGTACCATATCCAATGTCCCATGAATCATGAGTTTTTACAGTCTGGTTGCTTGGAACTGGTACTACTTCTCTGCGAGTTCCGGCACTCTTACCTCTGATCCTTTTGGGTTAGTTCTTTCCTTGGTCTTGGGTAGTTTTCTCACATTTATGCTCTGATCAGTACTTAGGTGAACACTTGAGGGAGATCTTCTGCATATCCTGTGTAACTGTTCCCTCTGCTACTCTGCCCTCTGAACTCCAGCTGCTTTCATCTCTAGACTGTTAGCTCTGTCTCCTTAACTCAGAGAGTCAACTGGGATCTTCCTGGATTCCCTTTCTGTGTGCTATGGCCTGGAAAACTCTCCCAAGGCATTAGGCTGGCATAATTGTAGGGTTTGCTTTATTTCTGGTCTCTCAGGGATCACTTACTTTCATTGCCTGATATCCAGTGTCTTAAAAATTGTTTCATATTCTTTGTCCTTGTTTTGTTGTTGTTACTTCAGGTAGGAAAGTAAATTTAGTTCCTCTGGATTTCTTTTTATATTTCCTGTACCTATATCTATACCATAATTCTCTATATAGATTGATGTCTTTCAGAAGTTTTGGGAAATTATCAGTGATGATCTTTGACTTGTGTCTGTACTACATTCTGTCTTCTCTTTCTGGAGCTTTGATTAGATATATGTTAGATACTCTCATTCTATCTTCTTTGTCTCTTAATCTCTTTTTCATAGTTGCCCTCTTATCTATGTCCTACATTTTGGGTAATTTGTTCTAGGACATTACTACCTTCTTTAGGTGTGTCTATTCTGCTATAACCCATCTATTATTAACTCAATAATTATATTTTTCCCCTAAGAGTTTTTGTTTTGTTTTGGTTTGTTTGAGACAGAATCTGGCTGTGGCCCAGGCTGCAGTGCAGTGGCACAATCTTGGCTCACTGCAACTTCTGACTCTCGGGTTCAAGTGATTCTTGTGCCTTAGCCTCCCAAGTAGCTGGGACTACAGGCACATGCCACCATGCCTGGCTATTTTTTATTTTTATTTTTATTTTTATTTTTAGTAGAGAAAGGGTTTGCCATATTGGCCAGGCTAGCCTCGAACTCCTGGCCTCAAGCAATCCACCCATCTGAGCCTCCCAGAGTGCTGGGATTACAAGTGTGAGCCACTGTGCCTGGCCTCCCTTAAGAGTTCTATTGGTTTGTTTCCACATCTGTCTCATCGTATATAATAATTTTATTGTTTATTCATTTTTAGATTCTTTTTTTTTTTTTTTTTGAGATGGAGTTTCACTCTTGTCACTCAGGCTAGAGTGCAATGGCACGATCTCAGCTCACTGCAAGCCCCACCTCCACATTCAAGTGATTCTCCCACCTCAGCCTCCTGAGTAGCTGGGATTACAGGCATGCTACACCATGCCTGGCTAATTTTGCATTTTTAGTAGAGATGGGGTTTCCCTATGTTGGCCAGGCTGGTCTTGAACTCCTAATTTCAGGTGATCTGCCCACCTCAGCCCCTCAAAGTGCTGGGATTACAGGTGTGAGCCCACTGTGCCCAGCCCATTTTTAGATTCTATCTTTTATTTCTCAAACATTTCATGCATAGTCTTATAAAATCTGCTGTTGGTTGTTTCTTCTGAGTCTCATTCATGGTGGTTTATTTACATTAGTATTTTGCAGCCTTTGCTTGTGGAGCTAATATTTCACTGACCTTGGCCATGGGGTCCTCAGGGCATGAATCCAGGATGCTTTCTGGAAAAGAAGATTTGCATGTGCTCCCTTCTGGAATCTGGGATTCATGCAGTAGTCCTACACTTGCCCACGCCTCCCACTTTGAAGTGAGCCCAAGACTTAGTCTCTGGTTTTCAGTGTTGATATTTTCCTGGGAACCACCCTGACCTTGGGTTTGCTTACTGCTCACAACTCCCACTCCATTTCTAACTTACTATTTTTTGTTTGTTCTTGTTTTTCATCCCTAGAATCTTCTGTTTCTTTCCGCAAGCTCAGTAATGCTTTGAAAATTGTGTTCTTTTATGGATCTAGTTGGATTGTAATGGGTATTTAGTTCCTATGTTGTTAGGAGGGGAAAATCCTAAAGACGATGTTTTTTAAATGGATACTTTCCAATATATGAGCTGCATCTTGAGGTGATAAACTCTCTGTCACTTTCAGCCTTTTAGCAAGGGCTAGATAATTCTTTCTGTCAATGGATGAAAGATTAAACGACTAGTCCAACTCAGACATATTACAAATCTAGGACCTCAGGCTTACAGTATAACACCTAGATCAGTTTTTTTTTTTTTTTTGAGATGGAGTCTTGCTCTATCACCCAGGCTGGAGTGCAGTGGCCGGATCTCAGCTCACTGCAAGCTCCTTCTCTTGGGTTCACGCCATTCTCCTGCCTCAGCCTCCCGAGTAGCTGGGACTACAGGCACCCGCCACTTCGCCCGGCTAGTTTTTTGTATTTTTTAGTAGAGACGGGGTTTCACCGTGTTAGCCAGGATGGTCTCGATTTCCTGACCTCGTGATCCACCCGTCTCGGCCTCCCAAAGTGCTGGGATTACAGGCTTGAGCCACCGCGCCCGGCCTGTTTTTTTTTTTTTTTTTTTTGAGACAGTCTTGCTCTGTCACCCAGGCTGGAGTGCAGTGGTGAGATCTCTGCTCACTGCAACCTCCACCTCCCAGGCTCAAGTGATTCTTGTGTTTCAGCCACCCAAGTAGCTGGGATTATAGGCATGTGCTACCATGCCATGCTAATTTTTGTATTTTTGGTAGAGACAAGGTTTTGCCATGTTGGCTAGGCTGGTCTTGAACTCCTGGCCTCAAGTGATCTGCCTGCCTCAGCCTCCCAGAGTGCTGAAGTTACAGGTGTGAACCATCACACCTGGCCTATATCACTGTTAATATAGATGAATACTATTCAGTTATGGTATTTATAATTTATCATCTGTGATCACTTCCAAATATTTTGTTTGGTTTTATTTGGAAGCAAAATAAATGACTTCTTTGTATTAAAGATTTTTGTTTATGTTTAAATAGTTGATGTCATTTTACATGTTGTCAATTTGAAAAAAGTGGTTTTATTCATGAATTTAACTATTTATAAGACTCTCACTATACGTAAGTCATGCTGTTAGATGTGAAAATACAAATATGTAAGACATAGTTTCTAGTCTCATAGAATTTATATCTAGAAGAAGGAATAAAACAAGTTTTTATTTTTGTTTTATATCTCACATATGATATTCCAAATAATTAGGGCTCTGGTTACAATTCTCTGTAATTGTTCACTCACTTGTATGGCATGGCAGGAAAACAGCCTAGATTCCTGTTTTTTCTTTTTTCTTTTTTAATGGAGCCACAAGCATTCTGCTTCTGTGCTTTTTGTTTTTTATTTATTTATTTTTTTGAGACGGAGTTTTGATCTTGTTGCCCAGGCTGGAGCGCAATGGCGCGATCTTGGCTCCCTGCAACCTCTGCCTCCCAGGTTCAAGCGATTCTCCTGTCTCAGCCTTCCGAGTAGCTGGGATTACAGGCATGCACCACCACACCCAGCTAATTTTGTATTTTTAGTAGAGACGGGGTTTATCCATCGTGGTCAAGCTGGTTTCGAACTCCCAACCTCAGGTGATCCACCCGCCCCGGGCCCCCAAAGTGCTGGGATTACAGGCGTAAGCCACTGCAGCCAGCCACCTTCTTCTTCTTTTTTTTTTTTAAATATATTGTTCATCTCACAAAACTTTTGGAATGTCTGTTTACTATTTTATTCTCTAACATTATTTTCTTTCTTGCATATTTTCTGTCTTTTTTTCCTTTCCTTCTGCATGATACCTTGCTTCTCTTATTTTATTTCAATAGTTTTTGGAGAACAGGTGGTTTTTGGTTACACGGATAAGTTCTTCAATGGTGATATCTGAGAGTTTTGGTATACTCGTGATATGGTTTGGCTGTGTCCCCAACCAAATCTCATCTTGAATTGTAGTTGTCATAATCCCCATATGTCATGGGAGGGACCAGGTAGAGCTGGTTGAGTCATGAGAGCTGTTTCCCTCATTCTGTTCTTTTTTTTTGAGACGGAGTCTCGCTCTGTCGCCCAGGCTGGAGTGCAGTGGCGCGATCTCGGCTCACTGCAAGCTCCGCCTCCCGGGTTCACGCCATTCTCCTGCCTCAGCCTCCCGAGTAGCTGGGACTACAGGCGCTCACAACCGCGCCCGGCTAATTTTTTGTATTTTTAGTAGAGACGGGGTTTCACCGTGGTCTCCATTCTGTTCTTGTGATAGTGAATTAGTTCTCATGAGATCTGATGATTTTATTTATTTATTTATTTATTTTTGAGATGGAGTCTCACTCTGTTGCTCAGGCTGAAGTGCAGTGGTGCAATCTCAGCTCACTGCCACCTCCGGCCCCTGGGTTCAAGGGATTCTCCTGCCTTAGCCTCCCAAGTAGCTGGAATTAAAGGTATGCACTACCATTCCCAGCTCATTTTTTGTATTTTTAGTAGAGACAGGGTTTCACCATGTTGGCCAGGCTAGTCTCAAACTCCTGACCTCAGGTGATTCGCCTGTCTCGGCCTCCCAAAGTGCTGGGATTACAGGCATGAGTCACTGTGCCTGGCCAGAGATCTGATGGTTTTATAAAGGGCTTCTCCCTTTGCTGGGCTTTCATTCTACTCCTTCCTACCGCTGTGTGAAGAAGGACATGTTTGCTTTCCCTTCTGCCATGACTGTAAGTTTCCTGAGGCCTCCCCAGCTCTGTGGAACTGTGAGTCAATTAAATCTCTTTCCTTTATAAATTACCCAGTCTCGGGTATATCCTTATAGCAGTGTGAGAATGGACTAATACAACCCATCACCTGCTGAGCAGTGTACACTGTACCCATTATGTAGTCTTTATTCCTCATCCCCCTCCTAATCTTCCCCCTCAGTCCCCAGAGTCCATTATATCATTCTTATGCCTTGGCATCCTCATAGCTTAGCTCCTATTTATAAGTGAGAACATACGATATTTGGTTTTCCATTCCTGAGTTACTTCACTTAGAATAATGGTCTCGAACTCCATCCAAGTTGCTGCAAATGCCATTATTTCATTTCATCTTTTTTTTTTTTTTGAGACGGAGTCTCGCTCTGTCGCCCAGGCTGGAGTGCAGTGGCCGGATCTCAGCTCACTGCAAGCTCCGCCTCCCGGGTTTACGCCATTCTCCTGCCTCAGCCTCCTGAGTAGCTGAGACTACAGGCACCCGCCACCTCGCCCAGCTAGTTTTTTGTATTTTTTAGTAGAGACGGGGTTTCACCGTGTTAGCCAGGATGGTCTCGATCTCCTGACCTCATGATCCACCCGTCTCCGCCTCCCAAAGTTCTGGGATTACAGGCTTGAGCCACTGTGCCCGGCCTTCATTTCATCTTATAGCTAAGTAGTATTCCATAGTGTGTATATACCACATTTTCTTTAACCAGTCATTGCTTGATGGGCATTTAAGTTGGTTCCGTATTTTTGCAATTGCAAATTGTGCTACTATAAACATGCATGTGCATGTGTCTTTTTCATATAATGACTTATTTTCCTGTGGGTAGATACCCAGTATTGGGATTGCTAGATTGAATGGTAGTTCTACTTTTAGTTCTTTGAAGAATCTCCATACTGTTTTCCATAGTGGTTGTACTAGTTTACATTCCCACCAGCAGTGTAAAGTGTTCTCTTTTCACCACATTTATTTTTGATTTTTTAAATTATGGCCATTCTTGCAGTAGTAGGGTGATATTTCACTGTAGTTTTAAATTGCATTTTCCTGATAATTCGTGATGTTAAGAATTTTTTCATGTTTGTTGGCTGTTTGTATATCTTCTTTTGAGGATTATCTATTAATGTCCTTTGCCCACATTTTGGTGAAATTATTTGTTTTTTTCTTGCTGATTTGTTGGAGTTCATCATAGATTCTGGGTACTAGTCCTTTGCCAGATGCATAGTTTATGAATATTTTCTCCCTCTCTGTGGGTTGTCTGTTTACCTTGCTGATTATTTCTTTTGCTGTGCAGAAGCTCTTTAGTTTAATTAGGTCCCATCTATTTATTTTTGTTTTTGTTGCATTTGCTTTTGGGTTCTTGGACATGAATTCTTTGCCTAAGCCAATGTCTAGAAGAGTTTTTCTGGTGTTATCTTCTAGAATTTTTATGGTTTCAAGTCTTTAAGTCTTTGATCCATCTTGAGTTGACTTTTGTATAGGGTGAGAGATGAGGATCCAGTTTCATTCTTCTACATATGGCTTGCCAGTTATCCCAGCAACATTTGTTGAAAAGGGTGTCCTTTCCCCACATTATGTTTTTGTATGCTTTGTTGCAGATCAGTTGGTTGTAAGTATCTGACTTTATTTGTGGATTCTCTAGTGTGTTCCATTGGTCTATGTGCCTATTTTTATACCCATACCATGCTGTTTTGGTAACTATAACCTTGTAGTATAGTTTGAAGTCAGGTAATGTGATGTTTCCAGATTTGTTCTTTTTGCTTAGTATTTCTTTGGCTTTGTGGGCTCTTTTTTGGTTACATATGAATTTTAGGATTTTTTTTTTTTTCACAGTTCTGTGAAGAATGATGATGGTATTTTTGATGGGAATTGCAGGGAATCTGTAGATTGAGTTTGGCAGTATGGTCATTTTCACAATATTGATTCTACCCATCCATGAACATGGGGTGTGTTTCCATTTGTTTGTGTCATATGCAATGTTTTTTCAACAGTGTTTTGTAGTTTTCCTTGTAGAGATCTTTCATCTCCTTGGTTAAGTATATTCCTAAGTCTTTTCTTTTCTCTTCTTTTCTTTCTTTTTTTTGCAGCTATTGTAAAAGGGATTGATTTCTTGATTTGATTCTCAGCTTGGTTTTCTTGGTGTATACCAGTGCTACTGATTTGTGTACATTGATTTTGTAACCTGAGAATTTACTGAATTCATTTATCAGATCTAGGAGCTTTTTGGTTGTTTGTCATGCAGAGAGAGGTATGTGCAAATGCTTGACCAGATTGCCCGGCAGATGATTGATTTCTACAAAGACTTGGTAACTCAGCGAGTGATGGACCAGCGCATTTTAGAAGAATTGTATAATTTCAAGCATGTTATTGAAGAATTGACCAGGTAAAAACTGTGATTATCTTAAACACAAAACAAAAGTTAATGTCATGTCTCTAAAGGGAGTAAAAAATATTTAGGGAAAGTGGAATGGTTAAAGGCCAAGGTTCTTCTGTTTTCTTTTCATGTTTAGCAAGAGAACAAAAATAACTAGATGTCATTGTAGATATAGAGATAGATAAATGGGTTATGCAAGTTCACATAAAAATGAAGATTCTGTATATATTTGACATGGAAAAAACTTGCTCTTTCTTCTGAAATATAGATGTTGCTGGGCATGGTGGCTCACACCTGTAATCCCAGCACTTCGAGAGGCTGAGGTGGGAGGATCACTTGAGGTCAGGAGTTTGAGACCAGCCTGGCCAACATAGCAAAACCCCATCTCTACCAAAAGTATAAATAATTAGCTGGGCGTGGTGGCACAAGCCTGTAATCCCAACTACTGGGAAGGTTGAGGCAAGAGAATCACTTGAACCCGGGAGGTGGAGGTTGCAGTGAGCCAAGATCATGCCACTGCACTCTAGCCTGGGTGGCAGAGTGAGACTCTGTCTCAGAAAACAAAAATAAAATAAAATAAAATACAGATGTTTACCTTAATCAGATTTATAGAACAGTGCTGTAATTATGGATGTTAACATTATGGATGTTAACACTGCAAATAGAGTAAGTATCATATAGCCATCAAAGTTAGTGATCATCTAACTTCTAACCTTGAAGCAAGATGGTTAGTGGTGAGAATAAAGAAGATAGGATAGTCATTATCAGAAAGTGGGGTAGACCAGCATGGAGGCCTTGCATGTCAGCATCTACCTCCCTCCATTCTAAAGGATCTCCCCTACATCTTCTTTCTGCCTGATTCCTGCCAGCCTGATTCCATTTCCAAACCTGGCAAGATTCCATCTAGAATGTACACTCAATTTCTTGATGTGGTTTATAAGGTGGAATAACTGGGAAGGGAGGTACACATGATAACTGAGAAGATACCTGAGTAGAAATCTGATTTTCTTGGTAGAAACTTTTTGGAAGTCTCCAAATATGAATTAAAAAATTCTTTGCTTTATTTCAGGGAACTGTGTCTAGTTCGGGCGCATGATGTGAAATTAACAAAGGAAACAGAAAAGGCTCACAAGGATTTGGCGCAAGCTCTTTTAGATGCGGAAAAGAATGCCAAGTGAGTTGCTTAGAGTTTGTGTAGCTTATATAGGGGAAAGGGAAGAAGCTTATATAACTTCTGAAATAATATATATGATACTAACTTCTTGAATTCTAAAAGCACGTATAGATAGCTTACTTTATCTGAATTTAGTTGATTTCTCATTCTGGGTGGAAAGAAGGTAAAAGATGATTTTTTCTCTTGGAGATATACTGTTGCTTTCAGCATTAATCATTTTTGTTGAGTCAGGATTGCAAGCTGTTACTTTCTGGTTTTCTACAAGAAAGTGTAAAGAGGCAGTGTGCATAGATAGCATAGATTCTGGAACCATGCTATTTGCTGTGTGACCTTGGGGAAGTCACTTAACTTTTCTGGGCCTTAGTTTGCCCATATGTAAAATTGGGATAATAACATTACCTACCTCATAGGGTTATTACAAGTATTAAAGGAAGTAATATAAGTAAAGCACTTAGAATGGTGCTTGGCGTATAGTCAGTGCTGTGACAATATGAAATATTCTTATTCTGGTAGCTTTTAATGAAATTTTATGTCATGAAATATTTCAAACATTCAGAAAAAGGAAGCATTATAGTGAACACTCATTTACCTTTCATGAATTACCAAATGTCAGCCATTATGTCATACTTGTTTCATACCCCATTTTTAGGAAACAAAATTTTATAAAAATATTTGGAGATGTAGGCCGGGCATGGTGGTTCACGCCTGTAATCCCAGCACTTTGGGAGACTGAGGTGGGTGGATCACCTGAGATTGGGAGTTTGAGACTGGCCTGGCCAACATGACGAAACCCCATCTCTACTAAAAATACAAAAATTACCTGGGTGTGGAGGTGCTTACCTGTAATCCTAGCTACTTGGTAGGCTGAGGCATGAGAATCGCTTGAACCTGGGAGGCAGAGGTTGCAGTGAGCTGAGTTCGTGCCACTGCACTCCAGCCTGGGTGACAGCAAGATTCTGTCTCAAAAAAAAAGAAAAAAAAAAGAAAAAAGAAAAATATTTGAAGATTTAAAAAAATGCATCTATATCTATGTCTATATCTCTATATATCTCCATTCTGCTTCTTCCCTCCCCAGAGTTAATCACTAATCTATAGTTGGTATGTAACTTTCCTATCCATGTTTTTATATTTTACTATAATACATAGTTACATATAAAAAAAATTTGCGGCCGGGCACGGTGGTTCACACCTGTAATCTCAGCATTTTGGGAGGCTGAGGTGGGCGGATCACGAGGTCAGGAGATCGAGACCATCCTGGCTAACATGGTGAAACCCTGTCTCTACTTAAAATACAAAAAATTAGCTAGAGTGGTGGTGGCACCTGTAGTCCCAGCTACTTGGGAGGCTAAGGCAGGAGAATTGCTTGAACCCAGGAGGTGGAGGCTGCAGTAAGCCGAGATTGCACCACTGCACTCCAGCCTGGGCAACAGAGCAGGACTCCTTCTCAAAAAAAAAATTTTTTTTTGCTTTTACCAACTAAATACTATTCTTTTGAGATCTTCTCATTATGATGCATATAGAACAAATTAATTTTTACTGCACTATAGTATTAACTATATGACTAAATTATGATTTATGTATTAAATGTCTAATTTACGTATCAATTACTCAGAGTGGATTTTTCCATTTGCCTGGTAGATTTTTCTCCATCCCTTTATTTTGAGCATATGGGTGTCATTGCATGTGAGATGAGTCTCTTGAAGACAGCATACCAAGGGGTCTTGTTTCTTTATCCAGCCTGCAACTCTGTGCCTTTTAATCAGGACATTTAGCCCATTTATATTTAAGGTAAACCAGTAAAGATATATATAGATTTGATCCTGTCATCATGTTAGCTGGTTATAATGCAGACTTGTTTGTGTGGTTGCTTCATAGTGTTACTGGTCTGTGTACTTATGTGTGTTTTAATAGCGGCTGGTAATGGTCTTTCCTTTTCATATTTAGTGCTTTCTTCAGGAGCTCTTTTAAGGCAGATCTGGTGGTAATGAATTTTCTCAGCACTTGCTTGTCTATAAAGGATCTTATTTCTCCTTTACTTATGAAGCTTAATTTAGACATATATAAAATTCTGGGTTGGAATTTCTTTTTTTTAAGAATGTTGAATATTGGCTTCCAGACTCTTCTGGCTTGTAGGGTTTCTGCTGAGAGGTCCACTGTTAGTCTGATGGGCTTCCTTTTGGAGGTGACCTGACTTTTCTTTCTAGATGCCTTTAACATTTTTTCTTTTATTTGAACTTTTGAGAATCTGATGATTATGTGCCTTGAGAATGATCTTCTTGTGAAGTATTGTATTTTCGTTTTCTGCATTTTTTGAATTTGAATGTTGGTCTCTCTGGTTAGGTTGGGGAAGTCCTCATGGATAATACCCTAAAATATCTTCTCCAAGTTGCTTACACTCACCTTATCTATTTCAGGGACATCAGTGAGTCATAGATTTGGTCTCTTTACATAATCCCACATTTCTTCAAGGTTTTGTTCATTCCTCTTCATTCTTTTGTTACTATTCTTGTCTGACTCTCTTATTTCAGAAAACCAGCCTTCAAGTTCTGAGATTCTTTCTTCAACTTGGTTTATTCTGCTATTAATACTTGTAATTGCATTATGAAGGTCTTGTAGTACATTTTTTCAGCTCTATCAGGCCAGTTACAGTCTTTTCTATACTGGCTGTTTTGTCTGTCATTTATCATTTTATTGTGATTCATAGCTTCCTTGAAGGAAGGGGAGAGTCCACTGTTCTCTGAGCTTAGTTTTACTCTTGGAGGAGTGTTGCCACTAAGGGAAGGGCACTGGTGGGGGTGGGACTGGCTGGGTGTCTGCCCGCCAAGGCTCTGACTATAATGGATCAAAGCCTTGTGGCAGGAGTTGTGGGGAGGGTGTGGAAGGGCAGAATGCACTACTGCCACATCAGTGGCAGGGCAGGGTGCATGCACACATGCATGCTGGCGAGGCAGGGAAAGCAAAACCTGCCTGCACACACATGGGCCAGCAGAGTGATGTGAGGTGTTGCCATGGGCCTGGGGGAAGCTGCAGTATTGGGAGGGAGCAGGCAGGCTGGTGCTATGGGTCTTGTTTCTGTGTACATGTACTCACATGTGTATGTATAGTTAAAACCAAAATTGTACTGTATGCACTATTCTACAATCAGTATTTTTTCAGTTAAGAATGTCAACCTATTTCAGGCCATAGTCACCAAAATAGCATGGTACTGATATAAAAATAGGCACGTAGACCTATGTGGAACAGAATAGAGAATCCCGAAATAAACCCAAATACTTACAGCCAATTGATCTTCAACAAAGCAAACAAAAACATAAAGTGGGGAAAGGACACCCTTTTCAATAAATGGTGCTGGGATAATTGGCTAGACACATGTAGGAGAATGAAACTGGATCCTCATATCTCACCTTGTACAAAAATCAATTCAAGATGGATTAAGGACTTAAACCTAAGACCTATACTAAAAAATTATAGAAGATAACATTGGAAAAATCCTTCTAGACATTGGCTTAGGCAAGGATTTCATGACCAAGAATCCAAAAGCAAAAGCAATAAAAGCAAAGATAAATATCTGGGACCTAATTAAACTAAAGAGCATTTGCACAGCAAAAGGAACAGTCAGCAGAGTAAACAGACAACCCACAGAGTGGGATAAAATCTTCACAATCTGTACATCTGACAAAGGACTAATATCCAGAATCTACAGTAAACTCAAACAAATCGGTAAGAAAAAAACAAACAATCCTGTCAAAAAGTGGGCAAAGGACATGAATAGACAGTTCTCAAAAGAAGATATACAAATGGGCAACAGACATATGAAAAAATGCTCAACATCACTAATGATCAGGGAAATGCAAATCAAAACCACAATGCAATACCACCTTACTCCTGCAAGAATGGCCATAATCAAAAAATCAAAATCAGATGTTGCCATGGATGCGGTGATTGGGGAACACTCTACACTGCTGGTGGGAATGTAAACTAATACAGCCGCTATGGAAAACAGTGCAGAGGTTCCTTAAAGAACCAAAAGTAGAAGTACCATTTGATCCAGCAATCCCACTACTGGGTATCTACCCAGAGGAAAAGAAGTCATTATTCAAAAAAGATTCTTGCACATGCATGTTCATAGCAGCACAATTCACAATTGCAAAATCGTAGAACCAACCCAAATGCCCATCAATCAACGAGTGGATACAAAAAACTGTGGTGTATATATATATGTGATGGAATACTACTCAGTCATAGAAAGGAATGAATTAATGGTATTTGCAGTGACCTGGATGAGATTGGAGACCATTATTCCAAGTGAAGTAACTCAGGAGTGGAAAACCGAACATTGTATGTTCTCACTGATACGTGGGAGTTAAGCTATGAGGATGCAAAGGCATAAGAATAATACACTTTGGGGACTTCGGGGAAAGAGTGGGAGGGGGATGAGGGATAAAAGACCACAAATATGGTGCAGTGTATACTACTTGGGTGATGGGTGCACCAAAATCTCACAAATCACCACTAAAGAACTTACTTATGTAACCAGATATCACCTGTACCCCAATAACTTATGGAAAAATAAAATAAAATAAAAATTAGGAAATAAATAAGTAAATAATAAAAATAAAAAAAGAGAAGACACAGAAACAAATGATAAAAAGAATGTCTACGGCCAGGCGCGGTGACTCACACCCGTAATCGCAGCACTTTGGGAGGCCAAGGCAGGTGGATCACCTGAGGTCGGGAGTTCGAGACCAGCCTGACCAACATGGAGAAACACTTTCTCTACTAAAAATACAAAATTAGCCGGGTGTGGTGCCACATGCCTGTAATCCCAGCTACTTGGGAGGCTGAGGTAGGAGAATTGCTTGAACATGGGAGGCAGAGGTTGTGGCGAGCCGAGATTGCGCCATTGCGCTCCAGCCTGGGCAACAAAAGCAAAACTCTGTCTCAAAAAAAAAAAAAAAAAAAAAAAGAAGAAGAATGTCTGCCTATTTCAGTAAATTTTTACTTCATAGATTAGCTAGATATTAAAATTTTCCCAAGTTTTTCCAAAATATATTTCACAGTTGGATTAGCCAAATCAGTATCCAATCTAAGAACACACATTACATCTTTTTTTATGTCTCTGTTAATACAGCCTGTTCCTGTACTTTCTAAAAAACTGTTTGAAGAGTAATTGAATTTTTTAAATGTCAAGAAAAACCAAAAGTGCCCAAAATCTAAATTCAAAAATGTATTTTTACTTTTATTCTATCTTATTCTTTATTAGTATAATATGATTTGGCTGTGTCCCCACCCAAATCTCATCTTAAATATTAGCTCCCGTAATTCCCACATGTTGTGGGAGGGACCTGGTGGGAAATAATTGAATCATGGGAGTGGTTTCCCTGTACTGTTCTTGTGGTAGTGATTAAGTCTCAAGAGACCTGATTGTTTTATAAGGGGAAACCCCTTTTGCTTGGCTTTCATTCTCTCTTTGCCTGCCCCTATGTAAGACATGCCTTTCACCTTCCACCATGATTGTGAGGCTTCCCCAGCCACATGGAACTGTGAGTCCATGAAACCTCTTTTCCTTTATAAATTATTCAGTCTCGGGGCCGGGTGAGGTGGCTCACGCCTGTAATCCCAGCACTTTGGGAGGCTGAGGCAGGCGGATCAGGAGGTCAAGAGATAGAGACCATCCTGGCCAATGTGGTGAAACCCCATCTCTACTAAAAATACAAAAATTAACTGGGCATGGTGGTGTGCACCTGTAGTCCCAGCTATCAAGAGGCTGAGTCAGGAGAATTGCTAGAACCTGGGAGGCGGAGGTTGCAGTGAGCTGACATCGTGCCACTGCACTCCAGCCTGGCGACAGAGCGAGACTCTGTCTCAAAAAAAAAAAAAAAATTACCCAGTATAGCCAGTATTGGGTATGTCTTTAATCAGCAGCATGAAAATGGACTAATACATAATATGAGATACTTTATTCAATTTTTGCCTATTCTATGTACTACTTTTTTCTGTATTATAACTTTCTTGTTTTTCAAGGTGACTTCTATACTTAGTCTTCTATCCTTATACCTTCAATCCTACCTTTCCACCCTCATTATAAGCTGATGATCTTGCTTTCTAAAAAGTAGAAGCAAACAGAAGAGAACTTAAGCTGTCACCCCCACATCTATCCACCCACCTGCATCTGTGCTTATATATTCTCTTATCCTTTTTGTTAACTATAGTCTGCTCCTTTCTAAGGCCAATCTCTTGTTTGTATGCTTTCATATATACCCTGTTACTTACTTGAGAAACTTTCAGCAAACATTCCTTCTCTTTTTTGCATCATTAATTTTTCCCTCTCTAGCTGATTAATCCCATCAGTATGCAAATATGCTATAATTACTCCCATCTTAAAAACAAAAAACACAAACAAAAATGTCCCAGGTTTCTTAGAACTACATATTCCCTTCCTGCTATGGTCCTTTTTCTCTGCTGTCCTTACAGGAAATCTCTACAAAAAGTTGTCATACTCATTGTCTTTGTTGTTTCTTCTCTTGCCATTATCACTTGTGTCTCATCCCTACCATGGCACTAAATGGCACTTGACAAAGTCATCTATGACCTTCATATTGGTAAATCCAATGGTCAATTCTCATTTCACTTGCCTTTCTAGCAGCATTTGTCACAATGGATCAGTTAATCTTACTTGAAACAGTGTCTTTCAGTATATGGTCAACTGTTAAACAATGTAGGGGTTAGAGACACCAAAACCCACAGAGTCAAAAACCTATGTATAATTTTTGATGCCTCCAAAACTTAACCACTAATAGTCTATGGTTGGCTGGAAACCTTACTGATAAACAGTCAATTAACACATATTTTGCATGTTATATATATTATATAATATAGTCTCACAATAAAGTAAGCTGGAGAAAAGAAAATACTAAGAAAATCATAAGGAAGAAAAAATACATTTATAGTACTATACTGTATTTATTGATATTGTATATTTACATCATCTGTTTACAAAACGAACTGTCTGTCTGAAATGGTGGGCAACCACAACTGCAGACCTGAATCTATAGTACGTATCAAGTGTTTAATTTTTCTTGTGACGTCATGACTCTTCTCTGCTTCTTGGGAGTACTTTCAGCATCACCACTGACAGTTTGTATAGGTACCATGGTGTTATTCAAGGTTTATGTTACTGTACTAAACATGATGAAAATTACATGAAAACTGGGAGAGATCACTTTCTACTACAATACACAATTGACTGGAGAGACAAACTACTCATGCAGTGATGATTACATTACATGGTATTTTATTTTTTGAGACAGAGTCTCGCTCTGTCACCCAGGCTGGAGTGCAGTGATGCAATCTTGGCTCACTGCAGCCTCTGCCTCTGAGTTCAAGCGATTCTCCTGCCTCAGCCTCCTGAGTAGCTGGGATTACAGGCATGTGCCACCACGCCTGGCGCCTGGCTAATTTTTTTACTCCTGACCTCATGTGATCCACCTGCCTCGGCCTCACAAAGTGCTGAGATTACAGGCCTGAGCCACCGCCCCCAGCCTACATGGTGTTTTAAGTGGATGCTTGAGCTCACTGCAATAGCAGCAGAAGGTGGCTACAAAAGTATTACAGTAATATAGTAAGTACTATAGTTAATTTTATGCAACTATGATTTAATACTGTACCTGTACATTTGTTTACATTTCTCTTGACTATGGAGGTGCCATGTGTGGTCTGTAAGCGTTTGTGTAAGTTTTGATAAATTTTAACTTATAATAGATTAGTATATATTTTATGGTAGTAAATGATAAAATAGACCAGTATCTACATGTATTTTATCTCTTCATGACATTGCTAACTTTTCTTCATTTTTTGATGTTTCTAGGCTATGTTTATCTGTGAACTTTTTTTTGTCTTTTTTTGTTTTTTTTTTTGAGATAGAGTCTCGCTGTGTTGCCCAGGCTGGAGTGCAGTGGCACAATCTCAGCTCACTGCAACCTCCGCCTCCTGGGTTCAAGCAATTCTCCTGCCTCAGCCTCCTGAGTAACTGGGAGTATAGGCATCCGTCACCACGCCCAGCTAATTTTTGTATTTTTAGTAGAGATGAGGTTCCACCATGTTGGCCAGGCTGGTCTTGAGCTCCTGACCTCAGATGATCCCCCTGCCTTGGCCTTCCAAAGTGCTGATTACAGGTGTGACCCCCGACACCTGGCTTAGCTTTTTCAAGTTGTCACAAATCTCCAAAAAATGTTCAAATATGTTTATTGAACAAAATCCTTGCATCCTCAGGATAAGTCCCACTTAATCATGGTGTACTATCTTTTTGATATGTTGTTGGATTTGCTTTGCTAGTATTTTGTTGGGATTTTTGCATCTATGTTCATCCATGATATTGGCTTATAGTTTTCTTTTTTGTTGTTGTGTCTTTGTCTGGTTTTGATATCAAAATAATGTTGGCCTTGCAGAATCAGTTAAGAAGAATTCCCTCCTCTTCAATTTTTTGGAATCATTTGAGAAGAATTGGTGTTTATTCTAAGTTGTGTACAGTTCAGCAGTAAAGCCATTTGGTCTTGGGCTTTGCTTTATTGGGAGACTTTTTTTTTTAATTATACTTTAAGTTCTGGGATACATGTGCAGAACATGCAGGTTTGTTAAATAGCTATACTTCCCTCTTAGCACTGCTTTTGCATTATCCCATAGGCCTTGTGCTTCATTTGTTTCAAGGCATACATGTGCCATGGTGATTTACTGCACCCATCAATCCATCATCTAGGTTTCAAGTCCTGCATGTATTGCAGGATCTGGCCAGCAGCCCGCAATGCAACGGGGCTCTTTCTTTGTTCCCAGGCGGATCAGCAGGTCTGGAAATAATAGATACACACAAGACAGTGAAAGCTGGGTCCAGGGGGGGTCACTGCCTTCTGGTCCCCCGGTGCTGCCAATGCACTGGATATACAAGCATTTATTATTAAGTTTAGTGAGGGCAGGGATAGTGAGACCTATCCTCACTAATCCCAATGAGGGATTTAGGGTCATTTGATTATGAGGTGAGATGGTCACATGGATATGAAGTAATTCTTTAACATAACATCTGTATGCAGAAGTACAGTGTACAGAGGTAAGAATTTACAATATAGTGTGGGCATCAGTAATTTCTAACAGAGCCTTAAAACAGAAACAGTCTTTCCATAACTTATGATTAGCAAGATATTAATCAGCAGTAACAGTTGCAGCAAAAGCTGGTTACAAACAATCCATAGAAACAGGATGTGAAGCTAGACAACTGGTTAGACCAGAAATTCTCAGAAGGGAGTATGCCTTAACCCTAAAGAGGCCTAGAAGAGCCATGGCAAGATGAGGGCGTTTGTAGCCCTATCTTATCCATATGGACAGGCGACCCCCATGCATCCGTTTATAGGCTCTCCACAAGGGTGACATTCCATTCCCAGAACTATGAACATCTGCTTTTCTGGGATAGGAATCTTGGTGATGTGAAACCTCCCTGACTGCACTGCACATCTATTCATAGGCTCTCTGCAGGGGGAAGCACATCACGCGCTGTTGGCTCATTCTGGCAGTCCAACCTGGCATTGTCTTTACACAATCCTGCATGCAATTTTGTATTTACAATAATCAGGAGCATTTCATCTTTTATTCCATAGCAATAGTTTCAGGGGGTCTCCCTACACACATGCATTAGATATTTGTCCTAATGTTCTCCCTCCTTGCCTCCCAACCCCCAACAGGCCCAATATGTGATGTTCCCCTTCCCGTGTCCATGTGTTTACATTGTTCAACTCCCACTGATGAATGAGAACATGAGGTATTTGGTTTTCTGTTCTTGTGTTAGTTTGCTAAGAATGATGGTTTCCAGCTTCATCCATGTCCCTGCAAAGGACATGAACTCATCCTTTTTTATGGCTGCATAATATTATATATGTGTCTATATTGTTAGTATAAATTAAATGAAGCTGTTTCTTAATTGTTTTTATAGAATGGTAGAAGAATATCATGACTTATATACATTACAAAGAGAAAGGATGGAGAATGATATGAAACAGTTAATGGCAGAAAGAGATATCTGGAGCTCAGCCACATATGAATTGGCCCTAAAGGTTAGTTCATCTGGATTCACAACTCACACTTCTTTTTTGACTAAAGATACATTCTACAGTTTTAAAATTTGTTTTTGTTTTTTTAAACAGAGTCTTACTCACTCTGTTGCCTAGGCTAGAGTGCAGTGGTGTGATCTCGGCTCACGGCAACTTCTGCCTCTTGGGTTCAATCAATTCTCCCTCCTCAGCCTCCCGAGTAGCTGGAATTACAGGCATGAGCTACTATGCCTGGCCCATTTTGCTGTTTTCAATAATCTAGACAAAGACTCAAAAAAATGAGGATGTATATTTATTGATGTATAATGTAACTTTTGTGGGCTTTGAAAAGGGAAGGTTGATTTCTTCTTTTTATTCTTGCATTTGTTAGGTACCTAGCTGTTACACAATTAAGGGGTCTTTTTTTTTTTTAAGGCCAGAATCTATGAAATATGAACAAGTGTTCTTTTTCTGTTGTTTGGGAACATGTTTAAAATTTTCAACTTCAATTTATACTAATAATAAAGTAGGAAAGGTGGTTCTTATCATTTCATACAAGGTGACCATATTTGGATCACTGGATATCACACTCTGATTCTTTTTTAAAAAAAAAAAACAACAGGGTCTCACTCTATTGCCCAGGCTGGAGTGTAGTGGTAAGTGGTCCAATCACAACTCACTGTAGCCTCAACCTCCTGGGCTCAAGCAATTCTTCCACCTCAGCCTCTTGAGTAGCTGGGACTAGAGGTGTGCACCACCACTTCTGGCTAATTTTTTATTTTTTTTAGAGATGGGATTTCTCTGTGTTGCCCTGGCTAGTCTTGAACTCGTAGGCTTAAATCATCCTCCTGCCTCAACCTCTCAAAGTGCTGGGATTACATGCATGAGCCACTGTGCCTGATTCTGTTACCTTGGCACACAAGATGACAAATGAATTGAAATATGGTACCTTGTGGGCCATTATAGTAATACTTTAGGGAAATAGCAAAGTCACACAATATTTCTAAAATGTTTACTTGTTGGTTGCCTATTCTGACAACTGGGACTTCTAGGTACAGTGAATTTTGATCCTCAAATATTAAAAAATGAGTTCAGTTAAATTGGTTCACTGGTCTACTGGTGGCAGGTCACAGGGTTCTCTATGGAGATATACTGCATTAATGCATTAATACATCTGATTGGAGCTCTGTATTAACCCTGCCACATGTAGTAATTTGTCAGTTATTTGGAAGAAAATGTAGAAGGCATCCCTGTCAAGTGTCCTAAAGCTGGAGAGAAAGCTAATACACTAGATGGTGTAATCAAGACTTGTTTATTTAGGAAAGTTCATTTACTTACTAGAGGTAGTTATTAGAAATCTAGATCATTACTGGGGACATGCTAGAGGCATTTCCATTCAAGAGAGGAGAAAGGATTTCTGCTGTCACCGGAGGCCTTAATTCAGCAAATAAAACCGAGAGATATAACTACTTATAGGAAGCAGCAAAATCTCTTTAAAACAGTTTTTCCCGGCCGGGCGCGGTGGCTCAAGCCTGTAATCCCAGCACTTTGGGAGGCCGAGGCGGGTGGATCACGAGGTAAGGAGATCGAGACCATCCTGGCTAACATGGTGAAACCCCGTCTCTACTAAAAATACAAAAAAAAACTAGCCGGGTGTGGTGGCGGGCGCCTGTAGTCCCAGCTACTCGGAGGCTGAGGCGGGAGAATGGCGTGAACCCGGGAGGTGGAGCTTGCAGTGAGCCGAGATCGCGCCACTGCACTCCAGCCTGGGCGACAGAGCGAGACTCCGTCTCAAAAAAAAAAAAAAAAAAAAGTTTTTCCCACTGATTTCTTTAGCAAAAATCCCCAGTACATTGTTGAATAGAAGTGGTAAAAGTGAATATTCCTGTTCTCAGTCTTACGGGGAAGACATTCTGCTTTCACCATTAAGTACAACATTTACTGTAGGCTTTCATACATACCCTTTATTGGGTTGTGGAAGTTCCCTTCAATTTTTCATTTGTTTAGAGTTTAATCATAAATAGGTGGTGTATTTAGTCAAAGATATTTTCTGTGTCAATTGAGATTACTACATCTTGATTTCCTTTTACTTTATTAACATATTGTTTTTAACACCTTTATTGAAGTACAATTGATATACAGAAAAAACAAATCCACACATGTTTAATATATTCAGTTTGACACTGAACATTTACATACACTCATGATACCCTCATGACAATCAAGGTAATAAACATATCCACATTAACTGTTTATATTTATTTTATTAATTAATTAATTTTGAATTTTATTTTAGATTCATGGGTACATGTGCAGGATAGCTACATGGATATATTGTGTAAATCATAAGGTTTGGGCTTCCAGTGAGCCCGTCACCCAAATAGTGAACATTGTATCTGATACGTAAATTGTCAACTGTTGGTCCTTTCCTACCCTCCCCACTTTTGGAGTCACCAGTGTCTATTATTTTCATCCTGTATCCATGTATACCCATTGTTTAGTTCCCACTTACTAGTGAGAACATACAGTATTTGATTTTCTGTTTCTGAGTTTTTTCACTTAAGATAATGGCCTCCAGCTCCATCCATGTTCTGCAAAGCACATAGTTTCATTCTCTTTTATGGCTGCATAATATTCCATGTTCTTTATCCAATTAATCATTGAAGGACATTTTGGTTGATTCCATGACTTTGCTATTTAAAATAGTGCTGGAATAAACATATAAGTGCAGGTGTCTTTTTGATTAAATGATTTCTTTTCCTTTGGGTATATAACCACTAGTGGGATTGCTGGGTCAAATGGTAGTTTCATATTTAGTTCTTTGAGAAATCTCCATACTGTTTTCCATAGCGTTGAACTAATTTACATCCCCACCAACAGTATATAAGTGTTCCCTTTTCTCTGCATCCTCACCAACATCTGTTTTTATTTTTTACTTTTTAATAATGGCCGTTCTGACTGGTGTGAGATGGTATCTCATTAGGTCAAAATCACTATTATTTCCTGATAATGCAATTATCTACCCAGCAAAGTTAAATTTAAATATTATTTGAATTAATTAGCCTTTAATAATGTTGCAAATATAAGATAAATATATAATTTTTTAACAAACATTGGGCAAATAATGCAATTTTCTACCCAGAAAAAAATAAATTTAAACATTATTTGAATTATTTAGCCTTTAATAAGGTTGATGAATACAAGATAAATACAAAAAAAACCCAACATGTTACCTATATACCAATAATAAGCATTAGAAATGCAAAGAGGGAATAAATTTTATAAAAGGGATAAGACCTATATCTTGAAAATGCTAAAACCATACTAAAGACCTTGAAAACTAGAAGGAGAGCTGTACAGCATATCACTGGTTGAGAACAATAATCAATAGATGTCAATTCTCTCCAAATTAATGTTTAAATTTGATATAATTCCACTGAAAATCTCAATAACAATTTTGTTTTTAGCAATTGGCAAGTTGATTATAAAACCCATTTGGAAGAATCTGAATATGAGAATAAGAAAACATTTTAAAAGAAGGTTAATAAAAATAACTTGTACTTTTAGACATCAAAATGTATTATAAAGTCAAAGTAACTGAGAAAATGTGTTACTTGTGTTAGAATAGATAAATACAACAGAACAGAATAGAAAGGTCAGAAATAGACTCACCTAAATATGGGATATTCAGATTGGGTTGGCACAATCAATTATTCAATTGTTAAAAAATTTAGATCTCGGGTGGGCGTGATGGCCAATGTCTATAATCCCAGCACTTTGGGAGGCCAAGGCAAGTGAATCACTTGAGGTCAGGAGCTCGAGACCAGTCTGGCCAACATGGTGAAACCCAGTCTCTACTAAAAATACAAAAGTTCACTGGGCGTGTTGGCAGGTGCCTGTAATCCCATCTACTCGGGAGGCTGAGGCACGAGAATCACTTGAACCCGGGAGGTGGAGGTTGCAGTGAGCCGAGGTCGCACCATTGCACTCCAGCCTGGGCAACAGAGCGAGACTTCATCTCAAAAAACAAAACAAAACAAATTTAGATCCCTACCTCATTAAAAAAATACCTAAAAAGTAAATCCCAGAAGGGAATAATTAAATGTTAAAAACAATGTAATTATAAACAGAAGAAATTACATGAGAATTTTCAAAAAAATTGTAGCTTTAGTAAATAATTCACCCAATTAAAGTGTAAAATTATATGTTTTTTAGCATGTTCACAGAACTGTGAAACCATCACCACAACCAATCTGAAAACTTCTTCATCACCCTCAAAAGAAACTCCATACATTTTAGCAGTCGCTTCTTATTACCCGCAACCCATTCAACTTACGTAATCATTAATGTACTTTCTTTCCTCTCCAGGATACATCTTAGAATTTAATGCATTCATATAATTTGTAAAGATCAAATATGTGTACTTAGGATAGATATCATCTAAAATATTTGTCTTTTCTTTATGGTAGATACATTCGATTTACCCTTCTCTAGCTATTTTAGAATGTGCAATAGATTGTTGTAAACTATAGTCAGTCTACCTATCTAACACTAGGACTTATTTCTTCTGTTAAATCGTATACTTGTACACATTAATCAACCTCTCTTTATCTTCTCTCTCTCCTACCCTTCCTGGCCCCTGGTAACCATGACTCTACTCTCTATCTTCATGTGATTCACTCTTTTAGCTCCCACATGTGGGTACTTGCAATATTTGTCTTTCTGTGACATGGCTTATTTCACTTAACAAAATGACCTCAGTTTCATCCATGTGGCTGCAAATGATAGGATTTTATTCTTTTTCAGTGGCTGAATAATATTGCATTGGGTTTATATACTGTGTTTTCTTTATTCATTCATTTGTTGGTGGGCACTTAGGTTGATTCCATATATTGGGTATTGTGAATAGTGCTGGTATCTTTTGATATATTGATTTTCTTTCTTTGGGATATGTACCCAGTAGTGGAATTAATTGCTGGATTATATGGTAGTTCTAGTTTTAGTTTTTTGAGGAATCTCCACAATGTTCTCCACAGTGGCTATACTAATTTACATTCCCACCAACAGTGTACAAGTGGAGACAAAAGTGACTGCATGTTGAATGCTAATGTGCCATGTTGACTTCTGATTAGCCCCAGTCAAGTGAATGCCTCCTGATTTCTATTTACTTTTCTCAGTGTAAGAACAAAGCAACCTTGATGTTATCACACAAATTATAAGGCTATGATGCTTACAGCATTCTTGCCTGTTCTGGAGGGTTGCTTTCGTGTTGCACAAAACAAGCATACCCTTTCTTTATGGTATATAAGCCTTGAGCCTGGGGAGTAACAGTGCAGAGATCTACCTGTCTTGTGGCTCCCCAAGACCATGCTTCTGTTAGTTTCCCCAGTAAAACACCCTTTACCCACAAACTGAATTTGTCTGCCTTGGTTTTTGGTTTCTCAGCTCCTTCAACATTTGGAAACTTCCTTGCATATACGGCCCTTTTATAGAATAGTTCTCCTTTCTCCACATCTTTGCAGGCCTGTGTTGCCTTTTTTTTTAATACAATCCATTTTAACTGGGGTGAGATGATAACTCATCATAGTTTTGATCTGCATTTCTTTGATGATTACTGATGTTGAGCATTTTTTCACATACCTGTTGGCCATTTGTATGTCTTCTTTGGAGAAATATCTATTCACATCTTTTGCCCATTTTAAAATCAGATTATCGCCTTTTTTTGTTGTTGTTATTGAGTTGTTTGAGCTCCTTATAAATTCTGGTTGTAACTCCCTTGTCAGATGGGTAGTTTGCAAATATTTTCTCTATCTCTGTGGGTTTTCTCTTCACTTTGTTGATTGTTTCCTTTACTGTGCAGAAGGTTTGTAGCTTGATGTAATTGCTTTTTCTTTCTTTTTGCTTTGGTTGCCTGTGCTTTTGAGGTCTTACATGGAAAATCTTTGCCCAAACCAACGTCCTAGAGTGTTTTCCTCAATGTTTTCTTCAAGGAGTTTTAGTTTCAGGTCTTAGATTTAAGTCTTTAATCCATTTTGCTTCAATTTTTGTATATGGTGAGAAATAGAGGGTCTAGTTTTATTGTTGCATTGGTCTGTATGTCTGCTTTTATGCCATTACCATGCCAATTTGTTTACTATGGCTTTGTAGTAAATTTTGAAGTCAGGTAGTGTGATGCCTCCTGCTTTGTTCTTTTTGCACAGGATTGCTTTGGTTATTTGGGGCCTTTTGTGGTTCCATATAGATTTTAGGGTTTAAAAAAAATTCTGTGAAGAATGTCATTGGTATTTTAAGAGGACTTGCATTGAATCTGCAAATTTCTTTGGGTCGTATTGCCATTTAACAATATTAGTTCTTCCAATTCATGAGCATGGAATATATTTCCATTTTTTATGTCTTTTTTAAAATCAGAGTTTTATAGTGTTCCTTGTATAGATCTTTTACTTCTTTTCCAAATTTAGGTATTTTATATTTTTTATGGCTATTTTAAATAAAACTGCCTTCTTGATTTCATCTCTAGAGTGTTTGCAGTTGGTATATATAAATCCTACTGATTTTTGTATGTTGATTTTGTATCCTTGAAATTTATTGAATTTGTTTTTCAGTTCTAACAGCTTTTTTGGTGGAGTCTTTAGGTTTTTTTAAAGTATAAGATTATCTCTTTTGTGAATAAGGCTAATTTGATTTCTTTATTTTCAATTTGCAGGCCTGTTATTTCTTTCTCTTGCCTAATTGCTGTGCCCGGGACTTCCAGGAATAAAAGTGGTGAAAATGGGCATCCTTGTCTTGTTCTAGATCTTAGAGGAAAGGCCTTTAATTTTTCCCCATTCAGTACAGTGTTAACTGTGGGTTTGCTGTATATGGCTTTCTTTTATTTTGAGGTATGTTTCTTCTATACTAAATTTGATGAGGGTTTTTTTTATCATAAAGGGATGAATGTTATCAAGTGCTTTTTCAGCTTCTATTGAAATGATGCTGTGCTTCTTGTTCTTGGTTCTGTTAATGTGATGTATCACATTTGTTGATGTGCACATGTTGAACCATCCTCATATCCCTGAGATGAATCCCACTTGATCATGGTGAATGATCTTCTTAAACATGTTGTTGAATTTGGTTTGCTTATATTTTGTTAAGGATTTTTACATCTATGTTCATCCATGATATTGGCCTGTAGCTTTCTTTTTTTCATTGTGCTCTTGTCTGGTTTTGATATCAGGGTGATGCCTCATGAGTTTGGAAGTATTCCTTCCTGCTCAAATTTTTTGAAGAGTTTATGTTGAATTGATATTAGTTCTTCTTCAAATATTTGGTGGAATTCAACTATGAAGCCATTAGGTCCTGGGATTTTCTTTGATGGGAGACTTTGTGTTATGGCTTTGATCGGATCGTATTACTTGTTATTGGTATATTGAGGTTTTCTTCTTTTCTTTTTTCTTTTCTTTTTTTTCCATTTTCCCCCAGTCTGGAGTGCAGTGGCACAATCTTGGCTCACTGCAACCTCCATTTCCCAGGTTCAAGCAATTCTCGTGTCTCAGCCTCCTGAGTTGCTGGGATTACAGGTGCCCGCCACCACACCTGATGAATTTTTGTATTTTTAGTAGAGACAGGGTTTCACTATGTTAGCCAGGCTGGTCTTGAACTCCTGACCTCAAGTGATCTGCCTGCCTCAGCCTTCCAAGGTGCTGGGATTACTGGCATGAGCCACCATGTCTAGCCCTAGGTTTTCCAATTTATTCATGTGTAGTTGTTTATAAGTCTCTAATGTTTCTTTGTATTCCTGTGGTCTCAGTTGTTACATCTCCTTTTTCATTTCTTATTTTATTTGGGTATCCTTCCTTCCTTCCTTCCTTCCTTCCTTCCTTCCTTCCTTCCTTCCTTCCTTCCTTCCTTCCTTCCTTCCTCCCTCCCTCCCTCCCTCCCTCCCTCCCTCCCTCCCTTCCTTCCTTCCTTCTTTCTTTATTCTTTTTTTTTTTGAGATAGAGTCTCACTCTGTCACCCAGGCTGTAGTGTAGTGGGGTGGTGTGATCTCAGCTCACTGCAGCCTCTGCCTCCTGGGTTCAAGTGATTCTTGTGCCTCAGCCTCCTGAGTAGCTGGGCATACAGGTGTGCGCCACCATGCCTGGCTAATTTTTGTATTTTTAGTAGAGATGGGATTTTACCATGTTGGCCAGGCTGGTCTTAAACTCTTGGCCTCAAGTGATCCACACGCCTCGGCCTGCAAAAATTGGGATTACAGGTGTGGGCCACCGTGCCTGGCCCTTTATCTTTTTTCTTATTTAGTCTAGCTAAAGCTTTATTGATTTTGCTTATCTTTTCAAAAAACCAACTTTTCAGCTGGGCGCAGTGGCTCACGCCTGTTATCCTAGCACTTTGGGAGGTCAGGGTAGGTGGATCACCTGAGGTCAGGAGTTCGAGACCAGCCTGGCCAACATGGTAAAACTCTGTTTCTACTAAAAATACAAAAAAATTAGCCAGGCATGGTGGCAGGCGCCTGTAATCCCAGCTACTTGGGAAGCTGAGGCAGGAGAATCACTTGAATCTGGGAGGCAGAGGTTGCAGTGAGCCAAGATTGCGCCATTGCACTCCAGCCCGGGCAAAAGAACGAAATTCCATCAAAAAAAAAAAAAAAAAAACCCAAAAAACCACCAACTTCTCATTTCATTGATTCTTTGTATTTATTATCTCAATTTTATTTGTTTTTGCTGTTTTCTGTATTATTTCTTTCCTTCTACTAATTTTAGGTTTGGTTTGTTCTTGCTTTTCTAGTTCCTTGAGGTGCATTGTTAGATTATTTCCCATCTTTCTATCATTTTGATATAGGAATTTATTGTTAGAAACTTAATCTCTTCATACTGCCTTTACTGTATCCCATAGATTTTTGTATGCTGGATTTACATTTTCATTTATTTCAAGACAATTTTTCATTTTGTTCTTGATTTCTACATTGACCATTGGTCATTCCAGAAAATGTTGTTTAATTTCCATGTGTTTATGAAGTATCCAAGATTCCTCCTGTTATCGATTTCAAGTTTTATTCCATCATTGTGGTCAGAAAAAATACTTGATATGATTTCTACTTTTTGAATTTCTTCAGACTTGTTTTGTGGCCTAAGATATGGAATATTCTAGAGAATGTTTCATCTGCTGACAAAAAGAATGTGTATTCCTTAACAGATGGGTGAAATGTTCTGTAAATGTCAGTTAGGCCTATTAGGTCCAGTGTGTAGTTTAACTCCATTTTTTTTGTTGATTTCTTGTCTGTCCATTACTGAAAAGGGTGTTAAAATCCTTTACTATTATTATATTACATTTTGTCTCTCCCTTTTTTTTTTTTCTTTGAGATGAAGTCTCACTCCATTGCCCAGGCTGGAGTGCAGTGGTGCAGTCTTGGCTCACTGCAATCTCCGCCTCCTGGGTTCAAATAATTCTCCTGCCTCAGTCTCCCTAGCAGCTGGGATTACACGTGCCTGCCACCACGCCTGGCTAATTTTTGTATTTTTAGTAGAGACAGAGTTTCACCATGTTGGCCAGGCTGGTCGTGAACTCCTGACCTCAAGTAATCTGCCCACCTCAGTCTCCCAAAGTGCTGGGATTACAGGCATGAGCCAGTGTGCCTGGCCATCTCTCCCTTTGTATCTGTTAATATTTGCTTTATATAGTTTGGAGCTCCAGTGTTGGGTGTATAATTATTACATCTTCTTTATAATTGTTATATCTTTTTGCTGAATTGAATCCTTTATAATTATATAGTAACCTTTTTTTTTTACAGACTTTGATTTGTAACTTATTTTATCTGATATAAGTACAGCTACTCCTGCTCTATTTGGTTACCAATTGCATGGAATATCTTTTTCTACCTATTAACTTTCAGTATGTATGTGTTATTATAGTTGAGTGGATTTTGTGTAGACAGATATTCTTGGGTCTTGTTTCTTTATCCATTCAGCCATTCTGTGCCTTTTAATTGGATAATTGAGTTCATTTACATTCAGTGTTATTATTGATAAGTAAGGATTTACTACTCCCATTTTGTTGCTTTTTATCTTGTTTTATAACTCCTCTTTTCCTTTCTTACTATTTTCCTTTGTGATTAAGTGATTATCTCTGGTAGTATGTTTTAATTTGTTGCCTTTTTTTAAGTGAATCTATTATAGGTTTTTGCATTGTGGTTACCATGAAGCTTACAAAAAACATTGTATAGATATAACAGGTTTTTTTTAAAAAAAAGAGATGACAATTCATCTTAGATTACAAAAAAGAATAGAAGCAAATAAAAAATGAAAAAAATACACTTTAACTCTATCTTCCTCAATATTTTGACTTTTAGTTATTTATATTTACATATTTATACATTACCCATCTCTTAACTAGTTGCTGTAGCTATTATTGTTTTTGATAGATTTGTCTTTTAGGCTTCATACTAGAGTTATGAGTGGATTGCACACCACAGTTACAGTATTAGCATATTCTAGATTCGTCTGTGTCGATCATTTTACCAGTGGGTTTTATATCTTCAAAGTTTTTTTTACATATTGGTGTTTTTTCTTTTAGATTGAATAACTCCCGTTAGCATTTCTTATAAGAGAGGTCTGTTGATGGTAAATTCTCTCAGTTTGTGTTTGGGAAATACTATCTCTCCTTCATATTTAAAGAATAACTTTGCTAGATATAGTATTCTTGGATAGCAGGGTTGTTTGTTTGTTTGTTTTCTTACAGCACTTTGAAAATGTCATTTCTTTCCTTCCTGCCCTGTATGGTTTCCACTGAGAAGTCTGTTGCCAGGCAAATTGGAGTTCCTTAACATGTTATTTGTTTCTGTACTCTTGCTACTTTTAGGATCATCTTTTTGTTCTTGGCCTTTGAGAGTTGGATTATCATATGCCTTGGATGGTCTTGTTTGGGTAACATCTGTTTGGTGCTCTCAGACCTTCCTATAACTGGACATTCATATCTTAAATTTTTGAAAGTTTTCTATTATCATTTCTTTTTTTGTTTTGTTTTTTGAGAAGGAGTCTTGCTCTGACACCCAGGCTGGAGTGCAGTGGCACGATCTTGGCTCACTGCAACCTCTGCCTCCTGGGTTCAAGTGATTCTCCTGCCCCAGTCTCCTGAGTAGCTGGGACTACAGGCACATGCCACCATGCCCAGCGAATTTTTTTGTATTTTTAGTAGAGACGGAGTTTCACCATGTTGGCCAGGCTGGTCTCAAACTCCTGACCTCAAGCGATCCACCCGCCTTGGCCTCCTAAAATGCTGGGATTACAGGTGTGAACCACCGTGCCTGGCCTATAATTTATTTTAATAAACTTTCCATCCCTTGCTCTTGCAACACCAGTAATTCTTAGATTTGGTCATTTGAGGTAACTTTCTACATCTTGTAAGTGATTCTTGTTTCTTTCTTTCCTTTTTTTTTTGTGGGGGGGGATGGAGTTTTGCTCTTGTTGCCCAAGCTGGAGTGCAATGGCGCAAACTGAGCTCACTGCAACCTCTGCTTCCTGGGTTCAAGCGATTATCCTGCCTTAGTCTCCTGAGTAGTTGGGATTACAGGCACGTGCCACCACACCTGGCTGTTTTTTGTATTTTTAGTAGAAACGGGGTTTCACCATGTTAGCCGGGCTGATCTCAAACTCCTGATCTCAGGTGATCCACCTGCCTTGGCCTCCCAAAGTGCTGGGGTTGTAGCAGGATGAGCCGCGGACAAAACCCCTCAGACACCGAGATAGTGAAGGGAGTGACTTTAATCAGCTGGAAGCATCGGCTGGCTAGCGTCTTAAAATCTGAGCTCGTCAGGTGCTCAACTTCTGTCCCTTTTAAGGGCTCATAACTCTAAGGGGGTCTGTGTGAGAGGGTTGTGATTGATTGAGAAAGCCAGGGGGTACGTTCACTGCAAGCTCCGCCTCCAGAACGGGAGGTTTCACAGTGTCCTTCTATACAATGTCTGGATTCTATAGATAACAACAGTTGCTAGGTCAGGGGTTGATCTTTAACTGCCAGGCTTAGGTCAGGTAGGCCCAGGCCTGGTTTCGGGTCTGGTTCCTAGGCACTGGGCTACCTGCCTTTAGTTTTGCTTCTCTTTCCTTTTCTGAGTATAAAACAATATAAGAGGCTCTCTCTCTTCCCTCATTTCCCCCCTTTGAGACTCTCACCTTTTTATTAGTGGGAGTTCTCACTCTTATTTTCGCTATTTTTGTCTTCTTGTGCAATAGATTGATAGTGAGTCGTATAGTACACTTGTGCTGAAGCATTCTGGTGAACTAAGGTAGCGATGAGGCTTTTATCATTTGAAGAAGTACAGGTAGCAAACAGGGAGCAGTAAGCAGGTTCCTATTACTATTATAACTCCTATTATAAGAGTTTTAAATCTTCCTAGTGCTGGGAACAAATTTCTAAACAAGGCCTTAGGATCAAATACATGCTACACTTGCACGGGCACATGTGCCAGTTTTGTTATATCTTTATGTCTTCAACAACTTGCCCCTGATCATCTATGTGTAGACAGCAATTAGTAAGATTAAATTTTTCACAAACCCTTCCTTCAGTTGCTAGCAAGTAGTTGAGAGCTAGTCTATTTTGATAGATAGCATTCCTCATCTGAATTTGTTGCTGGGCTGGAACAGTCAAGGCTTGACTGGTTTCATTAGTGATGATTCCTAAAACAGCTTGCAACTGTATGATTCAGTTGAGCACGTAAATGGGGGTCTGGTATCCCTATGAGCTGCCTTGTGCCTAAGTAGCAGGCCTATAATATTGTATGATTCTCTTAGGGGGCTATTCATTATTTTTCAATTTTTTATAGCTATGCTTTTCTTTTTGTGGGAAGCATAGACAGGGAAGCCCAGGATTTCACCTGTTTTTATGGGCAGTAGGAAGAAAGATGGTTTAATAGTGCCAATAACACAACTACCTGTCCACTGGTCAGGCAGCTTAATGGAGGTTCTATGTCCACATATCCAGTATAGCCTAGTCGGGGGCCATCTAGCCCTGGTGGGATTCTGGGTGGGCTTAAATGGTCTGCAACTTTGGTAATTTACTGAATGGATTTTTATCTGTATGGTTTGAACTCCACCATGTAACTGTTTTTGTGGTACCATTATACAGTTTTTGTCCTAGGCAACTAAGTCATCCTACAGAATGAGTGAATTCTTTCCTTTTTTTAGCTATGCAATATTGCCTAATAATTGAGACTTTTAGAACCTAGAAATGATCAGGGTGATTCTTTTGGACCGGGAATTCATCAGGAACTGGGTCTATAGGCACTAATTCTCGGGCTTCTTATGGCCATTGATCTCCTATTACAGTTCTTTCACAAACATAACATTTAGAGACTGGGCTACATACCTTGGATAGAATAGCATTATACAAACAAGTTTCTTTTAGAGTTCTGGTATACTTATAAAAACTATAAAATAATAGGACTGTAGCAATCTTTTGTCCTACCTCAGTGACTTGATGTATATACGGGGAACAGTCCTCAGTCTGAGGAAGGTCAGTTGATGTCCTTACTGTACAAGTCCAAATTTTAAGGAAAATGAGTCCTGCGATGAGTTTCCTGATGCTTTGGCTGTGCGTGGACCAGTCAGCTTCTGGGTGTGACTGGAGCAGGGCTTGTTGTCTTCTTCAGAGTCACTTTGCAGGGGTTGGCGAAGCTGCTCCAATCCATGTACAGCCCTCAGTCTACTGATATTTAAGGATGGTCTCAGAGGTTAGGCCCACTAGAATAAACTGAGTTCAATACCTCTACACAGTTATGTTTAACTGGGCTCTCTGATACCAGGAGCAAGGTGGCGGGGTTTAGGGTGTTGCAAACTTCAGTGGTTATGTGGGGATTTTCACAGAGCAAGCTTTGGTATCTAGTTAATCTAGCATTTGTTAGCTAATGATGTCCTTTGGTATTTATGAAAGTCACCACAGCATGGGAGTACTTTATGTTTAGGTTTTGCCTAAGAGTTAGCTTATCTGCTTCTTGTGCTAACAGGGCCATTGCTGCCAGGGCCTTTAGACACGGGGGCCAGCGTTTGGAAACCCCATCTAGTTTTTTGAAAGATAGGCCACTGGCCTTGGCCAGGGTCCTACAGTCTGAGTTAAAACACCAATTGCCATTTTTTTTTTCTTTTTGACACATAGAGTGTAAAAAGTTTTGTCAGGTCAGTTAGTCCCAGGGCTGGGGCCAACCTGAGTTTTTCTTTTAACTCATGAAAAGCTTGTTGCTGTTGGTTGTATAGATGTAGTTTATCTAATTTATATTTTTACTGACTGACATCTACCAAAATATTGACTTAAATCCTGTAACTATTTGATTTCAAGCTTTAAATTGATCTGGTATTCCTTGCGGGGCTCCAATTACATCTAAATAGATGTGAGAGTTGAAAGACCTATAAGGGGCTTCTGTCACTTTATGATGTCTTATTTTTCCTCCCTCTGGTTGATGAAATGCCAGGGTGAAAGGGATAGCTAATTGGACTAAAGTATAAGTGCCACTCCAGTTATTCGGCAGAGTGCCCAGTAATGGTCCACCACAATACCACCACACATCCACTTGGGGATGAACAAGGGCTGACTCCGATTGATAAGCTCTTGAAAATTCTTAAGCTTATCGCATCCCTTCAGGTCTCCAAGGAATGCTAAGTTTCCTCTCTGTTGTGAGAGACACAAAGTGAACTTAGTGTTGGGAGATGGAGGCTGGATGGCCCTCGGGGGCTGACCTGCAGGGTGCCGGACTTTGGGATATAGCAGAGAGAACTTGGCATGACTTATTACTGCAAACTGTAGAATCCTGGAAAAGAGTTACTATGCAGCCCATGCCTGGTCGACTGGAGGACCACCTTAGTGGAAGGGGGACAATCTGGGCCTCTGGCCTGCCAAGTGCACAAGCATAACAATTGCTTTTGTTTAACATGCAGATGGAATATTTGATCCATTTCAACCAGATATTTGCATCTTGGTATGCTGTCTTAATTGCCAACGTTTAAGTTTTTAACTTTTATGATCTTCTAGTAAAATGAATGTTTCTTTTAGCACCTATTTTTATTAGTTTTTAAACCAAAGAAAGCCAAATACCATTTTACATTTAACAATGCTTTTTGTATGATTTTTGTACTTGATTTTACCTTTATATTAGTGTGTTATTAATGTTAAACTTAATTTTAATAAAACCTTGTAGACATATATATATATTTTAATTTATTTATTATTATTATACTTTAAGTTGTAGGGTACATGTGCATAACGTGAAGGTTTGTTACATATGTATACTTGTGCCATGTTGGTGTGCTGCACCCATCAACTCGTCATTTACATCAGGTATAACTCCCAATGCAATCCCTCCCCCCTCCCCCCTCCCCATGATAGGCCCCTGTGTGTGATGTTCCCCTTCCTGAGTCCAAGTGATCTCATTGTTCAGTTCCCACCTATGAGTGAGAACATGCGGTGTTTGGTTTTCTGTTCTTGTGATAGTTTGCTAAGAATGATGGTTTCCAGCTGCATCCATGTCCCTACAAAGGACACAAACTCATCCTTTTTTATGGCTGCATAGTATTCCATGGTGTATATGTGCCACATTTTCTTAATCCAATCTGTCACTGATGGACATTTGGGTTGATTCCAAGTCTTTGCTATTGTGAATAGTGCTGCAATAAACATACGTGTGCATGTGTCTTTATAGCAGCATAATTTATAATCCTTTGGGTATATACCCAGTAATGGGATGGCTGGGTCATATGGTACATCTAGTTCTAGATCCTTGAGGAATCGCCATACTGTTTTCCATAATGGTTGAACTAGTTTACAATCCCACCAACAGTGTAAAAGTGTTCCTATTTCTCCACATCCTCTCCAGCACCTGTTGTTTCCTGAGTTTTTAATGATCGCCATTCTAACTGGTGTGAGATGGTATCTCATTGTGGTTTTGATTTGCATTTCTCTGATGGCCAGTGATGATGAGCATTTTTTCATGTGTCTGTTGGCTGTATGAATGTCTTCTTTTGAGAAATGTCTGTTCATATCCTTTGCCCACCTTTTGATGGGGTTGTTTGTTTTTTTCTTGTAAATTTGTTTGAGTTCTTTGTAGGTTCTGGATATTAGCCCTTTGTCAGATGAGTAGATTGCAAAAATTTTCTCCCATTCTGTAAGTTGCCTGTTCAACCTGATGGTAGTTTCTTTTGCTGTGCAGAAGCTCTTTAATTTAATGAGATCCCATTTGTCAATTTTGGCTTTTGCTGCCGTTGCTTTTGGTGTTTTAGACATGAAGTCTTTGCCCATGCCTATGTCCTGAATGGTACTACCTAGGTTTTCCTCTAGGATTTTTATGGTATTAGGTCTAACATTTAAGTCTCTAATCCATCTTGAATTAATTTTCGTATAAGGAGTAAGGAAAGGATCCAGTTTCAGCTTTCTACTTATGGCTAGCCAATTTTCCCAGCGCCATTTATTAAATAGGGAATCCTTTCCCCATTTCTTGTTTCTCTCAGGTTTGTCAAAGATCAGATGGCTGTAGATGTGTGGTATTATTTCTGAGGACTCTGTTCTGTTCCATTGGTCTATATCTCTGTTTTGGTACCAGTACCATGCTGTTTTGGTTACTGTAGCCTTGTAGTATAGTTTGAAGTCAGGTAGCGTGATGCCTCCAGCTTTGTTCTTTTGACTTAGGATTGTCTTGGAGATGCAGGCTCTTTTTTGGTTCCATATGAACTTTAAAGCAGTTTTTTCCAATTCTGTGAAGAAACTCATTGGTAGCTTGATGGGGATGGCATTGAATCTATAAATTACCTTGGGCAGTATGGCCATTTTCACGATATTGATTCTTCCTATCCATGAGCATGGTATGTTCTTCCATTTGTTTGTGTCCTCTTTTATTTCACTGAGCAGTGGTTTGTAGTTCTCCTTGAAGAGGTCCTTCACATCCCTTGTAAGTTGGATTCCTAGGTATTTTATTCTCTTTGAAGCAATTGTGAATGGAAGTTCATTCCTGGTTTGGCTCTCTGTTTGTCTGTTACTGGTGTATAAGAATGCTTGTGATTTTTGCACATTAATTTTGTATCCTGAGACTTTGCTGAAGTTGCTTATCAGCTTAAGGAGATTTTGGGCTGAGACAATGGGGTTTTCTAAATATACAATCATGTCATCTGCAAACAGGGACAGTTTGACTTCTTCTTTTCCTAACTGAATACCCTTGATTTCTTTCTCTTGCCTAACTGCCCTAGCCAGAACTTCCAACACTATGTTGAATAGGAGTGGTGAGAGAGGGCATCCCTGTCTTGTGCCAGTTTTCAAAGGGAATTTTTCCAGTTTTTGCCCATTCAGTATGATATTGGCTGTGGGTTTGTCATAAATAGCTGTTATTATTTTGAGGTACGTTCCATCAATACCGAATTTATTGAGAGTTTTTAGCATGAAGGGCTGTTGAATTTTGTCAAAAGCCTTTTCTGCATCTATTGAGATAATCATGTGGTTCTTGTCTTTGGTTCTGTTTATATGCTGGATTATGTTTATTGATTTGCGAATGTTGAACCAGCCTTGCATCCCAGGGATGAAGCCCACTTGATCATGGTGGATAAGCTTTTTGATGTGTTGCTGAATCCGGTTTGCCAGTATTTTATTGAGGATTTTTGCATCGATGTTCATCAGGGATATTGGTCTAAAATTCTCTTTTTTAGTTGTGTCTCTGCCAGGCTTTGGTATCAGGATGATGTTGGCCTCATAAAATGAGTTAGGGAGGATTCCCTCTTTTTCTATTGATTGGAATAGTTTCAGAAGGAATGGTACCAACTCCTCCTTGTACCTCTGGTAGAATTCAGCTGTGAATCCATCTGGTCCTGGACTTTTTTTGGTTGGTAGGCTATTAATTATTGCCTCAATTTCAGAGCCTGCTATTGGTCTATTCAGGGATTCAACTTCTTCCTGGTTTAGTCTTGGAAGAGTGTAAGTGTCCAGGAAATTATCCATTTCTTCTAGATTTTCCAGTTTATTTGCCTAGAGGTGTTTATAGTATTCTCTGATGGTAGTTTGTATTTCTGTGGGGTCGGTGGTGATATCCCCTTTATCATTTTTAATTGCGTCGATTTGATTCTTCTCTCTTTTCTTCTTAATTAGTCTTGCTAGTGGTCTGTCAATTTTGTTGATCTTTTCAAAAAACCAACTCCTGGATTCATTGATTTTTTGGAGAGTTTTTTGAGTCTCTATCTCCTTCAGTTCTGCTCTGATCTTAGTTATTTCTAGCCTTCTGCTAGCTTTCGAATGTGTTTGCTCTTGCTTCTCTAGTTCTTTTAATTGCGATGTTAGAGTGTCAATTTTAGATCTTTCCTGCTTTCTCTTGTGGGCATTTAGTGCTATAAATTTCCCTCTACACACTGCTTTAAATGTGTCCCAGAGATTCTGGTATGTTGTATCTTTGTTGTCATTGGTTTCAAAGAACATCTTTATTTCTGCCTTCATTTCGTTATGTACCCAGTAGTCATTCAGGAGCAGGTTGTTCAGTTTCCATGTAGTTGAGCGGTTTTGATTGAGTTTCTTAGTCCTGAGTTCTAGTTTGATTGCACTGTGGTCTGAGAGACAGTTTGTTATAATTTCTGTTCTTGTACATTTGCTGAGGAGTGCTTTACTTCCAATTACATGGTCGATTTTGAAGTACGATGTGGTGCTGAGAAGAATGTATATTCTGTTGATTTGGGGTGGAGAGTTCTGTAGATGTCTATTAGGTCTGCTTGGTGCAGAGCTGAGTTCAATTCCTGGATATCCTTGTTAACTTTCTGTCTCGTTGATCTGTCTAATGTTGACAGTGGAGTGTTGAAGTCTCCCATTATTATTGTATGGGAGTCTAAGTCTCTTTGTAAGTCTCTAAGGACTTGCTTTATGAATCTGGGTGCTCCTGTATTGGGTGCATATATATTTAGGATAGTTAGCTCTTCCTGTTGAATTGATCCCTTTACCATTATGTAATGGCCTTCTTTGTCTCTTTTGATCTTTGATGGTTTAAAGTCTGTTTTATCAGAGACTAGTATTGCAACCCCTGCTTTTTTTTGTTCTCCATTTGCTTGGTAAATCTTCCTCCATCCCTTTATTTTGAGCCTATGTATGTCTCTGCGTGTGAGATGGGTCCCCTGAATACAGCAGACTGATGAGTCTTGACTCTTTATCCAGTTTGCCAGTCTGTGTCTTTTAATTGGAGCATTTAGTCCATTTACATTTAAGGTTAAGATTGTCATGTGTGAACTTGATCCTGCCATTATGATATTAACTGGTTATTTTGCTCGTTAGTTGATGCAGTTTCTTCCTAGCCTTGATGGTCTTTACATTTTGGCATGTTTTTGCAATGGCTGGTACCGGTTGTTCCTTTCCATGTTTAGTGCTTCCTTCAGGGTCTCTTGTAAGGCAGGCCTAGTGGTGACAAAATCTCTAAGCATTTGCTTATCTGTAAAGGATTTTATTTCTCCTTCACTTATGAAACTTAGTTTGGCTGGATATGAAATTCTGGGTTTAAAATTCTTTTGTTTCAGAATGTTGAATATTGGCCCCCACTCTCTTCTGGCTTGGAGAGTTTCTGCCGAGAGATCTGCTGTTAGTCTGATGGGCTTCCCTTTGTGGGTAACCCGACCTTTCTCTCTGGCTGCCCTTAAGATTTTTTCCTTCATTTCAACTTTGGTGAATCTGGCAATTATGTGTCTTGGAGTTGCTCTTCTCGAGGAGTATCTTTGTGGCGTTCTCTGTATTTCCTGGATTTGAATGTTGGCCTGCCCTACTAGGTTGGGGAAGTTCTCCTGGATGATATCCTGAAGAGTGTTTTCCAACTTGGTTCCATTTTCCCCCTCACTTTCAGGCACCCCAATCAGACGTAGATTTGGTCTTTTTACATAATCCCATACTTCTTGCAGGCTTTGTTCATTTCTTTTTCTTCTTTTTTCTTTTGGTTTCTCTTCTTGCTTCATTTCATTCATTTGATCCTCAATCGCAGATACTCTTTCTTCCAGTTGATCGAGTCGGTTACTGAAGCTTGTGCATTTGTCACGTATTTCTCGTGTCATGGTTTTCATCTCTTTCATTTCGTTTATGACCTTCTCTGCATTAATTACTCTAGCCATCAATTCTTCCACTTTTTTTTTCAAGATTTTTAGTTTCTTTGCGCTGGGTACGTAATTCCTCCTTTAGCTCTGAGAAATTTGATGGACTGAAGCCTTCTTCTCTCATCTCGTCAAAGTCATTCTCCGTCAAGCTTTGATCCGTTGCTGGCGATGAGCTGCGCTCCTTTGCTGGGGGAGATGCGCTCTTATTTTTTGAATTTCCAGCTTTTCTGCCCTGCTTTTTCCCCATCTTTGTGGTTTTATCTGCCTCTGGTCTTTGATGATGGTGATGTACTGATGGGGTTTTGGTGTAGGTGTCCTTCCTGTTTGATAGTTTTCCTTCTAACAGTCAGGACCCTCAGCTGTAGGTCTGTTGGAGATTGCTTGAGGTCCACTCCAGACCCTGTTTGCCTGGGTATCAGCAGCAGAGGCTGCAGAAGATAGAATATTTCTGAACAGCGAGTGTACCTGTCTGATTCTTGTTTTGGAAGCTTCCTCTCAGGGGTGTACTCCACCCTGTGAGGTGCGGGGTGTCAGACTGCCCCTAGTGGGGGATGTCTCCCAGTTAGGCTACTCAGGGGTCAGGGACCCACTTGAGCAGGGAGTCTGTCCCTTCTCAGATCTCAACCTCCGTGTTGGGAGATCCACTGCTCTCTTCAAAGCTGTCAGACAGAGTCGTTTGTGTCTGCAGAGGTTTCGGCTGCGTTTGTTATTGCCCTGTCCCCAGAGGTGGAGTCTACAGAGACAGGCAGGTTTCCTTGAGCTGCTGTGAGCTCCACCCAGTTCGAGCTTCCCAGCAGCTTTGTTTACCTACTTAAGCCTCAGCAATGGCGGGCGCCCCTCCCCCAGCCTCGCTGCTGCCTTGCCGGTAGATCACAGACTGCTGTGCTAGCAATGAGGGAGGCTCCGTGGGTGTGGGACCCTCCCGGCCAGGTGTGGGATATGATCTCCTGGTGTGCCTGTTTGCTTAAAGCGCAGTATTGGGGTGGGAGTTACCCGATTTTCCAGGTGTTGTGTGTCTCAGTTCCCCTGGCTAGGAAAAGGGATTCCCTTCCCCCTTGCGCTTCCCAGGTGAGGCAATGCCTCGCCCTGCTTCAGCTCTCGCTGGTCGGGCTGCAGCAGCTGACCAGCACCGATCGTCCGGCACTCCCCAGTGAGATGAACCCAGTACCTCAGTTGAAAATGCAGAAATCACCGGTCTTCTGTGTGGCTCGCGCTGGGAGCTGGAGACTGGAGCTGTTCCTATTCGGCCATCTTGCTCCGCCCCCCGTAGACATATTTATCTAATTTTTAATGTTTGACCATAAGGTAAGATTTTATAGACTCTTTTTAACCTTTTATAATTTTTGTTAAAGAGCATGGCGCTTTAAGAAAAACCTATTGCATTTTTACTTTAATGTCCAGTTCACAGAAAAACTGGATGATACCTTTTTAACTTTAGCTAATATGTTTACACACAGAATTTTCTTTATAATTAATGTTTTAAAACTTGCTTAAACTTTAAAAACAATAATTTTTTTAACCTTTTAATGTAGGTAAAAATCCACATTCTTATGCCTCCTTATAATCCTTTTACCAAAGGTGTATTTTACTTTTCTTATACACCTTGCACATAAACTGTTTCTTCAATTGTACTCAAAAGACCTTATTACTTTTAAATTATACATTTTTTGCGTAAAAATTGTTTATAACATTTTTTCTTTTACAACTTTCACAGACAATTCTTCGACATGTCTCAACTTTCTGACTTATTACAAACATTTCTTTCTTTGAACAACCAGTTAATTTATTTCAGGACAAGAATTTACTGTATAACACTCTTTTTACATAAATTCTACCTCCCCCTTTCTTTTCTTTTTTTTTTTTTTTGAAGGTAACCATTCTTTTTTTTTTTTTAAAGCGAACTTTCTTTATGTCTGTGGACTAGACTGTCTAAGGCCACAAGATTAGAATACTAGAATACTATAATACATGTTACACTGTTAACTTTTAGCAACTTTACTTTTGTTGAAAACCTTGTAAGTTTGGGATTTCAATTATCCTTTGCTATTAATAAGGCCTTGTTTAGTCTAAATTAACTTAGAATTGGTATTGATGGACTTTTTTTTTTTTTTTTTTTTTTTTTCTGTTAGCAAAGCAGCTGCCACTACAGATTGAATGCATCTGGGCCATCCACGGGTTACTGGGTTAAGGATATTTGATAGGAAGGCCTCAGTGCTTTTGGGATACACCCTTGTTTACACTGACAACAAAGTGGTGTTAAGAGTGTTACAGGGTTACTGAGAATACTTTTAATTATCAATTATAGGTTTTAAATTTACCTTGGCTTTTAAAGGAATAGGGTATACTGTTTTTTTCTTAACTACTTGTATATTTCTCTTTCTCTTTTTCTTTCTCTCTTTGACTTTCTCTCTTTCTCTCTCTCTCTGACTTTCCTTTTGCCTCTGTCCCTTCCTCTCTTTCTGCCTGTCTCTTTCTCTCTCTCTTTTCTTGACTCCTTCTTTGTCTCTCTGTCTCTTCCTCTCTGTCTTTTCCTCTCTCTCTTTGCCTCTTTTCTTTCTTTCTCTTTCCTTTCTTTCTCTCTGCTGGTCTTTCCTTACCTCTGCCAGCCACTTATGCTGCTGTTCTCTTAACTACTGTTGTGGGGGAAGGGGGTTTAAAACTAGCTGTAACTGTCTATGTACGGAAACTAGTCTGGGTGCCTTGGCTTACAGGTTACCTTCTGCCATACTTTTGAAACAAGGGACCTGTCTAGGCTTCCTTCTGATGGCCAACCCACCTCTAATGCTGACCAGTCTATTTCACACAAAGTTCTAAGTTTTCCTGGTGCCATAGTAACACCATAATCTCCCTTAAATCCTTTCTTGAAATTTTTCTTTTTTTTTTTTTTTGAGACGGAGTCTCGCTGTGTCGCCCAGGCTGGAGTGCAGTGGCCGGATCTCAGCTCACTGCAAGCTCCGCCTCCCGGGTTTACGCCATTCTCCTGCCTCAGCCTCCCGAGTAGCTGGGACTACAGGCGCCCGCCACCTCACCCGGCTAGTTTTTTGTATTTTTTTTAGTAGAGACGGGGTTTCACCGTGTCAGCCAGGATGGTCTCGATCTCCTGACCTCGTGATCCACCCGTCTTGGCCTCCCAAAGTGCTGGGATTACAGGCTTGAGCCACCGCGCAAAATTTTTCAACATAGTTCCTAGTGGGGTGGGCTTTGTGCCTGACCCATGTCTCCTGGAGACAAAACACCACGCTCACACCACACGCACACTACAAAACAAAGAATGGGTAAAAAGGGCACACACACACTTTTACAGTTACGCCAAACCAGAATCAAAACTAAAATCAGAGTATCAAGAAATCCAAGCCCAGTCAAAACCAAAACCAAAGTATCAAGCAATCCAAGTCAAGTCAAAAACAAAACCCAAAGTGCCAGTACAGGCACACGGTGGGTGATTAGGCCACGCTTCCACTCAGATGGAGTTCGCAAGTTACCAAGACCAGTCCTGTCAAGCAATTTAAACCAAGTCAAAACCAAAACTAAACCAAAGTGCTGATAAAGTCATGCCACGGGTGATCAGGCCACGCTTCCACTCAAATGGAGTGGGCAAGTTCCCAAGACTAGTCTTACCAAGTTTTAGATGTCCAGACTCCAAGTGCCAGTTCCTTCCCAGTGTTCAGCCACTGCATTGATCCTCCGCGGGAGCCTGCCACACACCGCTCTGGTGAGGCATCCCACCAGGGCAAATGCCTACCTGGGAGTGCTCTTGGGATCTGTGTTGCTCCGGCTGGTTGGAATCCCCCACAGGGATGTTCCACAGGGCAGGCTAAAGCCGCCTAAGGAGCTGCCTCAACTGTCCATTAATCACCTTGCTTCCCAGTCAGGGAACCAAGAGGATTATAGGCATGAGCCATCATGCCCGGCCGATTCTTGTTTCTTTTTATTCTTTTTTTTCCTCCGATTGTGTACAAGTAGCCTATATTTGGGTTCACTGATTCTTTTCTCTTCTTGATGCAGTCTGCTGTTCAGAACCTCTGATGAATTTTTCAGTTTAGCAAATGTATTTCTCAGTTCCAGTAGTTTTATTTTTTTATTATTTCAATCTCTTTGTTACATTTCTCTGATAAATTTCTGAATTGCTTTTCTGGGTTATCGTGGAGATCACTGAGTTTTCTTAAAACCGTAGTTTTGAATTCTTCATCAGAGAGCTCACGTGTTAGAGTCACTCACTTGTTCCTTGCTTTGTCCATTTGGGGAGATCATGGTTCCCTGTTTGCTCTTGTTTCTTATGAATGTATGTCTATTACTTTGTATTGAAGGGTTAGTTAGTTATTCTAGTCTTCTCTGTCTGGCTTGTTTTATGTTTTATTGGCTACTTTTGCTTAGCAGATCTTAAGGTTGCTGCCTCCTTTTCAGCACTCCATGGTGCCTTAAACCCAGGTTCACCTCAACTCTAGTGAAGGATTGAAGTGCTGCCCTTCCCACGTAGGGGAGTTTCCAAAGGCAATATCCCTGCAGTGTGAGAAGGATGGCTAGGGACTAGTGCCCAGAGAATTTGCAGAGTGAACCTTGCACAGCATGGTGCTGCTGGTAAGCCTCTCTCACATGGAGTCTCCTTTGGCTGAGTTGCAGAGCAAAGTTTCCAGGCCTGGGGATGGTAGTCCTTCCTCTACCCTTTGTCTCTGCCTGTTCTTGGGCATATTTATCTCTTCAGGCACTTGTGATGGTTTCCTGCCAAGGAATCAACATGATGGGGTCTCCTGCCAAGGAATCAACATGATGGGGAAGCTTGTTGTCCATCTTTATCTCACTTTTTCCAGTGTAAAAACCATGAGTTTGGGGGAAATTTTCCATGTGCTTTGTGCTGTGCTGGGCAGAAGCAGGGAGGGACATTGCAGATATGGAAGTCCAGTTCTTTCACTATCTGCTCAGAGTTTTTTATACCTCTCTGTGGCCCCAGGAACAGTCTCGTCTTCATATTTGAGTTCTGGAATATTGCTGGTGATAATCTTGGTGCTGTATATTTGTTTCAGTTTTTTTTTTTTTTTTTTTTTTTTTTTTGGTGGAGTGGTTGAAGCCAGCTTGCTTTTATGCCACTATTTTGGTACTGGAAGCACCAATCATTTTTTCTTAAAAAAAAACAAAAACAAAAACATTAGCTGGGCATGTTGGTGCACACCTGTAGTCCCAACTATTCCAGAGGCTGAGGTGGGAGGATTTCTTGAGCCTGGGAGGTTGAGGCTACAGTGAGCTGAGATCACACCACTGCACTCCAGCCTAGGTGAGACAGAGTGAGACCCTGTCTCAAATACGTGTGTGTGTGTGTGTGTGTGTAAAGAGAAAAATGTGGAAGCTCTTTTTTTTTTTGAGACAGAGTCTCGCTCTGTTGCCCAGGCTGGAATGCAGTGGCACAATCTTGGCTCACTACAAGCTCTGCCTCCCGGGTTCAAGTGATTCTCCTGCTGCAGCCTCTCAAGTAGCTGGGATTACAGGCACGTGCCACGACACCCAGCTAATTTTTGTATTTTTAGTAGAGACGGGGTTTCACCATGTTGGTCAGGCTGGTCTCAAACTCCTGACCTTGTGATCTGCCTGCCTCGGCCTCCCAAAGTGCTGGGATTGCAGGAGTGAGCCACTGTGCCCGGCCAAAGCTTTTTCTAGGTATGATGTGAAACCTTAAAATTGAAGCTTCCATGCAGTGACAATCACTAGAAATAAAAGCAAATAACAAACTGGGAGAAAATGTTTGTACAGTTAATACTAAAGTGGTCGAATAAATAAATTTTAAAGGTAAAATAATCCAGCAAAACAATGGGCACAGACTATAAACAGATAATTCAGAGTAAGAAATTCAAATAGCTAATAAATATATAAAAATATGTTCAACCTCACCAATCATCAATAGGATGGAATATACAGAATAATTAGATAACATTTTTAGCTTACCAGATTGGCAAACATAAACAGATGATAAACATGAACATTCGCATGTACTATTGATGGGCATGTATATTGATATAACCATTTTAGAAATTTTTATAGAGGCTAACAGTATTTTAAATTTGTATGTCTTTGACTAACCAATCACACAGGCAAGAAGTCATTCCATTCCTAAGAAATACTAGTACAAGTGAATAAGAATATGGATATTCATTTCAACATTGCTTGTGATTACAAAAATATTGAAATAATCTAAATATCCATCATAAGGGAAATTATAGTTATTCAAACAGTAGAATACTAGGGAGCCATTTAAAAGAATGTTGTAGATATATATATGTATGTGCAAAGATGGCTATGATAAGTAAAAGAAACAGCAAGTTTTAGAATAATATAAAAGGATAGGAGAATATTTAATAAAAACTATCACGAGTATATAAAAAAACTATGTGGCCGAGCGCAGTGGCTCAAGCCTGTAATCTCAGCACTTTGGGAGGCTGAGGCAGGCAGATGGCCTGATGTCAGGAGTTTGACACCAGCCTGGCCTACATGGTGAAACCCCATCTCTACTAAAAAAAAAAAAAAATACAAAAATTAGCCAGCATGGTGGCCCATGCTTGTAATCCCAGCTACTCAGGAGGCTGAGGCAGGAGAATCACTTGAACCCGGGAGGCAGAAGTTGCAGTGAGCTGAAATCGCACCATTGCACTCCAGCCTGGGCGACAGAGTGAGAATCAGTCTCAAAAACAAACAAACAAACAAACAACTATGTATAGTTTATATATGCACACACACAAAATCTTCACTAAGAGAGCAGCAAACTAATAAGACAGATTACCTTTGGTTAGTTGAATTTTAGGGTTGGGTGAGCTGGTGGGAATTTTGAATTTTACTTTATATTTCTATATTATTTGACTTTAACAAATATATATTAATTTTTTGACTATGAAGGGTAATTTTTGAGGATCTATTAATTTTTAAAAATAAACTTTGAGCATGTGTTATGTGTCAGACATTATGCCATGTACTGGTTGGTAAAACAGAAATAATTGAGACAAAATTCCTGCCCATAAAACTTTATGAGATTCAAATATCTCAACAATTGAGAATGATGGACCTTTCTAGACAAATGGAATGTTAGTAGGGATAAATGTATAGATTAGTCTTATTAATATGATTAAAATTAATAATTACCATGATTAATATTATTTTTAAAAAAGAAGCAGCAATTATTTATTCAGTTATTACTATTTGTTAGATATTTTGCTAAGGGAATAATTAGCATAGTTCTTACAGTAATCCCATGAAATAGTACTATCATTACCTACATTTTTCATATGAGGACTCAGAGAATTTGCCTAAGCTCGCATAGCTAATAAATGGTGAACCTAGCAAGTTTGATTCCAGAACCTGAACTCCCAATTTCCATTATATACCATATTCAGAGACAAAAGACAAATAAAACTCAGGGCAGCCACCTAAAGGAGGAGACCCAATGTAAGAGCAATCCATGTAAAAAAAAAAAAAAAAAAAGATTTGTGACATTGAAATAACTGTGGATTTGCTGTAAGGCAACTGTATGAAATGATTCTCAAAACAATGCCGGACTTTTACAAGATTAGAAGTAAAGAGAATAGAAGGAGATCATTGTCTCATTTTTCTCTGAAATGGTCAGACCTCATCGAGAATACAGTGTTCCATTCTGATGCAGAATTTTTAAGGGCACATTGACATTTTCAGAGGAAACAATCATGACAGTAAATACATGATGTAAGAAACAGATTTGAGCTAGACATGTTCAGTGGAGAAAAAAGAAGAAAAGTGAGATCCCTCACACTAGAAGCTTTTCAACAGTAGAGAGCTGACCCCTGGTAGAGGTTTCTGTAGAATTCCTTGCATCGATGAGCTTTGTGTTAGATCATCCCTAGAGTCCCTTCTAACTGAAGTGACAGCTAGAATGTCAATTCCCTGAAAATAAGGACTTTATCTCTTTTGTTCATATCTATGTCCACAGTGTCTAGAACAGTATTTCATTAAATGACTATGCAGTTGATTTCTTATATTAGTGGTTCTCAAAGTATGACCCAGGGACCCCCCTGGGGGACATCCATAAGACCCTTTTAAGAGCTTCATGAAATCAAAATTAGTTTCATTATAATACTAAAATGTCGTTTGCCTTTTTCATTCTCATCCTTTTATTAAGAGTATGCAGTGGATTTTTCTAGCAGCTACATGACATGGTATATTCTAACAGATTGAATACAGAAACAAATGAGAATCCAGCTCTATTCTTCTAAGGCAAACATTAGATTTGTAAAAATGTAAAACAATAGCACTCTTTTTACTAATTTAACACAGTTTTTAAAAATAAAGATGCTATTTATGTGAATATGTAATGAGTTTGTTAAAGTTTAAGTGATTAACAAATATATGTTTTAAATCTAATTTAATTTCTAATACAGTAAATATCAATAGATGCATTCTATATAAATAAAAGCACTTGAGAGTATAAAGCAGTCTTGAGATAACATTTTTTGTATAAAGGGGTCTTGAGATCAAATTTTTGGATAAATTTTGCCATACGCTATACTTCAGTTTGGTTCCAGTTCAGTGGAAAATGTGAATTTGTAATTCGTGTTAATGATTTAAACAAGAAATTTTAGTTGAGTTAATGATTCGATGAAAAATTGATATATGAAATCACTGTAATAAATTATAGTGGTTTGCTAATGTTTTAGGTTCCTGATTATAGTACATTATTTTTATAGGTAATTGAAAGAAATAGAGTCATATTGGCTAGAAGACTTTACCTTAATGAAAAAGGCTGGAATAAATACACTAAGCATTTAATCATACTGCTGGCAAACAAGGTAAAGGTCAATTATCTTCAGTTCTGGGGAAAAAAGACACCAAGTGGTGAGAGTTGAGACTGTAAGATGCCTTTGTTAAATTTATCGATTTGAAAAATATCGTTTTATATTAGTGCTTATTGTGTACAGAAAGAAAAATCTAAGGGAAGGTGAATAAAGGCTCTTATTTCTCTATATTTGCCTTCTAATTGAAGCAATTTATCTAAGTTTAATAACACTACAAGGTTATTCATACAGTTATGATCCTATTGATTCATGCTTAAAGTAAAAAAAGTAAATAGCTATGTTTTTTGAAATAGTTGCATTATCAATTTTATGGGAAAATTCAGTGAGCACACTAGATAGAAAAGGAGGGCATTTAGTATGTTTCTACCAAGTCAAAGCATTTACACTAGTCATTTCACTTTTCATTTAACTCTTAAGACAATTCTGTGAGATAGATATTAGGGTCTTTATGTATAAAAAAATTAATTCCAAATAGATTACATAAGTTTGCACAGCCAGTAATAGCTACACCTCACATTTGGTTTGGTTTGGCTTCTTGGTTCCTGTTCTATCTAGCACACCACACTGCCCCTGTGATAGTCCTATGGAAAAATTGGGTTCATGTTGCAAAGGAAAAAAAATCTTGTCTCTTAATACTTTATGTACCATGGAAAATTCCTCACCAAATGAACTATGTAGTAGTGTAACTTTTCAATTTTTTAATCAACTTTCTATGAATTTCTCTAGTATTAGAATATTAATAATGGCCTGGTGTATGTTAATGACTATTTGTTATATACATAAATGAATATATTATTTGATTCCATGCATTTCATCTAGGACACTGAAGACCTTGCATTGTTGCAGAAATTGACACAGAAATGGAGAAACTTAGTGAATAAATTTAAACAAGAGGTAGAAGAAATGGAAGAGTCTACAAGGGAGACATTGAAAATTGTTGAGAAAGGACTTACCAAATGGCAGGAGAGCTTCAAGTGAGTCACCAAGAATCTTGTTTTTCTGATTATACTTATATCATGTCTGATAACTCAGTCAAATTCTCTCTGTTCCTCCTTCTGTCTTTTACCTTGTAATCACTCTAACATTGATTTTGGGGAGCAGTACCTGTGAAGGCACAATCCTGCTAACAACCTTGAATAGTCTTGTGGTTTCTAGTGCTAAGTATCTCTCTAGTCCATCCTGATCCCCCTGCTTAACTGCTGCTGTCCCCATTTGAGTCCAGTTCTTTTTCTTTTCTCTCTTTTTGAAATTAAGTCAACTTATTTCATTACTTTGGCAAACATGAATATTTGGATCCATCTGCAAATCATATGCAGAGACGTAAAACCAATGGGTGACAGTTATAGGGAGATGGTTTTGATTGGATATCATACTTTGCAATGATTAGAGAAATCTGACAATGAAAGAAGCTGCTAATAAAGTAGTTAACCTTGGCTAAATCACAGCCAAGGTTAGTGGGAATCTATACTTTGGATGCAGTCTGGACTAGATTTCTTTTTTTTTTGATACTGGGTCTCATTCTGTCACCCAAGCTGGAATGCAGTGGCACAATCTTGGCTCATTGCTGCCTCCGTCTCCTGGGTGCAAGCGATTCTCCCACCTCAGCCTCCCGAGTAGCTGGGATTACAGGCATGCGCCACTACATCCGGCTAATTTTTGTATTTTTAGTAGAGACAGGGTTTCATCATGTTAGCCAGGCTGGTCTCAAACTCCCGGTCTTAGGTGATCCACCCACCTAGGCCTCCCAAACTGCTGGGATTACAGGCATGAGCCACCACGCCCAGCCTGGACTAGAAGATTTCTAAGGTTTTTGTTTGTTTGTTTGTGTGTTTAAATTTAAGATGCTTTGTTTGTTGAGGCCTGGACTAGATAATTTCTAAGTTTTTTTTTTTTTTTAAACTTCAAGATGCTTTGTCTGTTAGGTACCATTTCCATTTCAAATTGAGAATAATGGTTGCAGTTTTTCATACCCCCTTAAAGTTTTCCCCATTAGTAGATTTGGAAGTTCTGGAAGCTGAAGCTGGTATGTCTCCAAGCTGGCTGCTCCTGCCGTGTACCCATTTCTATTGTTTGTTGATTCTTAGCTAGGAGGCGTGCATGGGTGGCCATAGTTCTTGTCTCTTTAGCTTCAGAAACCTATTAATCAATAGCTTTCACCTTGTGAGACTTTAGAGCCATTAAAGGAAATTGTTTCCTACCAGAAGTTGGGATTCCTGGCTTAAATGTTGAGTCTTAAATTACTGTGTAGGCTTTCTTTCCATTTGTATATTGCTTTGGCAGCTGCATTCAACAGAAATTCTTCTGATAATGATCTGGTTTTTAATTCTCAAGACTCAAGAGACCACCCTTTAAAAAAAACACTCTTGTGGTCCATGACCCTGTAACTTGATTGCTCAGGTCTGAATAGAATCTGAATTTATGTTTACAAATTTAATGATAAATACCTGTGGGGAGAGGGGCTGGACCTGGAAGACATGCTTAATTATTGAGGAGAAATATATTAGTTGTTTAGTCTTTAGTGTATAAACTGATGATTTTATTTGTTTATGCCTTATTCTGAGAACTTTCTCTTTTTCTTTTTTCTTCTTTCAGTGAAAAAGACATTTTATCCCCTAATAACGGAAATGTATTTGATTCAGTTATTTTAGACTTCAAACAGTGGCAGAAGGTAGGACTTTTTAATAAAGAGCTTGGCAATCAAAGTGCTGGTTGTAAACTTGGCATTCCTGACCTACAACTGAGTCACATCTCATCCTTTTTTTTTTTTTTTTTTTTTGAGACGTTGTCTCACTCACTCTGTTACCTAGGCTGGAGCGCAGTGTGATCTTGGCTTACTGCAACCTCCACCTCCTGAGTTCAAGCAATTCTCCTGCCTCAGCTTCCCAACTAGCTGGGATTACAGGCATGTGCCACCACGCCCGGTTAATTTTTGTATTTTTAGTAGAGACAAGGTTTCACCATGTTGGCCAGAATGGTCTTGGACTCCTGACCTGAAGTGATCTGCCCACCTCGGCCTCCCAAAGTGTTGGGATTACAGGTGTGAGCCACCATGCCTGGCCATATCTCATTCTTTAAAAATGCCCTATTAGGGGCTGGCACAGTGGCTCACACCTGTAATCCCAGCTACTCAGAGGCTGAGGCGGGAGAATCACTTGAACCAAGGAGTCAGAGGTTGCAGTAAGCCAAGATTGCAACACTGCACTTCAGCCTGGGCAACAGAGCTAGACTCCATCTCAAAAAAAAAAAAAAAAAAAAAAAAAGCAATGTTAAGTTTTATGAATGACAAGGAAAAAAGCAAGTGCTCAGGGACTTCAAAAAATATGCTTAAGGCCGGGCGCGGTGGCTCACGCCTGTAATCCCAGCACTTTGGGAGGCCGAGGTGGGCAGATCACAAGGTCAGGAGATCAAGACCATCCTGGCGAACACGGTGAAACCCCATTTCTACTAAAAATACAAAAAATTAGCCAGGCTTGGTGGTGGGCGCCTGTAGTCTCAGCTACTCGAGAGGCTGAGGCAGGAGAATGGTGTGAACCCGAGAGGCAGAGGTTGCAGTGAGCCAAGATCACGCCACTGCAGTCCAGCCTGGGCGACAGAGCCAGACTTTGTCTCAAAAAAAAAAAAAAAAAAAAAAGGCTTAAATATTCTTTCTATTTCAGATTTTTGGGTCAAATTAAGTTAGGCTGCTAGGAAAGAAATCAGGAATTTGTTATTGGTCTATTCAGGGATTCGACTTCTTCCTGGTTTCGTCTTGGGAGGGTGATGTGTCTAGGAATTTATCCATTTCTTCTAGATTTTCTAGTTTATTTGCATAGAGGTATTTATAGTATTCTCTGATGGTAGTTTGTATTTCTGTGGGGTCAGTGGTGATTTCCCCTTTATCATTTTTTTATTGTGTCTATTTGATTCTTCTTTATTAGTCTAGCTAGTGGTCTATTTTGTTAATTTTTTCACACACACACAAAAATAGCTCCTGGAATCATTGATTCTTTGAGGGGTTTTTCATGTCTCTATCTCCCTCAGTTCTGCTCTGATCTTAGTTATTTCTTGCCTTCTGCTGGCTTTTGGATTTGTTTGCTCTTGATTCTCCAGTTATTCTAATTGTGATGTTAGGGTGTTGATTTGAGATCCTTCTAGCTTTCTGATGTGGGCATTTAGTGCTATAGATTTCCATCTTAACACTGCTTTAGCTTTGTCCCAGAGATTCTGATATGTTGTTTCTTTGTTCTCATTGGTTTCAAAGAACTTCTTGATTTCTGCCTTAATTTCATTATTACGCAAGAGTTACTAAGGAGCAGGTTGTTCAGTTTCCGTGTAGTTGTATGGTTTTGAGTGAGTTTCTTAATCCTGAGTTCTAATTTGATTGCACTGTGGTCTGGGAGACTGTTTGTTATGATTTCAGTTCTTTTGCATTTTCTGAGGAGTGTTTTACTTCTGATTATGTGGATGATTTTAGAATAAGTGCCATGTGGCACTGAGAAGAATGTATATTCTGTTGATTTGGGGTTGAGAGTTCTGTAGATGTCTACTAGGTCTACTTGATCCAGAGCTGAGTTCAAGTCCGGAATATCCTTGTTAATTTTCTGTCTTGTCAATCTGTCTAATATTGACAGTGGGGTGTTAAAGTCTCCCACTACTATTGTGGGAGTCTAAGTCTCTTTGTAGGTCTCTAAGAATTTGTTTTATGAATCTGGGTGCTTCTGTGTTGGGTGCATACATATTTAGGATAGTTAACTCTTTCCCTGAATTGATCCCTTTACTGTTATGTTATGCCCTTCTTTGTCTTTTTTGATCTTTGTTGGTTTAAGGTCTATTTTGTTAGAGACTAGTATTGCAACCCCTGCTTTTTTTTGCTTTCCATTTGCTTAGTAATTAATAACCTATCAACCAAAAAAACGCCAAGGACCACACAGATTCACGGCTGAATTCTACCAGAGGTACAAAGAGGAGCTGTTACCATTTTTTCTGAAACTATTCCAAACAATTAAAAAGGAGGGACTCCTCCCTAACTCATTTATGAGGCCAGCATCATCCTGATACCAAAACCTGGCAGAGACACAACAAAAAAAGAAAACTTCAGGTCAGTATCCCTGATGAATGTCGATGCGAAAATCCTCAATAAAATACTGGCAAACCAAATCCAGCAGCACATCAAAAAGCTTATCCACCATGATCAAGTCAACTTTATCCCTGGGATGCAAGGGTGATTCAATATACACAAATCAATAAGAGGAATCTATCACATAAACAGACCCAATGACAAAACTCACATGATTATTTCAATAGATGCAGAAAAGGCCTTTCATAAAATTCAACATTCCTTTATGTTAAAAACTCTCAATAAACTAGGTATTGATAGAACATATCTCAAAATAAGAGCTATTTATGACAAACCCACAGCCAATATCATACTGAATGGGCAAAAGCTGGAAGATTCCCTTTGAAAAGACAAGGGTGCCCTCTCACCTCTTCTTTTCAACATAGTATTAGAAGTTCTGGTCAGAGCAATCAGGCAAGATAAAGAAATAAAGAGTATTCAAATAGAAAGAGTGGAGGTCAAATTGTCTGTTTGCAGATGACATGATTCTATGTTTAGAAAACCCCATCGTCTCAGCCCCAAATCTCCTTAAGCTGATAAGCAACTTTAGCAAAATCACAGGAAACAAAATCAATGTGCAAAAATCACAAGCATTACTATACACCAACAATATACAATACACAAGCAGAGAGCCAAATAATGAATTAACTTCCATTCATAACTGCTAAAAAGAAAATAAAATACCTAGGAATACAGCCAATAAGGGATGTGAAGGACCTCTTCAAGGAGAACTACAAAACACTGCTCAAGGAAATAAGAAAGAACTCAAACAAATGGAAAAACATTCCATCCTCATGGATAAGAAAAATCATGATTGTGAAAATGGCCATACTGCCCAAAGTAATTTATAGATTCAATGCTATTTCCATCAAATTAGCATTGACATTCTTCACAGAATTAGAGAAAACTACTTTAAATTTCATATGGAACCAAAAAAGAGCCCATATAGCTAAGACAATCCTAAGAAAAAGAACAAAGCTGGAGGCATCATGCTACCTGACTCCAAACTATGCTACAAGATGACGGTAACCAAAACAGCATGGTACTGGTACCAAAACAGACATATAGACCAATGGAATAAAACAGAGACCCGAGAAATAACACCGCACATCTACAACCATCTGATCTTCGACCAACCTGACAAAAACAGGCAGTGGGGAAATGATTCCCTATTTAATAAGTGGTGCTAGGAAAACTGGCTAGCCATATGCAGAAAACTGAAACTTGACCCCTTCCTTACATCTTATACAAAAATTTACTCAAGATGGATTAAAGACTTTAAAATCCAAAACCATAAAAACCCTAGCAGAAAACCTAGGCAATACCATTCGGGACATAGGCATGGGCAAAGATTTCATGATGAAAATGCCAAAAGCAATTGCAACAAAAACCAAAATTGACAAATGGGATCTAATTAAACTAAAGAGCTTCTGCACAGCAAAAGAAGCTATCATCAGAGGGAACAAGCAGCCTACAGAATGGGAGAAAAGTTTTGCAATCTATCCATCTGACAGAGGTCTAATATCCAGAATCTATAAGGAAACAAATTTATAAGAAAAAAAAAAAGAACAACCCCATCAAAAAGTGGGCAAAGGATATGAACAGACAGTTCTCAAAAGAAGACATTTATGTGGCCAACAAACATGAAAAAAAACTCAACATCACTGATAATTAGAGAAATGCAAATCAAAACCACAATGAGATACATCTCACGCCAGTCAGAATGGCAATTATTAAAAAGTCAAGAACCAATAGATGCTGGTGAGGCTGTGGAGAAATAGGAATGCTTTTACACTGTTGGTGGGAATGTAAATTGGCTCAACCATCATGGAAAACAGTGTAGTGATGCCTCAAGGATCTAGAACTAGAAATACCATTTGACCCAGCAATCCCAATACTGGATATGTACCCAAAAGAATATAAATCATTCTACTGTAAAGACACATGCACATGTATGTTTATTGCAGCACTATTTACAACAAGAAAGACTTGGAACCAACCCAGATGCCCATCAATGATAGACTGGATAAAGAAAATGTGGTACATATACACCATGGAATACTATGCAGCCATAGAAAGGAATGAGATCATGTCCTTTGCAGGGACATGGATGAAGCTGGAAACCATCATCCTTAGCAAACTAACACAGGAACAGAAAACCAAACACTGCATGTTCTCACTCATAAGTGGGAGTTGAACAATGAGAACACATGGACACAGGGAGGGGGAAAACCACACATTGGGGCCTGTTGGAAGGTGCAGGGGCAAGGGGAGGGAGGGCATTAGTCAAAATCGCTAATGCATGCTTGACTTAAAACCTAGATGATGAGTTGATAGGTGCAGCAAACCACCATGGCACACGTATACCTGTGTAACAAACCTGCACGTTCTGCACATGTATCCCCGAATTTAAAGTAAAAAAAAAAAAAAAAAAAAAAAAAAAAAAAATTCTATGTTGAACACAAAAAGTTTGGTAGATACCAGCTTTACACCTTTTTCTTCTTTGAATATATATTTGCTTATGCAGGGTAAGAATTAGTAACTTTTGCTTTCATGTGTAGCTTAAAATGACAGCTCTACTGTATATTACATTGTAAAGCTTTGTTTCTCCTGACGTATGTCTTCATCTATAAAACAGACACTCACTGAAAAAAAAAAAAAAAAGGAAAGAAATTAGGAAAATCTACTTGGGTGGCAGTGAGTGTAACCTGCATGGACCTAGGGGGACTGAGCGAAGGGGGGCAAATGCGGGAATCAAAGGCAAGAGACAAAAGAGTATATTTGGAAGAAAGGATCAGGGGCCACCTTGCCTCTAGTGGACAAGGGCCCTGAGCTTTACACAGCCCTCCATATTTATTAGGCAAAAGAGATGGCAAGAAAGAGGGAGTGATTGTTGGGTAATTGTCAGTCGGCCATTTGGTTCACAGCAGGCTTGCAAGACTGCATCCTCTGAACAATAGGTGCTAGATTTCTCAGTAGATAACTTCAAGGAGCCTGGTGCCAGGGAGTGATGTCCCTCAGCAAACCTTTTGGTGGCAGGCGCAGTGTGAGTTTGCTCACATCCTGCATTCATGATAAAGTTTGCTGTTTGATCATATAGCCTCAAGTGGAATGCTGAGTTGGTCACGTCCCACAAGTCTTTGGCTCCCTACATATCCCCCTTTCTGTTTATGTATTAATTGAAAGAAGGTAGAGCCAGGCTGGGCAGCTCTCATTTTCCAATTGGCAGTCCATCTGGTTTTACAGACTATGAACAGAAGACAGAGACAAAACAACATTCTAAGAACTACATGTAAGATGTTAAGGTGGTGCTTTAGATAGGTCCAAGGGTTGAGGCTCTTCAGGCCTTGCTGGAATTTAGTCCAGTCTTCAAAAGAAGGCTGAAATTCTTGAATTTGCCTATTTAAATCAAGAATTTTGTTTTGTAATTCACCAGTATTATAGGTGATGTTGGATGTGAAAGCTCCAGGCAAATCGGCTTTCACAAGGTTCCATGGATACTTGCTTTGGTTATATTCTAAGTTGTTTACACAAATATGAGTGTAATTAAAATGACAACGCATTTGCTGCTGCAACTGCAAGCTTTGTACTTGTTCCCCTAACCATAGAACCGTGGATTTTTAACATCGCCACTTCAGTTTGTAACTCAGTGTTAATTTTATTCTGAAGTAGCCATGCTTGGTCGGCTGTGTGCATCCAGTTCTCCAGGTACTGAGCTGTTTGAATAGAATTATGCAAAGCTACAGAGGACATCACAACAGAAGTTATGAGTGGTGATCAAGGTAACAGTAGCAAAAATGATCATGCTTAAGGCTCTACAGACATGATGAATAAGCTGAATTAGAAGTTTCACAAAATGCAAAGCAGGTGTGGCAGCCCCAGGCTCAGACAGATTAACAGGAATCATAGTCCAGGGATGCGACCTAAAAACTATGGAAGTAGAGAGATTATGTGTTTTCAATGTGCTATGATTAATGCAGTGATATCACTGGCAAGATTTGCAGGTCAATTGGGTATTGTGTACCTGGAGCTGGTCCTTCCTAGCTGCCAAAAAAGGGACTGTGTTGCTTACTATTGCTATTACTGGATAATATTCCAACCCAGATGTTGCCATTCATAAATGGGAGCGCTGCCTTCTATATCATCTCTTGAATTGGTCCTTTCCTCCCTAGATAAGGCCAGAGGAAGAGGCGGGCTAAAGCCTGCTCCATGCCAAGCAGTCTGGGCGGCAGACTGGGATTGGATCTCGGTGTTGTGTAAAGAAGAAGCATTAAAAGCTTGCTGCCAAAGCCAGTGAAGTTTGTGCCATGATTTCTGATTTTCATCTTTTCCGTCTAATTGACTGTTAGGTCCCTAATCCACAATGTCTCCACTTACCAGTGGACCAAGACACTGGGTCCACAGAAGCGGGTAGGAACTATTGAATGGAATCTATTCTGTATAATCAGCGCAATTAGGGCAACTGGGCCAGGAATGGTTGGTTAGCACACCAGTCACATTAGTAGAACCAAGACTTAATAAGTACATAATTTTTCCATAGTGACTCAACCATGTTTCAGCTTGAATTGTAAGATAGCTATGGCTGAGTGATGTCTTTGTAGTGATACACAAAGGAAGTCCTTCCAGTGGAGGGTATAATTAATGACATTATTCTGAGAGTCTAACTGTTCTACGTCGGGGGAGTTAGGGGTCCTGGAGCCCACTCTCCCTGATCGTGACAAATCTCAGGAGGAGTGTCACTCCAAAGTATAGGTTGTACTGCTGGGGGACTGGGAACATATGTCCAGTATGTTTTTGCCTCTGCGCAGGGAAAACATACTGCACAGGACATTATGGCTAACATGGCCAAGAATATGGAATCAGGGATTTTTGCCTGTCCCTGAGGCTCCAGTAGTTTCTCAGCTGCCTGCGTGGTTTTCTTGAGTTGTCCCCACGTTATGAGGATTGATGTCATCGTGACTGTGGTCAGCCTTCTCTCCGTCTTTGCACTCAGGCTCAGCTGGCTCATGGCTCATACTGGAGGGACCAGGCCCATGGTCGGCCACTCTGGGTTCCTCCAGTCTCCCGTTCCATGGTCGCACGCACCTTGAGGGCACCCACACAGTTTGTCCATCTCCTGTAAAAACACAAGCATACCCTCATCCCTACATCAGTAAATCCACCAGACCTTTCCATTTTCCTTCTTCTGTGGATTTCCATAACATTTTCGAATAAATTTTCCTCTTTTCCTCTAACACTTGCCAATGTCTTTCTGCTGGAGTCTTATAATTTGTACCAGGAGTCAAAAAATTTAAAGTAAATAAAGCTAAATGTAGTTTTGATTGAGGTGGTAGTTTGCCTCTTATACTCGCTTTTTGTCTTTTCAACATGCATTGTAATGTTTGATGTGACCGCTCTATAATGCCTTGTCCTCTGGGATTATAAGGAATTCCTGTTTTGTGGGTTATAGCCCAAAGCTGTAAGAAATTTTGAAAGGCATACTAGTGTAAGCGGGTCCACTGTCAGTTTTTAATTGTTAGGTATCCCCATATGAGCAATTGATGACAGACAATGTCACTGTACATGACCAGCTGTCTCACGTGTTTGGCATGTAGCATGCGGCATATGAGAATAAGTGTCTATAGTCACGTGAACATAGGTAAGCTTACCAAAGGTTGCTATGTGTGTAACATCTGTTTGCCAAATTTCATTTGGAGCCAAACCTCGTGGGTTACAGCCTTCTCCAGGGAGACATGCTGGCAAGTAGGACAGGTTTGTATTATAGCCCTAGCTTGGCTGCGAGATAAATGGAACATACAAGTAAGGGCAGAAGTATTTTGGTGCAGCAGCGCATGAGACACTCGAGTTTGCTGAAACACAGAACCAATCAATTTGTCTGCTTTTCATTACCTAGAGATAGTGGCCCAGAAAGTTGTGTGTGAGAACGAATATGAGAAATATGAAAAGGAGCTGCATGAGAGTGAATAACTTGTTGAAGTCTTAAAAATAAATTCAGCAGTTCTGGGTCTAGTGTACTTTTAATTGTAGCACTTTCTATGTGACTGGCTACATTTACAGCATAAGCTGAATCACAGACGACATTGATAGGATCGGAAGCTGTGAGCTCCAAAACCTGAATGACTGCAATTAGCTCTGAGCGTTGAGCTGAAACCCGAGGTCATCATTATTTGAGTATGTTTTGGTCCATAGATAGCAGCACAACCTTTGGAAGGGCCATCAGTAAAATAAATTTGTCCACCTGGAATAGGTTTGTGGTGAGAAATCACAGGAAGAATGAAAGAATGGATTTTATAAAACTGTAAAATCTTGTCTGAGGGGTAGTGGTTGTCACGTGCGTCCGTGTGAAGAGACCACCAAACAGGCTTAGTGTGAGCAACAAGGCTGTTTATTTCACCTGGGTGCAGTCGGGCTGAGTCCGAAAAGAGAGTCAGCAAAGGGTGGTGGGATTATCATTAGTTCTTATAGGTTTTGGGATAGGAGTTAGGAGCAATGTTTTGCGGGCAGGGGGTGGATCTCACAAAGTACATTCTCAAGGGTGGGGAGAATTACAAAGAACCTCCTTAAGGGTGGGGGAGATTACAAAGAAAGTTCTTAAGGGTGGGGGAGATTACAAAGTACATTGATCAGTTAGGGTGGGGCAGAAACAAATCACAATGGTACAATGTCATCAGCTAAGGCTATTTTCACTTCTTTTGTAGATCTTTAGTTGCTTCAGGCCATCTGGATATATATATGCAGGTCACAGGGGATATGATGGCTTAGCTTGGGCTCAGAGGCCTGACAGTGGTTATCTATAGCACCCACGAAGTCTGCAAAAGCAGTTTGCCAGGCAGTTGACATTTCCCAAGCTGCGGCTTGTTGCTGGGAGTCTAGAGGAACAATAATTTTGTCAGGATCATATCCCATAAGCATTTTTGACCTATGCTTGCCCATAGTCACAATTTGTGTAATTAAAAAAAGATAAATTTGCAAGGTTTTGACTGTTTGATGAGGTAGAAAGAGCCATTCTGTTACTGTTACAGACTTGTCTATAGACTGGCCCCAAAGCCCTGTTGGAGAGTGGGGGGTAGAAAGAATAAACAAAGCAAAGGTTTTTGCGGTTGTAGCCATGTGGCATGTCTCTGCAGTAACATTTGCTCTACAAGCCGTAATTCGTAATTCGGCTTCTGCCTCTTTAGTTAATTGCCGCAGGGAATTTAAAGAAGAATCTCCTTGCAGGGTTTAGTAAAGATATGTGAGTCGATAGGTGGCAATACCTAACATCAGGCGTAGCCAATTAATATCTCCTAATAATTGTTGAAAATTATTTAAAGTCTGTGACCTGTCTTTATGGAGAACTACTTTCTGAGGCCATACACTTCTCTCCATAACAACAGTTCCTAAGTGTTGGTATGGGGAAGTTGTACCTTTTCTGGGGCTATTTTGAGATTCTATTTAGTCAAAGGCTGCTTAGTTCCTCTGAATAACTGATGTAGGATTTGATCTGTAGGAGCGGCCAAAAGAATATCATCCATAAAATGAATGATATAAGCAGTAGGAAACATATTCCGAGGCTCCTTTAATGCCTGTCCTACAAAATGCTGACAGCGTAGCACTGTTAATCATGCCTTGGGGTAAAACTCTCCATTGATAATGAGAAACAGGTTCTCTTTGATTAATAGAAGGCACACAGAAGGCGAATTGAGGCTTATCCTTCTCGTGTAAGGGTATAGTAAACACTCCTTAAGATCTATTACTACAAGAGGCCAGTCTTTTGGAATAGCCACTGGAGATGGTAAACTTTTTTGTGAGGCACCCGTTGGTTTAATTTTTGCATTAACAGCTCTTAAATCATGTAGCAGTTGCCATCTTCTGGACTTTTTTGGAATAACAAACACTGGAGAATTCCAGGGGCTGACTCCTCTTTGTGTCCGGTGTCCCATTGTTCTTTTATTAGCTGCTGAAGTTGCATCAGCTTATCCTGAGATAGAGGCCATTGATCCACCCATACAGGTTTGTCACTGAGCCATTCTAATGGTAAGGCAGTGGGCGGCGGAGAAATATCAATGACCCCCATCAGAAATCCTGACGTCCTAGCCCTTTTCTGTTTTTGCAGTTACTGATACTGGGTTAGGATTTCCTTGAAGAAATTTTCCTAAACCTTTTCCATTCTGATATCCCATGTTCTTCAGCATTTTAAATCCTGGGTTATCAAAGTTTTCATTTGTAAGTCTCATATCCCAAGGTGTAACTAAGTTTTGACCCCATAAATTGATAGCTATATTTGCGACATAAGGCTGCAAAGTACACGACTGTTCATCCAGACCAAGACAAAGTAAAATCTCAGGGCTCTGTTGAACACTTTGAGCTGTTCTTTTCCCACTAAGGATGTAGAAGTTAATTGCAAGGGCCAGGATGGGGGCCACTGTCTTTAGATGTTACTGATACATCAGCTCCCGTATCCATAGGCCCCTAACATTTCTTTCCTTTAATTTGTACCCACAGGTGGGTCTATTTAGAGGCTATTGGTTGTGATAGATTTCTCATGTAGTTGTGCTCCCAAACCCTTTATTTTCTCCTTTCTCCTTTCATGGAGAAGGGTATAATTTGCAACGAATAAGCGTAATTGAGCAAAGATCTCCCGGTTCAAAAACCCAAAGATCTTGTGACATTAAAACTACTTGAATTTCTCCTTCATAATCAGAGTCAATCACTCCTAGGACTACAGTGATGCCTTGCAAATTAAGACGACTTTTGCCTAAAATTAGTCCTGTGTATCCTGTTTGTAAAAGTCCCCAAATACCAGTGGGAACTTTGATAGGTTTGTCTCCCCTGACTAATGTGATTCTTTCTTTGGTGGGTAGCTCTAATCCTGCACTTCCTGGTGTTCCTGGGGTGAGGGAATCAATGTGCCTCCAGGAACCCACCCCTCAAATGGGGTTGAGGTCTGGACTGGGAATGCCCTCATTGTTTGTGGGGCCCGGGGCCAGGCCCATGTCTTGTTTCCTGGCAGGAGGGTGCCATTCTGATGAAATTTTGAGCGGCACTGATTGGCCCAGTGATTTCCTTTGTTACAGCGAGCACACAGTCCAGGCATTTTTTTCCGTTGGGTGGGGCACTGCATTGTAAGGTCCTTTCTGTCCTGAGATATGGCGGCATTCCTTTTTAAAATGTCCAGTTTTTCCACAATTATAACATTTTCCCATTTTAGGGTTTGACCCTTAGCTCCTTTTAGATTTGTCAACTGCTAAATTAGCCATTGCTTGCACTAACATTGCACAGCAATGAAGCTCAGTTCCTGCATCCTGACAAGGTCTGAGAAAATTTCCAAAGTTTTTTGTACACCTCACTGGTGCCATCGCACATTTACAGTTCGCGTTTGCATTCTCAAAAGCTGGAGCTAAGGTTAGCATTTCTGCAGCCACGGTATGAGGAATCTGACGCTTCACTGCCTCTTGTAATCTTGCAAGAAATTGCATATAGGGTTCCAGTGACCCTTGCATGATATGTAAAAATGATTGTACTGGGACTCCCTCTTCAGGAATTGTGGCCCAGGCACATTTAGCAGCCTGTGCACACTGCTGATAAGCGGCATCTGGAAGTGCCATTTGACATTCCAGGTCTGAATAAGGACCATTACCTAACAGCATATCCTCTGTAACGTCTCCATTTCTAGCAGCACGGTTCTGTCTAGCCTGGTCTGCACACATTTCTTGCCAATTTAAATTCCATGTCAGATATGCGCTAGCCGACAAGCAAGTTCGCACCAAGTGTTTCACATCAAAGGGTAAAAGACGCATAGCACCAAACACAGATTCTAGAAATCTTAAGGTGAATGGGCTCTGTACGCTATCATTTACCACACTTGCTTTTAATTCCTTTAACAACTTAAACTCTAGGGGAGTGTGTTCATGAATAACCTGCTGTGGATTATTTGGATCAGCCCTTACGGAAATAGGAAAAGCACAAGGTCCTAAGGGCTCTCCAGCTATGGCAGCCGAGCATAAAATTCTTTGTATTGGGGTTTCTATTTCTGCTATCAAAGGAGGTGTTTCAGATGTTTCTGCAACTGGAGGAGGTGGTATAGGCCAATTTTTATCCTCCCTCTCCTGTTTTTTATTTTCAATTGGAACTGTGGGTGGGACAACAGATTCTTTCAGATTTTTAGATTCAGCCTGCTGTCCTGCAGAATAATGAGGAGATAATGGCAGAAGTATAGTACGAGCTAAACTCCACGTGGAGAAAACTGAAGAATCAACTTTAAGACCTTTTTGATGAGCCTGTTTTAATCCTTCTCCTGCTCTGTCCCAATTTTCCACATCAAGACTGCCTGCCTGTGGAAACCATGTGTTATGTGTAATAACCTCCTGCAGCAGCTTAGTCAATGTCTGAGAACTAACCTGAGGACCAGTTCATTTCAATAAAACTTTCAGCAACTGCACATAATGTTTTTCTCCAACAGACAAATTCTGCTCCGTGTTATCCTGATTCAGAAAACTTCCCATTCCCAGTACTTCTTTAAAGCACTGCTCCCAGTACCTCTTCAGGGTACTGACCTTATCTCCACTGCCAGCAGACTCATCCCGGCTTCCCCATTCGCCTTGTCAATTTCAGTTTCTCTGTTCCAGCAGATCTTCTTCGTTCACGTCCTTGAAGTCCTGTGTTCAGATGCTACTATGTAACCCGCACAGACATAGGGGGACTGAACAAAGGGGGGTGAACGTGGGAATAAAAGACAAGAGACAAAAGAGTATATTTGGAAGAAGGGGCCGGGGGGCACCTTGCCTGTAGTGGACAAGGGCCCTAAGCTTTACACAGCCCTCTGTATTTATTAGGCAAAAGAGATGGGAGAAAGGGGGAGTGATTGTTGGGTAATTGCTGTTTGGTTCACAGCAGGCTTGCAAGACTGCATCCTTTGAACAATAGGTGCCAGACTTCTCAATAGATAACTTCAAAGAGCCCGGTACCAGGGAGTGATGTCCCTCTGCAAACCTTTTGGTGGCAGGCACAGTGTGAGTTTGCTCACATCGTGCATTCGTGATAAACAGTTTGCTTGATCATATAGCCTCAAGTGGAATGCTGAGTTGGTCACATCCCACGGGCCTTTGGCTCCCTACAAGTGAGGGTAGTTCAATGCTATTATTTAATTGTCAGACATAAGTAACGTTTGTGCCTGTCCTATATCTGGCTTTTGTTTTAAGGACAAATTGGACTTTTAAAATTAATAACATCTTTTTTTATTGTGGTAAAATATATATAACACAAAATTTACCATTTTAATCATTTTAAAGCATACAGTTCAGTTGCCCTAAATATATTTATATTGTTGTACAACCATCACCACCATTCATTTCCAGGACTTTTTCTTTTCCCCAAACTGACATTCTGTACCCATTATACCGTAAGTCCCCATTTCTGCCTCCCCGTACCCCCTGGGCAATCTCGTTCTACTTTCTGTTTATGAATTTGATGATTCTAGGCATCTCATATAAGTGGCATCATACAGTATTTTACTTTTGTGACTGGCTTATTTCCCTCAGCATAATGTTCATCCATTTTGCAGCAAGTGTCAGAATTTTCTTTCTTTCTGAGGTTGAATAATATCCCATTGTATTTATATACCACATTTTGTTTATACATTAATAACAATCTTTAAGGGGTCAGAGCTTGGAAAATAGATTTCATTGATCAAATTACTATCACATTATAGTAGTCTGACAAAGGAAAATATATGTGACATTGAAATATTTCCTAAGTGAATATCGAAATCATTCCCTAATGAAATTGCATAAGATCCCAACAAACCATTTTCTTTTCTTTAGGAATGACTTGAACAGTATATTCTCAGAATTGAAGATATTTCCTGATCTATATACAACATGTCTAGTTTAGTGACTTTTTTTTTTTTTTTTTTTTACTTTTTATCTGGCAGTTTTGACATGCATAGAAAAAATACAAAGAAGTCATATTTCTTCAATTTAGGAATAGTAATAGCTCTCATTTATTAAGCACTTACTCTTTGTGAGGAGCTGAAAATGTGTTTTCCATATATTATCTTACTTATTCTTCATGGCTGCCCTATGATGCAAGTCTTATAATCTTCATGTCCCAGATGTGGAAATTGAAGCCTAGGATGTTAAGTAACTTACCTAAGTTATCTATAAAAGGTAAGTGGCGGAATCAGAATTTGAGTCCAGATCTCTCCGGCTTCAAAGTTCTTACTCCTAATTGCTCTTCTACACTGTCTCCCCATGCTAATTACTCTTATTGAAGGCTGGGTAATGTTTCTATTATCTGAGCACAAATAATGCCCAATTATATATATAAATTGTACCTTATTTTTCCACAAATGTTTATTGATATGTCATGTTCAGCACTTGGACTTGGGTTTAGACAGATAAACAAAATGTGAATAAAACACAACCTGTATATTCTAGGCACTTTCCCAGTCTAGTGGGGATCATGTAAACAGATATATTACAACCTTACGAAAGCCAATAGTAATTAAACATGCTTAGCTTTATAGGACTTAATTGCCTATCTCTACTTTTTTTTTTTTAACCACACAGAATTTAATATAATGATTTTCATCCTGGTAAACTATGGGTTATCTCACAGAGTATCAAAATTAGTTTAAATTCGTTTTAATTTAAAAAATAAGATATATGTCATATACCATCTCTTTGGAGCATAATAATAATAGGATATGCAACTCCAAAATAATTGGGAGTCACTGGGGAATAAGCATTAGGTAGACCTTGATAAAATCATTAGTGGATAGATAATATGCTACTCTTCCTCTTCCTTTCACTCTTTAGATGCTGAATGAGAAAAAAGAAGAGTTTACTGGGGATGTTCTACTGTCAAAATATGATACTCTCAAGATTATTAAACATTTACAGGAAAACTGGACAGATACTGGGCTTGGGATATTTAATCGCCATAAAAGTTTGGAGGGGGAGTTGCCATCAGAGCGACAGTACATGGAGGAAATTATCAAAAACATACAAAAACTCTACAAAGAATATGAAATAAGAATAAATGGGGACAATGGTAAGAAAATACTCATAATAATTAGATTTCTTGGTATAACATGTTTCCACAATTATTATTTTCAATACAATTAATATTTAAAAGTAATACATGCATATAGTTTTAAAAACAAAGCAAAATAAGCAAAGCATTGAGCATCACTTTGAGATATAATTTATATACTTTACGATTCACCTATTTAAAGTGTATAATTCAATGATTTTTAGTATATTCACAGATGTGTGCATCTATTACCGCTGTCAGTTTTAGATTATTTTCATCAAAATAAGCCTCAAAAGAAACCCCATACTCTTTAGCTCTCACCCTCTTACTCCCAACATCGTCACTTCATTCCTAAGTTTGCTTTCTGTCTCTATAGATTTCCCCGTTCTGGACTTTCATGTGAATGAATTCATGTACTGTGTGATCATTTGACTGGGTTCTCTCACTTGGTATAATGTTTTCAATGTTCGCTCATGTTTTAGCATTTATCAGTACCTCACTCATTTTTATGGCCTAATAATATTTTGTTGTATGTATCTATCACATTTCATCATATCATCTGTTGGCAGGCAGTGAAATTATTGGTCATTTGATAACTGTATCTTTAACTTTTTGAAGACTGCCACACTGTTTTCAAAGAGGCCACATCATTTTGTATTCCTACCAGCAGTGTATGAAGGTTCCACTTTCTCTGCTTGCTTGCTAGAACCTGTCTCACTTTTAAATTCTGGCCATACTAGTGGGTGTAAAATAAAATCTCACCGTGGTTTTGATTTGTGTTTTCCTGATGACTACTGATGTCAAGCATTTTTTAAAGGTTTATTAGCCACTTGTATATCTTCTTTGCAGAAATGTCTGTTCAGGTCCTTTGCCATGTTGTTTTTCTAAGACAAAAATTGAGATTTATGCTATTGATTTATAACATGTATAGAAAGAAAAGCAATTTTCCAAGGTTTCATACTACCAGAGAACAGATACCATTGTTCAACATTGATAAATATTGTGTGTTATTGTGTGCTATTACCACTTGTGTTAGAATTCTAGACAAATGTCCACCAGCTGACAATGTAACTCTTTGAAAATGTCAAACAGAATGAGACCTATCTGAGATATTAGTCTGTGAAATAACATTCTATATAAGTGGTTCTCAAACTTTAGTGTGATTAGGGATTTGGTGAAGAATGCAGATTCCTGAGCCCTGCCTCCAGTCTTCTTGGTACACTGTATCTACAGAGATACCCATAAACTGGCAATTTTAGCAAGCATCCCACGTGATTCTGATGCCAGTGGTCTACATATCATACTTTTAAAAAAATGTCCTTTATTGGGAGTCCATTAGTAGCTAGGTCTAACATAAATGTAAAACACCCTTTCACACACTCTAATGATTCTTTGCCAATATTTTATTTAGGTTGTCTTTTTATTATTGAGTTATAAGACTGCTTAATATGTTCTGAATACAAGTCGCTTTTCAGATATGTGAATTCTAAACAGTTTATCTTTTTCTGTGGGTTGCCTTTCCATTTTCTTGATAGTGTCCTTTTTTTTTTTTTTTTTCTTAACAGAGAATAAATAAGTCATGTTTAATGCTTCTAGCCTGGTAAAAGAAAAAATTAAACATAATCTCTCTATATTTTACTTTTTAAAAATTGATTGAAAGTATGTTACATGTTAATGGGGTACATGTGAGTATTTGTTACATTCATAGAATGTGTAATGAGCAAGGTCAGGGTATTTGGGTATCTATTATCTTGAGTATTTATCCCTCCTATGTGTTGGGAACATTTTAAGTCCTCTCTTCTAGCTACTTTGAAATATACTCCATCTACAATGTTGCTAACTATAGTCACCCTTCTCCCTTACTGAATACAGGGGTATATTTGTTCTATCTAAGTGTATGTTTTTACCCACTAATCAACCTCTCTTTATCCCGTCTCCCACCCACACACCTTTCCCAGCATCTGTTATCATTCTATTCTCTATCTCCACAAGATCAGGTTTTTTAGGTCCCACATATGAGTGAGGACATGCAGTATCTATCTTTCCATGCCTGGCTTATTTCGCTTCACACATTAACCTCCAGTTCCATCCATGTTCATATTTAGCTTTAATTTTAAATAACCATTAAGTGAATTTCCATAATCTGATTTTTGTGTATTTAAAATAGTCTTGTCTCTTCAAATACTAATTTTGAATGGAAATATTCATTGGGAATAGGTGTAGATTCTACAGTGGCACAGAAAATTCCAAAGGAAGCTACAGACTATGTAAAAAATACGTGTTTTAAACAATGAAGTTGAAGAAAGGTTCAACTTACTAGAGGAGGCATCATGCCCTTGCTTGAAGAGGGGATAACAACTCAAAGGTCTGGTTTTCTACTGTTCATTCCAAGATTACCGCCACCTGGTGGAGGGGGAGACTTTGTAGGCGTGACTTTGCCTAAACTATTTGCACCAGTAGCTCCAATCAAATTTGGAGAAGCTCTTGAGTTTACAAATCCATTCCCCACTGGGCTGCTTCCAGCTCCATTTGGCACTGTGAGGTCTGTAGTACCCAACCTCCCACCTGCATTGCCAGTACCTGGTGGTCTCTGAGGAGCTCCATGGGACACGTGTCTTATAATATGGTTGATGTGGAGAGAGCATGTTTGAATCTGTTAACGTTGAGCTGGCTGCCAAAGATGGGGACACGAGTGAACTCCCTGGGTTAGTGTAGGACAAAGCATTGGGGCTGGTCACTGGAACTGTGACAGACATTGAAAAGTTCTGAGGTGGCAAACCAGGTGCGATGCTATGATTCCACATCATATTATCAAATTCCTCACTAATTTTTTTATATTTTTCTGTATGTGGAGTTAGCACATATGAAGTATCAGGGTCTGAACTGTCGCACCCTCTGTGTTCCTTCTTGTTCAGAGCCTCGACAATATCCGGGTTGGTTCTGCTTTCATAAGGTTAATTCTATTCTGTATACTTGAGAAGAACTTTCTCCGTATCAGTGCTAGCATATTGGAACAGTTTGTTAGAGCTGTTGAAAGTGCACAGTCACAGAGCACACTAAGTTCATAAGCTTTCTTCATTAATCCAAACTTTCTCTTTGTAAAAGTGACCTGTCGGTTCCTTTCATCCATTATGTGTGTGATTTGTATTTTCTTCTGCACCATTTTCAGTCACCTTTCCTTATTTCCTTATATTCCAAATATTTAATACAAAAGTTAATTTTCTTCAATACCGTAATGCATCGTACACAGCTTCTATTATTTCAGCTTCTACTCCAACGGGTATAGCTGAAATTTTCTACAAGATCGTGTCTCCCGGCGCACACACGCCGCAGCCTGGGCCGGCCGCCAGCGCTCACGCGCTGCCTGGAGCTGCCTCCTTCAGCCTGGGACTCGCCTGGACATCCCGATAGTGTCTTTTTAAGTACAAAAGTTTTTAATTTCAATGAAGTCCATCCAACTTACCGATTTTATTTTCTTTTTTGTTTGTACTTTTGGTGTCATATCTAAGAATCCTTTGCTAAATTTAAAGTCATGAAGGTTTTCGCTTAGTTGTTCTAAGAGTTTTATAGTTTTGCTTTTATATAATGGTATTTGATCCATTTTGAGTTAATTTTTTTTTTTTTTTTTTTTGAGACAGAGTCGTGCTTTGTCATGTAGGGTGGTGTGTAGTGGCACGATTTTGTCTCAATGCAGTCTCAGCCTCCTGGGTTCAAGCGATCCTCCCACCTCAACCTCTGAGTAGAATGTCGACTAATTTTTTTTTACTTTTTGTAGAGACAGGGTCTCACCATGTTGCACAGGCTGGTCTCAAACTTCCGGGTTCAAGCGATCCTCCCACTTCAGCCTCCCAAAGTGCTGGGATTAGAGGCATAGGCCACCACACCTGGCCTTGGGTTAATTTTTATATATTGTGTGAGGTAAGGCTCTAATTTCATTCTTTTGCATGTGGATGTTCAGTTGTCCTAGCACCATTTATTGAAAATAACATTCTTCCTCCATTTAATAGTCTTGGCATCCTTGTCAAAAATCTGTTAACCAGAGATCTCTGGGCTTATTTTGTACTCTTAAGCCTATTCCACTAATGTGTATGTTTGTCCTTGTGTCACATTGTCTTGATTACTCTTGCTTTATAGTAAGTTTCAAAATTGAGAAATGTGAGTCCTTTATTCTTTTTCATGATTGTTTTGGTTATTCTGCATCTCTTGAAATTCTATATGAAGTTTATAATCAGCTTATCAATTTCTATGAAGAAATCAGCTTCTGATGGAGGGATTATGTTGCATCTGTAGATTTGTTTGGGGAGTATTGCCATCTTAACAATGTTATATCTTCCAATCCATAAATGTGGATTTTTTTCAATTATTTAGATATTTTTCAATTTCTGTTATCAATGTTTTATAGTTTTCTGAGTTTTATATTTCTTTTGTTAAATATTTTTTGAGTATGTTATTCTTCTAGATGATGTTGTGAATGAAATCTCAGTTCCATTTTCAGATTGTTCATTTAAAGTATATAGAAATAGAATTGATTTTGTATATTGATCTTATATCCTGCCATGTTGCTGAACTCATTTATTCTAATAGTTTCTGTTTTTTTAGTGGATGACTTAGGATTTCCTCTTTATGAGATCATGTTACAGTGAAGACAGGGTTTTACTAGTTCCTTGCCAATCTGGATTCTTTTTTTTTTTTTTTTTTTTTTTGAGACAGAGTCTTGCTCTGTTGCCCAGGCTGGTGTGCAGTGGTGCAATCTTGGCTCACTGCAACCGCTGCTGCTGGGGTTTAAGCGATTCTCCTGCCCTAGCCTCCCCAGTAGCTGGGATTACAGATGTCTGCCACACGCCAGGCTAATTTTTGTATTTTTAGTAGAGATGTTGACCAGGCTGGTCTCAAACTCCTGACCTTGTGATCCACCCATCTCAGCCTCCCAAAGTACTGGGATTACAGGTGTGAACCACTGTGGCCTGGATTCTTGTATTTAATTTTCTGGCCTAATAGCCCTGGCAAGAACCTCTAGTACAATGTTGAACAGAAATCATGGAAGCAGATATTCTTGTCTTATTCTTGTCCTTAGGGGGAAAGCATGAGTCTTTCCCCATTAAGTGTGGTGTTAACTGTGGGTTTTTCGTAGATGCCTTTTATCAGGTTTAGGAAATTCTGTTCTATTCCTATTTATTGAATTCTTTTACATGAAAAGCGTGGGATTTCTAAAAAATGCTTTTTCTGTATTCATTGAGATAATTTCATGGCTTTTGTCTTTTATTGTATCAGTAGGATATATTACATTGATTTTTGGATATTAATCCAATCTTCCTTGCCTAGGATAAATCCTACTTGGGTCTGGGAGTGATGGGTCATGCCTGTAATCTCAGTGCTTTGGGAGGCCAAGGCAGGAGGAATTCGAGAAGCCAGGAATTTGAGACCAGCCTGGGCGACATAGTGAGATCCTGTGTATATAGCTACATAGCTACTGAGAAGGCTGAGGCAGGAGGATGCCTTGAGCCCAGGAGTTTGAGGCTGCAGTGAGGTATGGTCACACCACTTTACTCCAGCCTGGGTGACAGAGCTCTGGAGACACTGTCTCAAAAAAACATAACCTACTTGATCATGGTATATAATTCTTTTTATATGTTTCTAGGTTTGGTTTGCAGGTATTTGGTTGAGGGATTTGCATCTATAGTTATACAATATATTTATCTGTAGCTTTTCTTTCTTGTGATATCTTTATCTGGTTTTGGTGTCAGTATAATACTGGACTCATGAAACGGGCTGAGAAGATTTTCCTCCTTTTCTGTTGTTTTGGAAGAGTTTGTAAAGAACTGGTGCTAATTCTTTTTGAATGCTTGATAATATTTAGTGGTAAAGCCATCTGGGCCTGGGCTTTGCTTCATAGGTAGGTTTTTGATTATTGACTTGATCTGCTCTTTAAAAGGTCTATTTATATTGTCTCTCTTTTTTTTTTTTTTCTTGAGCCAGTTTTGGTTGTCTGTATATTTTTTAAAAATCATCCACTTTGGCCGGGCGCGGTGGCTCAAGCCTGTAATCCCAGCACTTTGGGAGGCCGAGACGGGCGGATCACGAGGCCAGGAGATCGAGACCATCCTGGCTAACACAGTGAAACCCCGTCTCTACTAAAAAAATACAAAAAACTAGCCGGGCGAGGTGGCGGGCGCCTATAGTCCCAGCTACTCGGGAGGCTGAGGCAGGAGAATGACGTAAACCCGGGAGGCGGAGCTTGCAGTGAGCTGAGATCCGGCCACTGTACTCCAGCCCGGGCGACAGAGTGAGACTCCGTCTCAAAAAAAAAAAAAAAAAAAAAAAAAAAAAAAATCATCCACTTTATAATCCTTTTTATTTCTCCACAGTTGGTAGTAATGCCCCTTTTAAGTTTCTGATTCTAATAATTTGAGTCTTAATTTTTTCTTGGTCAAACTAGCTAAAGGTTTATCAATTTTGTGGATCTTTTCAAAGAACCAACTTTTGGTTTTCTTGATTTTCTATATTGTTTTTCTATTCTCTATTAATTTTCACTGATATGGTGAAATATGGAATATGGTTTGGCTGTGTCCCCACCCAAATCTCATCTTGAATTTCCACATGTTGTGGGAGGGACCCTGTGGGAGATAATTGAATCATGGGGGCAGGTCTTTCCCATGTTGTTCTCATGATAGTGAATAAGTCTCACCAGATCTGATGGCTTTATAAGGTAGAGTTTCCCAGCACGAGCTCTCTCTTTGCCTGCTGCCATATACTTAAGATGTGACTTGCTCCTCCTTGCCTTCCACCATGATTATGAGGCTTCCCCAGCCACATGGAACTGTAAGTCCAACAAACCCCTTTTCCCATATAAATTACTCAGTCTCCAGTATGTCTTTATCAGCAGCATGAAAATGGACTAATACAGTAAATTGGTACCAGTAGAGAAGAGTGCTGCTGAAAAGATACCTGAAAATGTGGAAGCGACTTTGGAACTGGGTAACAGGCAGAGGTTGAAATGGTTTGGAGGGCTTAGAAGAAGACAGAAACTTGTGGGAAAGTTTGAAACTCCCTAGAGACTTGTTGAATGGCTTCGAACAAGATGCTAATAATGATATGGACAATGAAATCCAGGCTGAGGTGGTCTCAGATGGAGATGAGGAACTTCTTGGGAACTGGAGCAAAGGTGACTCTTGTTATATTTTAGCAAAGGGACTGGCAGCACTTTGCCCCTGTCCTAGAAATTCGTGAAACTTTGAACTTGAGAGAGATGATTTAGGGTATCTGGCAGAAGAAATTTCTAAGCAACAAAGCATTCAAGAGGTGACTTGGGTGCTGTTAAAGGCATTCAGTTTTAAAAGGGAAACAGAGCATAAAAGTTTGGAAAATTTGCAGCCTGACAATGTGATAGAAAAGAAAATCCCATTTTCTGAGAAGAAATTAAAGCCAGCTGCAGAAATTTGCATAAGTAATGAGGAGCCAACTGTTAATCCCCAGACCATGGGGAAAATGTCTTCAGGGCATGTCAGAGGTCTTCATGGCAGCCCTTCCCATCATAAGCCCTGAGGCCTAGGAGGAAAAAATGGTTTAGTGGGCTGGGCCCAGGGTCCCCATGCTGTGTGTAGCCTAGGGACTTGGTGCCCTGTGTCCCAGCTGCTCCAGCTGTGGCTGAAAGGGGCCAACATAGAGCTCAGGCTGTGGCTTCAGAGGGTGCAAGCCTCAAGCCTTGGCAGCTTCCATGTGGTATTGAACCTGTGGGTGTACAGAAGTCAAGAACTGGGGTTTGGGAACCTCCACCCAGATTTCAGAGGAGGTATGGAAACGTCTGGATGCCCAGGCAGAAGTTTGCTGCAGGGGTGGGTCCCTCACGGAAAACCTTGGCTAGGGAAGTGCAGAAGGGAAATGTGGGATCAGAGACCCCACACAGAGTCTCTACTGGGGCACAGCCTAGTGGAGTTGTGAGAAGAGGGCCACTGTCCTCCAGACCTCGGAATGGTAGATCCACCAACAGTTTTCACCGTGCACCTGGAAAAGTCACAGGCACTCATTGCCAGCCCATGAAAGCAGCCAGGAGGGAGTCTGTACCCCACAAAACCACATGGGTGGAGCTGCCCAAGACCGTGGGAGCCCACCTCTTGCATCAGTGTGACCTGGATGTGAGACATGGAGTCAAAGAAGATCATTTTGGACTTTTAAGATTTGACTGCTATCAAGGCATGCTGGCTCACACCTGTAATCCCAGCACTTTGGGAGCGTGAGGTGGGCAGATCACCTGAGGTCAGGAGTTTGAGACCAGCCTGGCTAACATGGTGAAACTCCATCTCTACTAAAAATACAAAATTATCTGGGCATGGTGGCACGCACCTGTAGTTGCAGCTACTCAGGAGGCTGAGGCAGGAGAATCACTTGAACCCAGGAGGCGGAGGTTGCAGTGAGCCACGATTGTGCCATTGAACTCTAGCGTGGGCAAAAAGAGCAAATCTCTGTCTCAAAAAAAAAAAAAAAAAAGATTTACTGACACTCCTGCTAGATTTTGGACTTGCATGGGGCCTATAGGCCCTTTGTTTTGGCCAATTTCTCCCATTTGGAATGCTTGTATTTACCCAATGCCTGTACCTGCTTTGTATCTAGGAAGTGACTAACTTGCTTTTGATTTTACAGGCTCATAGGCAGAAGGGACTTGTCTTGTTTCAGATGAGACTTTGGAATGTGGACTTTCCTTTTTGTCTGTTTTTTTTTTTTATTATTATACTTTAAGTTCTAGGGTACATGTGCATAACGTGTAGGTTTGTTACATATGTATACATGTGCCATGTTAGTGTGCTGCACCCATTAACTCGTCATTTACATTAGGCATATCTCCTGATACTATCCCTTCCCCCTCCCACTACCCCACGACAGGCCCCAGTGTGTGATGTTCCCCACCCTGTGTCCAAGTGTTCTCATTGTTCAATTCCCATCTATGAGTGAGAACATGCAGTGTTTGGTTTTCTGTCCTTGCAATGGTTTGCTGAGAATGATGGTTTCCAGCTTCATCCATGTCCCTACAAAGGACATGAACTCCTCCTTTTTTATGGTTGCATAGTATTCCATGGTATATATGTGCCACATTTTCTTAATCCAGTCTATCATTGATGGATACTTGGGTTGGTTCCAGGTCTTTGCTATTGTGAATAGTGCCACAATAAACATACATGTGCACGTGTCTTTATAGCAGCATGATTTATAATCCTTTGGGTATATACCTAGTAATGGGATGACTGGGTCAAATGATATTTCTAGTTCTAGATCCTTGAGGAATCGCCACACTGGACTTTTAAGTTAATACTGAAATGAATTAAGACTTTGGGGGGACTGTTGGGAAGGCATGGTTGGTTTTGAAATGTGAGGACATGAGATTTGGGAGGGGCCAGGGACAGAATGATATGGTGTGACTGTGTCCCCCCCTACCCACCCCACCAAATCTCATCTTGAGTTCCCATGTGTTGTGGGAGGTACCAGGTGGGAGGTAATTGAATCATGGGGGCAGGTCTTTCTCATGCTGTTCTCGTGGTAGTGAATAAGTCTCATGAGATCTGATGGTTTTATAATAGGGTGTTTCCCTACACAAGCTTTCTTCTCTTGTCTGCCTCCATGTGAGACATGCCTTTCACCTTCTGCCATGATTGTGAGGCCTCTGCAGCCATGTGGAACTGTAAGTCCATTAAACCTCTTTCTTCTGTGAATTGCCCAGTCCGGGGTATGTCTTTAGCAGCAGCATGAAAATGGACTAATACAGGAGCCTACTACAGGAATAAGTTGAGAAATGATGAGGTCCTATCCTAAGACATGGGAATGGAGAAGAGGAAAGAAAAATAAGAGAGATTTTAAAAATGTAGGCTACACAATTCTGTGTGTGAGAGAGAGTATTGTAGGATGGCTGTGTTCCTGGTTTGCACTGTAAATGGGTCATCCAGTTTATTAAGATTAGAGAATAGAGGAGAAGGAAAAGTATGGGGGGGGCAGATTATGTATTTAGTATTAGACGTACTGACTTTCAAGTAGCTGTGGCACAATTAAGGGACTTGTTCAACAGGCATATTAGGAATGTGGGAGAAAAATCTTGGATGAAATTTTGGAAGATGCCAGGCGCGGTGGCTCACACCTGTAATCCCAGCACTTTGGGAGGCCGAGGCACGTGGATCACTTGAGGTTAGGAGTTTGAGACCAGCCTGGCCAACGTGGCGAAACCCCATCTCTACTAAAAATAACAAAAATTAGCCAGGCATGGTGCTGCATGCCTGTAATCCCAGCTGTTCAGGAGGCTGGGGCAGGAGAATTGCTTGAACCCTGGAGGTGGAGGTTGCAGTGAGCCGAGATTGCACCATTGCACCCCAGCCTGGGGAAGAGAGCGAGACTCTGTTTAAAAAAAAAAAAAGAAAGAAAGAAATTTTGGAAGATATTAGTGTATGTTTTAGTTAAAGCCATGAATTTTGATGAGATCACCTTGTGGGAAAAATATACATTAGGTATAAGTAAGGACTAAGAATGGATCCCCAACATTTTAAAGGGTAACAACAGATAGAACAATAGAGATAGGGGGAAACCCAATGGAATTGAGTCATAAGAAGCCAGCTTTGGCTGCATCCCATGTTTTGTATATTTTTTTATTATTTAGCTTTAGACATAGTTGTTTTGTTTTGTTTTTAAAGACATTTATTCAGTATCACAATTAGACTATTACATTTAGCAATCAACAGCATGGGTGCAAAAAGAAACAAAAAAACAAAATAAAACTACATTAAAACCCTTTGTTGGAATGCTTTACACTTTCCACAGAACACAAACTCAAATACCCTGTTATACAGTTAGTCACAAATACAGTCCTCAAGTTTTTTGCCCATACTCATCAGTATTTGTCTAAAACATGTCTTCTTTGTAGCACCTAGGCCCTGCCGTCACTGTGCTTAGATGAGTTCACAAATCTGTTGTAACCTGTAGCTTCCCTGTCACTTCTCTGGATCTCCTCTCCTGCTAAGCTTTGTTTCCTAATTAAAATCTTCTGCCACTGCCATAGCTACTGCTGCTACTGGAACTGCCATAGCCACCTTGATTTTGTGGTTTGGCAAAGTATTGGCCTCCACCACCGTAGGGGCCAGAACTTCTGCCTCCGAAGTTTCCTTCCTTCATGGGTCTAAAACTTGAAGACTGATTGTTTTAATTGCCAAAATCATTGTAGCTTCCACCACCTCCAAAATAGCTTCCACTACCACTGCCAAAGCTGCCTCCACCTCCGTTGTTATAACTGTCATAGCGGCCACTCCCACCATAGCCACTGCCCTGGCTTCCATAACCCCGTCCACCACTTCCATAGCCTCTGCCTCCTCCACAGTAACCAGGGCCACCTTCTCCATAACCACCATCATTACCAAACCCATTATAGCCATCCCCACTGCCACCATATCCATCACCACCATGGCTGCTACCAAAGCTACCACGACCACTGAAGTTTCCTCCATGACCAAAGTTGTCATTCCCACCAAAACCACCTCCATGACCACCACCAAAGTTTCCAGAACCACTTCCACCTCTTTGGCTGGATGAAGCCCTAGCCATCTCTTGCTTTGACAGGGCTTTCCTAACTTCACAGTTGTGGCCATTCACAGTATGCTATTTCTGAATGACAGTCTTATCCACAGAGTTACGGTCGTCAAAGGTTACAAAGGCAAAGCCCCTTTTCTTGCCACTGCCTCAGTCAGTCATGATTTCAATCACTTCAATTTTCCCATACTGTTCAGAATAATCTCTTAGGTGATGTTCTTCAGTGTCTTAATGCCACCAACAAATATCTTTTTCACAGTTAAGTGGGCACCTGGTCTTTGAGAATCTACTCTTGAGACAGCTCTCTTTGGTTCCACAACTCTTCCATCCACCTTGTGTGGCCTTGCATTCATGGCTGCATCTGCCTCCTCCACGGCGGCATATGAGACAAACTCAAAGCCCTTGGAGCGCTTGGTGTTTGGATCTCTCATTACCACACAGTCCGTGAGCGTTCCTCATTGCTCAGAATGGCTCTCCAGGCTCTCATCAGTTGTTTCAAAGTTCAGCCCTCCAATGAAGAGCTTCCTCAGTTGTCTGGGCTCTTTAGGAGACTCTGACTTAGACAAGACGGCTGGGAGAAGAGAGACTTTAACGATGCTTCTTTGGCGGTGTCCAGGGGCAGAAAGGCAAGACATAGTTTAAAATTTCCATTATGGTTTGTCTTTTGACTCAGGATTATTTAGAATATTTCAGACACTTCAAAATTTATTTTGTTCTTAGTTTCGCTTCCCCCATACTATGTGTTATTTTGTTTGTGTTTCAGTTCTTTTTACATATTTAAATCTTACAAGACATTATTTTTATTTCATATAGTCAATATTCATTTATATTGATCTACATATTCATATTTTCAATTTGTCTAAGACAGATACGAGTATTCAAATACAATAACCATAAAAAAGCTGTAATTTTTTGCTTGTAAGGAGGGGAGAGCTGTAATACAGTGTACAACCTCTCTGAACAAAGCAAGAGATATTCACACGGAAGCATGGAATTCCGAGACTGAAAAACTTTAAGAAACAAGAGTATTTAGAGATCGTTTTACTTTCAGCCATGGATACCTTGTATTTGGAGTGAGGCTGTTGTTACTTGATGACTTTCAGGCATGTGGTAACTAGAATAGGATTGTTGCTAATTGGCTGACATTCTGAAGTGAAGAAATGTCATGGGCTGTTTTTCTCTTCTTTTCTTTTCTTTTCCCTCTCCCTCCCTCCCTCCCTCCCTCCCTCCCTCCCTCCCTCCCTCCCTCCCTCCCTCCCTCCCTCCCTCCCTCCCTTCCTTCCTTCCTTCCTTCCTTCCTTCCTTCCTTCCTTCCTTCCTTCCTTCCTTCCTTCCTTCCTTCTCCTTTCTTTCTTTCTTTTTTTTTTGAGACAGAGTCTCACTCTGTTGCTGAGGCCTGAGTATAGTGGTATGATCATGGCTCACCGCAGCCTCAAACTCCCATGCTCAAGTGATCCTCCCACTTCAGCCTCTCAGGTAGCTGGGACTACAGGCGCATGCTGTGACTCCTGGCTAATTTTTTTTGTAGTGATTGGGTTTCATCATGTTGTCCAGGCTGGTCTCAAACTCTTGGGCTCAAGTCATTCACCTACCTTGGCCTCCCAAAGTGCTGTGATTATAGGCGTGAGCCACTACGCCAGGCTGATTTTCTTTTTTATTCCTAGCTTCATAGCTAAGTTTTATTTAAACTTTAAAGAACATATAATTTTAAGATTCTTAAATAATTCAAAGCCTTAGAACAATATGGAAAATCCTCCAAATTGTTTATGAACCCAGAAAACCATTATATCAAAACACAATAGAGTACAAATAAACCCATCAATTTTCTGTTATTTATGACAATAGGTGCAAACATTCTAAATAAAATAATAATTATTATTATAGCTTAGCAAAGATTAAAAACAAAACATTTTAACCAAGTAGGGTATACTCCAGGAATGCATGAGTGATTCAACATTAGGAAGTTGATCGGCATAATACATTTCATAAAAATATTAAGAGAAAAAACTGTATGAGCATATAAGAGATGCTGCAATTGTTTTGTTAAAATATAGCAGTTATTCCCAAGAAAAACTCTAAATTAAATATCCCTAAAAGAAAACTACATAAATATAATACTATAACAACTTATCAAAAACCAATAGTAATACTATGAATGGAAAAACACTAAAACTTTATAATTAACCTCACAAAATAGATGAGGATGCTTGATAGCAACATTTTTATTTTTTTTTAAGTGGTTCTAGAAAATGAAATAGTAGAATAAAGTAAAATAACAGATATGAACATTGGAAAAGAAAAGATAAAGTATTTCTTTGTGCTGATGTTATAGTTACATACTTAGAAAATCTGAAACTATAGGAAAAAAAGATTAAAATCAGTAAGACAGTTTGGTGAGGAGACTGAATCAGAATTAAACAAATAAAAGTAAATTGTTTTTCTCTACTTAAGCAATAAAGCACCTAAAAATGAGAATGGGAAAAGTCTTTCCAATCCATTAGTTTTTGTCACCTCAAGAATACATTCTTTAAAGGAAGCGCTTACCTATATTGTCCAGGCTGGCTGGCCTTGAACTCCTGGGTTCAAACAGTCCTCCTGCCTCAGCCTCCTGAGTAGCTGGAACTACAGGTGCATGCCACTATGCCTGGCTAGAATATATTTAGTTGTTTAAAAGGCACAGGTTCTATAGGAAGAAAATTATATATGTATTATAATACATTTTCATAATATGATTCTTCTAAAATTAATACATAGGATAAGATAATATTTATATGAGAAAATAAATGCTCATGAAAAAGTTTAAAATTGATTTTGTGATTACTTGTTTAGGGCTTGAGTTTATGGCCAAAGAATAACTGGTCTTTTCCTTTTGTGAATTTGTAGAGTAAGATCCTTTTATCCTCATATTGCTCCCTTCCTACATTTGCATTTGTCTATCTGGGATAATTTTCTTTTTCCTTGAAGAAATCTCTTTGGTATTTTCTACAGTGGTGGGTCTGCTGATTATTTTTTGTTTAAAGGCTTGCTTTCTTTTCCTTTCCTTTCCTTTCCTTCCTTCCTTCCTTCCTTCCTTCCTTCCTTCCTTCCTTCCTTCCTTCTTTCCTTCTCTCCCTCTCTCTTTCTTTCTTTCTCTCTCCCTTCCTTCCTCTTTTCTCTCTCCTTCGTCTTTCTTTTTCTTTCTTTCTTTCTTTCTTTCTTTCTTTCTTTCTTTCTTTCTTTCTTTCTTTCTTTCTTTCTTTCTTTCTTTCTTTCTTTCTTTCTTTCTTTCTTTCTTTCTTTCTTTCTTTCTTTCTTTCTTTCTTTCTTTCTTTCTTTCTCTCTCTCTCTCTCTCTCTCTCTCTCTCTCTCTCTCTGCCTGCCTGCCTGCCTGCCTTCCTCTTTTCTCTCTCCTTCCTTCTCTCTCTCTTTCTTTCTTTATCTTTCTCTCTTTTTCTTTCCCTCCCTCCCTCTCTTTCTTTCTTTTTCTTTCTTTCTTTCTCTCTCTCTCTTTCTTTCCTTCCTTCCTTCTTTCTTTTTTCTTTCTTTCTTTTTTTCCCTTCTTTCCTTCCTTCCTCTTTTCTCTCTCCTTCCTTCCCTTTCTTTCTTTCTCTCTCTCTCTCCCCTTCCCTCCTTCCTTCCTTCCTTCCTTCCTTCTTTCCTTCCTTCCTTCCTTCCTTCCTTCCTTCCTTCCTTCCTTCCTTCCTTCCTTCCTTCCTTCCTTCCTTCCCTCCCTCCCTCCCTCCCTCCCTCCCTCCCTTCCTCCCTTCCTTCCTGTTGTCTTTTCTTTTCTTTCTTACTTCTTTTTTTTTTTTTGAGATGGGGTCTCATTATGTTGCCCAGGCTACTCTTGGTCTTGAACTCCTAAGCTCAAGCAATCCTCCCACTTTGGCCTCCCAAAGTGCTGGAATTACAAGCATGAGCCACTACACTGGGCCTTAAAGCTTCTTTTCTAAGAATTCTGATTTGCCAGTGATTTTCTTTTAGTGTGTTAGTTTAACCTGCTGTTAAACATTCACTGATTTTAAAATTTTAGTTATTACATTTTTCAGTCCTAGAATTTATTAACTTTTATCTCTGCTGAAATTTTCTATCTTGTCATTTAATAACTTGAAAGTTGTAGTCACAGTTAAAGTCCATGTCTGGTGATCGGATAGTATTTGGTTCTCCTATAGTTGTATTTTATTATCTGTATTTTGTCTTGGTTTTGAGTCCATTCTTTTCATATTTCTATTTCTGATTGAATGTTGGACATTGTGTGTGAAGAGTTTTAGGGATGATACTATATTTCATAAGAAGGATTTTACTTTTTCTTCTGGCAGGTCATTCAGTACAGGGACAGATCACCTTAATCCAAGCAGGGACTGAGCTGAAACGAAATCTGGCCTTGGGCTTTCTGAGGGTTGTTCTATTTCTGCTCCACCTTTATTCTTAAGATGTACTGCTTCAGAGAATTAGGGTTCCCAAGAGAATCCTGGTGTTACCAGGACCTCTACTCCTTAGCAAATTCTGGACTTCGGTTTTGTCCACTGTCCCACCCCTGAGTTAGAGTGACTTAATATCCCAAATTTCCATGAAAGATACTGAAGTTCCATCCTCCAAAACACATGAAATATATTACAAATCCATTAAAGCATTTTTGCTCAGTGCATCATGTGTTTCTTAAGAATCCTTCTTAGTAAAGTGTCTCAGGTAACCCTGAGCCATTGACTGGCACAATTGTTCAATATAAAACTACACTATAAAAGCTACATGGGGAAACACAATTACATTTTCTATGGCAGCAATAATATAGTTATTGATAAAATGGCAATACTTATCCATATCAACCCTCTGTATCTGCAGGTTCTGCATCCTCAGATTCAATCAACCATGAATCAAAAATACTTGAAAAAAAAATACAAATAAAAACACAATATAGTATAATAAATATCACATAGCATCTGCATTGTGTTAGGTAATATAAGTAATCTAGAGGTGATTTAAAGTATACAAGAGGATGTGCATAGGTTATATGCAAATACCACATCATTTTCTGTAAGGGACTTGAGAATCCATGGATTTTGGTATCCGTGGGGGTCCTGAAACCAATCCCCTGTAGATACTGAGGGATGACTGTAAATAATGGGCAGAGAAAAATAAGGTAGCAAATGGTTTAAAATAGAAGCAATCAAAATTATGAATGATGGTGAAATTAGCAGATCATTTTGAATACTCCTGAAATATCAAAATTTACTGATGAAGGAAGCCAGTGAAAATATTTTCATCAAGGACAAGAAAAAGTTTCCTTTTAAATCACTTGTCTTTATATAACTTTGAGATGGGAGTGTTTTCATTTCATATTTTGCAAATGAATAAGAAAAAGGGTATTTTGCCATAATCTCCTAGTGAATCAGTCTGCTGGATCCACATTAGGATACACACTCAAGTTTTGTTCAGAGCAAAAACTATAAACTTTATGAAAACCTGATCAATAACCTAAAAAATGACTCAAGAACTATGATAACCTATTTTCATTTGTTATTCACTATCCCATAATCATGAAGAAGCTGATTATTATCATTGTCCTCTTAAAAGAATGACGTAGTGAAGTAAGGTCTTTTACAGAAAACTATAGTTGATAGTTTCTGGGTTTAATGCATTTGATTCTCAGCTGAAAAGACAAGAAATTAAGGATATAAACTGTCATTGAAAAAATAGTTTGTTAGTCATAAAAGCACCAATTACGCAATGCTTATTCATTAAACATTTATTAAGGAACTGCTTTTTATAAGGTTCTCTGCTAATCAAGCTGTAGGATAATAAAAGGTTTTTAAAAGATATGCCCTTGCTCAGTAGGATTTTTAAATTTGGTATTAAAATAGTAGTCTTACAAATACTTCTAAAAATTAATGCTTTTCTTACTTTTCTAGGTTACTCCAAAATTCTTCCAATTTTGATTAGTTCTCTTGACTTCTGTTCTTTCAAGTTGGAAAACCTGGAGTTTCCTGATACACCTCTTGAAGAATGGCAGGAAATAGATGAAAAAATTAATGAAATGAAATTACAGTTGGATTTATTGTTAAACCTTACTGGTATTGTTCCACAGCACATAGACATGGATTCTGTTTCGTAAGTCCCCATAACTTTCTTTTGCTTTGAGAGAATTTTCCTAAAGCTTTATTGCAATATAATTCATATATCATATAATTCCCTTTTTGAAAGTGTACAATTCTGTGGTGGTCGGTATATTTATAGATATAAGTAACCATCACCAGTCCATTTTAGAATATTTCATCACCTCAAAAAGAAGACTTATGCACTTTAGCTATCATTCTGCAATCTTCCATCCTCTCCCACCATCCTACCCCCAGCCCTAAGCAACTACAAATCTACTTTGTCTTTGTTGATTGTATTGTGAACTTTTTTTTGTTTTTGATATGTAGTCTCACTCTTGTTCCCCAGGCTGGAGTGCAATAGCGAGATCTCGGCTCACTGCAACCACTGCCTCCTGGGTTCAAGTGATTCTCTTGCCTCAGCCTCCTGAGTAGCTGGGACTACAGGCGCCTGCCACCACGCCTGGCTAATTTTTGTATTTTTAGTAGAGATGGGGTTTCACCAGGCTGGTCTCGAACTCCTGACCTCAGGTGATCTGCCCGCCTTGGCCTTCCAAAGTGCTTGGATTACAGGCGTGAGCCACCGCACCCGGCCTGTTGTGGACATTTTATTTGAAAGAAATCATTGTACTATGTGGTCTTTGTGTCTAACTTCTTTCACTTAGCATAATGTTTTCAAGGTTCATCCATGTTGTGGCATATTTTAGTATTTCGTTTTTATGACTGAATCATATTCTGTGTATGGATATACCACATTTTATTTATTCATTTGTCCATTGATAGACATTTGGACTGTTTCCATAGTTTGACCTTAATGAGTAATGTTTCAATATACATTGATGTGCATGCTTTTTGTGGACAGACATTTGTTTTCATTTCTCTTGGGCATATATTACCTAAGGAGTGGAATTGCTGGGTCATATGGCAGTTCTATTTTTAATAATTTGAGGAACTGTCAGACTGTTTTCCAAGGTGTTTTTGGAAAACCTACACAATTTTACGTTCACATCAGCAGTGCATGTGAGTTCTGATTTCTCCACATACTTGCCAATACTTATTATCTGACTTTTGATTCTAGCTATAATAGTGGGACTTAAATGATGTTTTATTGTGGTTGTGATTCACATTTCTCTAATGACAAATGATGTCAAATGATGTGAAGAATTGTTTCACATGCATATTGGCTATTTGTATATTTTCTTTGAGGGAAATTTTTTCTGTGCTGTTGTTGTTGCTTGTGCTGGTTTCATAGCTAAGAATTCTTTGCCAAATCCAAGGTCATGAAAATTTACCCCTATGTTTTCTTCTAAGAGTTTTGTAGCATTTGCTTTGTTACATTAAGGTCTTTGATCCATTTTAGTTAATTTTTGTATGTGGTATGAGGTAAGGGTCCAGTTTCATTCTTTGCATGTGGGTATTTAGTTTTACCAGCACTATTTGTTGAAGACTATTCTTTCTCCATTTCATGGTATTGACATTTTTGAGGAAAATCAGTCATGGATTTATTTCTGAATGATTAATTCTATCATGTTTATCTATATGTCTACCCTTGTGCCAGTAACACACTATCTTACTTATTCTTGCTTTGTAGAACATTTTGAAAATGGAAAATGTGAGTCTTTCTACTTGACTCTTCTTTTACAGAATTATTTTGGCTTTTCTGGGTACCTTGCAATCCCATATAAATTTTAGAATAAGCTTGTTAATTTTACAAAGCCATTAACTGGGATTCTGAAAAAGAATTTGTTGGAGCTGTATATCAGTATGGGAATATTGCTCTCTTAAACATGTTAAGTCTTCAATGTGAACGTGGGATACTTTTCCAGTTATTTGGATCTTCTTTAATTTCTTTCCATGATATTTTATGGTCTTCTGAGTATAAGCTCTACACTTCTTTTGTTATATTTACTCCTAAGTATTAATGTTATTGCAAATAGGATTTTTAAAACTTTATTTCAGATAATGTTTATTGCATGTGTATAGGAATACAATTGATTTTTAAAATATTGATCTTACATCCCAAAACCTTGATGAATTTATTTATTAGTTGCAATCATTTTTTAAAGGATTTCTTAGTATTTTCTATACAAAAGAACATATCTATAAATAGAAGTAGTTTCTTTTTAATCTAGATGCCTTTAATTTCATTCTCTTGCCTAATTGCTTTGGCTGGAACCTCAATACAATGTTGAATGGAAGATGTTGTTCCTATTCTTAGGGGAAATGCATCCAGTCTTTCACTATTAAGTATAATATAGTTGTGGGTTTTTCCTAGATGCCTTTTATTGGATTTAGGAAGTTTTCTTCTATTCCTAATTTGTTGCATGCTTTTACATAAAAAGTTGTTGGATTTTGACAAATGCTTTTTCTACATCTAGTGAAATGATCATGTGATTATTTTTTTCATGTTCATAAGAGTATTACATTCAGTTTTTTGGATATTAAATTAACTTTGCTTGCATAGGATAAATCCCACTTGGTAACTGTGTAAAATACTTTTGATCAGTTCAGGATTCTGTTTGCTAGTCTTTGCACTGATATTCATAAGAGACATTGGTCTGTTTTCTTTTCATGTGATGTCTTCACCTGATGTTATATCAGTGTAATACTGCCTTCATGAAATGAGTTAGAAGTATCCCTCCATCTTTATCTTTTGGAAGATTTTGTGAAGAATTTGTGTTGATTCATCTTTGGCTCTTTGGGAGGATTCAGTGGTGCAGCCCTCTGTGGGTAGGTTTTTGAAAATTGATTCAATCGCTTCACTTGTTAAAAGTCTACTTATATTGTCTATTTCTTATTGAATCAGTTTTTTGTGTGTGTTTTTCTAGATATTTGACAATTTCATCTAAGTTATCTAATTTGTTGGCAAAATTGTTCATTGTATAATCATTTTTATTTCTGAAAGAAGATCAGTACTAGCATCCCCTCTCTCATTTCCAATTCTAATAATTTGAGCCTTCTCTATTTCTCCTGGTCAACTTAGCTAAATCTTTGTTAATATTGCTGATATTTTCAAATAATCATCTTTCATTGATTTCCTTTAGTGTTTTTCTATTCTCTATTGTATTTATTTCCACTGTAGTCATTATTATTTCCTTGCTTTCACTTTCTTTACATTTAGTTTACTCTACCTTTTCCATAGTCTTAAGGTGAGCTGTTAGGTTATCGATTTGAGATTTTTCTTCTTTCTTAACATAGATTTTACAGCTATAAATTTCCCTCTAAGGACTGCTTGATATGTTGTGTCTTCCTGAGTCTTCATTTTCTTTTTTTCTTTTTTGAGACAGAGTCTCACTCTGTCACCCAGGCTGGAGTGCAGTGGCGTAATCTCAGCTCACTGCAACCTCCGCCTCCCAGATTCAAGCAATTCCCCTGCCTTAGCCTCCTGAGTAGCTGGGATTACAGGCATGTGCCTGTAATTTTTTTGTATTTTTAGTAGAGATGAGGTTTCACCATATTGGCCACGCTGGTCTTGAAATCCTGACCTTGTGATCCAACCACCTCAACCTCCCAAAGTGCTGGGATTACAGGTGTGAACCACCACACCTGGCTTGTGTCTTCATTGTCATTAATCTCAAAGTATTTTTATGCTTTCTCTTGTGATTTTTTCATTGACCCATTTGTTATTCAGGAGTATGTTATTTAATGTCCACACATTTGTGAGTTCCCCATTTCTTTCCAGTTATGGATTTCATTCATTTGTGTATTTTCATTCATTTGTGTAATTTCATTCCATTGTGGTATGAGTATATATTTTATATTATTCTAGCATTAAAATTACTGAGGTTTGTTTTATGGTCTAGCATCTTGTCTATCCTGGAGAATTTTCCATGTACACTTGAGAAAAATGTATATTTCATTGTTACTGGAGAAAGTGTTCTAGAGATGTCTGGTCTAGTTGGTTTATAGTATTGTTAAAATCTTCCATTTCCTTATTTATCATCTGTGTGGCAGTTCTAACCATTATTGATAGTGGGATGTTGAAGTCTCCAACTATTATTCTTAAATTGTCTGTTTTTTCCTTCCTTTCTCTTGGTGTTTGCTTTGTGTCTTTTGGTACTTTGTTATTAGGTGCACACATGTTTATAATTGTTATATCTTCTTGATGGAGTGATCCTTTTATAATTATAAAATATCCTTCCTTATTTTTAGTAACTTTTTAAATTTTAAAATCTATTTTATCTGCTATCAGTACAGCCACAGGCAGCTTTATTGTGGTTACTGTTATGTATCTTTTCCTTTTATACTATTATATACCTTTTGCTTTTAATCTATTTGTATATTTGAATCTCATGTGTGTCTTCTATAGAGAGCATATAGTTGATTCATGTTTTCAGTCCAGTCTGACAATCTCTGCCTTTTAATTGGATTGTTAAATCCATTTACATTTAATGATATTATTGACATGGTTGGATTTACATCTGCCATCTTACTGCTTGTTTTGTTTCATGACGTCTTTGTTTCTCTGTTTTTCTTTTACTGTTTTTTTGTATTGAATGAATACTTTCTAATGTAGAATTCATTTCTTTACTGATTTTTCACTACATTTAAAAAGTTTTTTTAATGGCTTCTCTAGAGTTTACCCTAAACCTCTTAATTTATCAGAATCAGCTTCAGATTTATACTGGCTTAATTCCAGTGACATATAGATATGTTACTTCTATCTAGTTTGATTCCTTTTCCCACCTTTTGTGGTATAATTTTATACACATTACATCTCTTAATATTTGATATGGGTTGGCTCTGTGTCTCCACCCAAATCTCATCTTAAATTGTAATCACCACGTGTCAATGGAGGAAGGTGATTAGATCATGGGAGCAGTTACCCCCATGCTGTTCTCTTGAGATCTGATGGTTTTATATGCATCTGGCATTTCCCCTGTCTGCATGCACCTCTGTCTTTCCTGCTGCCCTGTGAAGAAGGCACTTGCTTCTTTTTCCCCTTCTGCCATGATTGTAAGTTTCTTGAGGCCTCCCCAGCCATGTGGAACTGTGAATCAATTAAGCCTCTTTTGTTGATAAGTGACCTAGTCTTGGCCAGGTGTGGTGGCTGACGCCTGTAATCCCAGCACTTTGGGAGGCTGAGGTGAGTGGATCACTTGAGGTCAGGAGTTTGAGACCAGCCTGGCCAACATGGTGAAACCCTATCTCTACTAAAAATACAAAAATTAGCTGGGCGTGGTGGCAGGCACCTGTAATCTCAGCTACTTGGGAGGCTGAGGTGGGAGAATCACTTGAACCTGGGAGGCGGTGGTTGCAGTGAGCCAAGATCGTGCCACTGCACTCCAGCCCAGGCGACAGAGTGAGACCCCACCTCAAAAAAAAAAAAAAAAAAAAAGTTACCTAGTCTTGGGTAGTTTCTTTATAGCAGTGTGAGAATGGAGTAATACAGGAAATTGGTACCGGAAGTGGGGTACTGCTATAAAGTTAGCCTGAATATATGTAAGCCACATTGGAACTGGATAATGGGCAGAAGTTGGAATAGTTTGCAGGGCTCAGAGGAAGACAGAAAGATTTGGGAAAGTTTGGAACTTCCTAGAGACTTGTTGAATGGTTTTGACCAAATGCTGATTGTGATATGGACAATGAAGTCTGGGCTGAGCTAGTCTCAGATGGAGATGAGAAACTTACTGGGAACTGGAGTAAAAGTTACTCTTGCTATGCCTTAGTAAAGAGGTTGGTGGTACTTTGCCCCTGCCCTAGAAATCTGAGGAACTTTGAACTTGAGAGAGATGATTTAGGGTATCTGGTGGAAGAAATTTCTAAGTGGCAAAGCATTCAAGAGGAAGCAGAGCATAAAAGTTTGGAAAATTTGCAGTCTGACCATGAGGTAGAAAAGAAAAACCCATTTCTGGGGAGGAATTAAAGACAGCTGCAGAAATTTGCATAAGTAATGAGAAACTGAATGTTCGTAGCCAAGTCAATGGGGAAAATGTCTCCAGGGCATCAGAGATCCTCAGAGCAACCCCTGTTATCACAGGCCTGGAGGCCTAGAAGGTAAAAATGGTTTCATGGGTCAGGCCCAGGGACCCCGCTGCTCTGTGAAGCCTCTGGACATGGCACCCTGTGTCCTAGCCACTTCAGCTCCAGTCGTGGCTAAAAGGGGCCAAGGTACAGCTTGGGCCATTGCTTCAGAGGGTGATCTTGGGCCTGTGGGTGCACAGAAGTCAAAAATTGAGGTTTGGGAATCTCTACCTAGATTTCAGAGGATGTATGGAAATGCTTGGATGTCCAGGCAGAAGTCTGCTGCAGAGGTGTAGCCCTCATGGAGAACCTCTGCTAGGGCAGTACAAAAGGGAAATTTAGAGTTGGAGGCCCCACACAGAGTCCCCACTGGGGCCTAGTGGAGCTATGAGAAGGGGGCCACTGTCCTCCAGACCCCAGAATGGTAGATGCATCAACACTTTGCACTGTGCACTTGGAAAAGCCACAGACACTCAACACCAGCCCATGAAAGCAGCCAGGCGAGGGGCTGCACCCTGCAAAGCCACAGGAGTGGAGCTGCCCAAGCCTGTGGGAGCTCACCTCTTGCATTAGCATGACTTAGATGTGAGACATGGAATCAAAGAGATTATTTAGAAGCTTTAAGATTTAATGACTGGCCTGCTAGATTTCAGACTCGCATGGGGCCTGTAGCCCCTTTGTTTTGGTCAGTTTCTCCCATTTGAAATGACAGCATTTATCCAGTGCCTCTACCCCGATTGTATCTTGGAAGGAACTAACTGTTTTTTTATTTTACAGGCTCATAGGCAGAAGGGACTTGCCTTGCTCAGATGAGATGTTGCACTGTGGACTTTTGAGTAAATCCTGAAATGAGTTTAGACTTTGGGGGACTGTTGCAAAGGCATAATTGGTTTTGAAATGTGAAATTATATGAGATTTGGAAAGGGCCAGGACAGAATGATATGTTTTGGCTCTGTTTCCCTACCCAAAATCATCTTGAATTGTAATCCTCATGTGTTGAGGGTGGGACCTGTAATTCTCACATGTCAAGGAAAGGAGATGATTGGATCATGGTGGCTGTTTTCCCCCTGCTGTTCTCATGAGAGTGAGTTTTTATGCGATATGATGGTCTTATAAGCATTTGGCATTTCCCCTACTTGCACTTCTCTTTTTCCTGCTGCCTTGTGAAGAGGTACTTGTTTTTCCTTCCCCTTCTGCCATGATTATAAGCTTCCTGAGGCTTCTCCAGCCATGTAGAACTGTGTGTCGATTAAACCTCTTTTGTTTAAAAATTACCCAGTCTAGGGTATTTCTTTATAGCATTGTAGAATTGGACTAATATAATATTACAAGCCAAAAATACATTGTTATAATTATAAATTTACCATCTGTCATCATTTCTATCACCCGTTAGAGTTTGCTCCCATCCACCTCTTCTGTGCTATTTTGACATATATATTACAAATATATTACATTTTTATGTTATAGGTCCAACAATATATCATATATTATTTTATACAAGTTCTTCTTTAATCAGTTAAGAAATAGAAAATATGCTTTCATATTGTCTTTTAAAATTGCATAATTTTCTTTACACTGCCTTGTTTTTTGTGTAGATTCTAATTACCATCTGTGGTCATTGCTTTCAGCCTGAAAAATTTCCTGTAGGATTTATTGTAAGGAAAATCTACTAGCAATGAATTCTTCAGTTTTTAAAAAATTTGGGGCAGTCTTTATTCCACCTTCATTTTTGGAACATGTGTTTGTTGGATATAGGATTCTTGGTTGACATTTTTCTTCTTTAGGCAGTATGAATATGTTATCCTGCTACTTTTTGGCCTCTATTGTGTATACTGAGAAGTCAGCTGTTAATCTTATTGGAACTCCCTTGTAAGTGATGTGTTGTTTTTCTCTTACTGCTCTCAAGATTTTCTCCTTATTTTGACTTCTAGCACCTTAACTCTCATATATAAGTTTGTAGACCTCTTTGTGTTTATCTTACATGGAGATTGTTAAGCTTCTTGAATGTATTATTGTTTTTCAATAAATTTGGAGAGTTTCAGCTACTGTTTCTTTCAATATTTTTATGTATTTTCTTTTCTCTACTTCCAGTACTCCCTTTATGTGTAAGGGTGTCCCATATTTCTTCAGTACTGTTTTCATGTCTCTTCATTCTTTTTCTCTTTATTCTTTGGCTTGAATAACTTCCACATATTTATCTTCAAGTTCAATTCTTCTCTCTTCTGCCAGTTCAAATTTACTGTTGAGCCCTAGTAGTGACTTTAAAACATTTTTCAGTTATTGTTCTTTTTCACTTTAAAATTTTCATTTATTTCTTTTTTCCAATTTATATTTTTAATTTCTATTCTCTTATTTGCTACAACATTGTTATAATACCTTCCTTTGCTTATCTAATCATGGATTTCTTTAGTTCTGTGAACATGAACTAACGTGTGTTAGTTCATTTTCACACTGCTGATAAAGACATACCCAAGACCGGGCAATTTACAAAAGTAAGAATTTTAATGATCTCACAGTTCCACATGTCTGGGGAGGCCTCACAGGAAATCATGGTGGAAGGTGAGAGGCACATCTCACATGGAAGCAGACAAGAGAAGAGAATGAGAGCCAAGTGAAAGGGATTTCCCCTTATAAAACCATCAGATCTCATGAGACTTATTCACTACCATGAGAACAGTGTGGGGGAAACTACTCCCACGATTCGATTATCTCCCACTGGGTTCCTCCCAAAACATGAAGGAATTACGGGAGCTACAATTTAAGATAAGATTTGGATGGGGACACAGCCAAACCATATAATTCTGCCCCGGCCTCTCCCAAATCTCATGTCCTCACATTTCAAAACCAATCATGCCTTCCAAACAGTCCCCATAAGTCTTAACTCATTTCAGCATTAACTCAAAAGTCCACAGTCCAAAGTCTCAGCCAAGACAAGGCAAGTCTCTTCCACCTATAAGCCTGTAAAATCAAAAGCAAGTTATTTACTTCCTAGATACAAAAGCGGGTACAGATATTTGGTACATACAGGCATTCCAAATGGGAGAAATTGGCCAAAACAAAGGGGCTACAGGCTCCATGCAAATTAAAAATCTAGCAGGGCAGACAAATCTTAAAGCTCCATAATGATCTCCTTTGACACCATGTCTCACATCTGGGTCATGCTGATGCAAGAGGTGGGTTCTTATGGTCTTGGATAGTTCTGCCTCATTGGCTTTGTGGGGCACAGACTCCCTCCTGGCTGCTTTCATGGGCTGGGGTTGAGTGCCTATGGCTTTTCCAGGCACATGGTGCATGCTGTTGGTGGATATACCATTCTGGGATCTGGAGGACAGTGGCCATTTTCTCACAGCTCCACTAGGCAGCACACCAGTGGGGACTCTGTGGGGGGGTACCCACCTCACATTTTCCTTCTGCACTGCCCTAGCAGAGGTCTCCATTAGCACCCCACCCCTGCAGCAAACTTCTGCCTGGACATCCAGTTGTTTCCATACATCCTTGAAATCTAGGCTAAGGTTCCCAAACCTTGATTCTTGGCTTCTGTGCACCTGCAGGTTCAATACAATGTGGATGCTGCCATGGCTTGGGGCTTCACCTTCTGAAGTCATGGCCCCAGCTGTACCTTGGCCCCTTTTAGTCATGGCTGGAGCAGCTGGGATGCAGGGCACCAAGTCCCTAGATTGCACACAGCAGAGCAGTCTGTGTGCTCTTCACGGGCCTGGCCCATGAAGCCATTTTTTCCTCCTAGGCCTTCAGGCCTGTGATGGGAGGGGCTGACCCAAAGGTCTCTGACATGACCTGGGGACATTTTCCCCATTGTCTTGGGGATTAACATTCGGCTGCTCATTACTTATGCAGATTTCTGCAGCTGGCTTGAATTTCTCCTAGAAAATGGAATATTTTTCTCTCTTGCATTGTCAGGCTGCAAATTTTCTGAACTTTTATGCTCTGTTTCCCTTTTAAAACTGAATACCTGGCTAGGTGTGGTGGCTCATGCCTGTAATCCCAGCACACTGGGAGGCCAAGGCAGGTGGATCACCTGAGGTCAGGAACTTGAGACCAGCCTGGCCAACATGGTGAAACTCAATTTCTACTAAAAATGCAAAATTATCTGGGTGTAGTGGCACATGCTTGTAGTCCCAGCTACTCAGGAGCCTGAGACAGGAGAATCACTTGAACCTGGGAGGTGGAGGCTGCAGTCAGCCGAGATCATACCACTGCACTGCAGTCTGGGTGAGATAGAGACTCTGTCTCAAAAAATTAAAAAAAAAAAAAAAAAAAAAAAGACTGAATACATTTAACAGCACCCAAGTCACCCCTTGAATGCTTTGTTTCTTAGAAATTTCTTCCACTGGCTGGGTGCAGTGACTCACACCTGTAATCTCAGCACTTTGGGAGGCTGAGACGGGTGGATCACCTGAAGTCAGGAGTTCGAGACCAGCCTGACCAACATGGAGAAGCCCTATCTTTACTGAAAATCAAAATTAACCAGGCATGATGGTGGATGCCTGTAATCCCAGCTACTTGGGAGGCTGAGGCAGGAGAATCTCTGGAACCCGGGAGGTGGAGATTGTGGTGAACCGAGATTGCGTCATTGTACTCCAGCCTGGGCAACAAGAGTGAAACTCCATCTCAAAAAAACAAAACAAAACATGGAAAAAGGCTGGGTGTGGTGGCTCATGCCTGTAATCCCAGCACCTTGGGAGGCCGAGGTGGGCGGATCATGAGGTCAGGAGATGGAGACCATCCTGTCTAACATGGTGAAACCCTGTCTCTACTAAAAATACAAAAAATTAGCTGGGTGTGGTGGCTCATGCCTGTAGTCCCAGCTACTCAGGAGGCTGAGGCAGGAGAATGGCATGAACCCGGGAGGCAGAGCTTGCAGTGAGCCAAGGTCACGTCACTGCACTCCAGCCTGGGTGACAGAGGGAGACTCTGTCTCAACAAAAAAAAAGAAAGAAAGAAAGAAAGAAGAAAAGAAAAGAAAAGAAAAAAGAAATTTCTTCCACCAGATAGTCTAAATCATCTCTCTGAAGCTGAGAGTTTCACAAATCTCTAGGGCAGGGGCAAAATGCCGCCAGTCTCTTTGCTTAAACATAACAAGAATCTTCTTTGCTCCAGTTCCCAAGAAGTTCCTCATTTCCATCTGAAACCACCTCAGTCTGGATTCCATTGTCCATATCATTATCAGCATTTTGGTCAAAGCCATTCAACAAGTGTCTAGGAAGTTCCAAATTGTTCCACATTTTCCTGTCTTCTTCTGAGCCCTTCAAACTGTTCCAACCTCTGCCTGTTACCCAGTTCCAAGGAGGCTTCCACATTTTTGGGTATATTTACAGTAGCGCCCCACTCCTGGTACCGATTTACTGTGTTAGTCCATTCTCATGCTTCTGATAAAGACATACCAGAGACTGGGTAATTTACAAAGGAAAAAGGGTTTAGTGGACTCACAGTTCCACATGGCTGGGGAGGCCTTACAATCCTGGTGGAAGGTGAAAGGCACATCTCACATGGTGGCAGACAAGAGAAGAGAATGAGAGCCAAGTGAAAGGGGTTCTTCCCCTTATAAAATCATCAGATCTCATGAGACTTATTCACTACCAGGAGAACAGTATGGGGGACACCACCCCCATGATTCAATTATCTCCCACTGGGTCCCTCCCACAACATGAGGGAATTATGGGAGCTACAATTCAAGATGAGATTTGGGTGGGGACATAGCCAAACCTTATCAGCTGCTTTGAAGTTGAGGTCTGATCAGTCTCACAGGCAGTTTCTGTTGCCTGCCTGGTGTATATTTCATACTTTCTTGTTTCTTTTCATGCTTTGTAAGGTTTTTTTTTTTGTTGTTGTTGTTGTTGTTGTTGTTTTTGGTTTTTGGATACTGGACATATTAGATAATATACTGTAGCAACTTTTGTTGCTACCCCCCTCTTCCTTGTCTTAAGTCCCTGATCTTGCTCTCAAGAAGGTGCAGTTTTCGGGTATGCATACTGTCACCCTGCAGTGACAGTGGTGTTTGTCAAGGTTCACTTCTTTTTCTTTGACCACACCAAACTGTTAAACTTCACTAATTATTGTTTTCAATAATTCTCTGGGGCATATATTGCTCTAAAACTACTTTCATGTAATTTGGGCTTCTTGGAAAGAATAATTCCTGAGATCAGTGTTTGATCTTGTTCTGAACCCAAGTGGCCTTCCCTCAGTTGTCTCAGTCCCTGGTTCTCTCCTGCAAACTAGTTAACCTACAGTTTAGCCTCTATCTTGAATCTCCACTGAATTGCATTTCACCAAACCTCCACTGTTCTTGAAAGCACCCTTAGATTTGAATGTCTTCAGGCTGTGTTGCAAATGAAGTTAGTTTATTTGGGACAAGATTAGGAGCTTTTTAATTTTCTTTTTCTTTTTTTTCTTTTTTCTTTTTTTTTTTTTTTGCCGCCTTCTACCTCCAGGCAAAATATCTGAGCTAGGGTTCTGGAGCTGGGGGTAGCGACAATGGTAAGCTTCTCTCTGAGTGACACTCACACTGTCAGAGCTGAGCACTCCTTAGAGGGGATAGTAGCAGCCTGAGGTCTTCTTGGATTGCCTCTCATGGAATGGAACCACTGCCTTACAAGCCCAGACAATCAGGGACCCATGATTCTCAGCATGCTATGCATAGGGTAGAGTCTTTACTGTATAAATAGGGGCTGGGTGGAAGAAGACAACCCCTACTTGTTACCTGCATTTACCCAGTACCTAGACTCATCAACAGATAGCTGGAGGCAGTATAAAAATCCATGATATCCTATTCCTCCTGAGAAGAAAGCCATGTGATTGGGAGCTGGAGGGTTAGGGAGCTCTGTGTTCTTGGCTACAGCATTCTGAAATGGAGTTGCTGCCTCACTGAGCTAAGGAGAGGAGGGAGCAGTCATGGTTCAAATACCATAGATTATTGCCTTTCTTACTGAATCTTCATAGGTTTTCTTGGATAGATGTTTTTGGAACTTCTCCATAGCACCATTTTTAGAGGCTTTAAGTGGTGTATTTAAAAAAATAATTGTTACCAGTTTCACTGGGGTAGGGGGCAGTGGGGAGGGCAGCCTTGCTCCTCACACTATCATGCTGGAAGTCATTCATTGAGAGGATTTTAAAATTCATTCTTCTCACATAGTACTAGCCTGGAAGTAAATGTAAATGGTGTAGGTTTTTACAGTAGAGAGCTAATATTGAACGTAAGATCTGCTTTGTCCACAGTGCATCTTGCTACCTACATGGGGGTTAGGAAAGCTTTGTCAGTGAGTAAACTATCATACCAGATAATTCAGGGCTTTGATTCCCCTTTCCTGAGTTCTCAAGCAATTGTCAACATCTAAGTTTATAATACCCAGCCAACTAAAACTCTTTCTCATAGCTGATAGTTACATTTATCCTTTAAATCAGCCAGTCACTTTTATTTTACTTGATTTTTCCTTCAGGGTACTCCAAGCATACATATTTAACATGATTCAACAATGGCTTTTGAAGATAGGCAATGAAATTAACAATGGTAACATTGAACTTCAGCGTCACGTATGTACTTGTAAGGATATTTGATGTTATATTTTGCCTCGGCTGGCAAATTTCTTTAAGGAAAAACAAAGTTCTCTCTATTTAAATGAAGCAGGAGGTTGAGAGGGCAAAATAGAAGCTTGTATAATAATTTCTCAAATAATTTTCAATGGATTTTTTAAAGCAGAATGTTTCTGCCTCTGGAATGGAGTTTTGGAATTGAAGAGTCAAGGAGCAAATATGTTAAGCTGGAAGTATGGATTCAGGTTATCCACAGGCTTGGGAAAAATTCCTCTGAAAACCAAAATGAGTAAGAAAAAGGGTAGCAGAGTGTTTGTCACATGGTGGGACTCAATAAATGTTTGTTGAATGAATTTAGGAAGAATATTCCAGCACTGTTGGTATCTGATGGTGCTGCTACATTAATCCCTTCTTTGGCAAAATGCTTGATTTACCATTAGGGTTTTATCTCCATGGAATCATATGCTCAATTTGTTATTTTCTAGAATTTAATTTTTATAGTATAGGATTACTTAGAAAGTGCCTTTATATACCTCAATTGTAACACTGCATTGTTATAATTAATCTGTGTAGAAAATTTGCAAGATTGTAAACTCTATGAGGAATGATGTGTATCCTGTGTATCCATATTAACTCTTATTAATATTTAGAAACAGAAAAGTTGGATATAGGAGACAAGATGGCTGACTAAATTCAGCCAGGAGAAACATCTGCCACTGAGGGACTAGAAGATCAGAAAGACTGGTGCACTCCAAGCATATCTTTAGAGGGAAGGCATTGAGAGTGGAGGAGGGAAGATACAGATGCTGGGCTAAAGGGGGAGGAAGCTGGAAACCCTTTATAGGGATACCACACACTGGGACTCCTTCCTGGCCGCCAATGACTCTTGGGGAAAAAGTGAGCTAAGCAGGTGAGAAGTGACCTTCTCTTGACATAGGCATCTGGAATTCAGACAGCAGACAATCCCAGAACCCCCACAGTCACTTAAGCTGGCAGAGAGAGCTGCTTAGAGAGGTGGTAGGGGTGGCACTCCAGCCAGTGGGGAGCCTGGAGGGTTTGGTGCGGGAGCATCTCTAGTGGAGCACAGTCGGGATGCCTATCCCCCAAGGCCTGCCTTGCTCCTTTAGGAGACGTTAGTCTTAGGGGAACTACCAGACCTGAACAATACAGGATGATCTTGCCCATGAGACAGGGCCGGTTTCACCTAAGCACCCCCCTGTCTTGTGGACTCTCCCAGGACTCCAGCCTGACCATGCCTGTTTGCAGTGCAGCCTTGGATGCCCGGCTGAGGTGCCTCCCAGGGGCCTGCATCATAGCTCCTGTACCTGTAGACCATGCCTGACCATTGGAGAGCTCCAGCAGAGCATCCCCCACTAACAAGCACCAGCCCGCCCATGTACTCTACCCATCACAGCCTCCCCAATGCCATTTGCCAGTGTGCACTCACCCATGACCACCCCCTACATTGCTTTGCTAGTGTGGGTGCATGTATTCAGAACTTGCCCCAACTTCCCCACCAGCTCACATGTGCACATGCACCCTACCATGCCAACTGCTGCCACTGTGAGTGCATCACACTACCTACCCCATAACCAATGCAAAGGTATGCAAGGAGACCGGTGGCCCCACACCCGGTGCTGCACTGCCATTGCCATTGGAGTGTTCATGGGTACAGAGACTGCTAACCTTTTGCCTGCCAGTGCTCCGCCACTGTGCCAACACTGCTGCTGGCATGAAACTACGCATGGATGCCAGCAGACCTGCCTCCCACCTGTGCAGCCACTGCCGCCTTTGTGAATATGTGCACAGAGGTTACCAGTCCTGCGCCTGCCATCACTCTGCCCCCATGCTGATGCCACCACCAGTGTGAACATGCACAGGGACATTGGTGGGCTACTCCCTGCAGCATGCTGCACTGCTACCACTGCAAATGTCCACATCCCTGCCCTCATTAGTGCCCCACCACAGCTGATGAGCATGCACCCTGCTGCACTGCTGCTGCTCCTGGCATGTGTAAGCAAGCACAGATCCCACTGTCACCACCTAATGAATTGCTTTGGCTGGCGTCACCCATTGGAGTATTGTGACTAGTGGTCTGGGAACTCCTTGGCTCTTCCAATACAGTAGGTTCCTAGCCTTGAGGGGCCAGATTACAAAGCTGAGGACCTGATCCCAGACCCTAGAGTTGGAGCATGCAGTCCAGGAGGCCTAAGCTGAGCCTTGGACCCCTAAAGTCTTCCAGAAATGAAGCAGGTTGACTGAACCCACCTTACACCAGAATCAAACCTCCAAGGGTATCAAAGAGGAGGAAAGAGAAAAGAAAATTCATTCTAAGGACAGCAACTTCAAAGACTGAAGGAACATCAGCTCACAAAGATTAGAAAGCACAAGAACTCTGGCAACTCAAGAGTACAGAGTGTCTTCTTACCTCCAAATGACCACACTGTTCCCCAGCAATGTTTCTTAACCAGGGTGACATGACAGAAATAAAATTCAGAATATGTATAGTAACAAAGATTATCAACATACAGGAGAAAGTTGAAACTCAATCCAAAGAATCTAAGGATTACAATAAAATGATACAGGAGCTGACAGATGAAATGATCATTATAAGAAAGAACCACCAGGCGCGGTGGCTCATACCTGTAATCCCAGCACTTTGGGAGGCTGAGGTGGGTGGATCGACTGAGGTCAGGAGTTCGAGACCAGCCTGACCAACATAGTGAAATCCCATCTCTACTAAAAATACAGAAAATTAGCTGGGCATGGTGGTGGGCACCTGTAATCCCAGCTACTCAGGAGGCTGAAGCAGGAGAATCGCTTGAACCTGGGAGGCGGAGGTTGCAGTGAGCCAAGATTGCGCCATTGCACTCCAGCCTGAGCAACAGGAGTAAAACTCTGTCTCAAAATAAAAAATAAATAAAAAAAAAAGAACCAAACTAATCTGATGGGAATGAAAAACATACTACGAGAATTTCATAATGCAATTGCAGATATTAACAGCAGAATCAACTAAGCTGAGGAAAAATAAATCTCAGAGTTTGAAGACTGGCTCTCTAAAATAACTCAGTCAGACAAAAATAAAGAAAAAACAATAAAGATGAATGAACAAAACCTTTGAGAAATCTGAAATTATGTAAAAAGATCAAATCTACAACTCATTGGCATTCCCAAAAGAGAGAGAAACCAAGCAATTTGGAAAGTGTATTTCAGGCTATCATGCACGAAAATTTTCACAACCTCGCTAAAGGGGCCAAAATTCAAATTCAGGAAATGCAGAGAGCCCCTGAAAAATACTACAAAAGAAGACTATCCACGAGACACATAGTCATCAGATTCTCCAAAGCTGAAATGAAAGAAAAAATGTTAAAGGTAGGTAGAGAGAATGGGCACGTCACCTACAAAGCGAACTCCATAAGGCTAACAGCAGACATGTCAGCAGAAATCCTACAAGTCAAAAGAAATTGTGGGCTTACATTCAGCATTCTTAGAAAAGAAATTTCAAACAAGAACTTCATATCTAGCCAAACTGAGCTTCATAAGCAAAGGAGAAATAAGATCCTTTTTAGACAAGCAAATGCTAAGGGAATTTTTGTGACCAGATGTGCCTTACAAGAGGTCCTGAAGAGAGTGCTAAATATGGAAAAGAAAGACCATTACCAGCCACGACAAATACATGCTTAGATATTTAGACTACTATAAAGCAACCAAACAAGTCTGCATAGTAGCCAGCTAACAATATGATGACAGGATCAAATCCACACATATCAATACTAACCTTGAACATAAATGGGCTAAATGCCCCAATTAAAAGGCTGGTGAGGTTTTGGAGAAAAGGGAACTCTTATACACTGCTGGTGGGAATATGTAAATTAGTTCAGCCATTGTGGAAAGCAATTTGTCAATTTCTCAAAGAACTTAGAATTACCATTCTACCCAGAAACCCCATGATTGGCTCATACCCAAAGGAATATAAATCATTCTACCATATAGACATGTGCACTCATATGTTCATCATAGCATTATTCACAATAGCAAATACATGAAATCAACCTAAATGCTCCATCAGTGGTAGACTGGGTAAAGCAAATGTGGTACATACTCACCATGGAATACTGTGCACCCAAAAAAGGAATGAGATAATGTACTTTGCAGCAATATGGATGGAGCTGGAAGCCATTATCCTAAGCAAACCAACACAGGAACAGGAAACCAAATACCACATACTCTCACTTATAAGTGGGAGCTAAACATTGAATACATACGGGCACAAAGAAAGGGAAAACAGACACCGAGGCCTACATGAGGGTGGAGAGTGGGAGGAGGATGAGGATCGAAAACCTACTTATTGGTTATTATGCTTATTACCTGAGTGATGAAATAATTTGTACACCAAACCCCCACAACATGCAATTTACCTGTGTGACAAACCTGCACATGTACCCCTAAACCTAAAATAAAAGTTAAATAAAAATAAATACAGAAAAGTTTGTCTGGGTTTTCACTCACCATTCATTTTCCGTCCTGATCCATGTTCTTCCCTCCAGTTTTTTTGTTATTGTTTTTCCTTTCCCTCCTTACTCCATTTTACCTGTGCTGCTTGGCTGTCTAAAACACTGATCTCTAAACGTTTTTTATCATGATTTTTGGTAATGGTTCAAACAGCTGATTGAACAAGCTTCATGATGTTTTATAATTGCAGGTTTAAATTGCAGATTAAACTTGTGATTATAAAGTTATTTGAAGTTTGCTTCTAAATTCAGTTTCCTTCAATACTAATTTTTAATGGAGGTCATTGCTGAAATGATAGCTTAGAAAGAAACATGAATCCAAATTGAAGAAATACATCAGTGGCTGTATTTATTAAATTATAATATTCACTTTTCATTTCCATCAATCAGGCCAGGCGTGATGGCTCATGCCTGTAATTTGGCACTTTGGAAGGCCAAGGTAGGAGGATTACTTTAAGCCCAGGAATTTAAGACCAACCTGGTCAACACAGCAAGACCTCACCTCTACAAAAAATAAAACAATTAGCCAGGCGTGGTGGCACACACCTATAGTCTTGGGAAGCTGAGGTGAGAGGATCACTTGTGCCTGGTAGGTCAAGGGTGCACTGAGCTATGATTGTGCCACTGCACTGCAGCCTGGGAAACAGAGCGAGACTATGTCTCAAAAAAAAAAGAAAGAAAGAAAGAAAGAAATTTCAATTCCATCAATCAGTTATGCAAAGGTTTTTTTTTTTTAGTTAACTAGTAATTTTTTCTATCATAATGTCAATCAGTTGTTCTTACAGTTGTCTAAAACATTATTCAGTATAGCATTCCTATATTTTAACAAAGTGTTCCCAGCCAATTGAAATGCTGTATATCTAAGATTTTTAAAAAGATGAGAAACGTACTTCCAGATTTTTTATATATATAGATTTTAGACTTTTAAAAGGTGAGCTATGTATCATTTTTAGCAACAAACTCACACCAAGATGGAAATATTTCCTCCTGTCCATTTTCAAAATGACCTCTCCATAGTGTAAGTTTCTTTTGCTCATTGTTAAATTTCACATATATTTGGAAGGGACAAATTAAGTGTGTGTGTGTGTGTGTGTGTGTGTGTGTGTTTGTACAGATGGGGTTTCACCATATTGCCCAGGCTGGTCTCGAACTCTTGAGCTCAGGCAATCCTCCCACATTGGCCTCCCACAGTGCTGGGATTACAGGCATGAGCCACCATGCCCGGCCTGCTTTTTGTGTGTGTGTGTGTGTGTGTGTGTGTGTGTGTGTGTGTGTATGTATGTATGTATTTATTTATTTATTTTGAGATGGAGTCGTGCTCTGTCACCCAGGCTGGAGTGCAGTGGCGCATTCTCAGCTCACTGCAACCTCTGCCTCCTGGGTTCAAGCAATTCTCCTGCCTCAGCCTCCCGAGTAACTGGGATTCAGGTGCATGCCACCACGCCTGGCTAATTTTTGTATTTTTAGTAGAGACAGGGTTTCACCATCTTGGCCAGGCTGGTCTCGAATGATCTCATGATCCACCCATCTCGGCCTCCCAAAAGTGCTGAGATTACAGGTGTCAACTACCATGCCCGGCCTATTTATTTCTTAATATCAGCTAAGAAGTGGCTAAATTAATCACTTGTTATCCCTGAAAAGATTAGTAAATTTGGAAGAAGTCTTTTCATAAAAGAAAAGCAGTTAATTCATCTTAAAATTTCTTTTAAGAATTTTATATAAGAATCACAGTAAATCTATATTTTAGTACAAAAAGTATATTTACTTTCCATCTCATTAAAAAGAATTACATGGCTTTAAGAAAGTGAAAGATATTCTTTATTTTAAATTTATTTTAATTTTAAATTTACCTACAGTTTATTGTTAGACCTTGATTCTAGCATTTAATCTCTCTGATATAACTTTTAAATTAAGAGATCTATTTGTGCTTATATCCTAAGGATAGTCCAAGGATTGATTAATATTTTATATAAGCAAAAATGAGTTATTTCAATGACAGTATAATCTAGGCCGTTGGTATATGAAAGAATAGTTGGGGATTTATGCACTTTCACGGAGAAGCAGCAGGGACATAGCTAGTAGAATATGTAAGGGAGTAGTATGTTTTTCCTGTGAAGAAGACTTGCCTTTTTTACTCTTTCTCGGGAAAGTTTGCCCCTTTTCCTGATATGTAAATTCAGGTGTCAAATACATTAATCAACATTGCTTTAGGTCATTAACAACCTTTCCATCTGAATCAAGAAGCAGGAAGTTTGGGTTTTAGTATTGGATGTTATTTTTATTCATTCATTCAAGAAACATTTATTAAGCACTTACTCCCTGGTAAGTACTGTGTGTGGTATGCAGGGATAAGTTGATGGCTCATGTCTTACAGACAGGTGAATTGAGGAGACAGACGTGCAAATGACTATGATAGAGATATGTACAAAGTACTGTAGAAACATGGGAAGGGGAGCAAATTAGAGCCAGTGGAAACTGGTAAGTCTTCTCAGAGTAGATCTTGTTTAAGCCTAGAGAAATACTCCAGAACTAAACAGAGAAAGGGAGTAGGGTATTTGACAAGTATGTTGTGTCTGATTTTTGCATACAGGTTTTTTGTATTTTATTTCTGGGACCCAGCCTCAGCAAATACTGTAATGCAGAGGTTCTCAAACTTTTTCTATTCACAGTGCCCTTTGGGTTTCAATATTTTCACACTCCTAAGTCAAAAGAAATACCTCACAGTTAAGTAGGTTTATTAAATAGGTAGGTTCAAACCGCTTACTAAATATTTAATGTCCTAACAATTTATTAACCATTTGGAAAAGTACTACACATACATTGAAAGAGAAAACCTTTTATTTTATTCTCATTTATTCAATATTGCTTACCAATGTAAGGCATGTACTCGTTGGCATGGTACAGCTTCTCTGACCTTGGAATCAGATTGGATGTTACCACCTTCATTTTCTGTTCCATGTTAATTTTCACACAGTACTTGTTTTTTTTAATCACACAACCACCAATCAAACCAGTTTCAAAAAGATATGATGTCATCAAAATTAACACAGTGCATCTAAAGTTGAAAACTGTGAACTTTAAGTTCATGCTGTGTCTGGCAGATGTTACATATCACTGTTATTTCCCTCAATTTAAAATCCTATGGCATCCTTTCGAGTTTGCTGTGGAGCCCTGGAATGCCTTGATGTACAATTTGAGAATTGTAGCTTTAATAGGTTATTATCTATGACCAGTCTAAAGAAGAGATTAGTAGCTGGGCGTGTAGTTCACGCCTGTAATCCTAGCACTTTGGGAGGCTGAGGTGGGCGGACTGCTTCATCCCAGCAGTTCAAGATCGGCCTGGGCAACATGGTAAAGCCCATTGAGCCCATGGTAAAGACCCGGTCTCAAAAAAATTAAATAAACAAATATCAATAAGAAAAGAGAGTAGCTTAATGTCGTATAGTGAGCAAAAGAAAATAGGGTCATGCTAGCTGATGATTTGATTTCATTAAGAATTGTAATGTTGAAAGTTGGACACAGGCACGATCATTTCTATTTTAAAATTTGGTGTGGTTTTTACTATTTGATTTACTTAAAGTGGGTCATTTGTATTATACTCATTTTTTAACAGATGGATGAGTTACATATATCTATGATCCAGTGGATGGTAAACTTGCTGATTTTAATGATACCCAACTTTACTGACCAAGACTGTCTCCTGAAGTTGGAGGAGGAAAGTGCTGAGAAACACGACATAGGAGTTGCGCGATTAGAGCTAGATGCGATTGAACTGACAAGGAAGTTGTACCAATACTCCCGCTATTTGAGCAGGTGAAGCTATCTGGTTATTTTATTGTCGCTCTTTTGAAGAATTGAATGTTGCATAAAACAAAGAGACAGTGAAGTAGTAGCAATAGGAGTTATTTCAAAACCTTGAAAGAAATACTAGTTCAGTTTTTCAGCTAGCTTTAACACCATGACCAGTTATAATATGAGATTTTGGGTTTTCTTTTGAAAACTGTCAGCATGGGCAGGATGAGAAGTGTGTGTATGTGAGAGTAAGAATTAGGAAAAAAGGACTCACTTTCTTGCATAAATAAGACACATCTTACACTTTTGCACATACTGGTGAGGGAGTGGATTTAAGAAGAATATTGTAATTTCCTATGTGCTGTCATGTATTTTTTTAGACGGAGTTTTCTTCTGTCACTGAGGCTGGAGTGCAGTGGCGTGATCTCGGCTCACTGCAGCCTCCACCTCCTAGGCTCAAGAGATTCTCATGCCTCAGCCTCCTGAGTAGCTGGGATTTACAGGCGTGCACTACCACCCCTGGGTAATTTTTGTATTTTTAGTAGAGACGGAGTTTCGCCATGTTGGCCAGGCTCGTCTCGAACTCCTGATCTCAAGTGATCCGCCCACCTCGGCCTCCCAAAGTGCTGGAATTACAGCCGTGAGACACCATGCCTGGCTCTGAATGTATACTTTTCTGTGCTTCACTAAATGCCAACCAAAACATCTTTTTTACAAAATGGAAAAACAAAAACAAAAACAAAAAACCCACAAGCCCTTATATCTGAAAAGCTGGATTTCCACTGAATAAAGATGAAGTCTGGAAAATTATAATCCATTAACTAAGATGCAAGCTTGATGCTATGATTACTTTAAATTCAGGAAGTAGCTCTTACAATCTAAGCAAATTTTCCCTTCATTTCAATTCAATATTACCAAGGGTCAAGAATAAGAGGGATGGAAGGAAGAAGGAGGACAAGGGTAAGAAACTGAGGAGACAAATTATTCTCCTTGGTGAGTCAGTAGCTGAGTTATTATGGTGAACTTCCACTGTGTCTGGATTTTTAACATTTTAAACTTAGAAGAAGAACCAACAATAAATAGATTATGCTGAGTATGTATGTTCTCTTTTTCTTTTCTTCCCTCTTTTTGCAGTTCTTGCGAAGGGATGGTAACAGCAATGGCTCTGAGTAAATCCACTACCTCACACAGAAATGCTACTGAAGACCTTTATGAGGTGGATAAGTTGAAGGTAATAACTGTTTTCCCCTTAGTTTTGTTTTTGTTTTGTTTTTATCAGATTTTTGAGGTTCAATTGATGTACAATAAACTCACATATTTAAAGAATACAATCTTATAAATTCTAAAATATGTATATACTCATAAAAATGGTTAATAAAAACTAAAAATAGGGAACATATCAAACACACCCAGAGTTTCCTTGTACTGCTCTTTTATTTATCCTTCCAGCCTCATCTTGTCACCAGTGTCTGATCTACTACCTAACACCAAAGATTATTTTTTATTTTCTAGAATTTATAAAAGTGGAATTATAAAGAATGTACTCTTTTTTTGTCTGACTGCTTTCACTAAGCATGATTACTTAGAGGTTCATATTGTTGTTTTCATCAACTACTTATGCTTTTTAGTGCTGAGTAGTATTTCATTGTGTAGATAGACACAATTTATTTATCTAGTCTCTGTTGGTATGCATTTGAGTTGTTTCCAGTTTTAAATTATTACTAGATAACTTCAGTGCATATTCATATATTAAGTCTTTGAATGGACATATACTTTCACTTCCCTTCGGTTGATATCTAGGAATGGAATGGCTGAGTCACATGGAATGTGTGTTTAACTTTTAAAGAAACGGTCAAACTGCCTTCCAAAGTGGCTAACGGGTACAAAAATGCAGTTAGATAGAAGGAATAAGTTCTAGTATTCAATAGTACATTAGGGAAATTATAGTTAACAATAATTCATTGTATATTTCAAAATAGCTAGAAGAGAAGAATTGGCTGTCTCCAACACAAAGAAAAGATAAATGTTTGAGGTGATGGATACCCCCGTTACCCTGCTTTGATCTTTGCACATTGTACACATGCATCAAGATATCGTATGTACTCCAAAATATATATACAAATATGATATATCAATTTCTTAAAAAGTAGTTAAACCATTTTTACACTCTTGCCAGCAGTATCTGAGAGTTCCAGTTGCTTTACATACTCACTGACACTTGATATAGTCAGTCTTTTAAAAATTTTTTGTATAGAGTCTCGCTCTGTTGCCCAGGCTGGAGTGCAGTGGCGTGATCTTTGCTCACTGCAACCTCTGCCTCCTGGGTTCAAGAAATTCTCCTGCCTAAGCCTCCTGAATAGCTGGGACTACAGGCCTGCGCCACTACGCCTGGATTACAGTTGTGAGCCACTGCACCTGGCTGATATAGTCAGTCTTTTAAAATTCTACATTCTTATAAATGAGTAGTGGGATGTTACTGTGGTTTTAATTTGCATTTTCTTAATGACCAATGATGTTGAACTTCTTTTCATGTGTGTATGTGTAATCCATGTGTTTTCTGTGGTGTAATGTCTGTTCAAATCTTTGACTCATTTAGTATTGATTTGTTTGTTTCCTTGTTATTGAGTTGAGACAGCTGTTTTTTTCTGGATACCAAGTCTTTTATCAGATACATGATTTTAAAATATCTTCTCTTAGTCTGTGATTTGTCTTTTCTTCTCTTAATAGCGTCTTTTTTTTTTTTTTCCCTGAGACAGTATTTTACTATGTTGCCCAGGCTAGACTTGAACTCCTGGGCTCAAGTGATCTTCCCACCTGAGTCTCCAGAGTAGCCAGGATTATAGACATGAACCATCATGCCCAGTTATAGTGTCTTTCAAAGAGGGAAGTTCTTAATTTTGATGAAGTTCAATCTCTGATTTTTTTCTTTTATAGACCTTGCTTTTGGTATTCTATCTAAGGAAATTTTTGCATAATAACATCATAAAGATTTTCTCCTATGTTTTCTTCTAGAAGTTTTGGAGTTTTAGGCATTATATTCAAGTCTATGACCCATTTTGAGTTAATTTTTTAAAAAAAATATGGTGCTGGGTATGGATTCAAGTTCATTTTGTGGCATTTGGATATCCAATTGTTTTAGCACCATTTACTGAAAAAGTTGTCCTTTCTCTATTGAGATGCCTTTGTATCTTGATTGAAAACTTATTAACCATATATGTCTTGGTATTATTCTGGACACTCTGTTGTGTTCTGTTGATCCATTTGTCAACATTGTCACCGTCTCCAAACTGCCTTCATTACTATTGTTTTGTAGTGAGTTTTAAAATCAGGTAATATAAATCCTCCAAAAATTTTTTTTCAAGATCAAGCTATTCTAGTTCCTTTGCTTTCCATATGAATTTTATAATTAGGCTATCAATTTCCTCAAGAAAGCCTGCTGGGATTTTAATTGATATTATACCTATTGATCAGTTTGTGGAGAATCGACATCTTAACAATATGGAGTCTTTAAATCTGTGAACATGGTTTATCTCTTCATTTATTTGTCTTCTTTATTTCTTTAAGCAAAGTTTTATAGTTTTCAGTGTATAGATCTTACATATTGTTTGTCAGATTTATCCCTAAGTATTTCATATTTTGGTGCTACTATAAATGGTATTCTTTTATAATTATAATTTCTTATTATTCATTACTAATATATAGAATTACAGTGGGGTTTTAATACATTAATCTCATATCCTGTGACCTTGCTGAAATCACTTATTTCTTCTACGAGGTTTTTTTTTTTTAATTTTGTTTTTTCAGATTCGTTGGGATTTTTAATATACAGTCATGCAGTCATGTTATCTGCAGATAGGGACAGTTTTATTTCTTCCTTTACAATCTATATGTATTTTTTCTTTTTCTTGCCTTACTGCACTAATAAGACTCTATAATACTAGGTTGAAAAAATAATGAGAGCAGATATCCTTGCCTTGGTCCATCTTAGGGAAAAAGTATTAATTTGGTCCTCTTTAAGTATAATGCTAGCTACAGGTTTTTTTTATAGATACCCTTTATTAGATTGAGGAAATTCTTCTTTACTTCATGTTTGCTGAAAATCCTTTTTTTTTTTTTAGTCAGTAATGGATGTTATCAAATCCTTTCACTGCATCTATTGAGATGCTCATGAGTTGTCTTTTTCAGTGTGTTAATAGAGTGAATTACATTTATTGATTTTTAAATTGAATGTTAAACCAGTATTGTATTCCTGGGATAAACTCCACTTTATCATGATGTATTGTCCTTCTTATATGTTGCAAATTCAATTGATGGATTGTTTAGAATTTTTGCACTGATGTTCATAAAGGATATTTATTATATAGTTTTATTTTGTAATATCTTTGTTTGGTTTTGATATCAGGGTAATGCTGGCCTTTTAAAATGAGTTGAGAAGTGTTTCTTACTCTTCTGTTTTAGAAAATAATATGTGTAGAATTGTTTTATTTCTTCTATAGACGTTTGGTAGAATTCACCAGTGAAGCATCTTGGCATTGTGGGAAAGTTTTTAAGTAACGAATATAGAGCTATCTAATTTCTTTAACAAGTTTAAATAAATTTATCACATATAGAGCTATTATTTCCTTTTCTTGAGTGAGCTTTGGACTTGTAAGGAATTTGCAATTTCATCTAAGTTGTCTAATTTATTGTCATGCAATTGCTCACAATATTCTCTTGTTATCTTTTTAATAATTGTAGGATGACCACTCTCTCATTCTGTTATGGAAATTTTGAATCCTCTCTTTTGTTGTCTTCATGAATCTACACAAAGATTGTCCAGTTTTCTTGATCTCAAAGAACCAGATTTTGCTTTCATTGATTTTTCTCCACAATTTTTCTGTTTTCTATGTCCTTAATTTCCAGTCTAGTCTTTATTGTTTTTATTTTCTTATTCTGGGTTTAATTTGCTCTTCATTTTCTAGTTTCTTAAAGTGTAGCTGAGATTATTGATTTGAGACCTTTTTACCTCCTCCCCTCCAACCCCCTGTAGGCATTTAGTACTACAAACTTTCTCCTTTAGCTGCATCTCACAGATTTTGATATGTTGTGTTCTTATTTTAATTCCATGTAAGATACATTTTAATATCCATTTTGCATTCTTCTTTCATCCATGGGTTATTTAGAAGTATATTTAGTTCCCAAATATTTGAGTATTTTCCAGAGCTCTTCTGCTATTGATTTGTAATATGATTTCATTGTGGTCAGAGAACATACTTTGTACCACTTACATCCTTTCCAATGTATTGAGACTTGTTTGAGAACCTAGAATATGATCTGTCTTGGTAACTGTTCCATGTACAATTGAGAAGAATATTTATTCTGTTATTGATGGAGTTCAAATCAAATTGGTTGATACTCTTATTTAAGTGTCCTATATCCTTATTGATTTTCTGTCTACTTGATCCATCAGTTATTTGGAGAGGAGTATTGAAACCTTAACTATAATTATGTTTTGTCTATTTTCTTGGAGTTCTATCAGTTTTTGCTTCATGTATTTTGAAGCTATGTTATTAAGTGCAAATACATTTAGAGTGAACTGACTCTTTATCATTATGAAATTACTCTCTTAACACTGCATCTCCATAGACACAGAAAAGGCTTTCAATAAAATCCAATATCCTTTCATGATAAAAACCCTCAACAGACTAGACATTGAAGGAACATACCTCAAAATAATAAGAGTCATCTATGACAAACCCATAGCCAACATCGTACTGAATGGGCAAAAGCTTGAACCATTCCCCTTGAGAAATGGAACAAGACAAGGATGCTCAGTCTTACTATTCCTATTCAACATAGCTCTGGAAGTCCTAGCCAGAGCAGTTAGGCAAGAGAAAGAAATAAAATGCCTCCAACTAGGAAAAGAAGAAGTCAAACTATCTCTCTTTGCCGATGATAGGATTCTATACCTAGAAAATCTTAAAGACTCTGCCAAAAGTCTCCTAGAATTGATAAACAACTTTAGTAAAGTTTAGGATACTAAGTCAATATACAAAATCAATAGTATTTCTATACACCAATAATGTTCAGGCTGAGAGTGAAATCAAGAACACAGTTCCACTTTTAATAGCCACAAGAAAATCAAATCAAATACGTAGGAATACATCTAGCCAAGGAGGTGAAAGGTCTCTACAAGAAGAACTACAAAACACTGCTGAAAGAAATCAGAGATGACACCAATTAATGGAAAAACATTTCATGCTCATGGATAAGAAGAATCAATATCATAAAAATGGGCATACTGCCCAAAGCAGTTTACAAATTCAGTTCTATTCCTATCAAACTATCGATGTCATTCTTCACAGAATTTGAAAAAATATTAAAAATTCTTATGGAACTGAAAGAGAGCCCACATAGCCAAAGAAGTCCTGAGCAAAAGGAACAAAGCTGGAGGCATCACACTACCTTACTTCAAACTATATAATAAAGTAACCAAAACAGCATGGTACTGGTACAAAAACAGACATGGAGACGAATGGAACATAATAGAAAACTTAGAAATATAGCCTCACACCTACCAACCATCTGATCTTCAACAAGGCTGACAAAAACTAGCAAGGGGGAAAAGACTCACTATTCATTAAATGGTGCTGAGATAACTGGATTAAAGATTTATTTGTAAGACATCAAACTACAAAAATCCTGGAAGACAAGACTAGAAAATTCTCTTCTGACATTGGCCTTGGCAAATAATTTTTGGCTAAGTCTCCAAAAGCAGTAGCAACAAAAACAAAAATAGACAAGTGGGTCCTAATTAAAGAACATCTGCACAGAAAGGAAACTGTCATTAGAAAAACAGAAAACCTCCAAAATAGGGGAAGATATTTGCAAACTATGTGTCTGACAAAGGCCTAATATCTAGAATCTGTAGGGAACTCAAACAAATCTACAAGCAAAAACCAAATAGCCCACTTAAAAATGGGCAAAAGACACGAACAGATATTTCTCAAAAGAAGATACACAGTGGCCAACAAACATATGAAAAAATTCTCAGCATCACTAATCATCAGAGAAATACAAATCAAAACCACAATGATATACTATCTGACACCAGTCAGAATAGCTATTATTAAAAAGTCAAGAAAAACAACAGATGCTAGTGAGGCTGCAGAGAAAAAGGAATACTGTTAATTCACTCTTGGTGGCAATGTAAATTAGTCTAGCCATCACGGAAAGCAGTCTGGAGATTTCTCAATAAACTTAAAACAGAGCTATGGTTCAACACAGCAATCCCATTACTGTGTACATACCAAAAGAAAATAAATCATTCTATCAAAAAGACGTATGCACTCACATGTTCATTGCTGTGCTATTTGCAAGAGCAAACAATAATAGACCAAAGCTGGAAACAACCTAAATGTCCGTCAATTGCTGACTAGATAAAAAAAAAGGCAGTATATTTATATAACAGAACATTATTTGGCAGTAAAAAAGAAGCACTGATACATGCAACAACATGGAAGAACCTTGAAAACACGCTGAGTGAAAGAAGTCAGTAACATATTGTGATGTTTCGAAAGACCACATATTATTTTATGCACATAAACTATTTCAAAAGACCAACATATTGTATTATTTTATTCACATAAAATGCCCAGCATAGGCAAATCTATAGAGACAGAAAGATTAGTGGCTGCCTGGAGCTCGTAAAGGAGGGGCAGGAATGGGAAATGAACAACTGCTAACAGGTACAGGCTTTCTTTGGGCCTGATGAAAATATTCTAGGATTAGATTGTAGCGATGGTTGCACAACTTTGTGAATAACTAAAAACCATTAAATTATACACTTTCAATGGGTGTATCGTATGTTTTTGAAAACCTGACTAAAAAGATGATCAAGAGAGCCCAAAATTGGTCTGCTAAAAGAGTAAAATTGGGAAGCTTTTGGCGAGATTAATTAAGACAAAAAGATGCAAAAAAATATATCAAGAATGTGTAATTCAGATGATTCAGATATTCAAAAAATAGTAGGAAGAGATTATGAAGGACATTATCACAAACATTTGAAAACTTAGATGAAATGGACAAATAAATATAACCCAGAAGACTTGAGAATAAATTAAAAACCCAACTAGTCCTATAACCATTAAAGGAATTAGTCAAAAATCTTCCCCCAAAAGATGCTCTAGGTGTAGACAGCTTCAACAGCAAGCCTATCAAACATTTAAGAAATAAATAATTCTATTCTTACACAGACTCTTTCAGGGTCTAAAGAAGAGGCAATACTTTTTATACAAAAACCCAAAAGGCATTGTGCAAGAAAGGGAAATTACAGACCAGTCTCATGTGGAATACAAAATCCTAAACAAAATACAGGCAAATCAAATCCAGCAGTAAATGAGAGGGGTAATACATTATGAACACGTTAACTTTATTCTAGGAATGTAAGTTAGTAATATAACTTCTGTAATGTATCTATAGGTACACTGGATACAACCCAATTAATAAAAAATTAATGGCATATATATATAACATATATATGTGTGTGTGTATATAAATATAGATTGCCCTTAATTGCAGGGTACATTGTGTGTGTGTATATGTATATATATGTAATGCCTGCCAGCATTAAGTAGTTCTAAAATGAAACACAAAAGGAAATATTTATGATAATTTCAAAATATAAATTACTTAGGAATAAATCTAATAAAAGTTGATCAGTTCCTTTCTGGAGTATAGTTCAAACATTATTTGAGAAACATTAAAACACCTAAATGAAGATACACCATGTTCATGAACTGGAAGACTCTATATTGTAAAGACGTCAATTTTCCTCGGAGAGAGGAGAATGTAGCGGTCCTGTCCAATACAGTAGCCACTAGCCACATATTGCTATTTACATTTGAATTTATTTTTATTTTTATTTTTTGAGACAAAATCTGGCTCTGTTGCCCAGGCTGGAGTGCACTGGTGCAATGTTGGCTCACTGCAACCTCCACCTCCCGGGTTCAAGAGATTCTAGCTCCTCAGCCTCCTGAGTAGCTGGGATTACAGGCACAGGCCACCATGCCTGGCTAATTTTTGTCTTTTTAGTAGAGACAGGGTTTTGCCATGTTGGTCAGGCTGGTCTTGAATGCCTGGCCTCAAGTAATCCACCCATCTCAGCCTCCCAAAGTGCTGGGATTACAGGCATGAGCCACCATGCCCAGCTGAATTAATTTAAATTTAAAAATTTATCTCTTCAGTCATATTAGCCATATTTTAAGTGCTAAGTAGTACATATTGCTACCAGGGATCATATTGGACCATGCACACATAGAACATTTCTATCACTGTGGAAAGTTCTATTAAACAGCACTAATCTAGGGGTCACAATCAAGTTTCCAACAGGTTTTTTTTTTTTTTTTTAAACTTGACAAACTGTCTCTAAAAGCTGTTTTGGATATTCAAAGAATCAAGAATAGCTAACACACTCTTGAAAATGAGGTGAGAGGACTCATCCTCTCATATTTTAAATTTCTCGTAAAGCTAAACTGACACAGCATAGTGTTAGTTCAAAGGTGGACAACTGTGTCAATGGAATCAAAAAACAGAACCAAAAATTTATGGCCTTTTATATAAGGATGGCATATAGAATTAATGAGGAAATGATGAACTTTCCAATTAAAAATACTAGGGGACTGGGCGCAGTGGCTCACGCCTGTAATCCCAGCACTTTTGGAGGCTGAGGAGGGCGGATCACGAGGTCAGGAGATCGAGGCCATCCTGACTAATACGGTGAAACACTGTCTCTACTAAAAATACAAAAAATTAACCAGGCATGGTGGCGCACGCCTGTAGATCCAGCTACTCGGGAGGTTGAGGCAGGAGAATCGCTTGAATCCAGGAGGCAGTGGTTGCAGTGAGCTGAGATCGCGCCACTGCATTCCAGCCTGGGCGACAGAGCGAGACTCTGTCTTAAAACAAAACAAAACAAAAAAACCCCAAAACTAGGAATATTGGTTATCTATATAGGAAAGATGAAATTAGACTTGTACTTCACACAAAAATCAATTCCAAAGCGACTAGAAATCTACATGTGAAAGTCAAAATTATAAAGCTTTTAGAAGACGATATTTCAGATCTTAGGGGTAGGAAAATGTTTTTTTGTTGTTGTTTTTTTTTTTTTTGAGATGGAGTCTTGCTCTGTCGCACAGGCTGGAGTGCAGTGGCCGGATCTCAGCTCACTGCAAGCTCCGCCTCCCAGGTTTACGCCATTCTCCTGCCTCAGCCTCCCGAGTAGCTGGGACTACAGGCGCCCACCACCTCGCCCGGCTAGTTTTTGGTATTTTTTAGTAGAGACGGGGTTTCACCGGGTTAGCCAGGATGGTCTCGATCTCCTGACCTTGTGATCCACCCGTCGGAAAATGTTTTTTAAAATAAGAGATAAGGAACACTAACTCAAAAGGAAAAGGTTCATAGTTTTGATTACCTTAAATTTAAGAATTATTTTTATCAAGAAAATACCATTAAAACAAAAACAATCCACAAAATGGGAGAATGCATTTGCAACACTTATAACTGGCAAAGGACCAGTATCCAGAATATAAAATGACCTTCTAGGAACCAATATTATAAAAATACACAACCCAGTAGAAAAATGGGCAGAAAGCTTGAATGTATACTTCACAAAGGAGAAAATCCAAATGGCTGACATACTTATGAAAAGCTGTTCAATTTCATAAGTGATAAGGGAAATACAAACTAATATAATTACTTACATAACAAATTGGCAAAAAATTACAAAGTCTAGGCCGAATGCGGTGGCTCATGTGTGTAATTCCAGCACTTTGGGAGGCCGAGGTGGGCGGATCACCTGAGGTCAGGAGTTCAAGATCAGCCTGGCCAGGATGGTGAAACCCTGTCTCTGCTAAAAATACAAAATTAGCCCAGCACGGTGGCACGCACCTGCAATCCCAACTACTGGGGAGGGTGAGGCAGGGGAAGCGCTTGAACCTGGGAGGCAGAGGTTGTGGTGAGCTGAGATCACACCATTGCACTTCAGCCTGGGCAACAGAGCAAAACTCCATCTAAAAGAAAAAAAAAAAAAAAGAAATTGCCAAGTCTGGCAATATAAGTGTTAAGAAGAGGGGAGCAACAGGTACTTCCTATACTGCTGGTAAGAATATAAATTTGTACGTTCACTTTGGAAATCAGTTAACATTATCTGTTAAAGTTGCAACACACCTTGCAACAAACAATTCTATTAATCTGTCAATATACCAGAGAAACTCTTACACAAGTGCTCTAGACTAAGAGACATATGTAAGAACCTTCTGGCCAGGCATAGTGGCTCATGCCTGTAATCCCAGCACTTTGGGAGGCTGAAGCGGGTGGATCACCTGAGGTTGGGAGTTCAAGACCAGCCTGACCAACATGGAGAAACCCCATCTATACTGAAAATACAAAATTAGCTGGGCGTGGTGGTGCATGCCTATAATCCCAGCTACTTGGGAGGCTGAGGCAGGAGAATCGCTTGAATCCAGGAGGTGGAGGTGGCAGTGAGCCAGGATCGTGCCATTGCACTCCAGCCTGGGCAACAACAGCGAAACTCCATCTAAAGAAAATAAAAATTAAAAAAAAAGATATTCCAAGATTATTCCTAGAAGTATCCCCAAACTGGAAACAACTCAAATGTCCATAAATAGTAGAATAATTATTATGAATATTATGGCATATGAAGACTGGCATATAAGGATCAATTCTCTCTTTAAACTGCATATGTGCATTTTTATGTCTGTAAGACAGATCTCACAGTTTTTAAACAGTGTGTTATAAAAAATTTTATGTACAGCATCTTGCTGATAAATTTTAAATCTCTAGGAGGTGGAGACTTTTCTAGGAAAATAGAAAGTAAGTATCATTAATACTTGAAGGAGAAAATTGGCCAACTTTCAGTGAAAAATTGGATGCAGTAATTTTTAGAAATGCTAAAAATATTGCCTGGATTCCTCAGACAGGTTTTTTCAGACTCTCAAGCAGTAGGGTAATCCCCACGCTATATAAACAGTGTAAGAGCATAGACAATGACTGAAAGTTTTCCCATTTTATTTCACATAGCTAATAATATCCTTTAAAAAGTCCAGATGAGTATAGAGAAAATAAATCTTACATATTAATATATAGGTGCTAAATCCAAATTTAAAATAGCAAATTTCATGTGGTAGAAAATTATAAGACTAAAACACCATGAACAGTTAGGGTACATGTCAGGGAAGCAATAATATTTTACTATTTGGAAATGTGCTACTATAGGTATATGTATGTCACTTCTCATCTAAGAGTTGAATGAAATGTCTGAGTTCTCATTTTGGTTCTGGGAAGGCTTCAGAAGGGTTCTTCACAACAGGCTGATATACCTCTGAACCAAGCAGTCTCTTGGAGCCCACACTATACATCTAGAAATGTGTTCAAACCTTCTCATACCTGCTGGGACTAGCCCCTCCTTCTGTCCACCCCAGGATGTGGTGTGGATCCTGATTTTGGCAGGCTGGACCTGCCACAGATGGTGGTGGAGACCCACTGGCCAGCTCCATGACACACTTAGTCCTCATTTACCTAAAAGGAGGGAGAGCTCTGTGTGGTGAGACCAGGTTTTCAGATAAAGGCAATCTGGAATGAGGATTTCAAGATGTTTTGAGGTGTATCTCCCTATAAAAGTTAAGGCTGTAGCCATACGGAGGACACTATCATGAGGAGCCCTTCCTGAGGGCACTTCAGGGTTCAGGGACTTACATAAAACCATCCAGATGAGATTTTGTGGAAGCCTTGTGCTATGGGCCATTCATTGCCTGTGCCACCCCAGCGCCTGACTGGATGCCCATAACCTGACCATCTCTTTGAGGACCTACACTTTCCACTAGTGCTACTTTGGTCCTCTGTTAAACTCTTTCTCACTTAATAACTGTTTTCTAGTGATTTCAGATAAATAAACTGGGGGAGTGTTATCAGAGGAGGCTGAGAATCTGCTCTCACACCAGAGATAAGGCTGCAACTGAGCCTACACAAAGACCTTCTTCTGCTAAGAAAATGATATGCCTCTTCTCTAAGCCTGAGGCCTTTCAAGAGTATATCAAGCAAGTTTATGGTAGGGGGCTTAGCAGACCATACTGAGGTACTCTTTAAAAAAATGGTTAGTTCCGTCTTCATGAAGGTTATTTTTATTTCAAATTCATCACCATCCTGGACTGCTACCATCTTCCCCTGATCTAGACAAACCTCTGTGGTACATGAATCTTTATGACATCAGACTTTGGGATTTCTGTGGCCTCATCCACATCCCACAGGGTGAAAAGAAGAAGATGGTTTTCCAGAGAAGCCTTGTCTAATGCGGCTCTATGGTAATGCTGTGTGGCTTGTGCCACCTTCTAGCATTTGACCTACTAGACTGATATTTGGATGACATTAGTGAGAGTTTCCCACCAGCTAATGTTTCTTGGGCTCCTTTCCAGCCAAGGAGATTTGCATGATGCTGGACAGGGTTCAGGTGCGGTGGTTCATATCTGTAATCCAAGCAGTTTGGGAGGCTGAGGCGGGTGGATCACCTGAGGTCGGGAATTGGAGACCAGCCTGGCCAACGTGGTGAAACTGCATCTCTACTAAAAATACAAAATTAGCCGGTATGATAGTGGGTGCTCGCAGCTACTCAGGAGGTTGAGGCAGGAGAATCCCTTGAACCCGGGAGGCAGAGGTTGTGCCAAGCTGAGATTGCTCCACTGCACTCCAGCCTGAGCAATAGAGCAAGATCCTGTCTTTAAAAAAAAAAGGCTAATAATGAGAGAAATATAAGGTATATTACTGCTCATCGTGGTTGATTTCAGGAGCCTACAGTGGGTCATTATTTCACCACACGCTGCTGTTTTTTGGCTAGAGTGATCAGATCTCTGTTCCCAGAGAGGATAACATGTCCTAGTTCTCAGGGCTTTTATTAACTAATAAGGAATAATGTACCTTTTAAACATTGAAACCAGCTCTTAGCTGTTAGGAGATCTTGGTAAAGTAAATACAGTTTAACTATTTACCTTAGGTGATTAAAACCTGCTATAGACCTTTCCCATATCTCAATAGATAGAAGGTGAGCATCTTTTCCAAAAGGGTCTCAAATCTTTATTCATTCACTTTATTAGTGGTAGAGGGATTTTTTTTAGTGGTTAAGCACAGACCACCTAGATTAGAATCCAAACATCATACTTAACTATTTTTGTGACCTTGAGCAAGACATTTAACTATTCAATTTCTCAGTTTCCTCATCTTAAAAAATGAGGATAATAATAGGTAATGTCTCATATTGAGGATCAAATGAGTTAATATATGCATAATGCTTAGAACAGAGTCTGACATATAATTAAGTACAAGGTAGGTGTTTGCTACTTCTATTGTTATTATGCAATCACAGTTGACCTGTTCAGTTGCATAAAATTTATTAGGAGGCCATTTAGACATTAGTAAATAAAACAATCTTTTTGTATCTGTTTTTATGGCACTTCACTACACCCTGTCCCATTACAACCCAGATCCCAAACCCTGTCAATAAGAGAGAATATGATTTAGGTCTGTGTTAATACCCAGTCACCTCTGCACATATCTTTGAACTGAACTGATATAAAGTTAATTGAATGTAGTTATGTTTAGAGGAATTGTATTTAGCAGTTCCTCAATAGCAGTGAGTGAATAAATATGCTGGTTTTTTCTGCTTGTAATCTTTTATCTCTTTTCAGAAAGAATGTTATGAATGGATCAACACATGCTCTTGCCTCCTTTCTAATATCAAAGGCAGAAAAATTACATTATTGACATATGAAGAAATAGAGCAGCTACTTGAAGAGGTATTTGCCACATGTTAGCGTTGGTTATTATTCAGGTTATTCCTGTATTTCAGTAGATAAGGTTCACAGCTTTTTCCAATCAATGTTCTGAATCCTTGTTCATTTACCCTAACATATGAGAATTTTAGTTCTGATCAAGATCTTTGACAGCTCTTCTTCCCTCTAAGGAAGAGAATCATCCACTCGGCATTTTGCGTCATGTTTTTAGCAGGTGATTTTATAAAGGAAAGAATGGTTTTCAGGTAGAAGCTCCCTGCCACTTTGTGAGGCATATCCTCAGGTTCATCTGCTTCTGTGCTCACCCTTTTCCCTCCCCTCCAGTCTCAGTCTTTCCGTCCAAGGTTATTTCTTCCTTCGAGCACTTAATCCCATGTTCAGTGGCTTCTCTCTTTTGCCTCTTTAATGTCTTCTCTAATTGTTCCATTTTATCCATCTAAAACATAGTCATTTCTCCCATCCTCAAAAGTGTGTCCCTTGACCTTGTCTCCCTGCTGCTACTTTCTCTCTTTCCATTCCATCATAATCAATTTGTTTTAACTCTATAAGGTCACCTTATTGCCAGATCCAAGTATCTTCAATTCTGTATTTAACCTGGCTTCTCTGTAGCATTTGGCTCTCTTAACCATTCACTCCTTTTGCAACCTGTCTTCACAAGACAAAAGTGTCCTGGTTTTTCTCCTGCTTCTTTATTTCTTTTCACCCTTGTTTTAGACTTTCACCCTTGTCTGCCTCTTAAATGTTGATATTCTGTCCTTGGCTTGCTTTCACTTCTCATTTGTACACGCTACCTATTCCAGTGTTACCTTATTATCAGGGATTGAAGTATAATATTAGGTAAATCCTTTTTTTTTTTTTTTGAGACGGAGTCTTGCTCTGTAGCCCGGGCTGGAGTGCAGTGGCTGGATCTCAGCTCACTGCAAGCTCCGCCTCCCGGGTTTGCGCCGTTCTCCTGCCTCAGCCTCCTGAGTAGCTGGGACTACAGGCGCCCGCCACCTCGCCCGGCTAGTTTTTTGTATTTTTAGTAGAGACGGGGTTTCACCGTGTTAGCCAGGATGGTCTCGATCTCCTGACCTCGTGATCCGCCCGTCTCGGCCTCCCAAAGTGCTGGGATTACAGGCTTGAGCCACCGCGCCCGGCCGGTAAATCCTTATTAGGTAACCTATTATCTATACCTTATCATCAGGGATTGAAAAAAAAGAAGATGTAAAACAGGAAGAATAATGGCTTAGATAAAAGATTATTATTGAACATCATTAAAGGTAGAATTTAAAAAGCATCTCATATACTTCTCTATTTATATATCAGTACCTATCTTTTCTCGACTACAGGTTGGGAGTGTTTACCACCTGCTTACCAAGAATCTCAAATCAGTGAATATCATGTGCCATCACAAACTCAACTCTTGTTTGTATTTCAGCCTCTTTGAAGGTGTTCTCCTCCAGTAAATTCTGAAGAAACTCCCATTGTTATCAGAGTCATACTATATAGGTATGATCTGATGGCCTATATGTCAGTGTCTGGGGTCTGAGAAAGAAGGGGAAGGTTCTATGTACACATTTATGAAACTTTTTTTTTTTACATTTAAACACTGAAGAAACATCATCTTTCTAAATTATTCACTTTTAACAAATATTCATTTTAGTACGCTGTCCAGATCTTGGCCAGAATTATTGTGAAATAACCACTGAATGATTTTATCAAGATTATAAGTTGTAAATTATAGTATACTTTGAGAAACTTAATGAAGTACCGCGGACATGATCTTGGCATATCAGATCTAGGAAGAAATCCGAGAACTATACAGAATCAGAGACTTGAGAGCAGAAGGGAATTTAAAGGCGATTGGATTTAACCTTGCATGAGTCTGACAACAAACTTTGATTTTTTATTTTTCCATAGGTTACTGGGGTACAGGTAGTGTTTGGTTACATGAGTAAGTTCTTTAGTGGTGATTTCTGAGATTTTGGTGCGCCCATCACTCGAGCAGTATACACTGCACCCTATTTGTAGTCTTTTATCCCTTGCCCCCCTCCCACCCTTCTCCCCAAGTCCCCAAAGTACATTGTATCATTCTTATGCCTTTGCATCCTCATAGCTTAGCTCCCATGTATCAGTGAGAAGATATGGTGTTTGGTTTTCCATTCCTGAGCTACTTCACTTACAATAAGAGTCTTCGGTAGTCCCAGCTACTCAGGAGGCTGAGGCAGGAGAATCTCTTGAGCCCAGGAGGCGGAGGCTTCAGTGAGCTGAGATCATGCCACTGCACTCAGCCTGGGTGACAGAGTGAGACTCTGTCTCCTCCCCCCCCAAAAAAGATTCTCCAATCTCATCCAGGTCACTGCAAATGCTGTTAATTCATTCCTTTTCATGGCTGAGTAGCATTCCATCACACACACACACACACACACACACACACACACACACACACACATATATTTATAAAATATTACATATGTAATATATATAATATAACAATACATATTACATGTAATATGGTATATATAATATATATTATATATGGTGTGTATATTTATGTATATATGTGTGTGTGTATATGTGTGTGTGTGTGTATATATATCACAGTTTTTTATCCACTTGTTTGATGGGCATTTGGGTTGGTTCCATGATTTTGCAATTGTGAACTGTGCTGCTATAAACATGAGTGTGCAAGTATCTTTTTCCTATAATGACTTCTTTTTCTCTGAGTAGATACCCAGTAGTGGGATTGCTGGATCAAATTGTAGTTCCATTTTTAGTTCTTTAAGGAATCTCCACACTATTTTCCATAGCTGCTCTACTAGTTTACATTCCCACCAGCAGTGTAGAAGTGTTCCTTGATGACCGCATTCATGCCAACATCTACTGTTTTTTGATTTTTTGATTATGGCTATTCTTGCAGGAGTAAGGTGGCATTGCATTGTGGTTTTGATTTGCATTTCCCTGATTGTTAGTGATGTTGAGCTTTTTTTCAAATATTTGTTGGCCATTTGTATGTCTTCTTCTGAGAATTGTCTATTCATGTCCTTAGCCCACTTTTTGATGGGATTGTTTGTTTTATTTCTTGCTGATTTGTTTGAGTTTGTTTTAGATTCTGGATATTAGTCCTTTGTCAGATGTATAGAATGTGAAGATTTTCTCCTACTGTGTGGGTTGTCTGTTTACTCTGCTGACTGTTCCTTTTGCCATGCAAAAGCTCTTTAGTTTAATTAAGCCCCAGCTATTTATCTTTGTTTTTATTGCATTTGCTTTTGGGTTCTTGGTCATGAAATCTTTGCCTAAGTCAATGTCTAGAAGGGTTTTTCCAATGTTACGTCTAGAATTTTTATAGTTTCAGGCCTTAGATTTAAGTCCTTAATCTATCTTGAGTTGATTTTTGTGTAAGATGAGAGATGAGGATCCAGTTTCATTCTCCTACATGTGGCTAGCCATTTATCCCAGCACCATTTATTGAAAAGGGTGTCCTTTCCCCACTTTATGTTTTTGTTTGCTTTGTTGAAGATCAGTTGGCTATAAGTATTTGGGTTTATTTCTGGGTTCTCTATTCTGCTCCATTGGTCTATGTGCTTATTTTTATACCAGTACCATGCTGTTTTGGTGACTATGGCCTTATGGTATAGTTTGAAATCAGGTAGTGCAATGCCTCCAGATTTGTTCCTTTTGCTTAGTCTTGCTTTGGCTATGTGGGTTCTTTTTTGGTTCCATATGAATTTTAGAATTTTTTTTTTTTTCTGATTCTGTGAAGAATGATAGTGGTATTTTGATGGGATTGCATTGAATTTGTAGATTGCTTTTGGCAGTATGGCTATTTTCACAATATTGATTCTATCCATCCATGAGCATGGGATGTGTTTCCATTTGTTTGTGTCATCTATGATTTTTTTCAGCAGTGTTTGTAATTTTCCTTTTAGAGGTCTTTTGCCTCCTTGGTTAGGTATATTCCTAAGTATTTTTTTATTTTTGCAGCTATTGTAAAGGGGTTGAGTTCTTGATCTGACTCTCCGCTTGGTTGCTGTTAGTGTAGAGAAGAGCTACTGATTTGTGTACATTAATCTTGTATCCAGAAACTTTGCTGAATTCTTTTATCAGTTGTGGGAGCTTTCTGGAGAGTCTTTAGGGTTTTTTAGGTAAATTATGATATCGTCAGCAAATAGTGACAGTTTGACTTCCTCTTTACCAGTTTGGATGTCCTTTATTTCTTTCTCTTATCTGATTGCTCTGGCTAGTACTTCCAGTACTATATTGAAGAGGAGTGGTGAGAGTGGGTAGGTATCCTTGTCTCATTCCAGTTCTCAGAGAGAATGCTTTCAACTTTCCCCATCCAGTATTATGTTGGCTGTGGATTTGTCATAGATGGCTTTTAATACATTGAGTTATGTCCCTTGTTTGCTGATTTTGCTGAGAGTTTAAAGGTTTAAAGGATGCTGGATTTTGTCAAATGCTTTTTCTGCATCTATTGAAATGATCATATGATTTTTGTTTTTAATTCTGTTTATGTGGTATATCACATTTATTGAATTGTGTATGTTAAACCATCCCTGCATCCCTGCTATGTAATCCACGTGATCACAGTGGATTATCTTTTTGATATGTTGTTGGATTCAGTTAGCTAGTATTTTGTTAAGGATTTTAATGTCTGTGTTCATCAGGGATGTCAGTCTGTAGTTTTCTTTTTTGGTTATATCCTTTCCTGGTTTTGGTATTAGGGTGATTCTGGCTTCATAGAATGAATTAGGGAGGGTTCCCTTTTTCTATATCTTGTGGAATAGTGTCAAAAGGATTGGTATCAATTCTTTGAATGTCTGGTAAAATTCTGCTGTGAATCCTTCTGGTCCTGGACTTTTTTGTTGTCGTTAATTTTTAAATTACCATTTTAATCTTGCTGCTCGTTATTGGTCTGTTCAGGGTATCTAATTATTCCTGAGTTAAGCTTGGAGGGTTGTATGTTTCCAGGAATTTATCCATCTCTTCTAGATTTTCTAGTTTATGTGCATAAAAGTGTTCATAGTTGCCTTGAATAATCTTTTGTATTTCAGTGGAGTCAGTTGTAGTATCTCCTGTTTCGTTTCTTAGTTAGATTATTTGGATTTTTTCTTTTCTTTTCTTGGTTAATCTTGCTAATAGTCTATCAACTTTATTTATCCTTTCAAAGAACCAGCTTTTTGTTTCATTTATCTTTTGTATTTTTTTTTGTTTGTTTATTTCAATTTCATTTACTTCTACTCTGATCTTGGTTATTTCCTTTCTTCTGCTGGGTTGGGGTTTGGTTTGTTCTTGTTTCTATAGTTCCTTGAGGTGTGACCTTAGAATGTCGGTTTGTACTCTTTCTGTCTTTTTGATATAGGCATTTAATGCTATGAACTTTCCTCTTAGCACAGCCTTTGCTGTATCCCATAGGTTTTGATAGGTAGTGTCATTATTGTTGTTCAGTTCAAAGAATTTTTAATTTCCATCTTGATTTTGTTTTTGGCCGAATGATCATTCAGGGGCAGGTTATTTAGTGTCCGTGTATTTGCATGATTTTGAAGGTTCCTTTTGGAGTTGATTTCCAATTTTATTCCACTGTAGTCTGAGAGAGTACTAAATTTATGAAGGCTCATCTAGTGGCCTATCACATTGTCTATCTTGGAGAAAGTTCTGTGCACTGTTGAATAGAATGTGTATTCTGTGGTTGTTGGGTAAAATGTTTTGTATATATCTGCTAAGCCCATTTGTTCCAAGGTATAGTTTAAATCCATTGTTTCTTTGTTGACTTTTTGTCTTGATGACCTGTCTAGTGCTGTCAGTGGAGTATTGAAGTCCCCCACTATTATTGTGTTGCTGTCTATCTCATTTCTTAGGTCTATTAGTAATTGTTTTATATATTTGGGAGCTCCAGTGTTAGATGCATATATTTTAGGATTGTGATATTTTCTTGTTGGACAAGGCCTTTACCATTATATAACGTCCATCTTTGTCTCTTTTAACTGCTATTGATTTAAAGTTTGTTTTGTCTGATTCAAGAATAGCTACCCCTGCTCGCTTTTGGTGTCTGTTTGTATGAAATGCCTTTTCCCACCTTTTTATTTCAGTTTATGTGAGTCCTTATGTGTTAGGTGAGTCTCCTGAAGGCAGCAGATAGTTGGTTGGTGAGTTCTTATCCATTCAGCAGTTCTGTATCTTTTAAGTGGAGCATTTAAGCCATTTACATTCAATGTTAGTATTGAGATGTGAGATACCATTCCATTCATCATGCTATTTGTTGCCTGTGTGCCTTTGTTTTTTGTTTCTGCTTTTTAAATTTTTTTGGTTGTCTAAGTCCTGTGTGATTTATGCTTTAAAGAGGTTCTGTTTTGATGTGTTTCCAGGATTTGCTTCAAGATTTAGAGCTCTTTTTAGCAGTTCTTGTAGTGGTGGCTTGGGAGTGGTGAATTCTCTCAGCATTTGTTTATCTGGAAAAGACTGTATCTTCATATATGACTGTACCTTCATATATGATGCTTAGTTTTGCTGGATACAAAATTCTTGGCTGATAATTGTTTTGTTTGAGGAGGCTGAAGATAGGGCCCCAATCCCTTCTAGCTTGTAGGGTTTCTGCTGAGAAAATTGCTGTTAATCTGATAGGTTTTCCTTTATAGGGTACCTGATGCTTTTGTCTCACAACTGTTAAGATTCTTTCCTTCATCTTAACTTTAGATAACCTGAAGACAATGGCCTAGGCGATGATTTTTTTGTGCTGAATTTCCCAGGTGTTCTTTATGCTTCTTGTTTTTGCTTGTCTAGGTCTCTAGCAAGGCTGGGGAAGTTCTCCTCAATTATTCCCCCAAATATGTTTTCCAAACTTTTAGATTTCTCTTCTTTCTCAGGAACATCAATTATTCTTAGGTTTGGTCATTTAACATAATCCCAGACTTCTTGGAGGCTTTGTTCATATTTTCTTTTTATTTTTTCTTTGTCTTTGTTGGATTGGGTTAATTCAAAGACCTTGTCTTCAAACTCTGAATTTCTTTCTTCTACTTGTTCAATTCTATTGCTAAGACTTTCCCGAGCATTTTGCAGTACTGTAAGTGTGCCCAATTTCCCTGAAGTTTTGCTTGCTTTTTCTTTATGGTATTTATTTCCTTGAATATTTCTCCCTTCGCTTCTTGTGTCATTTTTTGGATTTCCTTTCATTGGGCTTTGCCTTTCTCTGGTGCCTGCCTGATTAGCTTAATAACTAATCTCCTGAATTCTTTTTCATGTAAATCAGGGATTTCTTCTTGGTGTGGAACCATTGCTGGTGAGCTAGTGTGATTTTTTGGGTGTGTTAAAGAACCTTGTTTTGCCATATTACCAGAGTTGGTTTTCTGGTTCCTTCTCATTTGGGTAGGCTCTGTCAGAGGGAAGGTATGGGGCTGAAGTCTTTTGTTCAGATTATTTAGTCCCATGGGGTTTTCCCTTGATGTGCTACTCTCCCCCTTTTCCTATGGACGTGGCTTCCTATGAACTGAGCTGCAGTGATTGTTATCTCTCTTCTTGGTCTAGCCACCCAGCAAGGCTACCTGGCTCTGGGCTGGTCCTGGGGGTTGTCTGCACAGAGTCCTGTGATGTGAACTGTCTATGGCTTCCCCAGCCGTGGATACCAGCACCTGTTCTAGTGGAGGTGGCGGCGTGGGTGAAACAGTTTGTGAGGGTTCTTAGCTTTGGTGGTTTAATGTTGTGTTTTTGTGCTGGTTGGTCTCCTGCCAGGAGGTGGCACTTTCCAGAGAGCATCAGCTGTGATAGTATGGAGAGGAACCGGTGGTGGGCAGAGCCCCAGAACTCCCAAGAGTATATGTCTTCACATACCCTACCCACCTTTTGTCTTCAGCTACCAGGTGGGGGCAGGGCTAGGTGTGGTCTGAGCTCAGATTATTCTTGGGCAGGTCTTGCTGTGTCTGCTGTGGGGCATGGGGGTGAGTTTCCCAGGTCAGTAGAGTTATGTACGTAGGAGGATTATGGCTGCCTCTGCTGAGTCATGCAGGTTGTCAGGGAAGTAGGGGAAAGTCAGCAGTCACAGATCTCACCCAGCCTCCACACAATCTGAAGGGCAGGTCTTATTCTCACCATGCCCCCACTAACAGCCCTGAGGCTGTTTCCAGGCAGTGGGCAAGCAGGGCTTGAGAACTTGTCCCATGTTACCTGCCTCTCAGCAAAAGAAAAGGGTTTTGGTTCTTCTTCCACCTGTGGAGTCTGCATGCTGGATTCACACCCTCCCCTGAGTTCTGGCCAGGAGGCACCTTGCCCTATTCAAATTGTTACAAAGTTCAGCTGGAGACTTCCTTCTCCCTGTGGCGTTTTCCCCTGCACCTCTGGCCGCCCTCTGAAGGGTCCCTTGGTGCCAGGCAGGAATGGCCTGCTTGGGGACCCAGTGAGCTCCCAGCGCCTTTCCTGCTGCTTCCTCTACTCCTGTATTTTGCTCAGCTCTCTAAATTGACTCAGTTCCAGGTAAGGTTGGAAACTTCTCTTGCAAACTAGATCTTCGGTTTTCCCAGTGGGGGTGTGTTTGGGAGCAGAGGGTCTCCCCTTCCCACTTCTACAGTTTCAGCACTCACAGTATTTGGGGTGTCTCCTGGGTCCTACAGGAGCAGTCTACTCCCTTTGGAGGGTCTGTAGGTCCTCTTGGGACTCCTGCTTTGTTGTTGCAGTCATTCTGGAGCTAAAATTTCTGATGCGAGCCTCCACACACTGCTCTGTCCATCTGAGTCAGAGCTACAATCTAGTCCTACCTCCCATCCACCATGATGATCTTCTCTTTTATCTGATGATGAATCTTAATATAATATCCATACTTAATCATTATGCCTAAGTTTGAATATCTGAAGTGACAGAGAACTACTTTCAGAAAGACTCCATTCATTTTTGGTGAGCGCTGAGTATTAGAACATTAATTCTTTTATTGAACTAAATGTAATGTCTCCTTGTAGCTTTAGCTTTTTCTACCTACTGGTCCTAGTTCAGTCTTTTGTGGTTAATATGAACAGGGCTGATTTGTCTTCCATATTATAATATTTCCAACGTTTGAAAACAACTGTATTCAACCTAAGTCTATTTTTTGATTTTCTGTTCTTTTCTATTGATCTGTCTATTAATGGGTCATTACCACAATATCTTAATTATTGAGGCTTTATGATACATTTTCTTTTTTCTTTTTTTTTTTGACTTTTATTTTAAGTTCAGGGGTACATGTGCAGGTTTGTCACAAAGGTAAACTTGTGTCATGGAGGTTTGTTGTACAGATTATTTCATCACCTCGGTATTAAGCCTAGTACCCTTCAGTTGTTTTTCTTGATCCTCTCCCTTTGCCCACCCTCCACCATCCTAAAGGCCCCAGTACGTGTTGTTCCCCTTTATGTGTCCATGTGGTCTCATCATTTAGCTTAAAAGGGAAAACATGTAGTATTTGGTTTTCTCTTCCTGTGTTAGTTTGCTAAGGATAATGGCCTCTAGCTCCATCCATGTCCCTGCAAAGGACATGATCTCATTCTTTTTATGGCTGCATTGTATTCCATGGTGTATATGTACTGCATTCTCTTTATCCAGTCTATCATTGATGGATATTTAGGTTAATTCCGTGTCATTGCTGTTGTGAATAGTGCTGCAATGAACATGTGCATGCATGTGTCTTTACGATAGAATGATTTATATTCCTTCCCGTATATACTTAGTAATGGGATTGCTAGGTCAAATGGCATTTCTGTCTTTGGATCTTTGAAGAGTCGCCACACTGTCTTCCACCATGGCTGAACTAATTTACACTCCCACCGACAGTGTATAAGTGATCCTTTCTCTCCACAACCTTGCCAGCATCTGTTATTTTTTGACTTTGTAATAGTTGCCATTCTGACTGGTGTTAGATGGTATCTCATTATGGTTTTGATTTGTATTTCTCTAATGATCAGTGATGTTGAGGTTTTTCTCATATGATTGTTGGCCACATTTATGTCTTTTGAAAAGTGTCTGTTCATGTTCTTTGCCCACTTTTTTTTATGGGTTGTTTTTTGCTTGTAAATTTAAGTTCCTCGTAGATGTTGGATATTAGACCTTTGTCAGATACATAGTTTGCAAAAATTTTCTCCCACTCTGTAGGTTGTCTGTTTACTCTATGGATAGTTTCTTTTATTGTCCAGAAGCTCTTTAATTTAATTAGATCCCATTTGTCAATGTTTGCTTCTGTTGCAATTGTTTTTGGCATCTTCATTGTGAAATCTTTTCCCATTTCTATGTCCAGAATGGTATTGCCTAGGTTGTCTTCCAGGGTTTTTATAGTTTTGGGTTTTACATTTAAGCCTTTAATCCCATCTTCGCTAATTTTTGTATATGGCATAAGGAAGGGTTCTGGTTTCAATTTTCTCCATATGGCTATCCAGTTATCCCAGCACCATTTATTGAATAGGGAATTCTTTCCCTATTGCTTGTTTTTGTCAGCTTTGTTGAAGATCAGATGGTTTGTCAGTGTGAAGTCTTATTTCTAGGTATTGGTGTGTGTGTCTGTTCTTGTATCATACCAAGCTGTTTTGGTTACTGTAGCCCTGTACTATACTTTGAAGTTGGGTAGTGTAATGCCTTCAGCTTTGGTCTTTTTTCTTAGGATTGCCTTGCTATTCAGGCTTCTTCTTGATTCCATATGAATTTTAAAATAGTTTTTTCTAGTTCTGTGAAGAATGTCAATGGTAGTTTGATAGGAATAACATTGAATCTATAAATTGCCCTTGACAGTATGGCCATTTTAACGATATTGATTCCTCCTATTTATGAGTATGGAATGTTTTTCCATTTGTGTCATCTGTGATTTCTTTGAGCAGTGGTTTGTAGTTCTCCTTTTAGAGATATTTCACCTCCCTAGTTAGCTATATTCCTTAGGTATTTTATTCCTTTTGAGGCAATTGTGAATGGGAGTTTGTTTGTGATTTGGCTCTCGGCTTGACTGTTGTTGATGTATACGAATGCTAGTGATTTTTGCACGTTGATTTTGTATCCTGAGATTTGCTGAAGTTGTTTATCAGCTTAAGAAGCTTTTGGGATGAGACAATTAGGTTTTCTGGATATAGGATCATGTCATCTGCAAACAGGGATGGTTTGACTTTCTTATGATACATTTTCATATCTGGTAGGACCAGCTCTCTTCGTGGATCTTTTTCAGACAGTTCATTGCTATTCTTGCTACTTATTCTTCCATTTATTTATTTATTTAGTTATTTATTTATTTATTCTTTAGAGACGGGATCTTGATGTTGCCTAGGCTGGTCTCAAACTCCTGGGCTTAAGTGATCCTCCTGCCTCAGCCTCCAGAGTAGCTGGGACTATGGTGTGCACCACTGCACCTGGCTATTTTTCTATATAACTTTATAATCTAGTTCTTAAAAATATGACTTTTTAAAACCAGTATAATATTAAATTTATATATTAACTTAGAGCAGACATGTTTATGATGCTGAATTGTCTTATCCAAGAATATGGAATATAGGATGTCTACTTTTATGCCTGTCAATCATGTCTTACTTGTTTGCATTTTGTACATTTATTAGGTGTATGCCTGAGTATTTTATTTTTTGCTATTTTAAATGAGACATTCTTTTCCATTATATCTTCTAACTAGTAACTATGTGTATATATAATATATATAATTAATTTCTGTATTTTAATTTAATTTAATTTTGTTTTATATTTTGAGATTGGATCATACTCTGTCACCCAGGCTGGAGTTCAGTGGTCTAGTCATGGCTCACTGCAGCCTTGACCTCCTGTGCTCAAGCAATTCTTCCACCTCAGCCTCCTGAGTAGGTAGGATTATAGGTGCATGACACCATGCCTGGCTAATTTTTAAATTTTCATAGAGACAGGGTCTTGCTATGTTGCCTAGGCTGGCTTGAATTCCTAGGCTCAAGTGATCCTCCTGCCTCAGCCTCCCAAAGTGCTGGGATTACAGATGTTCACCACCATTCTTGTTTTAATTTTATATGCTGTGACTTTACTAAATTCTCATATTGTGTTTTTTTCTCCTCCTCCTCCTGCTGCTCCTCCTCTTACTGTTTTTAGTAGTTTTTCAGTGGATTCTTTGGGGTTTTCTAAATACTTAATCAAATCACCTACAAATAGGGATAGTTTTACCTCTTTCTTTTCAATCTGATAGATACTTCTAGTTGCTTTTTCTTGTTTAATTGTATTGAGTAATTCTTCCAATTCAATATTAAATAGTAGTGGAAATAACAAGCATCCTTTTCTTGCTTCTGACTTTAGCAGGAATGCCTTTAGTGATTTACCTCTAAGAAATATGCTGGCATTGGAGCTGATTTGTAAGTTAATTTGTTTGTTCTTTCTTCAGAAGTCTCAGATATCCACCTTGGGTTATTTTTCTTCTGCCTTAACCTTTAGAATTTTCTTTAGTGAAGATCTCCTGGTGGCAAACTCAGTTTTCATTTGTCTGAAAATGCCTTTATTTCACCCTCATTTTTTTGCTGGGTATGCTATTAATTCTAGGATGGTATTCTTTTATCTCAGCACATCATTATTATTTTTACTGTTTTCTGGTTTTTGTTGTTACTGAACTGACCATTGAGAATCCAACTGTCTGTTTCTTTGAAGTTAATTCATCTCTTCTCTCTGACTGTTTTTAAGATCATCTTTTTGTCTTTGCTCAGATTAATGTGGAGATGGATTTTCTTTTCTTTTAAAATTTTGCTTGGGATTCTCTTGATTTCCTGAATCTTTAGTTTGGTATCTTTTGTTAGATCTGGAAAATTCTCAGTCATCGTCTATTCAAATATTGCCTCTACTGCATTTGCTGTCTTTTTTTTTTTTTTTAATTATACTTTAAGTTCTAGGGTACATGAGCACAACGTGCAGGTTTGTTACATATGTATACTTGTGCCATGTTGGTGTGCTGCACCCATCAACTCTGCTCTCTTCTTTCCTTCTAGAACTCTAAATGAACGTGTGTTGGAATCAATCCCCCATGTCTCTTAACCTTCTTCCATATTCTCTATCTCTCTATTTCTCTGCATTGCATCCTGAATAATTTTTCTGGCTTACCATCCAGTTCACTAATTTGCCCTCCAATTGAATTTCATCTGCCATTAAACCTTTCTGTTGAGTTTTACAGTTAAATTGCTGAAGTCCTATTTGATTCTTTTTCAGGTCTGAGCATTTTTGTAATCTTTCTCTCTCTGCTCATATTTTCACTCTCTTCTTTCTTTAAATAGGTTAAATATAACTTTTGTAGTCTTTTTGATAATTCTAGTATATGATATAGCTGTAAAAGAATGTTTATTACAGCATAGTATAATAGCAAAATACTAGAAACAATATGAATATTGATCAGTAGGAGATTAGCTAAATACAATATGGTACATTGAAATGATGGAGTTCTATGAGATGAAGTAGATGTTTAAGTAGTTAAATAAATATAATCCATGATATATTATTGAGAAAAGCAGATTATAGAATATAAGTTATATTATCTTATTTATATTAAAATGTTTATAGGTGCAAAAAGCATTCTAGAAGAATATTCAGCAAACTGATAGAAATTATTAACTCTTTGAGCGTTAAGATTCTTAATTCCTCTGTAGTGTTCAAATATTTTACAGCAAAAATATTACCAAGAAAAAAGTATTTTCGTTTTGTAAAAATATCCTAATACATTGTGACTATTTTTCTATACTATATACATATTTCTATAGCATAATTTAACATTGCTATAAAGTATTTTGTTATATGGCTTACACCATAATTTATTTATGCATTTTCCTGTTGTGGGCATTGAGCTTATTGCTAGCTTTTGCTTTTATAAATATTGGTGCTGTAAACATCCAGAGGATGGTTTTAAATCTCTATGAGTAGACTCCTTTGAGGTGTTCAACACTGATGACTCCTTCTTTCTTCTCTTTTGGCTTTCCTCGTGGCCTCTCATATTTCAGAGGCTACTTCTGGCTGCCTTTTCAGGCTCCTCTTTCTTCCCTAGCATATTTTATTTTTTTTCAGAGGTTTGAAAATCTATTATTGTTTTCCTTGAGTATAGGCTTTGATTTCATCTGATTTTTTTTGAGGCAGCAATTTCCTATTTATTTTAATTGACAAATAAAAATTGTGTATTTTCATTGTGTACAACATGATGTTTTGAAGTATGTATACAATGTGGAGTGGCCAAATTATTTTTCTAAAAATAACAGCTTTATTGAGATACAATTCATGTAATATGTACAATTCAGTAATAGTTTGTAGTATATTCACAAAATTGTGCAGTGATAATCACTATTCAATTCCAGAACATTTTTGTCATTCCCAAAAAGAAAATCCATACTGATTAACAGTCACTCCCATTTCCTCTTTCTTCTCAGGCCCTGGAAACACTACACATTTTCTGGCTCTATGGATTTGCCTATTCTGGACATCTCATGTAAATGGAATTATACAATATGTGGCCTTTTGTGCTTATTTCTTTTTTTTTTTTGAGACGGAGTCTCGCTCTGTCGCCCAGGCTGGAGTGCAGTGGCCCGATCCCAGCTCACTGCAAGCTCCACCTCCCGGGTTTACGCCATTCTCCTGCCTCAGCCTCCCGAGTAGCTGGGACTACAGGCGCCCGCCACCTCACCCGGCTAGTTTTTTGTATTTTTTTAGTAGAGACGGGGTTTCACTGTATTAGCCAGGATGATCTCGATCTCCTGACCTTGTGATCCACCCGTCTCGGCCTCCCAAAGCGCTGGGATTACAGGCTTGAGCCACCGCACCTGGCCCTTTTGTGCTTATTTCACTTAGCATAGTGTTTTCAAAGGTCAGCCACATTGTTGCCTGCATCAGAACATCATTCCTTTTATTTTTCCCAATAGGTTTTTGGGAAGCAGGTCATAGTTGGTTACATGAGTAAGTTCTTTAGTGATAATTTCTCAGATTTTGGTGCACCCATCACCCAAGCAGTGTACACTGTACCCAATGTGTAGTCTTTTATCCCTCCTCACCTCCCACCCTTTTCCCCTGAATCCTGAAGTCCATTGTATCATTCTTATGGCTCTGTGTTCTCATAGCTTAGCTCCCACTTATGAGTGAGAACATACAATATTTGGTTTTCCATTCCTGAGTTACTTCACTTAGAATAACAGTCTCCAAATGCCATTATTTAATTCCTTTTCATGGCTGAGTGGTATTCCATGGTGTATATATACCACATTTTCTTTATTCACTCATTGATTGATGGGCATTTGGGTTGGTTCCATATTTTTGCAATTGTGAATTGTGCTGCTATAAACATGCGTGTACAATCATCTTTTTCATATAATGACTGCTTTTTCTCTGGATAGATACCCAGGAGTGGGATTGCTGGATCGAATGGTACATCTATTTTTAGTTCTTTAAGGAATCGCCACACTGTTTTCCATAGATCCCTAGCACTTTATGTAACTGGGTTACTGTCTGATTCTCTGGCTACCTCACAAGTTTGCCTTTAGGATACAATTTACTTTCTTGGCTTTAATTAAATGCAGATAACTGTCAGATCTCTATTTTTAGCCCAAATTCTTTCATCTTAAACTCCAGTTCCATATATTCAGCTACTTGCTGGATATTTTCTCTTGGATATCTCAATGGTACCTCAAACCCTCACAGCCTAATCTGAACTCATCTCTCTCTCCAAACCTGTTTATCTAGTTTTGTTCATTGTCTCTGTGAATGGCATTGTCATCTCTCTAGTGGTCTAAATTATAAACTGTCATTTAAGATGTACCTTTTCCCTAACCATCCCGTGTCCATCCAGTCAATCACTCGGACTTACCTCTTAAATATCTCTTAAATCTTCCTTTTCCTTCTCTTCATTCCAGCAACTGCTATTTTGTTCACGCTCCTTTTCTCTTCCTCTCCTTCCCTTTCTTCCTCTTCTTTAAAGCTAGTCTCCTGTTGCTAGAATGATTGTTTTGAAATGCAAAGCAAATCAATCAATTTATTAGAGCCTCATTGCCTTCAGGATAAGAGCCAATCATCTCCCTGGCTTGACAGTCTCGCCCTTTCTCTATGATTGCACTCCTGTTCATTTGTCTCCCAGTTTTTGTCCTATTGAACTAGGCTCTCTCAGAACCAATCATGTACATACAACATCCTCTGCCCAGAGCTCCTTCTTTTCCTTCCCCATCCTTCAAGAAAAAACTCAAACATTATCTCCTTCAGGAAACCTTCCTGACCAACTCCCTCTTTTACCCAGTCCCCTACCTTGTCTAAATCAGGTGCTCCTACTATGTGACTATATGCATTCATTGTATATTCTTGTCCATGAAATTATAAGTTTCTTAAGGACAGGGACTATTTTTATCAACCTTTGTATCCTTGTCACTAGCACAGTACCCAGTTGCAGGATTAGTGCTCATTAAATATTTTTGAACAAATAATTGCTAATATTTATATACATCCTTTAATCATCATACTGTTTCATCTCACAGGAGGCTGTAAAAGAATTCATTGAGCCTGAAATAGATGAGTCTCTTCAAGAGGATGAAGAAGAAAGTAAGGAGGATAGGAAACTTCAGGAGGAAAATAGAGAGAAAGCAGAAGAAGTAAGATTATTTGGTATTTGTTTTTCCTCCTATATACATACATACATATATGTTTTAGAGACAGAGTCTTGCTCTGTCACCCAGGTTGGAGTGCTGTGGTGTCATCATAGCTCTCTGTAACCTCGAACTCTGGGGCTCAAATGATCCTCCTACCTCAGCCTCTTGAGTAGCTAGGACTACAGTCATGCACCACCATGCCTAGCTAATTTTTAAAATTTTTAAAATAGAGATGGGATATTGCTATGTTGCCCAGGCTGGTCTTGAACTCCTGGTCTCAAGTGATCGTCTTACCTCGGCCTCCTAAAGTGCTGGTATTACAGATATGAGCCACCATGCCTGGACCCTTTATATATATATTATATATATATAGTGGGGGAAATTATATATATAGAGAGAGACACACACACAGTGGAGAATAGAAGTAGGTGGTCTGGAGTGAACTCTTCAGTTTCCTTCTTTTTCTCATATAGATTTAGCCAAACCTGCAGAAATATTTATCTTTGTCACTTTATTTTCAGAGGAAGGGATGTTCCTTTTCCCTTCTAAATCCAGCCATTTTCCATTAGCCTCATTTATACCTACATTACCATTAACTACACAACCTACCTCTCATTCTGGTGCTATTTTTTTAGCCCTTCATTGCCACATTTTTCAGATAACACTTTGAAACTCCATATTTCCACTTCTTCAGCTCCCATTCTGAGCTGCCTTTTGCCCTCCTCCCAGGCCCATCACCAGACCTCTCCTCCCTTCACCCTGTCTTAACCCCTGCAGGGGCATTTGTAGTAATAAAAGCCCTTCCTGGGACATTTGTAATAATAATACAAGGATTACCAAAAATTGAGTGCCTGTCATGAGTGATATACTTTGCACATATTATCTCTTATCTATGCAACACAACTTCAAGGTATATATTATTGCCCCCATTTTACAGATAAGAAAACTGAAGCTCAGAGAGGTTGACTGACTTACCCAAAATCATATAGCTGTAAGTGGCAGAACCAATATTCAAACCCAGTTAAGTCTGGCACAAGAGTCCTTGCTAATTCTTAGATTGACTACTACTGTCTTTGGCTTCTAAAACTCATGATTGCCTAATACTCTCTACGATGTCTTAATTTACTTCTCTGATGTGTTTCTTCTCTGTATATAGTTTAAGTGTTGGCATGACTCCAGGCTCTGAACTAGGTCTTCTACTCACTGCACAGGCAGGACAACAGAACAAAAATATTATGTAACACCTAAGCCTATTTCAATCATCATTTTCTGTTTTCTTTCTGGTAAAGTGTTTGGTATATAGAAGGCACAGAATAAATGGAAATTGTCAGAGGTGTCTTAACTAGAATGACTCCATCTTGAATAAAGTCCAGATAAAGCAAAACCTACTGGGTTAATTTCCCAGGAAATTGGACACTCTTAATCACAAGATGTTTATGGTTGAGGAATTGAGTCAATGGAAAAAGGCATTCTCAGTTTAAAAATGCGTTTCACTTTAAAGATAGTGGTACTGTTACAGGAAAGGGGTCACGATTCAGACCCAGGAGAGGGTTCTTGGATCTTGCACAAGAAAGAATTCAGGGCAAGTTTGCAGTCCAAAGTGAAAGCAAGTTTATTAAGAAAGTAAAAGAATAAAAGAACAGCTACTCCACAGACAGAGTAGACTTAAGGGCTGCTGGTTGCCCATTTTCTTAATGATATCCTGAACAAGGGGTGGATTATTCATGCCTCCCCTTTTTAGACCATATAGGGTAACTTCCTGACATTGTCATGGCATTTGTAAACTGTCATGGCGCTGATAGGAGTATAGCAGTGAGGACGACCAGAGGTCACTCTCGTGGCCATTGTGGTTTTGGTGGGTTTTGGCCCGCTTCTTTACTGCAACCTGTTTTATCAGCAAGGTCTTTATGACCTGTATTTTGTGCTGACCTTTTATCTCATCCTATGACTTAGAAGCATCTGGGGAGGCAGCCCAGTAGGTTTTAGCCTCATGGTACCCAGCTGCTCTTTAAGATGGAGTTTTTCTGGTTCATACGTCTCTGATAGTACACTCATAAATTATTGCTGAAATCAACAGTTACATTAAAGAATAACAATGCTAATAGCCTGTCACAAGCTGATCACCAGGCTTTATAATAAAGTACACTATTCCTAGCCTTAATCTCCTATATAAGCAAGCATTATATTTATGTAAGGGCATTTCTCCTCTTGCTTTCTGAGGATACCCTCCTCTGTAATAGAGTAATTTCTAATAAACTGCTTTTGCTTTACTATACTCTGTGAGTCACCCTGAATTTTATCCTGTGTGAGATCAAAGAACCTGCTCTTGGGGTCTGGGATAAGACCCCTTTTCTGTTGACAAAACCATTGCTGCTGCTACTACTACTACTACTACTACTACTACTACTGCTGCTGCTACCTGTAGACTTAGTTCAGCCCCTTTCCTCTCTATTTTACAGCACCTGTTCAGCCTTTAAATATCATTTTCTCTGTTAGTAATTCCTGAAGTACCTAGGAAGAATGCATGACCCTTTTCTGGGTGCGCACAGCCTTTGGAACACACTTTTATGCTAACAGTAATCATGTTATACCATAATTATTCATTTTATTATATATCTCTCCTACAGTACTGTCAGTTCCTGGAAGCTGGAAGAAATCCTCTTTGTTTTTCCCATAGTTATATCCCGTTGTCCACACTCCCCATCCCACCAGTTTTTCACAGCGTTTGCTATGTGAAAGTCTTCAAAAATGCTTGTTGTGTGATTAAAGCAAATGAAAAATGTAAGCTTCCAACATGGTGCCAGGAAACTTGCTGGTGTGCCACTGTGTTACCCACCAGCTTGCTAACAGGTCTGCGGGTTTCTGTGTTCTAGCAACCTTCAACATCTACAGAGGAGGAAAAACTAATTCGATTCATTGGAGAAGATGAAAATGTTCATTCCAAACCTCTATTTGAAACAGATGTGTTGTCTTCCTGGGTATGTATCTGAAACCCAACTAGGGAATTCAACACTATTTAACATTGCACAAACATGATATGGTGCTAACATCACTTTTAGCTACTCCAAGGGGACCAGGGGTTCCTAAGTTATGTATTTTAGAGATATTTTTCTTCCAACATAATTCCTGGAAAACTCATATTTTCACCTTAACTTTACAAAAGCTTCTCATTCTCATCTTTAAACCTCTTTTTTTTGAGACAGAGTTTTGCTCTTCCTCCCGGGTTCAAGAGATTCTCCTGTCTCAGTCTGCGGAGTAGCTGGGATTACAGGTGCCTGCCACCATGCCCAGCTAATTTTTGTATTTTTAGTAGGGATGGGGTTTCACCATGTTGGCCAGGCTGGTCTCGAACTCCCGAATTCATCAGGTGATCCACCCACCTCAGCCTCCCAAAGTGCTGGGATTACAGACGTGAGCCATTGCACCCGGCCTAAACCCCATTTTAACATCAGTATTTCATCTCTTTCCTTAGTTTAACAATCTCTTGGTCAGTATTTGACTGATTTTTAAACATTCATTTAGTAGACTTTGTTGAGAGCTGTGATAATAAGCACATACTCCTAAGGACAATAATTGTCGGGAAACTGGAAACTTAGAGACAGTAGCTGTGGAAACTCAGCAAGAAAGCAGGTTTAAACTGTCTCCACAGAAGTTTGGTTGTAGGACCATGGTAGATTTCAGTCAGCCATTGATCAGTATCTCACTCTCTACAGAGCACTGTGACTTTAGGAGTTTATGGATGGGCTTTATCCCACTAATTCCCTGAGGTGGTGGTAACATTTTGAGTGTATGTTGACATTGTACATTTTCTTGGATTGGAGGATCAACAGATTTTGTCAAATTTCTCCATGCTAAAGTTAAGAACCATTTCATTATGAGGGGTGTGTGAGCCATAGGCTCTTGGCCCCCTAAAGGTTTGCTGAAAAATCACTGGTGTGAGGCAAATTGATTAATAGGAGAAAAGGCATATAAATTTGTTTAACATGTATACACGAGACCCTTCGGAATGAAGATCCAGTTTCCCAGTGAGTTATGGAAGCTCATATACCATCCTGGGGCCACAGTAAAGAATACAGACTGAGTATGGCTAGAAACAGGTTACCTTGGTGAATCAGGTTAGTGACAAGATTGGTTGAGAGAGAGAGAAAAGGAAGAAGCTTGGCTGGCAAAGGTGGCCTTGTTATGTAGATGAAGCATCCCTCAGAGAGAAGAGATAATAATGTTTATTTTTAGATTTCAAAAGGCATCAGACTCTCACTCTCTCCTGGGTCCTGGAAAGGCATAGAAAGGGGAAGGGGTGGTGACTGCTTTAATGGAAATTCTCTACAGATGCAAATTTTTCCCACAAAAGACAGCTTTGCAAGGCCACTTTTGTTTCCTGGCCAGGCAGTGGCTATTTCAAAATACGTCAAATAAATATATTTTGGGGGCAATATATTTTAATTTCCTTCAGCACATTCTCCCAAAGTGGTGCCTTGGGAGACATCAGAGAACTTTGAACAAGTTTTAAAAATAATACATCACTATGTTGGTCACTAAGACTGTGAGGCAAATATGTAAGAGGGAGCACTGGGAATGGAATACAATGTCATGAGATTTTTTTTTTTTTCTTTTTCTTTTTTGAGATAGAGTCTCGCACTGTCACCCGGGCTGGAGTGCAATGGTGCGATCTCAGCTCACTGCAACCTCTGCCTCCCAAGTTCAAGCAATTCTCCTGCCTCAGCCTCCTGCGTAGCTGGGATAACAGGTGCCCACCACCATGCCTGGCTAATTTTTTGTATTTTTAGTAGCAACGGGGTTTCATTATGTTGGTCAGGCTGGTCTTGAACTCCTGACCTTGTGATCCTCCTGCTTTGGCCTCCCAAAATGCTGGGATTACAGGTGTGAGCCACCACACCCGGCCGAGATTTTTTAAAAAGGGAGACAAAGACAACGGATAGCAGCTTTTTATCTGCTAACCCCCACCAGTCCCAGCTACAAGCCCTCCTGCCTCAGACTTGGCTTTCCTAAAGTTAGAACTCTGGTATGCCGTCCAGGCTAGGCCCTGAAGCCAGGCAGGAAGCAGTCAGGAAACTAGGAGCGTGCAGCCTGGGAAAAAACTGAGGAGCATCACACGTCTTTGATAGTGCGAGGTCCATTGCTCCCAGGTACTGCCATTCTGTGTGATACTGGCAGTGCCATATAGATAGCCCAGGTAAAGAGAACATGGACCAGTAAGGTCATCTCTAAGCTTTTGAAAATTTGCTGCTGCTACTATAGATCACTAAAAACCAAACTGTCTAGGTTCTGATTAACCAAAAAATCTGGAGAGAGGACTGAAATGCCACATCCAGATGTACAAGTACTTGCAAGTTCCTGGAAGCCAAGAAGAGTCACGTTCTTCCTGTGGAATGGTGGCTGGAGTACTGCACAAGTAGAAAGGCATCATGTGACTTCCCAGTGGGTCCTTCCTGCCCATTGCACAGACACAATCAATTATCTGGGAAAACAGCATTGCAGTAAAGAAAGAGTTTAGTTGACACGAAGCTGGCCACACCATGTAGGAGATGGAGTTACTACTCAGATCAATCTTCTTGAAGGCTCAAAGGGTAGGTTTTTTCCAAGATAGTTTGGTAGGCAGGAGGCCAGGGTGTGGCTGTTGCTTACTGGTTGGGGATGCGATCATGGGGTATGGAAAATGGTCCTCATGCACTGAGTCCATTTCTGGGTGGGGGCCACAGGACTACTTGAGTTATGAGTCACAGTGGCACCATCCTGCTGTCAGAAACTTGAAAAGACATCTCAAAATACCAACCTTATGTTCTACAATAATGATGTTATTTACAGGCGTAATTGGGGAAGTCGCAAATCTTGTGACCTCTGGAATAATGGCTGAATTCAGGTCCCTCTCATACTCCTAACTTGGTGGTCTTTCATTAGTTTTACAAGGGTAGTTTAGTTTTGGGGAAGAGCTATTATCATTTAAACTTTGCCCCCGCCCTGGAATGAGCCGAGTCAGCGAGTCTGTGAGACTCAAGCAAGATGGAGTCAGCCCTGTCAGATTTATCTTACCATCATAATTTTGCAAAAGTGGCTTCAATCACCAGGCGCTCAAACAGAAGAGGCCTAATTGTGCTATTCTAGCAGGGGACGAGGTTGATTGATATTTGGGGATGTTGGTTCTCAGAGAATAGAGTTTCTTTGAACTAGCTTAGGATATTAGAGATTTGGCCCATGGGGTGGAGCTGGGGAAGGTGTGTCTTGATTCAGACTGCACTGCAGGACCTGTGGGGCAGGCAGGGCCAAAGCTCCGTGTTCTTTCCATTCACAAAGCTGCTGGGGCTGGGGCTCCCTGTGGAAAGGTTAAGGTTTCCAAACTTTCACTGTAAGGTTTTCCTTTATTATTATTATTATTTTTTGGTTTGTTTTTCCTTTATCCATTTTAACAGACACTCGCCTCTGGTCCTAAGAACAAAAATAACCATTTAGTAGGGATACAAGTCCAAGCCACCAGACCTATTGGGCAGCTGTACTCTGTCTTCCTGGTCTAAAAATACAACTCTCAGTGTTACCGGCACCATGGGTTCTTTTCTTGCAATCTCCCAGGATAAAGACTACTAGGTATAGTAGCAAAGAGCAAGTTTATTTAGCTTCTGTACAAGAGAGCCAGTGACAAGAAAGGAGAAGGATTGGGCTGTTCCCCGAGGGTAGTGTGTGATTTAGTTTTGTAGGGTTTTTCTATGGGGAAGGGTTATATCAGGGCACGTATAGGAGGGGTTTTTCTGGCACTTGCACAGTGGTTCGCTGTGCTTCTTCATACATCATTTGTAGCGTTAGCATTTTAAATCTCCATCCCTGGGTGTGATTTTTAGATTAAAGTGAGGAGGGGGTAACTATGGGTTGGCATTGAAGTCTAACTGTGCATACGGGGCTCCAGGGAAGTCCCTAGCCCTCTAAAATAGGAGTTTGTTGATTAATCTTGGGTCTTTTGTTACTGATTGGCTGAGAGTTAAGTGAGCTAGAGCTTGAGTGAGGGGCTGTTTTTTTTTTTTCTAGATGGAGTCTTGCTCTGTTGCCCAGGCTGGAGTGCAGTGGTGCGATCTTGCTCACTGAAACCTTTGCCTGCTGGGTTCAAGTGATTCTTCTGCCTCAGGCTCCTGAGTAGCTGGGATTACAGGCACGCATCACCACGCCCAGCTAATTTTTGTATTTTTAGTAGAGACGGGGTTTCACTGTATTGGCTAGGCTGGTCTTGAACTCCTGACCTTGTGATCCACCCGCCTCGGTCTCCCAAAGTGCTGGGAATACAGGTGTGAGCCACTGCACCCGGACAAGTGAGGCTCTTTTATCCTTTTCCTCTAGACCATCTTAAAATAGGGAACCAAGCAGCCCGCCTGGCTTATATGGGCAGTACATTTGATTGACACTGGGGAAGGAAAGAAAAAACAAAGGAAGAGTTAGGGAAGCAGAAGCCTCATGGTCTACAGGTATAACTTACCATGTCCCTGGGAGCTCAGCTGGACAACAGCAAAGCTCCAAGAGATAGTTGAGTCCTGGGTTTCTAGTGAGAAGTAGCTCCAGACAACTAGGAAGCTAGGGACCTGAGCATGGAGAATTCCAGTTACCCCTAGTGTTCTCTCCTGTAAATGATTGCAGTAGGGGATTTTCTAGCAGTTGTGATATGAGTGATATCTTAAGAAGAGTGGTGGTAAGTCATCATCAGATTGGGCAGGTTACTTGCTTGACCTGAGCAATCAGGCCCCCTTCATGTGGTTACCTGGCAACTTACCACCATAACAGAGGTCTGGACAATCCATTATTTCAAACTACTTAGTTATCCGGGAGATAGGACTTTGTGGGGATTATACTCAAAGTGGGCATCCACTTACCAAAAAAAATACCTGCCAGGCCATATACAAGCACAACTACCCAGTTTGGCAGTGTGCTTGATTTCGCTGGTGAACCCAATGATCCCATTAAGCAGCATTAACTTTGACCCTGCCTTACTTGGAGGAAGGGCACTCTGCCTTTAGGTGCGGCCCAGTATAATCAGCTCTGAAAACTTATTACACAGCAACTCTGTGGCCCTCTTTGAATCCGAATCGTTCCAACATTGTTCTTGTAGGGCAAGCAGCTTGAATTCTATAACATTTCAGCTGACTGATGGAGATATGGGATGACTATATTCAACAAACTCTCCTAAGCATCTACCAAAAATGCCGAGAGCTACAGTGGACCCTAACTACAAGTGCTTGTCAGTGTGAATAGGGTTGCCCATAAGTCTCCTGCCCTAACAAGCAATACATTAGAAATAATCTCAGGCTCATCTTAAAGCTATGGGTCCTGGCTGTCTGTAAAGAGTTGAAGTATATGAGAAAGATAGGGGATTTTGCTGGATCACCTATGAACTCTTTTGGAAGGGTGAGTGGGGGCCAGAAAATATTGCTGAAAATCAACAGTATTTTCTTTTTCTTTCTTTCTTTTTCTCTTTCTCTCTTTCTTTCTTCCTTTTTTTTTTTTTTTTTAGAGACAGAGTTTCGCTCTTATTGCCCAGGCTGGAGTGCAATGGTGCAATCTCGGCTCACTACAACCTCCACCTCCTGGGTTCAAGCAATTCTCCTGCCTCAGCCTCCCAAGTAGCTGGGATTACAGGCATGTGCCACCATGCCTGGCTAATTTTGTATTTTTAGTAGAGACGAGATTTCACTATGTTGGTCAGGCTGGTCTCAAACTCCTGACCTCAGGTGATCCACCTGCCTCAGCCTCCCAAAGTGCTGTTACAGGTGTGAGCCACTGCCCCAGCCCCAGCAGTATTTTCAACACAAGATTAGACTTTCTGCCTTTAACTCTGTCATTTTGGATGAAGGAGGCCCTTAGATGTCTGTGTTTTCCTTCCACAATACCTTGTATCCCAGGCACAGGTATTAAGAGCAGTGATTGATTTACCCATTTTATAACAACATCAGGGAAGGGCAATTGAAATTGGTGGCTCCAGAAAATATGTCCAAAGCTGATAGGAGCACCCAGTCCAACTAGGAGTCCAGAATTGAATCCAAGGAGCTGAATCTGGAGTGGGATCTTCCCTGATGCACTCCCAAGCCATAGAGATGCAACCCAAAGCCCATTAGTAGAGTCAAACCCCAGGAAGGCCAAGCTAAAAAAATCTAAAGGCAGAATTGATGTCAGACGGAGACTAACTGGAAGCTACAGCACATAGGCACAAGCAAGGAGGGTCCAATACAATTGATTCCAAGAGCTGCGTGGTCCATGTTTGTCTCTGTTATATAGTGAGTAAAAGAGCATAAAAGCCAGAGGAAGGTTTGGAGCCTGAGAAGAAGGCCCGTGGCAGTAACTGTAATTAGCCTTGAGGCACCTGCATCAGTATATGGGTGATGCATGGGGGATTGCCATCTGCCACACGTAGAGGATGCTAGCAGCCCCACAACCAGCATTTCAGACCACGGGAATGTCCAAAATGTCATTTCAGACCACGGTTGGAAACTCTCCTATTGAAGGACTTGAAATGGACCACAAAACAATCTGTACTTGCCAGTATCAAAAGAAAGGGATGTTTTCCTAGCGTATTGTAACTCAATTTATATCCATTGACAGAATGAGGAGAGAGTCAGAAGGCTCAAATGCACACAGGTAGTAGCAGACAATCCTGGTTTATCTTGGATTCCACCGATAGTTTTAGTTGTTCATAGGACTGTAAACCATGTGTGGAATTCCAGTTCTAGAAGCCTCTGCTCTGAAACCCTTTCTTCTAGAAGAACAAATAAGTTAGTAGTGTGTGCCATGCCGGCACAGCCACATCACATACGTTTGGTTCAGGGTGAAAAATGATAGTGTATACTTTCCAAACAAGTTACCCAAAAGAAGCAACAAAACAGAAAGAGAAAAATATGTGACAGAGAAAAGAAGAGTCTAATATCTAGCACAAAACTGAAGAAGTTGGCCAAGTGTGGTGGCCAGTGCCTATAATCTCAGAACTTGGGAGGCTGAAGCAGGAGGATCACTTGAGGCCAGGAGTTCAAGACCAGCCTGGATAACATAGCAAGACCCAATCTCTACCAAAAAAATGAAAAATTGGCTGTGCATGGTGGTATGCACCTGTAGTCCCAGCCACTTGGGAGGCTGAGGTGGGAGGATTGCTTGAGTCTAGGAGGTCAAGGCTACAGTGAGCTATGATAATGCCACTGCACTGTAACCTGGGTGACAGAGCAAGATCTCTAAAAAAGAAAAAGAATAAATAAATAAATAAATAGTGAAGAGACTAACACAAGTTCTTTTCTCTTTTAGAAAAAGGTAGAGTGGTATGATGGGATGTGTGAGTGAGGATGACAGGCTTAGATGCAGGTTTGCTTTAGCCCACTGGATCATGCTGTGATTGTGGCAGGCTGTCCGCCCTCTTCTCTCTCTGTTTCCGTCTGTAATGTAGACTTTACCTTGTACTTGACTCTGCTTGGGAGACATGGATGAATGAGACTTTAAAAGTACACTGTTCTGGGAAAATGTTAATATTCAATTAAAAATATACTTATAGTTTTTGTCCTCTAAATTTTCTCTCTCACCTTCCTCTTATATAGAGTCAAAATACATTAAAGAGGTTATCTTTTTTCCATATTTTCTTTGCCTGGTAAGATTTACATCTTCAACTGATATTTATGAAGTTCCCTAAGGAATTTAAAGACTTCATTGGATTTTGCAATGTGACATTCTTAGCGAAGTAAATTATTAGTAAGACAGATATACAAGTTAGCTTCCTTGATCTTTAACTTGACTTATAAAGAAACATGTTGACCCTTCTCCTTATTTTTTAAATCTTTTTTTATTTCTCTGTTTCTTTTTGTTTTTACTGTTTCCCCTGCTGCTTCTTTACAATTCCAATCAAATTCTTATTCACCTGTAGCATGAATAATTTGGAAGCTTCTGTGCTATCTGGCCACAGACAATCCCTATTTTTTTTTTGTATTAAGGGTGTGCTTAACCATCTATTAGATAGATATGGTTAGTAGAAAAAGAATATTCTGGAAGGTTTGATCCAGAACATCCTGAAAAAGTAGAATACCAATTGTTGAGACTATCAGTTCATTCATATCTCATATTTCCTCTGTCAGAGAGAATCAGCTAAGCAAGGTACATTGGCCCAAAAATATCTTGAAGCAATGGCTGTAATTGAACATATGCAGGAGAAGTTACTGTAAGTATGAGTCAACACAATGGTAAGAGGATGAAAATGGGCTGGCCAGAAGGCTTGACTGAGAAATTCATACTTTTTGGCTTCCCTTTGGCTCTCCTGCTTTCTGTATCCTTACTAGGGGGATGCATATCTCCACATGTTCTGCTAGAGGCAGTAAACTACAGTGCCCTGGTGGGAACATCTTATCCATCCTTATCTACAGTGGAAAGATAGAGGAAGTCAAAGTATTTGTGTGTGTTGGAGGGGAGTGTTAGAGTGATCCAATTCAATATGTTTCTAAGAGATGACTTAGGGAAATAGATGGAACTAGGAGAAACTATTGTGCTTGGGAAAGAATGTTACATATATCAAAGAGTACAAAGGGCGATATAGTTAAGATGGCTGGGGATGCCAGGAGAAGAGTGTAGCCATGTAGACATATAATGTGCTGTAGTAGCTAAGAAGCACATCTCATGCTGGTTTCTTTGATTACAAAAATTTGGTTTTAGAAAAGAAGGGACTCTGTTGAATTTAGTTTGTTGGATCACATCAATTAAGAGAAGCCAAAATTAACTCTTGAAAGGGAGTTCCCTGGCCATTGATGGAGAATTCCAGATACCCCAAATCAGATTTTATTAAGAAATGATAAATATATTCTTAAATAGCAGCATGATTTCTACTCTGACATTAGCATTCAGAGTTGCTCCTGGGCCTCAGTTCTCAATCAATCATTGATGCTGTTGCTTCCCTTATTTCTACCCTTCAGACACGTTCATCTAATCTCACTGCCTTTTTAGAAAATGAGTTTCTAAGTCAAAAATACTTTTTCAACCCTTTCTATTTTGTTGTGTTTCTCTTTCGTATCAGGGAGGTTGAAAAGAGAGCCAAACAGGCAGAGGAAAAGTTTGAAGATGCATATGAGAAACTTCATCATACCCTTATAAAAAATAAAGATCTAGAGGAATTAGTCATGACATCAAGAAAGGAGTCTAAAGGAGAGAAAGAAAATGAAGACAAAAGAGAAGTAAAAGAAGAAGAAGAACAAGAACAAGAAGAAGAAGTTAGGTCAGCAGAAGATTCCTCAAAATCTCCAAAGAAGGGTAAGCATTGCTTCATATTTTGCTTTATTTAGGTTGTATTTATGAAAGAAAATTTGACTGGGCCACAAGTATTGTAGAAGAACATTAATATATTTGGTGCTAATCTACTAGTTTATACTTCTCATAGGAATGTGCATATTTTAATCACATAACCATCTTATTCAGACAACTCACAAAAAGGAAAACCAAATGAATAACAACTGCGAATGAATAAACTAACTCAGATACAATTTTTATTTACAAAACTGGTGAAGGTTTTTTTTTTTTTATTATACTTTAAGTTCTGAGGTACAGGTGTACAAAGTGCAGATTTGGTACATAGGTATACATGTGCCATGTTGGTTTGCTGCACCCATCAACTCATCATTTACATTAGGTATTTCTCCTAATGCTATCCCTCCCCCAGCCCCAACACCCCAACAGGCCCTGGTGTGTGATGTTCCCCACCCTGTGTCTAAGTAATCTCATTGTTCAATTCCCACCTATGAGCGAGAACATCTGGTGTTTGGTTTTCTTCCTTGTGATAGTTTGCTGATAATGACAGTTTCCAGCTTCATCCATGTCCCTGCAAAGGACGTGAACTCATCCTTTTCTATGGCTGCATAGTATTCTATGGTGTATATGTGCCACATTTTCTTTATCCAGTCTATGATTGATGGACATTTGAGTTGGTTCCAAGTCTTTGCTATTGTGAATAGTGCCACAGTAAACATACGTGTGCATGTGTCTTTGTAGTAGCATGATTTATAATCCTTTGGGTATATACCCAGTAATACAATTGCTGAGTCAAATGGTATTTCTAGTTCTAGATCCTTGAGGAATCGCCACACTGTCTTCCACAATGGTTGAACTAATTTGCACTCCTGCCAACAGTGTAAAAGTGATCCTATTTCTCCACATCCTCTCCAGCATCTGTTGTTTCCTGACTCTAATAATTGCCATTCTAACTGGCGTGAGATGGTATCTCACTGTGGTTTTGATTTGCATTTCTCTGATGACCAGTGATGAGCATTTTTCATATGTCTGTTGGCTGCATAAATGTCTTCTTTTAAGAAGTGTCTGTTCATATCCTTTGACCACTTTTTGATGGAGGTGTTTGTTTTTTTCTTGTCAATTTGTTTAAGTTCTTTGTAGATTCTGGATATTAGCCCTTTGTCGGATGGATAGATTGCAAAAATTTTCTCCCAATCTGTAGGTTGGCTGTTCACTCTGCAGATAGTTTCTTTTGCTGTGCAGAAGCTGTTTAGTTTAATTAGATCCCATTTGTCTATTTTGGCTTTTGTTACCATTTCTTTTGGGGTTTTAGTCATGAAGTCTTTGCCCATGCCTATGTCCTGAATGGTATTTCCTAGGTTTTCTTCTAGGGTTTTTATGGTTTTAGGTCTAACATTTAAGTCTTTAATCCATCTTGAGTTAATTTTTGTATAAGGTATAAGGAAGGGATTCAGTTTTAACTTTCTGCATATGGCTAGCTAGTTTTCCCAACATCATTTATTAAATAGGGAATCCTTTCCCCATTTCTTGTTTTTGTCAGGTTTGTCAAAGATTAGATGGTGGTAGATGTGTGGTATGATTTCTGAGGGCTCTGTTCTGTTCCATTGGTCTATATATCTGTTTTGGTACCAGTACCATGCTGTTTTAGTTACTGTAGCCTTGTAGTATAGTTTGAAGCCAGGTAGCATGATGTCTCCAGCTTTGTTCTTTTTGCTTAGGCTTGTCTTGGCTATGCAGGCTCTTGTTTGGTTCCACATGAAATTTAAAATAGTTTTTTCCAATTCTGTGAAGAAAGTCAGTGGCAACTTGATGGGGATAGCATTGAATCTACAAATTACCTTGGGCTACTAGTATGGCCATTTTCACAATATTGATTCTTCCCATCCATGAGCATGGAATGTTCTTCCATTTGTTTGTGTCCTCTTTTATTCCCTTGAACAGTGGTTTGTAGTTCTCCTTGAAGAGGTCCTTCACATCCCTTGTAAGTTGGATTCCTAGGTATTTTATTATCTTTGTAGCAATTGTGAATGGGAGTTCACTCATGATTTGGCTGTTTGTCTGTTATTGGTGTGTAGAAATGCTTGTGATTTTTGCACATTGATTTTGATCCTGAGACTTTGCTGAAGCTGCTTATCAGCTTCAGGAAATTTTGGGCTGAGATGATGGGGTTTTCTAAATATACAGTCATGTCATCTGCAAACAGAGACAATTTGAGTTCCTCTTTTCCAAACTGAATACCCTTTATTTCTTTCTCTTGCCTGATTGCCCTGGCCAGAACTTCCAATACTATGTTGAATAGGCATGGTGAGAGAGGGCATCCTTGTCTTGTGCTGGTTTTCAAAGGGAGTGCTTCCAGATTTTGCCCATCCGGTATGATTTTGGCTGTGGATTTGCCATAAATAGCTCTTATTATCTTGAGATATGTTCCATCAATACCTAGTTTATTGAGAGTTTTTAGCTTGAAGTGCTGTTGAATTTTGTTGAAGGCCTTTTCTGCATCTATTGAGAAATCATGAGAAATCATGTGGTTTTTGTCACTGGTTCTGTTTATGTGATGGATTACATTTATTGATTTGCATCTGTTGAGCCAGCCTTGCATCCCAGGGATTTAGCCGTCTTGATCGTGGTGGATAAGCTTTCTGATGTGCTGCTGGATTTGGTGTGCCAGTATTTTATTGAGGATTTTCACATCTATGTTCATCAGGGATATTGGCCTAAAATTCTCTTTTTCTGTTGTGCCTCTGCCAGGTTTTGGTATCACAATGATGCTGGCCTCATAAAATAAGTTAGGGAGGATTCCCTCTTTTTCTATTAATCAGAATCGTTTTAGAAGGAATGGTACCTGCTCCTCTTTGTACCTCTGGTAGAATTTGGCTGTGAATCCATCTGGTCCTGGACGTTTTTTGGTTGGTAGGCTATTAATTATTGGCTCCATTTCACAACTTGTTATTGGTCTATTCAGAGATTTGACTTCTTCCTGTTTTAGTCTTGGGAGGGTGTATGTGTCCAGGAATTTATCCGTGTCTCTAGATTTTCTAGTTTATTTGCATAGAGGTGTTTATAGTATTCTCTGATGGTAGTTTGTATTTCTGTGGGATCGGCAGTGATATCCCCTTTATCATTTTTTATTGCATCTGTTTGATTCTTCTCTCTTCTTTATTAGTCTTGCTAGCGGTCTATCTATTTTGTTAATCTTTTCAAAAAACCAGCTCCTGGATTCGTTGATTTTTTGAAGGGTTTTTTATGTCTCTGTCTCTTTCAGTTCTGCTCTGATCTTAGTTATTTCTTGCCTTCTGCTAGCTTTTGAGTGTGCTTGCTCTTGCTTCTCTGGTTCTTTTAATTGTGATGTTAGAGTGTCAATTTTAGATCTTTCCTGCTTTCTCTTGTGGGCATTTAGTGCTATAACTTTCCCTCTACACACTGCTTTAAATGTATCCCAGAGATTCTGGTACATTGTGTTTCATTCTCATGGGGTTCAAAGAACATCTTTATTTCTTCCTTCATTTTGTTATTTACCCAGTAGTGATTCAGGAGCAGGGTGTTCAGTTTCCATGTAGTTGTGTGGTTTTGAGTGAGTTTCTTAATCCTGAGTTCTAGTTTGATTGCACTGTGGTCTGAGAGACAGTTTGTTGTGATTTGTGCTCTTTTACATTTGCTGAGGAGTGCTTTACTTCCAATTATGTGATCAATTTTAGAATAAGTGTCATGTGGTGCTGAGAAAAATGCATATTCCATTGATTTGGGGTGGAGAATTCTGTAGATGTCTGTTAGGTCTACTTGGTCCAGAGCTGAGTTCAAGTCCTGGATACCCTTGTTAATTTACTGTTTCATTGATCTGTCTAATATTGACAGTGGGGTGTTAAAGTCTCACACTATTATTGTATGGGAGTCTAAGTCTCGTCATAGGTCTCTAAACCCTTGCTTTCTGAATCTGGGTGCTCCTGTATTGGATGCATATATATTTAGGATAGTTAGTTCTTGTTGTTGCATTGATCCCTTTACCATTATATAATGGCCTTCTTTGTCTCTTCTGATCTTTGTTGGTTTAAAGTCTGTTTTATCAGAGACTAGGATTGCAAACCCTGCTTTTCTTTTGGCTTTCCATTTGCTTGGTAGCTCTTCCTTCATCCCTTTATTTTGATCCTGTGTGTGTGTTTGCACATGAGATGGGTCTCCTGAATACAGCACACCGATGGGTCTTGACTCTTTATCCAATTTGCCAGTCTGTGTCTTTTAATTGGGGCATTTAGCCCATTTACATTTAAGGTTAATATTGTTATATGTAATTTGATCCTGTCATTATAAGGCTAGCTGGTTATTTTGACTGTTAGTTGATGCAGTTTCTTCATGGCATCGATGGTCTTTACAATTTGGCATGTTTTTGCAGTGACTGGTACTGGGTGTTTCTTTCCATGTTTAGTGCTTCCTTCAGGAGCTCTTGTAAGGCAGACCTGGTGGTAACAAAATCTCTCAGCATTTGCTTGTCTCTAAGGATTTTATTTATTCTTCACTTATGAAGCTTAGTTTGGCTTGATATGAAATTCTGGGTTGAAAATTCTTTTCTTTAAGAATGTTGAATATTGCCTCCCACTCTCTTCTGGCTTGGAGGGTTTCTGCTGAGAGATCTGCTGTTAGTCTGATGGGCTTCACTTTGTGGGTAACCCAACCTTTCTCTCTGGCTGCCCTTAATATTTTTTCCTTCATTTCAACCTTGGTGAATCTGAAAATTATGTGTCTTGGGGTTGTTCTTCTCAAGGACTATCTTTGTGGTGTTCTCTGTATTTTGTGAATTTGAATGTTGGCCTGCCTTGCTAGGTTGGGGAAGTTCTCCTGGATAATATCGTGAAGAGTGTTTCCCAACTTGGTTCCATTCTCCCTGTTACTTTCAGGTACACCAGTCGAATGTAGATTTGGTCTTTTCACATAGTCCCATATTTCTTGGAGGCTTTGTTCATTTCTTTTCACTGTTTTTTCTCTAATCTTTTCTTCTCACTTTATTTCATTAATTTGATCTTCAATCACTGATATCCTTTCTTCTGCTTGATCTAATTGGCTATTGAAGCTTGTGTATGCTTCATGAAGTTCTCATGCTGTGTTTTTCAGTTCCATCAGATTTATATTCTTCATTTATATTCTTCTCTACACTGGTTGTTCTAGTTAGCCGTTCGTCTAACCTTTTTTCAAGGTTTTTAGCTTCCTTGTGATGGGTTAGAATATGCTCCTTTAGCTGGGAGATGTTTGTTATTACCCACCTTCTGAAGCCTACTTCTGTCAACTCATCAAACTCATTCTCCATCCATTTTTGTTCCCTTGCTGGCGAGAAGTTGTGATCCTTTGGAGGAGAAGAGGCATTCTGGTTTTCAGAATTTTTAGCCTTTCTGTGCTGGTTTCTCCCCATCTTTGTGGTTTTATCTACATTTTGTCTTTGATGTTGGTGACCTATGTATGGGGTTTTGGTGTGGATGTCCTTTTTTTTTTGATGTTGATGCTATGCCTTTCTGTTTGTTAGTTTTCCTTCTAACAGGTCCCTCAGCTGCAGGTCTGTTGGAGTTTGCTGGAGGTCCACTCCAGACTCTCTTTGCCTGGGTATCATCAGGGGAGGCTGCAGAGCAGCAAATATTGCTGACCGATCCTTCCTCTGGAAGCTTCGTCCCAGAGGGGCACCTGCCAGATGCCAGCCAGTGCTCTCTTGTATGAGATGTCTGTCGGCCCCAACTGGGAGGTGTCTCCCAGTCAGGCTACATGGGGGTTAGGGACCCACTTGAGGAGGCAGTCTGTCTGTTATCAGAGCTCAATCACCATGCTGGGAGAACTGCTGCTCTCTTTAGAGCTGTCAGGCAGGGACATTTAAGTCTGCTGAAGCTGTGCCCACACCTGCCCTTCCCCCACATGCTCTGTCCCAGGGAGATGACAGTTTTTTCTATAAGTCCCTGACTGGGGCTGTTGCTTTTTGTTCAGATATGCCCTGCCCAGAGAGGTGGAATCTAGAGAGGCAGTTGGCCTCATTGAGCTGCGGTGGGCTCCACCTGGTTCGAGCTTCCTAGCGGGTTTGTTTACACTGTGAGCATAAAACCACCTACTCAAGCCTCATCAATGGCAGACGCCCCTCCTCCCGCCAAGCTCCAGCATCCCAGGTCTATCTCAGACTGCTGCCCTAGCAGCAAGAATTTCAAGCCAGTGGATCTTAGCTTGCTGGGCTCTGTGGGTGGGGGACCCGCCGAGCCAGGCACTGGAGGGAATCTCCGGGTCTGTGGGTTGTGAAGACCATGGGAAAAACATGGTATTTTGGCAGGAGTGTACTGTTGCACCTGGTACAGTCTCTCATGGCTTCCCTTGGCTAGGAAAGGGAAATCCCCTGACCCCTTGCACTTCCTGGGTGAGGTGATGCCCCGCCCTGCTTCAGCTTGCCCTCCATGGGCGGCACCCACTGTCCAGCCAATCCCAATGAGATGAACCAGGTACCTCAGTTGGAAATGCAGAAATCACCTGTCTTCTGCGTTGATCTTGCTGGGAGCTGCAGACCAGAGCTGCTCCTATTTGGCCATCTTGCTGGAAAATCTTTTTTTTTTTTTTAAATAAAAGGAAACAATGCTGATTAGAAGTGGCAACATATAATAGTTATACAGATGATACTTGTGAGTAGACAAACACATACGATCATTTTAGAAAATAATTTGATAGTATGTGTGGATATCCCTTTAAAACATGCATATATTTATAACAGATGCATGTTAATATATGCATAATAATGTGCATAATAATATATGCATAATAATTTCACACTTGAGAATCTTAATAATCCTAAATACACAAGATTAATATACAAAGATGTTCAGTGTATCATTGTGTGTAATAGAAAAAATAGAAACAACCTGTTGTTCAAACATGAAAGATTAAATAAATCATGCTGTATCAATATACATAAATATTACACAACTATTAAAATAGCGTTTAAAGGAGTTTTTAGTGACATGGGAAATTTTTATGTTAACTGTCAAATGCAAGAAACAGGATATGACATCTTTTTTTTTTTTTTTTGAGATGGAGTCTCACTCTTGTTGCCTAGGCTAGAGTGCAATAGCACGATCTCGGCTCACTGCAACCTCTGCCTCCTGGGTTCAAGCAATTCTGCCTCAGCCTCCTGAGTAACTGGGATTACAGGCACACACCACCATGCCCGGCTAATTTTTGTACTTCTAGTAGAGACAGGGTTTCATCATGTTGGCCAGGCTGGTCTCAAACTCCTGACCTCAGGTGATCCACCCGCTTCAGCCTCCCAAAGTGCTGGGATTACAGTCGTGAGCTACTGCACCTGGCCAGGATGTGACATCATTTTGATGTTATGTTTATTTTATGTTAAATATCAAATTCAAGAAACAGCATATGATATCATTTTTTTAAAGGCAAAAAAAAAGACCAGAAAGAAATATGCCCAAATATTGACGGACATTGTCTCTGGGTGATAGAGGTTTGTAGGAAGTTTTATCTTTATTATTGGCACATGTTTGACTTCATGTGATTTTTAATACTACTTTATGTTATAGGGAGAGGAATTTAATTTTTCATTTTCTTATTTCTAATTAGTGCTGCAATCTGCCCACAAGCAGTTCTCAATATTTCTAATATTAGAGGCTATTTTTTAATTTTTGCTTTCATCTCCAACCTGTGGTCCGTTCCCAGTACAAAGGATAGTACTAGAAAGACATCTACTTTCTGTTTTTCTCTGTCACCCCATCTCCACCTACCCCTCAGCAAAAGCAGTGAAGTTAGCCAACTGCTCGCAGCCCCTGGCCCTAGGTACAGGGACGTTAACCCTATAGAGTGTGAATTCATTTTTTCTACTCCTTTCAACTCTAAACTGGTGAAAATATTATTTATTACAAGTTTGACAATCCTTCAGTTTTACATTTGAGTATATGTGAGAGTTTTCATGAATTTTAAAATTTCATCTTCTTATATTCTGAATGTAGTTTTATCCTGATAATTTGAAAACTAGACCTTTTCTAGATTTAGGAAGATCAATAGGCAAACCGTCCAAAAGCCCTACTTGTTAAACTAGAGGTTACCTCAATATGGAATGCGTTTTGTCCATTCCCATGAAGGTCTTGAGGATTCGGTTAAATCCAGAACTGAGAAGTTTTAATTATTTAAGGTAGAGGATAGCTACATAAAGTTAGTCCCCAGCCTGCAAACAGTAATCTACACAGACGCCCAGTCACCCTTCTCCCTCCTTCCAGAAACCACCAGCAAAATCATTGCCAGGGGGCTCTGAAGTAGAGGATGAGATGCCTTGCAAAGCCTGAGGAGAGCTGTCTCCTACTCACGGCAGTTCCTGTGCCCTGCAAGGGACCTGAACAGAGTCTCCAGAAAATCCATAGGTTAAATCCAACCTTAGAGTTGGCAGGTAGCCCCTGCAAAAAATGCAGATACCTCTGGAGCAATCTGGCACTGCTATATTTGTATATGTTAGTGCAATAAAATCACTTTTTTTCCTGAGGGTTGTGCAGTGAAGGAGTAGAAAATTATATTGCAGTAACAGCAGGAGCCTTGTGCATGCTGAGTAAAGAGAAGACCTGGACAGAGTAGGGGATATATTTATTTTTATTTTTATTTCAATATTTTTAATAATTAGCAAATCACTATGCTCTGAGCTGTGACTGAAAAAAGGAATCAAGAGGGAAATTTGCAAAGATGAATATGGCTTAGTCCTTGATCTCAGTGGGGTCTACAGTTGGGTGTAGGGAAGTTACACTAACAGTAATACAAAGTGCCAATAATAATACAAAGGCAACCACATGTAGGATGGAGATGGCAGCAGCCAGTCTGAAGGATTCAAATTGGGAAGCAGAGTGTCACGGGGCTGCTTTTCACGTGCATGTTGGGGAGAGCAGGCTTGATGACCAGAGGCCTTCTGCACCATCCTAGGGATGGAGCTTGTGTAAGGCCTGTGTACAGGAGCCTGGAGAGAAAGGGTTGGGGAGACAACAGAAGGGGTCAGGAATGGTTAAGGGAGGATTCTGAAGACTGTTTCCATTTTTTTTTTTTTTTTAACCAAACTTCAGATTTGTACAAGAGGGAAGGAGGAGATGTTCTTCTTCTTTCTCTTCACGCCTTGACCACATTCTCTCCTGCCCCAGGACCCAGAACTCAAACAGTTAACTGACCACGCTTGAACTTGGGAAATGCATTCTGAATGCCAATAACCAATTTAGAGTCAAATTTGTGGCACATAGCTTATTTGTAGCTTGAGGGTTACTCAGGCAGAAAAAATGTAAAACTGCTTTGTAAAATTAAAAACCCTTAGTAAATATAAGATATTATTACTATGATATTCTAATTGTTTTTGTCTGTTTATAGCACCACACAAAGAGGGTGCTCTCAACATTAAATCCAGAATCCGAACTAAATCCAATGACAAAACAAAACCCAAGTAATGTCCACAGAGCTCTGGGGTTCACAGTGGCTCTATCCACTGAACGCAGCCCAGATATCACTGTGTTGTAGAGCTGATGTGGCTCAGTTGCAGGGACTCCCTTTGTAACAGCCGCTAGAAAAGCCATAACATGCAACCCAAGAGCACTTTCTCTTTAAAAGTCGCAGCGATGGCTGGAGGGAGTCAGACGCATTAGCTCACTTCCCACATTGAAAATAGCTTGTGCAAAGTTTGCTAGCTTCTTCAACTGATTTCCTAACAGAGGTCTGTGAAATGTCAGTTTATCTCAAGAAAATAATGCTTTTTGAAAACGTTGAACTCTGCAGACAAGACTGGCAAATAAAAAGCATTAGTTTTTCAATCTAAAAGAGAAGACCTAGGCTAGGCACGATGGCTGACGCCTGTAATTCTAGCAATCTGGGAGGCCAAGGTGGGAGGATCACTTGAGGTCAAGAGTTTAAGACCAGCCTTGCCAACATGGCAAAACCCTGTCTCTACTAAAACACAAAAATTAGCCAGGCATGGTGGTGTGCACCTGTAGTCCCAGCTCACTCAGGAGACTGAGGGACAAGAAACGCTTGAACCCAGGAGGTGGAAGTTGCGGTGAGCTGAGACTGCGCCACTGTACTCCAACCTGGGCAACAGAGCAAGACTCCATTTCAAAAAATAAAAAGAAAAGAAAAGAGAAAATCTTAATGATGCTCTTAGGTTTCTGCAGCATTTTCAGATTTCTTATGATTTCTGGCATTTTTATGATTAATCTGATCTTTGCAATAACCCTACAAAGTAGGTGGAGGAGATATTGTTATTCTCATTTCTCAGAAGATAAAACTGAGGCCCAGTGATTATAAGACATGGTCACAGAACTGATTGGTGTCAGAGCCCCCAGCTCACTGGACTCATGTCTAGACGGTTTCACAACAGTGAAGGGCCACCAGGCCATTGCTCAGAAGGTTTCCTTCATAGGGGCCTGTGTTGCCGAAGATTCACCCAGAATCTCCATTTCTTGCTTTTACTGTCTCATTTGTCTGCTCTGTTCATGATCCTGAATCCATCTGGGCACAAGAGATGGACTAACCTGCAAAAATCAGTTGCAAGTGACAACTGGATGTTCTGGGCAGTCACTCAGCAAGGGCTCCCTGTTGCTTCACTGCTCCTGGCTCACTTGCCTTTGCTCTTATCTCTGAACACCTGAGGCAAGATTTCTACACCTGCGTTGACTCCACATATTTGGTGTTTCTTTGGGTTTATCTCCTAGAATTTTAGACCTTTACCTGTTCTTCCAGCCTCAGAAATCCCCTGAGTCTAGAGTCCCCATCTTTATTTAAGCCAACCCTGGCCAGGCCTGCCATTGGCCATCATTAAACTGTGTGAGGGATGGGTTTCAACATTCCTTAGTGTATACCTAAGACTACTAGATGGAGTCTGGTCAGTTCCAGTCTTTACCTCTGGGAAAAGAAAACATGAAATTCTTCAGAAACTTGGCAGTGCTCCTGGCCCAAATGACAGACGAGCTGAAGCTGTTGGCTCGTGATTATGGCTGCTGCCTGACGAAGCAGAGCCAGCCTTATCTTTGCTCCTTCCCAGAGAACTTCCTGGGTAGCTCTAGAAAATTTGGGGACTTTTTGTGGGGTTGCAGAATAATTTTCATTCATTTTCCACTTTGCAGGCATGAGTTGTCATTTCCATACAAATCAGTAGGCCCCATCCCTGAACATGAGCCTTGTCCCTTAGAATGTGCCAAATACCATGTCAGCTCCATTGCATAGAAGGCTTAGTCTCTAAATTCCAGAGTTATATCTGCTGCCACTACAATTAGAATGAGGTGACTGGCATCATGGACCTACATTAGCTGAGGTGGTTTTGTTACAAGCCACCTACTCTTGCAAGCCCATGAAAAAAGGATAATGTATTGAAAGGATGCTGGGGTGCTTCAAGGATTTGAAGGGAAGTTTTGAAGAGCTAGACTAGGAACAGACAGGAACCAGCTAGTTTTAGGTCAGACAAAATAGTTCCTTCACCATCTTGCTCCAGTGCTACTACCAAAACACCAATCATTTATTTCATCCTTACATTATTCTGCCAAAGTCTCAAAGTCCCAAGACAGAGAAAGGCTACCCTGTGGTCACAAACCTCCCCATGGATGAACCAGGGATGGTAAGAAGACTTCAGAGATGATCTCTCTGACTTCCTTAAAGCGAAGGAAGGACGCCTTGTGGTGCTGTTCCACTAAGATGGGACACACTATGGGGAAAGCAAATCAGGGTGGGGTTAGGAAGGCATAATGAGTGTTCGGTGGTTAAAAAAAAAAAAAAGTATGCCCCAGGGAGGGTACCTGCACTGCCACTCTCTGCAAGTTAGCCCGGCCAGTTCCACTCTCCCAAGTAACTGCTTTGTGGGAAGGTTTAGATAGTCCTTAAGACCCTGCTACACCTTCTTAGGGTGTCCCTGCAGTGGTCTCCCAAGCAGAGTGGAGGGAGGAACTTTTGCTGCTCATCGCTGGCAGTCAGGCTGCCGAGTGAGGCTGTTGTGCTTGCGTATGGGAGACTAGCCATTCTGTGCTTAGATGTCCAGACCGAGCCATGCTGTCCATTTTTCTAGAAAGCGGCTCTGGCCCTTCAGAGAGAGGAAACTGGTTAGCCTCATCACACTCCTCTGTGTCCAGCCCCCAATCTCAGTGGCGACATGTTCCATGTCCTGTGGTGCCAAGTTGGTACTGTTTTGGGAGTGCATACCATAGTGTACTTAAGGATCTTAGCAAGCTTAGCGGACAGGCCCCCTCAACCACCAGGCCTGGCTCTTCACCACATACCCACACCAACTCAGTGCACGTGGGCTCCAGGAGATTCTCCCCTGAGAGATCTGGTCCCACTCACACATTGGTCTCACTGACTTGACTATGGTCAGGTCACTTGTCTGCTACCTTGTAGCTTCAGTGACTGCACTTTCCTCTTGTCCTTGGCCTTTCCTAGCTGGAGGTCAATGACCCAGATACTACCTGGGAAACATATCTTGCATTTCACTTTTTTTTTTTTTTTTTTTTTTTTTTGAGACGGAGTCTCGCTCTGTCGCCCAGGCTGGAGTGCAGTGGCCAGATCTCAGCTCACTGCAAGCTCCGCCTCCCGGGTTTACGCCATTCTCCTGCCTCAGCCTCCCGAGTAGCTGGGACTACAGGCGCCCGCCACCTCGCCTGGCTAATTTTTTTGTATTTTTAGTAGAGACGGGGTTTCATTGTGTTAGCCAGGATGGTCTCGATCTCCTGACCTCGTGATCCGCCCGTCTCGGCCTCCCAAAGTGCTGGGATTACAGGCTTGAGCCACCGCGCCCGGCCGCATTTCACTTTTAAAGCCTGCTGGAAATTCTGTTTGCAGGCCCCAAAGCGCTAGATCACTGTCTGTCTATTCGTGGAATCAAATAAGTATCCGTTTACCAGCAAATATTTCCCCACAGGAAGCAGAAGAGTTTCTCTAAAATTAGGAATAAAACTGCTGTAGCCCTGCTGCGTAGGCCCTGCATACCTGCAAAACTGCAGTGCTTGCTCTCTGAGCCCCAGGCTGAGGCATTCTGTAGCTATATTGATATGAAGCTGTGTCTAGGATTCATCAGGACTTCCATCACTGCCTCAGAAAAATGGAGAGCTCATTGTAGCCAGGTCTGCCACAGCCTCAAGGCAATCTCCCATTCAGGATTGCTAAGCAAGTCCACTAATCCCTCTGACCTCAAAGATGAACTATGCAGAGTGCAGGTTTTCGAGAAGTGCAACTTGTCTAAAATGGTGCAACAAAGAACATGTAAGGCAGCCTTCCAGAAGTTCCCTAAGCAGTCCCATTATGCAGCAATGTGCCATTCTGCCAGGACAATGCTTCTAAAATGTCCAATGAAAGGGCACCTGCAAGACTGCAGTGGCTTGTGTCTGTTTGGAGGGCATCCTCTTGTATTTGCAAGGTTTGGGTCCCACCAGCACCCGACCTGGCGGAGTTATCCTTTAGGCCTCCTCTAGGCCAGCTTGAGAAACACTTTTGAAAGTGTGAAGATTAGGAGTTTCCATGATCTGTCTTGCCAAGGCAAACTGATTTTTAGAAGGCAAAATGTCCCCACCCCTACCCTCTACCCAGAAGTCTGACAGATCCTGGAGTTCACATGGTACTACTGGTAATTCATCTCTCATTTTCCACTCTGGCCATCCAAACAGTCAAACCCAGGCGAGAAAGAAAGGGGAATTGTCTGAGTTTTGGCTGTAACTATTGCCCACCAGGAGGAAAATCGTTTCTGTCCTGTTTTTTCTCTACTATGATCCCGAACAGCTGTGCACTTTGAAACAAATGCTTGTTATATCATGGTGGGAGTCAAAGACAGGAGACCATATGTGCAAGTTCTAAAGCTGGTTCTGTCCGAGAACGACCACCCTGGGAGCAGGCACTGATGGCCATCAGGGCTGCCTTTGACACATGGAGGCAATATGTGGAGGGGCCAGCAGGCTCTTATTTGGATGCAGCCTGATGGCTGTCATTTATTGCTACTGAGGTAAACCCAGAATAATAGTCATCACCATTATTTATTAAGCATTTACCTTGTGCAAGCATTGTGCTAAGCATATCATATGCATTATCTTATTTAATCACAATTCTGTGAGGTGGATCCTGCTTTTATCCCCATTTATATACAGGATTAGTAACATGTCCAAGGTTAAACAGTTGGTAAATGGTAGAGCCTGAATCAAATCTAATATGTCTGAGAGCAGACCCCAAGCTCCCAGCTATAGTGCTGTAATGTCTTTCCAAGCCCAGAAGAAGCCGTTGGAAGTGTGTTGATTACCTCTCTTTTAAAGGATTTGGCTTCCATATCCTTTACTTAATGCTCAGCTCAGCTACTGTGCAAAAGCCAGAATTATTGGAACCTCATAATTCCAATAGACTCTCTGCCAAAGAACATTGTAGTGGCCAGGAACAGTCAATCAAGGAGATACATACTTACTCAGAGCCATTCGGACATGGTCCCCAAGGATGTGGAATGCAGGGGTATTGGCAGAATGACCTGCTGAGCCTTCTAGATAGGAAAGTCCAAACTGCAGAGCCCCCGTTGCACCCTAATGCTACTGGTGAGCCATGGTGGCCCTTGAAATTCTAAGGAAGGCCTTCAAAGCCTCCATAGGGCACATTCCTGATGATTTTGAGTGCATCAATCGGCAGTATACCAGTCCTTAAGCTAGCTGCTTGCATAATAAATTCAGGTCTGAATACACCAATGCCACATCACTGTCAGCTCCAAATGCCCTGGAACACCATCGTCATAGATTGTGCCATAGACTTCTCCCACTCTTAGGGGCATGTCATTTTGGTCATGGCAGACTCCAGTGCCAAACTGGAACATCGTATCCCTGTTGATCAGCTTATTGCCACTTTACTAATATTAAAGTAAATTATCAGGGAAAAAAAAAAAAAACACAACTATTCCCAGAACATATCATGGTTTTCAATTGTACTCTCCAGCTTGTCCTCCAGCCATCATTTCACAACTAGTAACCAGCTGGAGTGCAGCACCTGGGCCAGCTCACCTAGCCAGTGTCTGAAGAATTTTGCCTTTGACTATCCACCATACTCTTTCACCCAAACACAGTTTTGTAGCAACTTATCTCCATGATTTCCTTCTCATCAAGCCCACCAACTGCAACAGTTGGTTAATTTGAAAGACAACACATGCCACTCAAGCAGACCCGAAAGCCCTCTGGCATGCCAATGAGAAATTTAAATATTTATCCGTGCGGGACATTAGAGGAAACCAAACAATGGGAAATACCATAGGCGCTCCCTAGAAATGTAAGCAACATCTGCCTTTCACAAACAACCAGTGTTATAAGGAAGTATGAAGAGTCATAAAAGCCATTTTGACCCTGGTGTTCACTTCTGATTGTTCTGCTTTTGCCTTCTGTTATGCCTGACCCAGCATGACCCTACCTCCTTCTTCACTACACATGCCAAAATTTGCTATCCTGAGATCAAGAGCCGTCATATATGGTGTGAAAAGTAACCAACAACCCCTGGTGCCATCTTAATTCCAATAACCAATACACTGGAATGGGTATGAGCCAACACAGTGGTAATGAGAAACGTTTCCACTTCAGGAATGCTCTGATTGCCATCGCCCCTTCAAATGGGCTAAGCCATCTATGATCATGCCCTGGCTGGTCCGTGAAAGCAAGCTCCACATCCTAGATGATGAGACATTCTAGGAAATCACCTAGGAGTTCCCCAACCCATGTCCTGTTGCTGCTTCATCAGTGTTTGCTTTCTTTCTGACACCATACTCCTGGGTCTGGTAGATTTTGTTACCTGTCTTTGACTTATTTGGATATGAGAGCCTTTTGGATTCCACATTTGTATTTCGGCACCCCTGCATAGTGTAGAGCTTTGCCTGTTCCTTTGGCTTCAGAATCTCCCATTGCCTCCTCAATGAAAGACTGCTCCATCTATGGCTGTCAGCACTCTCATGCCCCCACAACCAAGTAAGGTCCTTAGGAACAGGGACTGGGGAGACTTTTCTTTTAATAAGATATGGAAATATTTTTAGAATTGGATTAAATAGCCTTTTGAAACAGAACAAAATTGGAAGTTACTTCTCATAGTCACCTTATAAACTGATTGTTGTATCAGTGAGTGAATTTGGCATGGTTATATAAAAATGTAGGTTTTGAAATTATCTGAGAATCCTGTGTAAACTTGGGAAGATGCATGGCTTGGCTAAAGCCCCAGGACGTAACAAATTTGGGCTGTAAGAATATCTTAGAACCAGCTTAGAATGTTTGGGTTTTCCCACCTGTGGATAGAAGTAAGGAGGTGGCCTAGAGATGTAGACAGGGATGCCTCTGAGATTGGCAACATTTCACAAGATAGTGCTAGGGATTTATTTATTTATGTATTTATTTTTAATTTGTTTTGAGGGAGGGGAAGAGGGAGAGAGAGATGGCAGAGAAAGAAGGAATGTTGAGGTGACTGAGAGACATTAGGATAGGCAAAGCATCCTTAACTTGGGCCTTGTTTCTGTGACTTAAGCATAATGGAAAGCAGTCTCTCTTCAACAGACAAAATGCTGCAAAAGTTTCTAGGCCCACTGTTAGGAGCTTAGATTCATTTTTTCATGGATATAATGTTCAGCAGGGTTTTATGGGCTCACATTCATAAACAAAAACTCTTTGTGGGTATTTCATGCAAAATATTTTCAGTTCCCACTGGGAATAGCAGGAACACATCTCCAATACAAAATAATAATAACATCAGATAACATGAAGAATAAAGAGGCAGTTTGAAGAAGAGAGAACCAAATACTGTGGCACTTGGTAGAGTTACCCTCTCTCTGTGCCAGCAACATGAAAATGCCCATTATAAGTAGCATTTTCCTAATATTATTTTAGTAATGTTAGTAATGTTTTATAATGTTAGTGACTTTTTTAAGTTTATAGAGAATTTGCTGTAAGTATAGATATGCTTTCTTATTTACTTGGCTTATTTTTTTTCTGCAGACATGCATTTCTAATTGTATAAGGCAAATTAATGGAAAATAAGACTTAGAGAAATGTATCTATATTAAGAAATATCTGTATAAGAAAACAATATGTCAGGGCATGTATAGGTTACCTAATATTATTACTGTTTGAAGAAATAAACAAGCTGGTAATTTCTATACTGAAAACAGATTACTCTCGGGCCCACTATTTATAGTGATTCTCCCTCAGATTTTAAGCCACATGTGTCAGATGTTTTTGTCCTTTAATTTATTTCTTTATTTAAAAAAGGAGTCTCCACAAAAATAATTCCTTTTAAATGCTTTAATTGGGCATAAATTTTATATCTGACTCCAAGTCCATCTCTCTTTTTTGCATTCACTCTGAAACATTTAAGTGTCACTTTAGGTAACTATCAGGGTTAGGTGTGAGGAAGTCAGGGTGGAGCAAAAAGATTGAGTGTGGTTGAGGAAAACTAAGGCGTGCCTTTGAAGAACTGGTGGCATTGTTGAAGAGAAGACTGCATCTTTAGGGCAGAAGAGCAATAGAGTGTGACAAGCCCAATGATAGGTGCTTGTAGGAAGGGCTGTGGGAGCTGTGACAACCTTGCCAAAGGGGCCAGAGGACATACAGTGAAAAGGACATCTGAACCAAGTTCCCAGAAGTCAAAATTTAAGCACATCTAGGCTCAACATTCTTTCCAAAGTAGAATGTTGACCAAAGCTGTTTCCCTTAATTGCTCTGACTAGATGAGTCATGGAGACGTGTTGTCTGCCTTCTCTGTCATTACATCATTTCACCGTCTTCTCATGGATAGTGCATTGTGACTTTGTGTATTCCACGGCCATTCCATATGGCAACCAAAGGAAGGGCAGGGAGTGAGGACAGAGTGCCTCCCTCAGGGATGTGGCTTTTCTATGGCAGGCCCCTTTACAGTCACATTACGCCCCATCTTTCCTATAACATGGGAGAGTCTTTCTTTTTAGGATTTAGTGGCTCAACAGGTTTGGAAGGACTTGGGAAAGGGAGGCTTCCCTGAGTTCTGTTGCTGGGAGAAGACAGGCAATTCAGGAGGTCAAATGGCAAAGGTAAAACCACAGTGGAAGGCTTCTCTGTGGACAGAGACTGAAGGGTGTGGAGGTATCGAAGCTGAACAGCAGCAGGGGTGCCTGACAGAATCTCAGCTGCCATCCTCAGGGACTCAGAAGCAGCCTTTTCCCCTTCTGCAGCGATCATCTAGAAAACAGATGTGACGAAAAGCAAAGTGATTGTTCTTCGTTCCCTGAAGGCTTCACCACTATGCAGTGTGACCCAGCAGACAAGCACTGAGCATCTACTATGTGGCAAGCACTGTTAAGCGAGAACAGGTTTATTCTTCTTTCTGAAGGGTCTTGAGCTGGGGAGACAGATCACACTATTAATCACAATTTAAGGTGGAATTTGTTAGGAGCCATGACAAGTATAAATGAAGTACTAGGGGAGTTATTAGCATCCGGTGAGCCTTGAAAGATTAGGATTTTGCCAACATAGAGAAAAGATTAGCCAGCATTCTATGCAAAGGCATGACGTTGTGAAAGGGTGACCCCCAACTCAGGCAAAGTGAATGGGTAAGCATTTCTGAAGAGAAAGTGCTGAGCTCACTACCCAAATGCCACCTGAAAGTGGCTGAAGAGGACTTCACTCAGAGATCTAGAAGCAACTGCCCTGGGGACTGTCCTCCTCCCCTTCCTCATCCTCACCTCCCCTCAGTGGTCCACAGGCAATGATCCTCTTACCGGTACCGGTTTTTATCTTCACCTGCTCTGTTGTTTCAGAGAAATCTGCCTCCCTTCATTCTTCATTTTCCTCTTCCCAAGGCCCCCTCACCCACACCTCAGTCACTAGAAGCTGCTAGCTGCCGCGTCTTTGCTTCTTGCTGCCATGTCTGAGTGGAGTTGAGCAGCACAGCCTTCTCTTGGCTCTGGCGTTGAGAGAACTGGGCCCTGATCGTGGTTGTCCCTCCAAAACTTGTGCCAAGCTTGGGATACAGTTCTAGGGAATATCTAGAAGTTAGGGTGACTATGATTACCCAGGAAAAGATGCCAGCACTAAAGAAGAGGGATTGATGTGTGTGGAGGAGATACCTCTAAGGAGAGAGAGGGAAGGTGAGACTCAAGCAGTGGGTGGCCACTATTATCAGTAGCTTCAGAGAGGGAGAGGAGTTGCATTAGTCAGTCAGGGGACTATGAACACACTTTAAGAGAGCAAGCAATTTTAACAGAGTTGTAAGGGCCCAAGACCGCTCTGCCCAGTGCCGAATGAATGGACAGTAAGGAAGCAAAGGGGGAATGTTCTCCACCAGCAGGCCTTCCTCAAAGAGCAGTCTGGGTGGGAGGATGGAGTGCTCACCCGCACTTTGGCCTGTCTTTGCGCTTCGGCCTCCACAGCCAGCGAGTGCTGAAGGCCAGCTGGCAACCTCACATCTTTACTGAAAAAGAAGAACGCAGGCATGTAGGTGTGCAGCCGTGATTTAGGGACCAGAGCTTTCACACAGATTTGCAGGCCTCTCTACTGCTGTCTCATGATGAGTAGCAAATTCTGACTGTGCCATCCCTAGACTTCTGAGGTCAAAAGTAGGCAGAGAAGGGCATCTCCAAGGTCGACGCCTCAAATGCAGGTTTGTATTATTGCTGATGCTACAGTAGAGCTGTGGTTCCTCATCAGCAGCACAGCAGGTTTTGTATTGATGAGCTGTGCTCAGTTTTTCCACTTAGGTTGTAATCTAAACCTCAACTAATAAATTTGAACAATGGCTTGAAGAGCCACATTACTGATAATAAAGATAAGGGGAATTCATCCAAGTTTATAAAAGACAAGAATTGATTTTGAAAAGGCTACAACTGACCAAATAAGAACAATGCTTAATGTATTGCATAAAAGATACAAAATTGTCTTTTGACCCTGATTATAACTATAAAAATGCATATATGGAAAACAGTTTAGCTGCCCCTCAAAAAGTTAAATATGGAGTTACCATATGATCCAGTAATTCTACTTCTAGATATAGACCCTAGAGAATTGAAAACATGTTCACTCAAAAACTTGCAAATCAATGCTTGCTGTAGCATTATTCATAATAGCCAAAGAGCAGAAACAACCCAAATGTCCATCAGCTGATGAACAGATAAAATGTGGTATAGCCTCAAACAACGAAATATTATTTGATCATAAAAAGTAATGAAGTACTGATTCATGCTGAAGCATGGTTGAACCTTGAAAATATTATGCTAAGTGAAAAGAAGCCAGACACAAAAAGCCATATATTGTATGATTCAATTTATGTGAAATGTCCAGAAGAGGCAAATTCATTGAGACAGAAACTAAATTAGTGGTTGGAAACTAATTTAAGAAACTAAATTAAGGAGTACATCGGGGGTTCCCGCTTAACGAACACAGGCTTCCTTTTGGGATGATGAAAATGTTCCGAAATTAGATAGTAGTGATGGCTGTACCCATTTGTAAATATTATACTAAAACTACAGTTTAAAATGGCAAAAATGTGACATTTCTTTTTTTCTTTCTTTTTTCTTTTATCTTTGAGACAGTTTCACTCTGTCACCCAGTCTGGAGTGCAATGCGCAATCTTGACTCACTGCAGCTTCCACCTCCTGGGTTCAAGTGATTCTCCTGCGTCAGCCTCCCGAGTAGCTGGGATTACATGCGTTTGCCACCACCCCCGGCTAATTTTCTTTCTTTTTTTTTTTTTTTTTTTTGAGCTCAAGTCTCGCTCTATGGTCCTGGCTAGAGCACAGTGGCATGATCTTGGCTCACTGAAACCTCTGCCTCCCAGGTTCAAGTGATTCTCCTGCCTCAACCTCCCTAGTAGCTGGGATTACAGGCACGTGCCACCACGCCCAGCTAATTTTTGCATTTTTAGTAGAGACAGGGTTTCACCATGTTGCCCAGGCTGGTCTCAAATTTCTGACCTCAAACGATCCACCCACCTCAGCCTCCCAAAGTACTGAGATTACAGGTGCGAGCCACTGCGCCTGGCCTAAAATGGGAAATGTCACGTAAATTTTATCTAAAACAATTTTTTAGCTGCATAGAGAAAAAACAATCAGAGTAATTTGTCCAAATGTTATAGTGATTGTGTTATGGCTGTAAGATATTAGATAATTTGTTTCTCTTTTTTACAAATTTATGCTGATATGGCTATAGTACTCAATGAAAATAATTTTTCAAATGAAAAATTTAAAATGAAACCAGAATATTTTCCTTTATCATACTATTCTTCCTAGTTAATTTCCTACCCACATTTCTATTCTCTCCACTTTGATTCCCCAAATACAGGTCACTGAATCCAAGGCAACCTGTGGAGAGAAGAATTCAGATGTTAGTGAGAGCCTCCAGGTGGGAGAGCATGCCTAAACCCTGATGGCCATTGTTCTGTACTAAGGAAGAAGATTCCCTTTGAAAGGACATCATTTGCCTGTTTTATTTAACTTCACAGTGCCTTGCAAAGAGTTGTTTAACTTGCATAGTGCCACCCAATAAATATCTGTGCAGTTGAAGATGGTGTGTTATGCTGAATAATGGTCCCCAAAGATATCCCATGTCCTAATCCCTGGAAGCTGTGAATGTTACCCCAAGAGGGATTTTGCTGGTGTGATTAAGTTAAAGGCTCTTGAGATGGGGATACTAGCCTGGATTATCCAGGTGGCCCTAAATGTAATTATAGGTGTCCTTATAAGAGAGAGGCAAATGGTGATTTGACTACAGAAGAGGAGAAGTTGATGTGATGATGGAAGTAGGGATTGAAGTGATGCACTCTAAAGATGGAGGAAGGTGCCACGAGCTGAGAAATGCAGGCAGCCACCAGGTGCTGGAAAAGGCAAGGAAACGGATTCTCCTCTTAGAACCTCCAGAAGGAATTGGTCCAGCTGACACCTGGACTCTAGCCCAGTGAAACTGATTTTGGACTCTGGTCTTCAAAACTAAGAAAACTACCACCAAGTTTGTGGTAGTCTGTTACAGAAGTAATAGGAGCTAATACAGCTGTATTTTTAAAATCTGTTTCAAAATGCACCAAGTTGAGAACCAGTGTCTAGTCTCTCTTCCAAATGTCTTTCCCTTATAGGATGTTTTCACTTCTACAACTGATGCTGGTGGCTCCAGTTTCCTCCTGCTTCCCAGTCCCGCCCACCCCCTTGACTGAAGTTGGAAACAAGAAAGGGAAGAAAATGGACTGTGGATTCTGGAAAGGAGGGGCAGGGCATGGAGCTCTAATGTTGACCCAAACTCTTCTTTTTATACTTATTTTCTCATTATTTTTTAGTGGTTAGACAAACAGTAAGCATAGTGCATTGAGAACCCTGAGAAGGCTGATTTGGGGGTATGGGTGAGAGTAGGGAGTGTTGATAAAGACATCACAGAATAGGTGGCATCTTAAAGGACAAATAAAATCTTGCCTGTGGAGAAAAGGGAAGTATTCCATGCAGAGGATACAGCCCAAGAGGAGGCAGTGGGAGCATAAAAGTGCTGAATGCTGGACAAAAGCTAAAGTAGGTTGGAGTATTAGATTCAGTGGGAGAAGGATGGCAAGAGGTGAGACTACAACATTTGGGTCAATTTATTCATTTATCCAAAAAACATTATCTACCTGCTGTGTGATAAACCTGTGCTGAGGACCAAGAGATGGATAAAACATAGTTCCTGCTGCTATGGATGTCATAGTCTGGGAAAATTAATGTCTTAGATAGATGGTCCCCAACTTGCAATGGTTTGACACTTTTTGACTTTTATCATGGGTTTATTAGGATACATGCATTTTAGATTTACGATATTTTTTGCTTTATGATGGGTTTATAATAAATCAAGGAACATTTGTATATATATTATAATCAGTGAAACAAGGGCAAGCTTGAATGTCAAGTGTCTGGACTTTATCCTTTAAAGGAGAAGGATGGATAAGGAAGGGAGGGTGGAGGGGGACATCCCATAAAGCACAATTACTACCAGTGCCTTGGATTCTTGGGGTCCCTCTATTTGAGGTCCTCTTTCCAACTACCATGATTCACAACCTCCTAACCCAGTTCTGGGCCTGGGTGTCCCCACGGCTTCAGTGACAGGCTCCATTGCTGGTAGTAATTGCCACTCCACTGGCCAGTTGGCTGGAATCCTGCTGTCTTCTCACTTCTCCTCTGAATACCTTTTGCCTACCTGCCTTGGTAAGAATCAAAGCCACCGACCCTGGCCGTGGATGAGCTTGCTCAGTTTGCTCCTGGGAACCGTGCCTTATCATCTTTGTGTACAACCAACCCCTCCTGTCCATTCCCACCAACCCCACCATTCCTGCCAGCAATCATTCTCAATACTTAATACTAGGTGAGTACTTGGGGATGAATTTAAAGTCATTGGAGTAGGTTTGAGAGCAAAAACTGTGGCAATGACTGATTAACAAGCACCATACTGATAACTATAATTGACTCAGAGTCAATTTGGCAACCTCCTAACTAGCTATAAGTTCCCAAAGGGATGGTCCCTAAGGGATGGAACTGGCCATGGAAGATTTAATAAATGGCCAATGAGCAAATGAATAAAAGATAAATATTTCAACATATTGGCCATTACGTTTATCTAAGTACCTTTGCATCCTGGGCGATGCTCTTCCTCTCTAGAAGAATTTCAGTGAGGGATCGATGTGCTAGGAGGCGCTTCATGGTGGTTTGCACAAGGAACTGCACAGCTTTAGATACATGAGCAAGACTGCTTAGGAGAAGAGAGGCATTTTCCATTCGGTAGTAGCAAACGGCATCTATCTCCATTATAAACATGTCTTTGGTCACGATCTAGGCAGAAAAAAGTTTGGATGACAGGCTTGATTCTTGGGCTCCTTTCCTATGTGGGGATAGAGGAACTAAATGTGTTCAAAGGGAATTTTCTCCACAAGAGAAAAAGAAAGTTGGCCCACCCTTTATTCAAAATAGACATGTTTTTGAAAATTATGAATTTTTTTTTTCAAATACACGAAAGAACGCACAATTTAATCCTGTGGTAAATCCTTTTGTAAAAAAGATCGGAAATAATTTTCTCATATGAAGACATTCTGTTGATTCCAAACAAGGTCTTTCTAAACTGATACCAAAATAAAAAATCTGCTAAAAGAGAAGCACGTTCTAGGAAACAAGCACTCTAATGCATTGCTTGCTAGAGCATGCGTTGGGGGTGCTTTGATGATATACATCACAAGCCCTAGAAAGATGTCTTCACATTTCCCTTTTTATATTGATCATAAGGACCTATTTTAAGGGTTTAGCTATAAGGATGTTACTCAGTATTGCTAATTGGAATATAAATTGGAAAGAATTTAATATCAACAATAGGGAATTGGTTGAGTAAATTGTGATACAGCCACTAAATGAAATGCTGTATGTCCATTTAAAATAAAGGGATAGAAGCATTTAGCTAATATATGAAAAGATGACCACAATATATTGTTGGGTTAAGAAAGACACATTGCAAAATAGTATATATGGTATTATATATATATACACACACACATATATATATATAAATATATTTACAGGTGATATATATATGTCATACAGATGATCATATATATGATATATATGACATGATATATATATATAATATCTGTATATTATATATATATAATCTGTAAATATAACCACATACACTGAAAAATCTGAAAGGATATACTCCAAAATATCAACAGTTAACTATGGGTAACAGGATTAGGGGTGAGTTTTTTTTCCCAATTTTGTTTATTGTGTTAAAATACATATACCATAAAACTTACCATCTTAACCATTTTTAAGTATACAGTTCAGTGATACTGAATACACTCATAATATTGTACAGCTATCACCACTATCCATCTCCATAACTCTTTCATCTTGTAAAACTGAAACTCTGTACCCATGAAACAATAACTCTCCAATTTCCCCTTCTCCTCAACCCCTGGCAACCACCATACTGCTTTCAGTTTCTATGAAGTTGACTACTCCGGGTGCCTGTTATGAGTAGGATCATACAGTATTTGTTTCTTTGTGACTGGCTTATTTCACTTAGCAGAATGTCCTCAGGGTTCATCCATTTGTAGAATGTCAGAATTTCCTTTCTTTTTAAGGCTGAATAATATTCCATTGTAGGTTATAGATCACAGTTTATTCATCTCTTCAGTCATCAGTAGACACCTGGGTTGCTTCAACCTTTTGGCTATTGTGAATAATGCTGTTATGAATATGGGTGTACAAATATTTCTCCAGTGCCCTGCTTTCAATTATTTCAGGTAAATATGCAGAAGTGGAATTGCTGGGTCATACAGTAATTCTATTTTTAATTTTTTGAAGAGCCGCTATACTGTTTTCTACAGTGGCCGCACCATTTTACATTTTCCTACCAACAGTGCACGAGGGTTGCAATTTCTCTACATCCTCTTCAACACTTATTATATTCCGTTTTTTTTAAAAAACAGTAGCCATGTTAATGAGTGTAAAGTGATATCTTGTGATACTGATTTGTATTTTCCTAATGTAGTGATGCTGAGCATCTTTTCATATGCTTGTTGCCCATTTTATATCTTCATCTTCTTTGTATGTCATCTTTTGAGAAGTGTCTGTTCAAGTTTGTATTAGGGTTCTCTAGAGAAACTGTAGAATGTGTATGTGTGTGTTTGGGCTTCACCATACATATATATGCACACACACACATACACATATAGGTATCCTGGGGTGGGGAGAGAAAAAAGTATTGATTTAATGAATTGGCTCATGTGCTTATGGAAGCTAGTATGTCTAACATCTTCAGGCTGAAGACCCAGGGAAGAGTTTATTTTTTCTACTGGCAAAATTCCCTCCTCCTCAAAGGGAGGTCAGTCTTTTTCTTGAGCCCTTCAATTAATTGGATGAGGCCCACCCCACATTAGGGAGGGTGATCTGCTTTACTCAAAGTCTACTGATTTAAATGTTAATCCCATCTAAAAAAGTACCTTCACGATAACATCCAGATGTGTTTGGCCAAATATAGGTCTAATGATCATGGTCTAGCCACACTGACACATAAAGTTAACTGTCACAAAGTTCTTTGCCCATTTTTTAAATCGGGTTGCTTACTTTTTTTTGTTGTTGACATGTATAAGTTCTTTATATATCTTGGATATTAACCCTTTATGAGATATATGATTTGCAAATATTTTCTCCCATTCCCTAGATTGCCTTTGCACTCTGTTAATTGTGTCCTTTGATGCACAAAAGTTTTAAGTTCTGAAGTAGTCCATATCATTATTTTTATTTCCTATTTTTGAGCATAAATAATCATTTTGTCCATGGTAGGTAGACCATGGAAAATGTATAGAGAAAGCAAAAGTCATCATTTGGCTTACCTCATGAAAAGGTATCTCCAGAGTTTGGAGACGAAGGTCAACCTTGTGGTAGGTATCCAGGCAGGGCAAAAAAAAGAAAAGACCTAGAAGAAGGGGAGGAGGAAGTGACAGATAAATAACTGGCATGAAGGCTGTTTGGGTTTCACCTTTTTGGGGTCAGGTTGCACACTACATTACTTTTCCTAGCCTCTCATTACAGACCGTTGGCCCGTCCCACCTCCACCTGAGGGTAAAAGGAGAGCACTATTATAATTTGCTCCAGGACAATAGGTATAAACAGGGATTGTCCCCAGCAAACTGGGCTGTGTGGTCCTTTTAGTCATGGTACTGGCCTCCCCAGATCTCAATTGCATGTCTGTCCTTTCACTAGAATTGAACTCCCTAAGTAGTGTCCTATACACTATTGTTAGCCTTAGTGTCTGACTTAGTGCCTTTTAGGTGCTCTCTAAAATTGTTTTTGAATCCATGAGTGTACCCAGGTGTGAGACTTTAGAGTCAGCAACCTCCATGTCATATTCTTTAGAAAGTGGGCCCCAGAAGTAATCACAATAGCAATTATCATGATGCCAGCTTTCTGGTTGGCTAGTTAGTCCTCACCCACCCAATATAATATACAGGATCAATGTGCAGTAAACATTTGTAGATTGATTTGTTGAGATTTTGTGAGAGCCCATTGGATTCTGTGGGCTCCTGCAAGAGCGAAAGCTTTGTTGAAACAAGCAGCACCTCACAGAGTCCAGGATACTAGTCAGCTACTAGTCCTCCTCAGTGCCAATTGAGAAGGTTCCCGAAAACCAGGGCCAGAGCAAGATGTTCTTTGTCCTGGAACTACAGGGTCTGGTTCTACTTTTGTGTGGGCTCGTATATTCATTCTGAATCTTTAAACTCTGATATTTGTCCCTAGTCTGGTCTCTGCGGGCATGTCCTGGAACTCAGACCCTCTCCAATATATACACAGTGGGACTTTGCTCCTCATACCTTCCTGGCTGACTTAGATCTCCAACCCCCCACTACTAAACCTTTCAGACTGACCATACTTCTATCTGTTTCCCATAATGAGCTTGGACCTGTGGACATCAACTCCACTAGATCTTAAGGTCCTGAGATCAGAGACCATGTTTTATGGTTAGCACAGAGTCTGAGCCACAAGAAATGCTTAATCTATGTTTTTTAAATCCCTGTAACTGAAGACCAATTTGTTATTTGAATGCTGAACTTTGTCTGTCTCCCATGATTGGATCTGAGCACATGGATTAGGAACTAGCTCAGCTTTTCTCTGAGAATTCACAGGACTCTGACCATATCCACATTGTACTCAAACCAGTCCCCAGCCATTGGTCCTAAGCTAACTTGCTATTCCAGCAGGCCTCGCCCTGGCATGTGGGCTCTCTGTACCAGTTCTCTCTCTTGGCTACCTATGACCTAGTAGTCATGGTCTCTGAAGAATTTTTTAATAACCTATATTATATGTAACAGACTGGAAAATGCAGGTGTCATGAATCAAGTTACTTCATGTAATCTGAGGTACATATTATGAATCTGCAAGGGTTGAAGAAATTGGCAAGTCAGGAGGGAGGTGTTTAGGGAAAAAAGAGTGTTTTTTTACCAGGGCCTTTGGCTCTTCCAGGAAGCAGATGTCCCAGTCGGAATATAATTACTCTTTCATACTCTTGTACAACCTAAAGAGAAATTTAATCCTTTCAAATCACTCCTAGAAAGAAAAATAAAGTCTTCAAAAGGCCTTGGCATAAGAATGATCCTAAATATCAGAAATGTTTTGAGAACCAAGAAAAAAGTTCTATTAATCCTTGTTTCCAAAACCTATATTTAGTAAGTATAAAATTTCAGAAATGAAAAAGTGTGGCCGGGCGCGGTGGCTCAAGCCTGTAATCCCAGCACTTTGGGAGGCCGAGACGGGCGGATCACGAGGTCAGGAGATCAAGACCATCCTGGCTAACACGGTGAAACCCCGTCTCTACTAAAAAATACAAAAAAAAAACTAGCCGGGCGAGGTGGCGGGCGCCTGTAGTCCCAGCTACTCGGGAGGCTGAGGCCGGAGAATGGCGTAAACCCGGGAGGCGGAGCTTGCAGTGAGCTGAGATCCGGCCACTGCACTCCAGCCTTGGCGACAGAGCGAGACTCCGTCTCAAAAAAAAAAAAAAAAAAAAAAAAAAAAAAAAAAAAAAAAGTGTATTCACCGTGTTAATTTTTGAACCCATGGACTGAATTTTGATTAAAGACTTAACGATTATCTAAAAAACCATGGCCAACATTCCCTAAATTAAATTAATCTTATCAAGGCATGTTAAATCTTGTATTTTACGGTGATTTCTGCATTCCTAGCTTTTATATGTATTGCTCATTACCTATTTAACAGAAAGAGGAAGTATATTTTAATACCACTTGTGATATTTTGTTTCAGAATGCAATTTCTTCTGAGGCTGCTTCAAAATGATTCAATTGGATTTTTTTTTTTTTTAAGACGAACTTTTGCTCTTGTTACCCAGGCTGGAGTGCAGTGGCATGATCTAGGCTCACTGCAACCTCCACCTCCCAGATTTTCCTGCCTCAGCCTCCCGAGTAGCTGGGATTACAGGTGTGAGCCACCACGCTCGGCTAATTTTTTGTATTTTACTAGAGATGGGGTTTCACCATGTTGGTCAGGCTGGTCTCGAACTCCTGACCTCAGGTGATTCACCTGCTTTGGCCTCCCAAAGTGCTGGGATTACAGGTCTGAGCCACCGTGCCTGGCCTCAATTTGATTTTAATTTGTCAATTTTCATTGGTGATAGATCTAGAAAATTCGTGTTTACCCTGAAAATGTGCAGAGATACTTTTAAATGACAAAAAGATTCTGGAGAACATCTGTTAGAAGAGAAATAGAGAAGTTACTGCATACTACTTTAAAAATAAACTTCACTTTCTGACCCAGTATCAGAATCTGAGTTCAATTGCATGTTTATCACTGACTTAACTTGGTCTACTTATTTTGATATTAATATATGCCCCACTCTTTGATGATATGGAATTAATCTTTATTTTCTCAGTGCTTAAAAAATGCCTGATACGTTGTAAGTATTCAATAAATATTTATTGAATAAATGAAAGAATGATTTGTGACTATAGACAAATTTATTTTCCTTCCTTATCCTCCCTCCACTTAAGAAAGCTCCATTGAATAATAACTAGCCAAATATAAAAATGTAATAAAGAGGCCAAACAAAACACATTTTGAAGTGTGCTTCTTAAAGTAACAGGATCTACTAACCCACTCTAAGTCTTTTGAGATTGGGAAACATGTTTTGTTTGTCTTCATGAGTTTACAATTTTATGAGGCTAGAACACTGCCTTGCTTGAAACAATGAGAATGAATGACTGCATGCAGTTCTTAGAGCATGCGTAGCAATTCCCAATTGCTTGGTTTCCTAGCATTACTCATTTCTTACCTGCTTTTATTGGAAGAAACAAATTCTCCCCAGAGATGAAGGGGAGTCTTACTTCTTCAAGACCTTGCTCAAATATAACTACCTGGTTCTGCTTTTGTTTCCTCTCCCTAATTGGCTTCTTAGGGCTTACCATCTTAAGTGACCCAGACCCGAGAGCCTTTCCCAAAAACTATTATGGCGGAGTCAGTGTTGGATCTTGTGGCAATCATGCAGGTGCTCAGGTCACCCTTCAAGAAGAGCCTGCTGGAGCGAGACTCTGTCTCAAAAAAAAAAAAAAAAAAAAAAAAAAGAGCCTGCTGCCTTCTATATACAGTCTATAGGAAATACACTTTATATTCAAAGATACAAATAGACTGAAGGTAAAAGATGGAAAAGATATACCATACAAACAGTAGCTAAAGGAGAGTGGGAATGGCTATCCTAACATCAGAGAAAATGGACTTCAAAACAAGCAAACATGTTACTAGCAGTAAGGTGGGACATTGTATAATGATAAAAGGATCAATGCATTAGGAAAGTGTGACAATGATAAGCATAGATGCACCTAAAAACAGAGTTCCAAAATACATGAGGAAAAAGACCAAAATAATTCAAAGTAGAAATAGACAATCCAATAGTGACAGCTGGAGACTTCAATACCCTACTTTAAACAATAGATGGAACTAGACAGACATACAAGACTTGAATAACACTATCAACAAATAGACCTAACAGACATCTACACAGAATATCTCCACCCAACAACAGCAGAATAACACATTCTTTTCCAGCATATATGAAACATCATTTCCAGGACAGATAATAGGCCAGGTCATAAAACTAACTTAAACAAATTTAAAAGGATTGAAATAACATAAAGTATATTCTCTTATTACAATGAAGTTAAATTAGAAATCAATAACAGAAGGAAATTTGAGAAATTGACAAATATGTGGAAATTAAACAACATACTGTAACCAATGGGTTAAAGAAGAAATCACAAGGAAAAAGAGAAAATACTTTGAGATAAATGAAAACAAAAACACAAGATACCAAAATGTATCTTGGGGAGGAAAATGGGGAGGGAAAGATGAAGGGGAAGAGGAAAGAGCTGCTGCCTGCTGTGAGGAGTCAAACCAACAACAGCCCCAGCAGCAGGTATACTGTTTCAGCCAAGGACGCAGTCTTCCTAGCAGTTCCAGCCAATGACTGAGATGGCAGGAGTACTAGGGCCGTGCCATTTCTGCCCATTGTGGGACTCCTATGAAGCAAACCTTGCTCTGGAGTTCCCTTTTGGGCTGGCCAAGGCTTTCTCAGAGCTGCACCACAGTCAGAAGTTCTTTCCACCCAATCCTTTCTTCCCCTTCTCATATCACAAGTGTCAGGCCTGCATCACTGTCTGAAGGCTTCTCCTGACTACTCTTGTTTTCTTTCCTGTTAATCTTTCACAGGCAATGTCTCCCAATAAATCTCTTGCTCCTCTAATTCCATCTTGGCAGGTGCTTCCAGAACGGACACAGGTCTTTATTTATTTCAGGGACAGGCATCTGTAACCACCTGTGGGCCAAAGATAATCATAACTCATGGTCTACAGAAGCTGCCTGAGAAGTTTTGTGGAAGTGTGTGAAGTGGAGTGGATGTCATGATCCATTCTGGTCACAGAATGCAGATGAACGAGACATAGCCAATATAATACATGTGGTAAGTGCTAGAACGAAGTGAAAGCAGAGTAACACGGGAGCACCGGGAAGGGAATGACAGTCTGGGGGAGTCAAGGAAGGCTTCCTGTTTACATTTGAGCAAGGTCTTGGAGGAGTAAGAGACTCACCTGGAAGGTGAGTCGGGGGTGAGGGCATTCCACATGGAGCAAAAACACGTACCAGAAAACAAAAGTGAGAATGGGCATGGTGTAGCCAGTGAGGGGCCTCAGGAAATTACCTATTGCATCCTCATGGAATCTCACCTTTATGCAGAACCAGATGGAAAAAGGGAAGGTCATGATGATGAAGAGCAGGGAAATGAGGACAAGAAGCCACTCACAGGCCCCTAAACCGGAGGATTTGGTACCTTAAAAAAATTAAAGCAAAAGAATAATTATATTGAAACTTCACTGTATTCACTGACGAGCATCTGTTGTCCAGTCCTTGGTATTGGAGTCAGAGCAAGTTGGAGACTTTGCTGGAAATATTAGAATAAGTCAAATCAGAGTAGCCAAGAGTTCACAGGGCCTGGGGAGGAGCAGGCTCCTGGAAAGGAGGAGCACAGGTACAGTGGCTCACGCCTGTAATCCCAGCATTTTGGGAGGCTGAGGTGAGAGGATCGCTTGAGTCCAGGAGTTCAAGACCAGCCTGGGCAACATAGTGAGATCTTGTTTGTACAAAAAAAAAAAAAATTTAAAATTAGCTGGGTTTGGTGGTACATGCCTGTAGTTCCAGCTACGCAGGAGGTTGAGGTAGGAAGATAGGTTGAACCTGGGAGGTTGAGGCTGCAGTGAGCTATGACTGTACCACCGTACTCAAGCCTGGGTGACAGAGCTAGACCTTGTCTCAAAAATAAAATAAAAAAGAAAGGGAGTGGGTGTATACTGGAACAGGCACAGAATTTGGGAAGAAGGTCTGGATTCCACTTCTGGCTCTACTGTTTCATATCCAGATGACCTTAAGCAAGGCGTGTGACCTTTCCGGGCCTCAGTTTCTTCACTATATAATATGGATGCTAACATCTCATGACTATCCCATAATGACTAATTCATGAGCTATATCTTCCATCTCTGGCATAAGGATAAAATAACACACACATATAAAAAGCAGTGAGCTTTACTTATGTGTCTTTTTTTTTTTTTTTAATACTTTTAAGTTCCACGGTACATGTGCACAACGTGCAGGTTTGATACATAGGTATACATGTGCCATGTTGGTTTGCAGCACCCATTAACTCATTATTTGCATTAGGTATTTTTCCTAATGCATATCCCTACCCCAGTCCCTCACCCCCCAACAGGCCCCAGCGTGTGATGTTCCCCGCCCTGTGTCTAAGTGATCTCATTGTTCAGTTCCCACCTATGAGTGAGAACATGCAGTGTTTGGTTTTCTGTCCTTGTGATAGTTTGCTGAGAACGATGGTTTCCAGCTTCATCCATGTCCCTACAAAGGACATGAACTCCTCCTTTTTATGGCTGCATATTATTCCTTGGTGTATATGTGCCACATTTTCTTAATCCAGTCTATCATTGATGGACATTTGGGTTGGTTCCAAGTCTTTGCTATTATGAATAGTGCTGCAATAAACATACGTGTGCATGTGTCTTTATAGTAGCATGATTTATAATCCTTTGGTATGTACCCAGTAATGGGATTGCTGGGTCAAATGGTCATTCTAGTTCTAGATCCTTGAGGAATCACCACACTGTCTTCCACAATGGTTGAACCAATATACTCTGCCACCAACAGTGTAAAAGTGTTCCCATTTCTCCACATTCTCTCCAGCATCTGTTGTTTCCTGACTTTTTAATGATCACCATTCTAACTGGCATGAGATGGTATCTCATTGTGGTTTTGATCTGCATTTCTTTGATGACCAGTGATGATGAGCATTTTTTCATGTGTCTGTCGACTGCATAGATGTCTTCTTTTGAGAAATGTGCTCATATCCTTTGCCCACTTTCTGATGGGTTATTTTTTCTTGTCAATTTGTTTGAGTTCTTTGTAGATTCTGGATATCAGCCCTTTGTCAGATGGCTAGTTTGCAAAAATCTTCTCCCCTTCTGTAGGTTGCCTGTTCACTCTGATGGTAGTTTCTTTTGCCATGCAGAAGCTCTTTAGTTTAATTAGATCCCATTTGTCTATTTTGGCTTTTGCTGCCGTTGCTTTTGGTGTTTTAGTCATGAAGTCCTTGCCAATGCCTATGTCCTGAACAGTATTGCCTAGGTTTTCTTCTAGGTTTTTTATGGTTTTAGGTCTCACATTTAAGTCTTTAATCCATCTTGAATTAACTTTTGTATAAGATGTAAGGAAGGGATCCAGTTTCAACTTTCTACATATGGCTAGCCAGTTTTCCCAGCACCATTTATTAAATAGGGACTCCTTTCCCCATTTCTTGTTTTTGTCAGAAATAACACCAGATGTGTGGTGTTATTTCTGAGGCCTATGTTCTGTTCCATTGGTCTATATATCTGTTTTGGTACAAGTACCATGCTGTTTTGGTTACTGTAGCCTTGTAATATAGTTTGAAGTCAGGTAGCATGATGCCTCCAGCTTTGTTCTTTTTGCTTAGGATTGTCTTGGCAATGTGGGCTCTTTATTGGTACCATATGAACTTTAAAGTAGTTTTTTCCAATTCTGTGAAGAAAGTCATAGGTAGTTTGATGGGGATGGCATTGAATCTATAAATTACTTTGGGCAGTATGGCCATTTTCACGATATTGATTCTTCCTGTCCATGAGCATGGAATATTCTCCCATTTGTTTGTGTCCTCTTTTATTTTGTTGAGCAGTGGTTTGTAGTTCTCCTTGAAGAGGTCCTTCACATCCCTTGTACGTTGGATTCCTAGGTATTTTATTCTCTTTGCAGCAATTGTGAATGGGAATTCACTCATGATTTGGCTCTGTTAATGGTGTGTAGAAATGCTTGTGATTTTTGCACATTGATTTTGTATCCTGAGACTTTGCTGAAGTTGCTTATCAGCTTAAGGAAATTTTGGCTCAGACGATGGGGTTTTCTAAATATAAAATCATGTCATCTGCAAGCAGGGACAATTTGACTTCCTCATTTCCTAATTGAATACCCTTTATTTCTTTCTCCTGCCTGATTGCCCTAGCCAGAACTCCCACTACTACGTTGAATAGGAGTGCTGAGAGACGGCATCCCTGTCTTGTGCCAGTTTTCAAAGGGAATGCTTCCAGTTTTTTCCCATTCAGTATGATATTGGTTGTGGGTTTGTCATAAATAGCTCTTATTATTTTGAGATACGTTCCATCAATACCTACTTTATTGAGAGTTTTTAGCATGAAGAGCTCTTGAATTTTGTCAAAGGCCTTTTCTGTAACTGTTGAGATAATCATGTGGTTTTTGTCATTGGTTCTGTTTATGTGATGGATTATGTTTATTGATTTGCATCTGTTGAACCAACCTTGCATCCCAGCAATTTAGCCAACTTGAAAGTGGTGGATAAGCTTTTTGATGTGCTGCTGGATTTGGTATGCCAATATTTTATTGAGGATTTTTACATCAATGTTCATCCAGGATATTGGTCAAAAATTCTCTTTTTTTGTTGTGTCTCTGCCAGGCTTTGGTATCAGGATGATGTTGGCCTCATAAAATGGGTTAGGGAAGACTCCCTCTTTTTCTATTGATTGGAATAGTTTCAGAAGGAATGGTACCAGCAGCTCTTTGTACCTCTGGTAGAATTTGGCTGTGAATCCGTCTGGTCCTGGACTTTTTTTGGTTGGTAGGCTATTAGTTATTGGCTCAATTTCACAACCTGTTTTTGGTCTATTCAGAGATTTGACTCCTTCCTGGTTTAGTCTTGGGAGGGTGTATGTGTCGAGGAATTTATCCATTTCTTCTAGATTTTCTAGTTTATTTGCATAGAGGTGTTTATAGTATTCTCTGATGGTAGTTTGATTTCTGTTGAATTGGTGGTAATATCCCCTTTATCATTTTTTATTGCATCTATTTGATTCTTCTCTCTTTTCTTCTTTATTAGTCTTGCTAGTGGTCTATCAATTTTGTTGATCTTTTCAAAACAAACCAGCTCTTGAATTCATTGATTTTTTGAAGGGTTTTTTGTGTCTCTCTTTCAGTTTCTGCTCTGATCTTAATTATTTCTTGACTTCTGCTAGCTTTTGAATTTGTTTGCTCTTGCTTCTCTAGTTCTTTTAATTGTGACTTTAGGGTGTTGATTTTAGATCTTTCCTGCTTTCTCTTGTGGACATTTAGTGCTACAAATTTCCCTCTACACACTGCTTTAAATGTGTCCCAGAGATTCTGATACATTGTGTCTTTGTTCTTATTGGTTTCAAAGAACATCTTTATTTCTGCCTTCATTTCGTTATTTACCCAGTAGTCATTCAGGAACAGGCTGTTCAGTTTCCATGCAGTTGTGCAGTTTTGAGTGAGTTTCTTAATCCTGAGTTCTAATTTGATTGCACTGTGGTCTGAGAGACAATTTGTTGTGATTTCTGCTCTTTTACCTTTGCTGAGGAGTGTCTTACTTCCAATTATGTGGTCAATTTTAGAATAAGTGTGATGTGGTGCTGAGAAAAATGTATATTCTGTTGATTTGGGGTGGAGAGTTCTGTAGATGTCTATTAGGCCTGCTTGTTGCAGAGCTGAGTTCAAGCCTGAATATCCTTGTCAACCTTCTGTCTCATTGATCTAATATTGACAGTGGGGTGTTAAAGTCTCCCATTATTATTGTGTGGGAGTCTAAGTCTCTTTGTAGGTCTCTAAGGACTTGCCTTCTGAATCTGGGTGCTCTTGTATTGGGTGTGTATATCTTTAGGATAGTTAGCTCTTCTTGATGAATTGATCCCTTTACCATTATATAATGGCCTTCTTTGTCTCTTTTTATCTTTGTTGGTTTAAAGTCTGTTTTATCAGAGACTAGAATTGTAACCCCTGCTTTTTTTGCTTTCCATTTGCTTGGTAGGTCTTCCTCCATCCCTTTATTTTGAGCCTATGTGAGTCTGCACATGAGTTGGGTCTCCTGAATATAGCACACTGATGGGTCTTCACTCTTCATCCAATTTGCCAGTCTGTGTCTTTTAATTGGGGCATTTAGCCCATTTATATTTAAGGTTAATATTGTTATGTGTGAATTTGATCCTGTCATTATGATGCTAACTGGTTATTTTGCCCGTTAATTGATGCAGTTTCTTCCTAGCATCAATGGTCTTTACAATTTGGCATGTTTTTGCAGTGGCTGGTACCGGTTGCTCCTTTGAATGTTTAGTGCTTCCTTCAGGAGCTCTTGTAAGGCAGGCCTGATGGTGACAAAATCTCTCAGCATTTGCTTGTCTCTAAGGATTTTATTTATTCTTCACTTATGAAGCTTAGTTTGGCTGGATATGAAATTCTGGGTTGAAAATTGTTTTCTTTAAGAATGTTGAATATTGGCCCCCACTCTCTTCTAGTTTGTAGGGTTCTGCAGAGAGGTCTGCTGTTAGTCTGATGGGCTTCCCTTTGTGGGTAACTTAACCTCTCTCTGGCTGCCCTTAACATTTTTTCCTTCATTTCAACCTCAGTGAATGTGACAATTATGTGTCTTTGGGTTGCTCTTCTTGAGAAGTATGTTTGTGGTGTTTTCTGTATTTCGTGAATTTGAATGTTGGCCTGCCTTGCTAGGTTGGGGAAGTTCTCCTGGATAATATCATGAAGAGTGTTTTCCAACTTGGTTCCATTTTCCCCATCACTTTCAGGTACACCAATCAAACGTAGATTTGGTCTTTTCACATAGTCCCATATTTCTTGGAGGCTTTGTTAATTTCTTTTTCCTCTTTTTTCTCTAACCTTGTCTTCTCACTTTATTTCATTAATTTGATCTTCAATTGCTGACACCCTTTCTTCCACTTGATTGAATTGGCTATTGAAGCTTTCGCATGCATCGTGAAGTTCTTGTGCCATGGTTTTCAGCTTCATCAGGTCATTTAAGGTCCTCTCTCCACTGTTTATTGTAGTTAGCCATTCATCTAATCTTTTTTCAAGGTTTTTAACTTCTTCGCGATGCGTTCAAACATCCTCCTTTTGCTCAGAGAAGTTTGTTATTACTGACCTTTTGAAGACTACTTTTGTCAATTTGTTAAAGTCATTCTCCATCCACCTTTGTTCTGTTGCTGGCGAGGAGCTGCAATCCTTTGGAGGAGAAGAGGCGCTCTGATTGTTAGAATTTTCAGCTTTTCTTCTCTGGTTTCTACCTATCTTTGTGGTTTTATCTACCTTTGGTCTTTGATGTTGGTGACCTACAGATGTGGTTTTGGTGTAGATGACCCTTTTGTTGATGTTGAAGCTATTCCTTTCTGTTTGTTAGTTTTCCTTCTAACAGTCAGGTCCCTCAGCTGCAGGTCTGTTGGAGTTTGCTGGAGTTCCACTCCAGACCCTGTTTGCCTGGGTGTCACCAGTGGAGGCTGCAGAACAGTAAATATTGCTGCCTGGTGCTTCCTCTGGAAGCTTCATCCCATATGAGGTGTCTGTCTTCCTATATTAGGTGTCTGTCGGTCCTTGCTGGGAGCTGTCCCCCAGTTAGGCTACACAAGGGTCAGGGACCAACTTGAGCAGGCAGTCTGTCCATTCTCAGAGCTCAAATGCCATGCTAGGAGAACCACTGCTCTTTTCAGAGCTGTCAGACAGGGACGTTTAAGTCTGCAGAAGTTGTCTGCTGCCTTTTGTTCAGCTATGCCCTGCCCACGGAGGTGGAGTCTAGAGGCAGTAGGCCTTGTTGAGCTGCAGTGCACTCTGCCCAGTTCGAGATTCCTGGATGCTTTGTTTACCTACTCAAGCCTTAGCAATGGCAGACACCCCTCCCCTAGCCAGGCTGCCGTCTCACAGATCGAACTCAGACTGCTGTGCTAGCAGTGAGCAAGGCTCCATGGGCATGGGCCCCACTGAGCTGGGCACAGGAGAGAATCACCTTGTCTGCTGGTTGCTAAGACCTTGGGAAAAGCACAGTAGTTGGACGGGAATGTCCCATTTTTCTAGGTAGTCTGTCACAGCTTCCCTTGGTTAGGAAAGGGAAATCCCCCGACCCCTTGTGCTTCCCAGGTGAGGCGACACCCCGCCCTGCTTCAACTCGCCCTCTGTGGGCTGCACCCACTGTCCAACCAGTCCCATTGAGATGAACCAGGAACCTCAGCTGGAAATGCAGAAATCACCCGTCTTCTGTGTCAATCACACTGGGAGCTGCAGACCAGAGCTGTTCCTATTCAGCCATCTTCTGTCTGGTTTGTTTTAAGTGATTCCAACCACGTGTCCAGAGGCTTATCTTCCATGAAATAACTTTCCCATCCATTACCTGCCTTAATGTCTGAAATTCCACCATTTTAACACCTCCATTAAGGTGTTGATCTCAATAGTCTTTGAAAATTACCTTTATGGGGTAATACTCACCTACTAATGTGTATGAAAAAGGAACTGGGGTTCAGAACATCCAAGATGCTTGGGTGGCAAATGAAACAATATCAAGGAAAGTCAGCCTCAAGAACACAAGCTTCTTGGGGGATTGTCTTATTTACACTATGCCCCCAGGGCTTAGAATAGTGCCTGGCAACCATACATGTGCTCAATAAATATTAGTTGAATGTGAGAAGAAAGGAGGATTGAAAATGATTTAAATGTAAGAGTTATGAAAATTTCAAGAATTTTAACCTCCAGGTACTAGAAAACTGACCAAAGGAATATTATTTGCCAGTTTAAAAATGTCATAGAAGACTAGAAGGCGACTAAAAATTAAGAAATTGTAAAGTCTACTTTCCTTCCTTCCTTCCTTCCTTCTTTCCTTCCTTCCTTCCTTCCTTCCATCCTTCCCTCCCTCCCTCCCTCCCTTTCCCCCTCCTTCCCTCCCTCCCTCCTGTCTTCCTGCCTTCCTGTCTTATTTCTTTCTTTCTCTTTCCCTCTTTTTTTCTTTCTTTTGAGCCAGGGTCTTGCTCTCTCCAGGCTGGAGTACAGTGATGCAATCATGGCTTTCTGCATCCTTGGCCTCCTGGGCTCAAGAAGTCTCCCCACTTTAGCCTCTCAAGTAGCTGGGACTACAGGTGCATGCCACCATACCTGGCTAATTATTTTTTTGCAGAGATGGAGGTCTCGCTATGTTGCCCAGGCTGGTCTCAAACTCCTAGCCTCAAGTGTTCCTCTCACCTCAGCCTCCCTAAGTGCTGGGATTATAGGTATGAGCTATGGCACCTGGCCTAAAATCTTATTTTTAAGAGATGAGAACAAAGGGGATAACTAATTAGTAGGCCTGAATATTTGATTTTCATGCCCAGAAAGGTCACCACCAAATTGATGTGCAGATCACTTGAAGAAGAGGACAGATATGCAAGTTGTACCAGCACAAAAACAAAATCAGCACTGAATACCATAGTATGGCAGTTTCTAAAGGCCATCCTACAAAATACTAATCCCACAGGGTGCTCCACCAAAGAATAATTTCCTGGGCAAATGAGTTTAGAGAATACTAGGCACTACATCCCATTCCTGGAGTTCCCAGTGCTCTTCAGGACATTGAAGCCAAGAAAATCTCGCAAAGCATTCTTAGCTTTGTTTACCCACATTTGACCAGGTAATATTTTCTCTAAGGAGCACTCATTGATATTCTATGGAACTTATTTCTCATGGAACCTACTCTGGGAAATGCTGCTCTACCAACATATTAATTTTTATAATATTCTTCTTCAAGGGCAATGACTAACAGTATCATTGCCATTTTTAATTAGTTTATAAATATGTTTCAGTTGCCAGTGGTAGCCATCACAAGTAAGAATAAACAAATGCGTATACAAAATTACATTTTATAAGTGAAGAAAGGCCTAAAAAATTCCTTCATACAGTAGCGAGAGATAGGAATAGAAAACTAATTTATATCCTCAAAACTAACGTGATGATTTACCCCCAAAATACTATTCTGTTAGAATAAGTTGCTTGAATATCCAATTTGTTTGGTTTAAGTGAATAGTGAAACATTAATTATTCAAGCAGGAAAAGCTTTTAAACATTGTCTGAAAGTCCCCAACATTTTGGTGAGGTGAAGTGCCTTTTCATTTCTCCCGTCTTAAGTAGCCTGCCTTTGGGAGTGTGGTGCTAAGTGAGAAAGAGGAGGGGACGTTACTCTGTGTTCCCCGTGAGCTTCAGAAACTTGCCACGCAAGGGCTCAGTAAAGGTCACTTCATCCTTAGTGGGACTGCTCGCCCACTGCTTAGGGTCTCCTGCTTTAGTTACTCTGTAGCTGGAGGGACTGAGGCCCACAGAGGTGCCCAAGGCCACAGCCAGTAGGACCATGACCAGAAATTAGGGGCAGTACCAAGCAAGGGTGAGCAGTTCAATCAGACTGTCTTACTCTAGGATTTTGGCTTCTCTACTTGCCAGCTACAGGACTTGCGCATGTTACTTAATTTCTCAGAGCATGTTTCCTCATCTGTAATAAGAGGATGGTGAGGGATTAAATAACTCAGTAAAACACCCAGTGTGTGTCTGGCATATAGTAGGGGTTTCATAAATGGTGGCTCCCTTACTTGCTTACCCTACCAGTGTGATCTGCTGCCTAACAGTAACAAGCCTTATAACCTCAGCATTGAATCCAGCAACCATTTACTGAACAGAGGTTTCTGACTGATGAAAGGGTATCATCAACGGGGCAAAACAGTATTAACATGACCCATTTAAATTACACCCCAACTGCAGAAATCTTCCTTAAATGGTAGCTTTCAGTGATCTAGCATGTACTGCATTGCTGGTAACTAGGAAATGTTAAAACTTCATAGCCAGCAGGAAGCAATATAACACACTATTCCTTATTTAATTTCTTTTAACAGCTGTCATCCCACTAAAGTGGTAATCATTTTTTTCTTCCACTCATTATAAAAAAGACTGGAGGTAGATAAAATTTTCCCGAGTTGTTTCTCCTGCAGAAGCAAAAGAGACACCTTTCTTTGCATTCCCTTCTTTGATCTAATTTTCCTCTCTTAGCTTGCAAGGTCGCAGCTGAGTATGTTTTTGTTCCAGACTTTGTGCAAAGTGCTTTGGGTGCCTTTTCTCATTGTATCCTCACCTTTACCCTCTGAGGCAGGTACTGCTATATGAGGGATGGTTAAGGTTCCTTCCTATGATCACATGGCTAGCAAGTGGTTGAGCTGTGATTTAAACTCAGGTGTGGCTCTTCTTCACTTGGCTCTGCTGCGGCTGCTTTTCAGAAAGAATGATCATCTTCCCAGAAGTTTAAAACGCTTTTAGGTAAGACCGAGGGGTGGGGACGCAGGAAGAAGAAGAAGCCACATAACTGCCTACAGCCACCAGCTCGTGCATGTCTTTACTTAAATTAGGTGCCCGTATGCCCCTCCATGGCCACACACACACAAAAAAGCTCATGGCTCCTTTGCCAAGTTGATTGGTCCCCAACCTGTACCACACTCCCTCCCCACTCCCATCCAAGGCTGGCCCCCAGACCAGTAAATAGCGATATTTGTATTTCTTCTGATGTTCTTTGCTCACCATAGCAGGTTGCTGGGTTCCTAACTTACGCCTTTCCGTTCCTGGGAACCAGAGCATCCAGCAGTCTGCTCTGGCTTCAGTGGGTCTCGTGAGATGACCCTTTCCACCTTATCTGACACCCCTTAGTTATCACCTGGAAAGGCGGCAGATAACGGTGCCGGATCCGTACCTTCCTCGGGCCGCTCGCTCTCCAGCAGCGCCACCACCTCGGTACCCTCCTCGCCGGAGCCCCGGACCTCATCCACGTCCACCACCGTGGCGGCGGGCGCTCGAGGCTCCCCCGGGGTCCCCGCCCGTCCGGAGCCCGACGGCTCGGGCCCAGCCTCCCGGTGTCTGCGGCCTCCGCCGCTCCTCTCGGCCTTCGCGCTCTTGTTCTCCTTGTGCGGGGACCTGCCGCCTCGCCCGCGGGACTCCCTGGAGGAGCTCCGCGCCCTCCTCTCCATCCTCGGAGCTGCTGGGCGGCCGGAGCAGCAGCGCGAGAGCGGCACGGGATTGCAGTCCCTGCGGAGTCGCTGCGGGTCTGCGTGGCTCTCCCGGGGGACCCTAAAGACAGTTGGGTGGGGGCTGAGGGCGAGGGGCGGGACCCCGGGGTCGTGGGCGGGGCCGTGGCGGGGCGCACCCGGAACCCCGACGGCTGTTTTCCGTGGAGCTGTGGACTGCGCCCGCCGACTCCCACGGCCGGGGCGGCGCTGAAGCAGAGAGGCCTGGGTGGGAGAGCCGGCGCCGGGTAGGGTGCGGGCGTTGAAAAGTGCGTGTCTGCAGGTGGCAGCCCGGCTGCGAAGACTCAGTTCCTGGAGGGTTCCTAACGTCATGCTAGAAGGCTGAGGGAGATACAGAAGATCATCGCAGGCTTTGGTTTCTCTTCAGAACGAATACATCTTTTGCCTTTTACTGCAGATTTCCGTGGAGAGTAACAGCTGTTAGTAACTTTTTTTTTTTTTTTTTAATTTAGGTCCTGCTTGGGCAGGGCCAAGTAAAAAAGAAAAAAGAAAAAAACCACAAAAAGTCATCGAATTAGGGTGACTTTAAGGTAAAATCAGAAATTTCCCCTCAACCCCCAACTTTCCTTCTTGTAGTCGTCTCAAGGATGCCTTTCTCTCCTCCCTACTTATTTCTTATTTTATATCCTGGCCCTAGTTGTTCTACAGATGCATTAACCCGTAATGATGCTGGTTGATTCCTCCTGGGAGTATTTACATTTAAAAAGGGATGAAAGGAAACTCTCTTTGCGATGCGTTTCATCTCTGTTATTATTTAGCGTCTTTATTAACGCTTACGCCTGATGTTGATGATGCAATGCTTCTTGAAGAATCATAGGCAGGAAGGGATCTGGTCTAACTTCTGTTTTTAGGAAGGGACACTTTGTCCCGTGCTTCCATGATGAAAGCAGGAGTTGGGCTTTTTCAGGGTTCACTGGCCAGGCTGGATCTAGCAACGAACTGGAGAGCTGCCTCACCCTCTTCTGAGGGACTTGAAACACTGAATAGGTTTCTCTCTCTTTCACTTTCTGTTAATAATTTGATTCTTACTGAAAGGGAGGTTGGTCAAGATAACCCATCACCCAAGATTTATGATACTACTCAGATAGTTCAGATCACATGATGGCAGAAATAATGTTCACTGATTTTTAAAATATTTCAATATTTATTGAATTCACACAGCAATAGCTTTTTTTCTCTCCCAAAACCTTATTAAAGACTGAGGACCTGAAGTAACTGAAGTGCATCTGGAAAAACCATTCCACTACTTTCTTCTGTATGTTCCAGGTTAGGCCACTGCGAGTAAAGTAAATAAAAGATGAGCAATCCAGTCATTTAAATAGGTTTTTTTACTGTCTAAACCTGATCATTGCATGGGCTACCTAAGGAGGACAAGTATTTCCTCAGTTGATAGTTTCTGCCTACAACACTATAGTGAGAAAAATTCCAAAGCTGCGTTTGGCTCATAGAGAGAAAGGTATCATGATTATTTCATATTCCCCTGAATTAACATTTGCTATTAAACACAGCTAGCATCTTTATCATCCTGTAGAGATTTCTCCATTAGACAAAGCGAGAAACTATTTGTAGCATTTACCAATGTTTTTCCTCAGCTTGGTCCTGTTATAAATTAATTTCATCCACGTCCCTAGCTAGACTCTTATACTAAAATCACATCTGTTTTTTCACTCCAAGAATGGAGCAGGATATCTGGTCAAATGATATTCTTGAAACTGTACTGTCTTTCAATAAGAGAGGAATTCCTTGTAGGAGAAAAACCAATGGGAAAAGGCCCTACTGGGTGTTGGAGCCCATACTAGACACTTGTTCTCAGTCACCTTTGCTCAATTTCCTTGGTTTCTTTGACCACTGACAAATTACATAATCATTACTTCGTGTTCTATATCTTTACCTAACAGCAATATAAGCAGCTGCTTATAACACAAGTCTGCTGGGGTTATGAGTGACAAAGACAACATCCGAGAAGCTGCATACCATTCCATGATAAAAAGGTCAATGCAGCATGGCTGGAAGGTGGAGGAGTTGGGGAGGGGAGTGCTGAGTTAGCAGGTAAGTCCAGCTGGCTGTCCTCATCTACTTTTGCAGGGATGCTGCTGTTTTCTTTTAGATTCCTTTTTAATTGAAAGTGTTGCTCATCTCTTTGCTGAAAATATGCTATGCACACATTCTGAAACTCTCAATGTTTTACTCCTTGTTTGGATTTGTTAAGAAACTGATCTGTGGGAACTGGGTTACTAGAAGAAAGGGAGGATCAATTAAAGCTATTTACTTTTGAGTTTATGTTTCCAAGATGAAAGGTTATGAAAGAGTACAAGGCTTTCTAAAGTATTACACTTATTCCCAGTTAGTGTTTTGAAGTATTATATCCATACGAATAAGTGAAGGCATGAATACTGATTTATATGGATTATTTAATGGAAGGCTGGAATTGATTGGCACTACATGACATTACAAATCCTTTTAGAGCTGGAAACTATAAGGACTTACTGAATTTGACTTTCTCAATTTGTAGGTGGCAGAGAGACTAAATAGAAGGGCACAATAGTGGTATAGGAAAGTGATGCCACTGACAAGCTGATCTGCAGCTTTGGCAGTGGGGATGGCTTGGATTCAGGAAATATTTCTGAGGGAGAAAATGAAAATAATTTGGTAGTCTCATGGGGTTATGAAGTGGGGACCATGAAGGGATAGAGGACTTGAGAAAGATGGAGAGTTCAACCTTAATAGGTTGAGCAGCTGATCAGAAGTTATAGCTGCTTTGGTTGATCCACATCCCCTAACTCTTCTGCCCCCAAGCATCTTATGTTCCTACCCTCTTTGCTTTGAAATGCAGGTGTTGGCCTGTTAGGTGCAGGGATGAGATGAGACTTATTTAACTTCTCTCTCATTAATTCACTCCATAGATACTTAGTGAGCACCTACTACATGTATTGCACTGCTCACTCCTGAGGATTTAAAGGTAAGACATGGTGCATGCCCTTGAGGAGCGTATAGTATAACAGGGAGAGACAGATATGTAAACAGACAAGTGTGATAAAGTGTGGTACATCCGGGTTTTTCAACCTCAGCACTACTGACATTTTGGACTGGATGATTCTTTGTTGTGGAGGGCTGTCTTGTACATTGTAACAGCATCGTTAGTATCGCAGCATTGTTAGCCGAATCCCTGGCCTCTGCCAGATGCCTGTAGCACTTCATTCCTAGTTGTGGTGACCAAAATTATCTTCAGATATTGCCAAGTGTTTGCCCCGTGGCATCAAACAAAATTGCTCCTGGTTGAGAACCACTCATCTATATGGTACTGTGAGAACACAAAGAAGGGAGTGAGTAACATTACCTGAGTGGAGTCAGAGGAGATCCAGTTTGGGCCATACTGGGATGAATAAGTGATACTCAGGCGGACTTTGAGAGCTGGGCCTTCCAGCCAGAGGAAACAGTACAAAATATAGCAGGTCAATCAGTGGCTTGACAAACTGGCAAAAGGAGGCCAGAGAGCTAGGCAGCCCAATAAACGAAAAGCCTTTTCATATAAGAGAATTATGTATTTATGTTTAATTTCTATTTTATAAGAGAATTTATATTTTATCTTATTGCCAAAAGAAGCCATTGAAACATTATAAGCAAGGAAAATGGTAAGATTTGCAACTGAGAAGAGTCACTTTATGGACAAGGTGGAAGGTGAATTGAAATGGGAAGAGGATGGGCCGGGCCTGGTGACTCACGCTTGTAATCCCAGCACTTTGGGAGGGTAAGGCAGGCGGATCATGAGGTCAGGAGATTGAGACCATCCTGGCTAACACAGTGAAACCCCGTCTCTACTAAAAATACAAAAAAAAAAAAAAAAATTAGCCGGGTGGGGTAGCAGGTGCCTGTAGTCCCAGCTACTCGGGAGGCTGAGGCAGGAGAATGGCGTGAATCCGGGAGGCAGAGCTTGCAGTAAGCCAAGATCATGCCACTGCACTCCAGCCTGGGTGACAGAGCGAGACTCTATCTCAAAAAAAAGAAGCAAAAGTAAAAGAAATGGGAAGAGGATGAAGGCAGAGAGAGACCAGTGAGGAGACTCTTGCAACAGTCCAGGTGAGAGGGAGGATATGAGTTATGTTTACAGGGACAAGTGATGACTCTCAGGACTCCAATCAAAGTGATTGGTGAATGGGGCTGACATCCAACTGAGGGAATACAAGAGAGGAAACAGATTTGTGTAAAGGTGGGTGGGCCAAGTTCAGCCTCAGAGGTATTGAGCTAGAAGTGTCTGCAGGGATTCTGTCTAGAAATGTACAGTGGGCAATGAAATATTTAGGTTTAAAGTTCAGGAGGGATTATGTTTCTGAAGCCAAGATCCTGACTCTTTCACTAGCTGCTGACTGTGGCTCCAGCATCCTGTGCTGGATTTTCAAGAGAAAAACACAGAAGAGGAAATAGCACATGGCGAAGTGATCCTGGCCAGCGATGGTTTCAATATACTTTATTATCTTTCTGGTTTTTTTTTTCACTAAAGATACATTGCTGGGCTGGGCGCAGTGGCTAACGCCTGTAATCCCAGCACTTTGGGTGGCTGAAGCGGGTGGATCACGAGGTCAGGAGTTCAAGACCAGCCTGGCAAAGATGGTGAAACCCGTCTCTACTAAAAATACAAAAAAATAATTAGCCAGGCATGGTGGCAGGTGCCTGTAATCCCAGCTACTCAGCAGGCTGAGGCAGAGAATTGCTTGAACCCGGGAGGCAAAGGTTGCAGTGAGTGAGCTGAGATTGCATCACTGCACTCCAGCCTCGGTGACAGAGCAAGACTCTGTCTCAAAAAAAAAAAAAAAAAAAAGATACATTTCCTGTTTCTGGCTTGTGTGACCCTGAGGACTCTATTTTGTCCCTTTATAGTTCAGTGTTATGGAAGAGGTATGGTGGGGAGGGAAGGGATGCAGAGAGAAGAGGGGACAGATAGGGAGAGGGAGAGGGTGATCCTAGCGCAGTGCTTCCAGTCTTTTCCCATTCAAGGACAGAAAATGATACATTTGAATAGCATACTGGGGCAACTTGAAGGGATTTGAGGGTATCTGTATAGGGCTTGGTGAAAAAATTAGTTTTTGATATATAATCATAGTTTTAAAAAGTGTTAGGGATTCAATATCAGTAAACTAAATTTGTATACAAATATTTTAAAATTTTAAAATAGAATCTTGAGTTTGCTTCCATTGATATAAATTTTATGTTTGAAATGACTACATAAAATTCCTAATCAAAATTTTTTAAATGATGAACTCTATATTTTTGTTACCATGAATGAGAAACGTGTTCCACAATTTTAAAAGCTTTAAAAATAATTTTTACAATCACTTAAAAATTTACAGCAGTTAAACTTAAAGAATCTAATTTCTGTCATCAACAAATGTAATTTTGATATTTCTTGTGATAATGTGAATGGGTGTCAAATCTAATCAGCTTTTTCTTTAAACTTATTTCAAAATGGCCAGGTGTGGTGGCTCACGCCCGTAATCCTAGCACTTTGGGAGGCCAAGGCAGGCGGATCAGGAGGTCAGGAGATCGAGACCATCCTGGCTAACATCCTGGCTAACACCGTATCTACTAAAAATACAAAAAAAGTAGCCGGGCATAGTGGCACGCACCTGTAGTCTCAGCTACTTGGGAGGCTGAGGCAGGAGAATGGCTTGAACCCAGGAGGTGGAGGTTGCAGTGAGCCGAGATTGTGCCACTGCACTCCAGCCTGGGTGACAGTGTGAGACTCCGTCTCAAAAATAAATAAATAAATAAATAAATAAATAAATAAATAAATAAAATGTATTTCAAATAATAATGAGGCTGGGCACAGTGGTTCATGCCTGTAATCTCAGCACTTTGGGAGTCTCAGGCAAGAGGATCTCTTGAGCCCAAGAGTTTGAGACCAGCCTGGGCAACCTAGAAAGATCTCTGTCTCTATTTATAAATGAATGAACTGAATGAATGAGTGAGTGAAATAATGGATGAATGGATGGGAAAAGGAAAGGAAAAGAAAGGAAGGGAAAGAAGCTCTAGGGAGCCCAACACATGCATTATTAAGAGCTGTCGCAGTGCAGCTAGAGTAGACTCCCCACCTGTCTTTCTCTGTGCTGTGCAGTCTCCCTGTGCAAGGGACCACAAACTTCACCCAGAAGTGAGGGCAGAAGCAGGTCCTTGACAGTGCTTAGCTTCTTGCAGCAGATCAGTGAGTGCTGGATGGCTTTTACCATGCCACCTGGAGGCCTGTGGCACACCAGCCAATCCCACTTGGTTGCCTTCTAAAAAGTCTGGGTGTAGGCTACTTTGGTCTGGAGGTTCCCGGCATCTCTCTAACCCCCAACCCTAAAGCTATCCCTATGGGCTGAGAAAATTAGTATTACACTGCACACCTGTAATCGATTTGGGGCAACAGAGGTGGGAAACTCCTCTACAGCATGCATCAGAATCACTTGGAGGGCCTGTTAAAGCATAGATTGCTGGACTCATCCTCCCCACCCCTACTTTCTGATTCAGCAGGTTGAGTGAGGCCTGATCATGTGCATTTCTAGCCAGTTCCCAGGTGATGCTGTTGGTCCAGAACTACGCTTTGAGAGCCAGTATGATACAGGTTAAACAAAAGTGTTTTCTAAATACTCCATTTAGAGCAGCCCCATTCTCACTGTCTTATTCTGGTTTATTTTTTGTAAGATCCTTTATCATTACTTGATGTCGTATGTTATATATTTTATCTGCTTAATGCTTGTCTTTGGTAATGTCCAGAAAAACAGAAACTTTGTTTTGCTTACTGTTGTAGTCCCATCTCTTAGGACAGTACTTGGCACACAGTAGGAGCTAAAAGATATTTGTTGCATGAATGAACATGCCGTTTGGAAGGCATTAGCCAAAGCTAAAACTATGAGATTGAGAAAGCTGACCTAGGAAGAGGGGAATGGATAAAAAGGCGAAGAGCCGGCCGGGCGTGGTGGCTCATGCCTGTAATCCCAGCACTTTGGGAGGCTGAGGCGGGCAGATCACCTGAGGTCAGGAGTTCGAGACCAGCCTGGTCAACATGGTGAAACCCCGTCTCTACTAAAAATACAAAAATTAGCTGGGCGTGGTGGCAGGCGCCTGTAATCTTAGCTACTTGGGAGGCTGAGGCAAAAGGATCACTTGAACCTGGGAAGTGGAGGTTGCAGTGAGCCAAGATCTTACCATCGCACTCCAGCCTGGGGGACAAGAGTGAGACTTGCTCTCAAAAAAAAAAAAAAAAAAAAAAGGTAAAGAACCAAGGACAGACCCTGTATTAAACGTACATGGGCATTAACAGAATAACAAAAGCAGGAAATAGAGCAGAATGCTAGGAGCCAAGCCCAGAGCAACAGCATCATAGAAACCCACAGAGGAGAGATTTTCAGAAAGGGAGGAGACACCAACAGTAAACAGCAGAGATCATGTAAGATGAAAAGTCTGTAAAACTTGTCAATTAGTAGGTTTGCCATTGACGATTTTGGTAAAAGAAAGATGTCCTGAGTAGCAGGCTAATTGCTATGGACTGAGTAGTGAATGGTGGATGAAAAGGTGGGAAAAAAACTGAGTGTAGATTGTTTAAGGATTTGGCCACAAAGGAAAGGCTGGAGTGGGAGGTAGTTCAAGAGAAAGTGTTTATTTCTCCTTCCTGCTATCTTTCTCTTCTCTCTGTGTCTGTGTTGTGTGTATGTAGGATCAGAGCATAATTTTATGCTATAGGAAAGTAGTCTGTGAAGAAGCATTGAATATACAGCATTGTGTAATAGTAACCAAAGGGTAAGGTCACGATCCTAGAGGAGCTGGGGGGATAAAATCAAGAGTAGGATGAATGACCCCCTCACCCCCCGAGACCAGAAGGAAAGACATGATGGGGACTAGTTTAGAGGACTGGGCTGAAAGTTGAGGGGGTTCATGTATGAGAGCCTCCATTTACTCTGGATGGTTTGGAGCAAAGTTATCTAGTGGTAGAGCAGGAGTAGGGTAAGAAATGTAAGAGCAAAGGCAAAGGCTTGGAGTAATTGCTGCAGGAAATAGACTTGAACAATGGCATCCGATGGACCCAAATTGGGGTTCTCTCTCTCTCTCTCTCAGCTGTTTTCTAGGGCAGGAATGCTGGGAGGAGCAGCTGCAAATTAAAATACACTCCCACAGGCAAGCAAGGATGGGAGGCAGTCATGTGGAGGGAGTTAATTACCAGAAGAACAGTGGGCTCCAGTCATCGTAATAGGCAGCAGGGTGGAAAATACATTGGTCTGGCCCAGAAGCTCTCTGGTTGTGGTTAAGTAATTTTAGGAACCCAAGGAATGAACTCAACAAATAACCCATTAAGTCTTTTTGGTTTATATAACAAAAACAAACCGGCCAGTGACTCACGCCTATAATCCCAGCATTTTGGGAGGCCAAGGTGGGAGCATTGCTTCAGTTCAGGAGTTTGAGACTAGCATCGACAACATAGCAAGACCCCTACCTCCCCCTCCAAAAAAAAGTTAAAAAAAAAAATTAGAGCTAAGTATGGTGGAGCATGCATGACTAGCTACTCAGGAGGCTGAGGAGGGAGGACTGCTTCAGCCCAGGAGTTCAGGTCTTCAGTGAGCTACGATCATGCCACTGCATTCCAGCCTGGACAACAGAGTGAGATCCTGTCTCTAAAGAAACCAAAAATCAACCCACAAAACACAGCTTTATGTCTGGGGAACAGAGGCCTCTCCTGAGCAAGAGAGATACAACTTGTCACCCTGTTACCAGCATTAAATCAGATCCCAGATCCACAGCCTTTTGAGCATAGCCCAAATATTCTTGAATGAGGATGCTGTGGAAATACTGTACCTAAGACTGCATGCAAACTTTCATCTCCCCAAAGAGTTTGTGCTCCCTTATAGATAACTGCTCTGGAGAAAAGGAAATACTCAAACTTTTTAGTGAATATCATATGCAAATCCCAAACTAACACTAATTTTGGGACCCAAAGTGTTGCTGTTTGCCATCAACATTTTGAGCTTATAGAGGTTGGGTGACAAAAGAACTGAATTCTGGCCCAGGTTCACCTTTGGGCAGGGCTAGCGGGACTGTGAATTCATCCTGTGGTTAAGGGCCCTAGTTGCCAAGTGAATAGCTGGAATAGGTAATCTTAGTAACTGGCAGAATTCCTACATTGGTACACTCACCCATGGTGTAAGGGCTATTCCGGTAGGAAGTACCAAGTGGGGTGCCAAAACAGTACATCAAAAGCAATGCCATATTCCTGGAGAACTGCAGAGATACGTGTTACCATCAAAGGAGAGAAAGATACTACTGTGATGGTTCCCACCTCATTCCCGTTCACTTCACAGATCAGCTGCCACAGATGACTGATAGGTCTTGGTTACTGCAAACCCAATCAAGTGGGGACTCTAAGGGTAGTTACTGTTCCCACATGGAGTCTTTCTAATGAAGCAACTTCACACAGCCTCTGCCACTTGCTTTGCAGTTATTGATCTGGGATTTAACTCCAGAATATCTTTGTAAAAACTCTTTTTTATATTATGCACCAATAACTTTTTGATTCAATAATATATTTTATGTTTTTATTGACTATCACTCATATATTCTGGTTCACATCTGTATATGAGTTTCTTCACTTTAAAATGGGCGTCATAATTGTACCTTTTTCAGAGTTACTGGGAAGAAAATGAGATAATCTGTGTAGAGCGCACATAGTATGTGCTCAATGTCTGTTGCCTCATCTGTTGGGGATGAGAATCTGGGACATCTTTTTTGTAATTCGTTGTTCATTCTGCAGGAGTCGCTTTCAAGTCATTCAGTGAGATGATAAACCTTCTGAATCGTTTCATGTCTGAGGATGTTTTTATTTTCTCTCACTTCACTGTTGGTTACCCTAAAGGATTCCAGAGTTAGCCCTGAAGATACTGCCATTGAGAAATTCAAGGGCAAACTAATTTCCATTGTTTTATAGGTAACATTTCCATATAAAAATCTCTTGATTCTCTTTCTCTTATAGTTTACCTAGGACAAGATCTTTTTTCATTAATTATTCTGAGAACTCTGAGTGGGCCCTTTTAATAAGACGTGTTTTGGTGCAAATTTGGGACATTTTCTTCTTTTTAACTCCCCAACCCTCACCATCATTCTTGCTGGTTTTCGTATCTACAATTTTTGTCATTCAAATGTTGCAAGGTTTAGATCCATTTTCCATGTCTTATAATTTTCCTTTTTGTTAATTTGCTGTTCAGCCCTGCCCATTCCGCTATAAGCCAGTCCATAAGTCTTATTTTCTATCTTTCAGGGATTCCTCAATATTCCTGGCTCATTGATGGAACATTTTGTTCCCTTGGCTGGAAAAAAAAGAAAAAAAAAAAAAAAAAAAGCATTATGTCTTCAGATTTAAGAAAGAAGGCCGAGGCCAGGCGCCCGGAGCGGCGCAGCCACACTGACCGGGGATCAGCCCTCGGCCCTTGGCCCCGGGCCCCGGCGCTCGGGGCTCGGAGTTGGGAGCTCAGCGGATGCCAGGGCTTTTAATGGCTGCTCGGCGGAGCCGGGCCTGGGGCTGGAAAGAGGCTGCGTCACAGGAAGGCGCCCCAGCGAGCCTCCTCCTGGGCCCGTCACGCCCGCCGCGCGGCGCTCCAGGTGGGGGCAGTGGGGGCGCGCTTCCCCCTGGTGACGTACTGACCCGGGACGCTGGGGTCCGATCGCTCGCAGCAGGCTTGCCGGCCGCTGGTCCCGGCTATGAATTGAGACCACCGCGCCTGCTACGCCCGTGCCTTTCTTCTCTAGCCTCCTCCGCCCGCCGCCCGCGGGCCGCCTTCCTGGGGGGATGCTGGCTCCGGGCGTGGCGCCTGCACCATAAACTACCGGCAGCAGCTGGCCAACTCGGCTGCTATCCGGGCCGACATCCAGCGCTTCCAGTGGGTCCACCACAACGTCTACTCCACCTGTGAGCTGCTGGGGTGCGTGGAGGAGCCGGTGCTGCAGAACCAGATCTGGGAGCACGTCATTGCCATGGAAGATGCCTTTGTGAACAGGTAGGAACGGACGCTGAGTCTGTCCGTCCCGGAGCTCAAAGTGGTGGCAGGTTCAAGAAAGAGATTGTTGTTGATGGACAGAGCTATCTGCTGCTGATTAGTGACGAAGGGGACCCCTCCCCGGAGGCGCAGTTTGCCATGTGGGTGGACGCAGTTATATTTGTCTTCAGCTTGGAGGATGAAATAAGTTTCCAGACGTTTACTGCAGTCAAATGGCCAACTATCGGAACATGAGCGAGACTCCTCTGGTTCTGGTGGGAACCCAGGATGCCATAAGTTTCACTAACCCGAGGGTCATTGATGATGCCAGGGCAAGGAAGCGCTTCAATGGCCTGAAGCGGTGCACGTACTACGAGACCTGTGCGATGTACCGGCTGAACGTGGAGAGGGACTTCCAGGAGGTTGCCCAGAAGATTGTTGCCACAGGGAAGCAGCAGCAGTTGTCCATAGGACCCCGCAAGTCGCTGCCCAATTCTCCAAGCCATTCCGCCATCTGTTCTGCACAGGTGTCCCCCATGCACATCAGCTAGATAAATAATGGAGGTGGGAATTTAAGTGACTATTCCTCCTCCATTCCACAGACTCCCAGCACCAGCCAGAAGGAACTTCAGATGGATGTTCCTCCCACTGCCAACACGCCCATGCCCCTAAGCAGTCCAAGTGGGGGTCCAACCGGTTCACCTCTCAGAAAGGGAGCGACCCAAAGAGAAGAAAGGCCTGGAGAGTCGTGTGTACAGCATCAAGAGCAGCCGAGCCATGCCAATTATACAGGGCATGCTGTTGAAGCAAAGTGGCAAATCGTTGAATAAAGAATGGAAAAAGAAATATGTCACCCTGTGTGACAATAGTGTGCGAACCTATCATCCAAGTTTACATGATTACATGCAGAATGTTCATGGTAAGGAGATTGACCTTCTGAGAACTACCACGAAAGTCCCAGGGAAGAGGCTACCCTAAGCCACATCGGCCTGCATGCCCATCTCCAGGTCTAAAACCAATGGCCTATCAAGTACATGAGGAGTTTACACATCTCATTCAATTCAGGGAATGTCACTAGTGCATCTGGGTCTCAGATGGCAAGCAGCATCAGCCTGGTCTTCTTCAACAGCCAACCAAATGGCATGCACCAGCGCTCCTACTCAGTCTCCAGTCAACCAGTGGAGTGAGGCTACAGTCATTACAAACTTGGCCATCAGCAGTGACATGGTGCTGGGTGACTCCGTATGCTCCAACCCCAGTAACTCCAGCACCACCAGCCCACCTCCCCTCACACCAACAGAAAGAAGCACTGTAGGCAGAAAACCACCAGCAACTTCAAAGCTGATGGCCTGTCCGACACTACCAAAGAACAAGAAAACTTTGAGTTTATCATTGTGTCCCTCACTGGCCAAACGTGGCACTTTGAAACCACGACGAATGAGGAGTGGTACACCTGGGTCCAAGCCATCAAGTGCCAGATCCTGGTCAGCCTGGCGAGCCTGCAGTCGTGCAAGAGCAGCAAGAAGAAGTCCCAGCTGATGAACCAGAGCGAGGCCATGGCCCTGCAGTCAATCCGACACATGCACGGGAACTCCTACTGTGTGGACTGTGAGACCCAGAATCCTAACTGGGCCAGTTTGAACTTGGGAGCGCTCGTGTGCATCAAGTGCTTAGTGATCCACTGGAATCTTGGCACCCACCTTTCCTGAGTCTGATCTCTGGACCTGGATGACTGGCCAGTTGAGCTTATCGAGATGATGTCATTCATTGGGAATGAGATACTCAACAACGTCTGGGAAGAGAGCAGCCAGGGGTGGACAAAACCCTCAGTAGACTCCACAAGGGAAAAGAAGGAACAGTGGATCCATGCCAAGTACGAGCAGAAGCTCTTCCTGGCCCCGCTACCCTGCACGGAGGTGTCGCTGGGCCAGCACCTGCTGTGGGCCACCACAGACGAGGACCTGTGGACAGCCATCCTGCCGCTGGTGCACGGCTCCTGGGACGAGGTGAAAGAAACCTTTGGGGAGGGAGACAGAGACAGCTGCACTGTACTGCATCTGACCTGCTGCAAGGGAAATGTGGTCCTGGCGCAGCTCCTGATCTGGTACAGGGTGGACATCATGGTCCGAGATGCCCATGGGAACACAGCGCTGGCCTACACCTGGCAGGCCTCCAGGCAGGAATGCATCAATGTGCTGCTGGAGTATGGCTGCCCCGACGAGCGCTGAGTGCTCATGGCTACCCCTAACCTGTCCAGGAGAAACAATAACCGGAACAACAGCAGCGGGAGGGTAGCCACCATCATCTGAGGAACAGCTGTGCCTGCCTGCCCGCCACACCCGGGATGCGGCAGCATTGCAGCATACTCACTTGGAAGTCGCAACACGTGAGTCCTGTCGCATCCCCTCCTCTTCCTGGTGGTTCCTCCTCCCACCCACCCACCCTCACCCCAAACAAAATCACAAAACCTGGACATCCTCAAGGGGTGAAGAGGCAGCTGGGAGACTGCAGAAGCAGCTCCTTTCCATAAACTCCCCTAAACCACAAGCAGGAGAGAGCGACAGGCCTTGGCTCTTTGATGATAGCACACAGCAGAGGACCCTTGTCCTGGTGGCACAAGGGATGTGGATCTGAGGGCGAGGGGAGGTGAGGAACAAGGAGAAGGGGCAACTTTCCTTAACTGGCAGTTAAGCACATCAGTACATTTCACCTCTACCAAACGGAACACTTGGATTCCATCTCTTCTCTGAGGAGCTTGATGGCATAAATCAGAAGCAAGTACAGAGTTTGTCAGGTTTGAAGCCCTTATCATGGTATGTGTCAAATCAGTTGCAGGTAATCTGTCCAGGGAGAATACTGGCTTCATTACACTTGTGTAGTTGAGTTCTTCCAGCATTACTGCTGTTTAATAGAAGATGATTGGTCATCACCAAGAAGAAAGCATATTAGCCAAGGAGGTAGTTATGCAGCATGCTCTGGTGCTTACCACGTTGTGATCGCAATACTCTTAGAAGCATCATATTATCCCAGACATGTTCTTTCAAGCCCCTGGAGTCCTCCTTTCTGAATCACTGTCATAATTTAGTATCTGTTGAATTTTTCAGTTCAAAGGAAATCAGTTGCCGAGTAACTTTCTTTTGACTGCGGTCTCCTTGGTACAAAAACAAAATGGGAAAAATAAGAATAACTCAGAAATTCAAAAGGAAATCACAAATTCAGCTAATAATAGCATTTTGAGTATATTTTGTAAACTAAATAAACACACAAAAGGCTATTTTTTCCCAACCATAAGAGATCTTTTCTGTCCTTTTGCCGAGGTGGATGTGTTAGTCTCAGGCCTTCCTGGGCCACATTGCCCAACCCACACGGGCTTCTGTATTATGTATTTAGTTAAGATGTGTGAAAATATATTTGAATAAAAGAAGTTCATAAATATATATTGATTTGTTTTACAGACAAATGGCACCTCTCTTAATTTATGAATTGAACTGGATGTGAACTAATAATGTGCAACTAGTTAAACTAGTTAAGAGGGTTACAGATCATTGTACATGGAAAATATTCCCAGCAGTAAACACTTCCATTAATGTGATCTACCGCTTTTAAAAAGGAGCATCTCAGAATAAGATGATGGTACAATTTGCTTATTAAAATTGAGAAAAAAAAAAGACACACTGGAATACATTAGAAAGGGAAAAGAAGGAATGTGATTTCTCATGATTGAAAGCATGATTTAGATCGGATACGGCTTTTGCTAACTAAGACCAAGGGGCTCTGGCAAGACGGGGTGGTTTTTCCGAATGCCAACCCGAGGTGCCTTACAAAGGCAGCTGCCGATAGTTCTGTGGCACAAACTGGCTCCTGAGAACCCAGATGACCTTGACCCGGCACCCCCACCCTCCATGCCAGTACCTCGCCTGATTTCCATCGCCACGGTATCTGGCCACTTCAGACATCAGTGGGGGTAGTCAAACGTAGTCAGCCAAACCATGGCATCCCTTAGGTTAAAAGAAAACGGGGTAGCTTTGCCCAGAGCCTGTTGGCACTGTGGGGGGGTGGAGAGAGAAGGGTTGTCACGATGGAAGACGAGGACACTAGTCTCATGTAGCACAGAAACACGAAGCCACACGCGCTGGCACAGCCTTCGAGGTGTTCCTTGCTCTCATATATTAAACCTTACATTTTATAGGGGAAAAAAAAGAAGGAAGATAAGGTCGTTGTGTGTGCTCAAGCCTCTTTGTTGGTTCAAATTATTTGGTTATTTTGGTCTGTCTTGTTTCTTTAATTAGACCGTACATTTTAAGGTACAAGCCTTTCTATTATACAATGCCTCCCTATTCTGTATCTCTTAAACTACTGTTTTCTGGTTTTCGAGGACTTTGTAAATCTGGCTCATTCTACCAAACCAACAAATATATCCAGATAAATCTCCAGTGGCACCTAGAATGTTGTCCACTCATTTAAAAAGGTCTCCTAGCCCCACTCATTCCTTCATCAGGGAGCCAGAGTTGCATTGAGCTCTGCAGGGATTCTCCACCAAGAATCAGAATTGTCTGTGATTTTCCTCAAATGAATCCAGAGCTATTGAATGAGAATCTCTGCTTATCAGACCCGTGCATCCTTTTCTCCTCTTAAATAGTCCCGCAGGTGATTCTGAGGCCCACACGGTCCGCTTCCCTCCCTGCGCCCGGCCGGGCCCCCGCTCTGGAGGTGGTTGGATTGGTCTAAGTGCTGTAGCCCCACCTTCTCACCACTTCAGAGGAGGTAGGCGCCTGGGATCCTGGAAGGCGGCCCGCCTCTGCAGCCCGGCCCAGCGGCTCCTGAGACTGGGGCGGACCTCACACCTGACCCCCGAGCGGCTAATCCTGCCCAACCGTCCCACCCGCCACGTGCCCTCGGGGCTGGAACACTGCGCCCCGGGATCGGCCTCCCAGTCAGGGGGCGCCGGTGCGCAGGCGCGCGGGGCGGCCGTCGCAGCTACCTTCCTGCGCCGCTTCCGAGAGGGCGCCCTAGTCTCTACCCGGCCCGCAACGGCAGTGTTGGCGTCAGGGCGCGGTGGGGGCAAGACGGGTGACGGGCAGCTGGGCGGTGCCAGGCCGAGAAAGGCGCCTCACCTGGCGCCTCTCGCCTTCCTTTTCACCTCAGGTTGCAGAGAGCCGCCAGGGCAGGTGGAAGGGCCACGCCCCGCTCCCGCGAGGGGCACCGAGAGATGCTGGGGGAGGGGCAGGGACCCCAACCCTAGACCAGGTAGGCGGCGGGCGAAGATTGGCGATACCTTCAGGTAAGAGGGAGCGGGGAGCACCCCCTCGGCTTGGGGTGCCGGAGGTGTGCGGCGGGAGCCTTTCCGTGGGGCCCTCGCGCTGCAGGGCGGAGGCGGCATTGCGTTGGCCTCAGTTCCTAGTCCTGGTTCCCGAGGAGCCCCTGAAGGCTTCGCATAGGAAGTTTGCGTTGGAGTCGAACACCCGACAGGAACCCCAGTTAACGCCTCCCCATGGCCAGGGGCAGAGTTCTTGACACCTGTAGCTTAATCAACGCAGGTTGAGATTCAGGGCTTGAATCGCCCGGCCACGTGCAATCCGCAAGACACCCTCTGGGTACTGCTTCTGCCTTATTACCCTTAAAACAGGCGTCTCAGTTATTTGTATCCCACTGTTGGTTGTTTAAAAAAAAATCTTTTTTCATGGGTTTGCCCCCTTTTTCTCATGAGCTGCGTTTCTGTCTTCAGTCCTGTAGGACACTATGTCTGAACAAGAGCGTATACAGGAATGTCTGCGGAAGGAAATAAGATCACTTCTCATTTCCACCAAAGATGGTTTGAGCCCACAGGAGTTGGAGAAGGAGTACCTTTTGATGGTTGGCAACCATCTACCACTCCGAATCCTTGGGTATCGGTCCACTATGGAGCTGGTATTGGACATGCCTGATGTTGTTAGTGTCTGCCACGGTGCAGGTGGTACTGTAATACTGAAAGGTAGGTTTAAGATTTTTGAAGGTCTGTAAACTTTGTAATAAAAACAATTGCTTAGTAAATAATTATTCTAGTTCTGCAGTTATTTATGTATCCCAGCCAGTGGATTTTAATTTGGTGGGGGAGGGAGACTCATAGGTGCTTTTGAGGTTGTGGGCAAAGTTAGAACCTCTGCAAAATGAACCATTCCTCAGACAATCGTGCACTCACAAAAACTACACTTTTACATGTGATTTCAGGTTACTGGACCTTAAGTCGGGAGAAATAAAAAAAAGAACTTCTTAATTATAAAAACATGTTTTAAATTCCGTGAAGCACAAGAAAAAACTGTTGTAGGGAAGTTTGCACTTCATCCCAAGGGTTTCAGATCTGTCAGGAGTCAATTAGTTGTAGTAATAACACATTATCTTTTCTTCAGCTGGTAGAAGAGCTAGCAAGCTGTTGCCTAAAATGCAAGAAATCGAGGAATCAAGAGTTACTGTTTATCGTGCTGCCTGGATAAACAGCTCCTTGGAGAGTTAAAAACTATAAACACACATACGAAGGATAAAAAAGGGAGTAAGTTTTCTACCTAAATATGATTCTTTTCTTCACATCTCCTTAGCCATTCCAGATGAATCTACCAAAGGAATAGCAAGTTTAGTTGCAAAACAGAGGAGCAGCCATAAGGTTCGAAACTCCATGCATAAGGGAAGACCTAGTGTTTATTCTGGACCAAGATCTCATCGGCGAGTACCTTACCGAGGAAGGGTTGCCCCTATTCTTCCAGCTGTTGTGAAGAGTGAGTTGAAGGACCTGTTGGCGTTATCTCCTGTTCTCCTTTCTGATTTTGAAAAGGCATTTGCCAAAAGATTTGGACGATCATTCCAGTACATGCAATATGGATTTCTCTCTATGTTTGAAGTGCTGAATGCAGCTTCAGATGTCATTTCTGTAGAGCAGACCAGAGCAGGTTCTTTGTTGATGCTAAAGAAGAATGTAACAGAGGAAAAGCAGAGAGGATGTCCAGCAGGTATGCATGTGAGCAAGTGTTGGAGCAGTCCTGGCACATAAAGGGGTGTGTAATGGCTAAGGTCCATGAGTTTGTTAGAGTTGTAGCCTGGCTCTACTACTTGCTAGCTCAGTGGTCCCGGGCAAACTGTTCAGTCTACTTAAATCTACTTAAACCTTAGTTTCCTCATCTTTAAAATAGAAATAACAATGTTTGCCTCTCGGGGTTGTGTTGAGGACCTTACATGAGGTGAGTTCTGTAAAGTCTCTGGCATTTAGTAAGCTGATAATAAGTGGTAGCTGTTGTTATTTTAAAAACTACAAGATCACCTCTCTCTATAACACTGTAAGTGAACTTTACATGAGTGTGCTCATGTAAATAAGCTATATGGAAAATGAAAAGTTAAAATATTTAAATGATTAGCCTTAACCCTGCTAATCTTTGCCATCACTGGGGCTTATCCTAGGGGACACTTTGGTAATTTTTGTGGTGTAATAATAACCACCTTATCTGTATAGCATTTTACCTTGCATTCTCATTACCGTACTAGGTAGGGTAAGTAACCGTGTCGTATAGATAAGGAAATCAAAGCTCAGGAAAATTAAATGGCTTTTCCAAAGCCACATGGCTGGAAAAGTGGTACAGCTAGAGTTAGATACCCAGCTGTTATTGCTGCCCATGCAGTGAGTTTCTGCCCAGCTGCTGTGTACATTAAAGGCTCAAGAGACCGATGTGACCATCTGTATAGTATCTTCCTTGACAATATATGGTTTCTACACTGAGCATAGCCGGAGCCTACTTGGGAGCATTCTGTGCCTATTTCAGTGATTTTCTTTTTCTCTAAAATCTGTATTTAGATTAACGTAGGTGAACCATGAGGATGTGTCGCATATTTATAAACCAATATTTACACTGTGCTGGGTGATGTAGTTTGAGGATATGAGGATATACTTGGATAGGGAAGGCTCTGGAGGCCAGTAAGTGTTTCAAGTCTAGCCCTCAACTTTATCAGTATTCTTGAAGTCCTAAAACTTGGAAGGACTAACTCATACTATTAAACGTGCAAGAGGTTGAGTTGTAGAAAGCACTTTACCAATTTATTGAGTAGTGGGGGGTGAATATTCCTTTCCAGTGATTTTGTTCATGTTCTCCATCCATGGTTCCTACTTCTATCGTCAGGATATCTTGAAGTCAACTGGTGGGTTTTTGTTTTGTTTTGTTTTGTTTATGAACTTGGCCTTAGGGTAAAGAAAGAGCTAGGCTGTGGTGAAGTCTGGTGATGTATCTTTCATGTCATACAACAGAATACACCTCTCCAGTGGTATTCCCCCTTCCTACAAATCTTGAAGAATTTATACTTTATTCTGTAGCTTTTCATCCTCCCAGAACTGTGGTACTACTAGTGGTTTTCCAGTTTGAAAAGCATAGTGCTAAGCAGGCTCCTTGGAGACTTTTTTGTCTCCTAAATAGGATACAGCTTTTTACGTATTGAATCCCACCTCTCTGTAATTATATTCAGGTGACCTTAAGTGGACTTTTAGATAGCCCCAACCTTTTTGGTAACAGTTATGACCTCTGTCTTCCTCTATGGATGACTAATAACTTATACTATATGTAAGTTTTGGCTTGATATAAAATTGTAAGCTTTCTTTTATTGATTTTTACTTCTAAGTTGAAGGCAATTAGCTCACAGTAGCCTCTATATGTAGCCACCAGAAAATGAAATAGAAGGTGCTAGTGACAATTTTTCTCTCTTCTTCTATTACTCACAAAAGGTAAAATTTTTACCCAGCCATTTAGAATGAAACAAGGGTCATACTCCGCAGGCTTTCCGGTAGCAAAGGCATGCTTTTCACAACCCACTTCAAACATGGAACTACAGAAGCAAATAATGAGCATGGAAAAGACTTCCAAGTTAAATGTAGTGGAGACTTCAAGGCTGAATCATACTGAAAAATTAAACCAGGTGAGAGATAAGAGTTTGGAGATATAAATATACGATGTTTTTAAATTCAGTGGTGTTAACACTTTGATCTGATAGAAAAGTTGACCTTTTAAAAACTGAAGTCATTCAGTTATTTCAAATTTGACTAAGCATTTCCTATGGTTCTGTAGATTAGTAAGCAGTGAGAAGTGGAGTGAAAGAAGAGTACAATTGTATCAACTCCACGGTTTCCACTATTTTCTGCAAATGACTCCCAACTCCCAAACCTGTATCTCTGGTTCCAGTTCCTCACCAAAGTTACAGAAGCATATTTGTAATTTACCTCATGAATATCTTCTGAATGGCTGCTCCTGAGCATAATAATCCTGGTATTTTTCTGTGACTATAAATGCTGAAGGACTTTGAATAAAATCTATTAGAATATAACCGATAAATGCCTGGCTAAATCATCATGTTAACAACTTAAGTTAGAGCTCAGAACTAGTACATGGACATTAAGTTCAAAACATGAAAATGCCTGATTTCTACTAAAATTAGCTTTAGTAACATAATTTACATGTAGTAAAATTTACTCATTTTAACCGTACAGTTTGAGTTTTGATTAATATATAATTATGTAATCACCATCAAAATAAAAAACAGAACGTTTCCATTACCCCCAAAAAAGCTCCTTCATGCCACTTTTGTAGTTTTTTTCCCCAACTGCAGCCACAGACTACCACTGCTTTCTATGATTTTGACTTTCCAGGAATTTCGTATAAATGGAATCAAACAGTATCTAAGCTTTTGTGTTTGGCTTTTTTAACTTAGTAGAATACTTCTGAGGTTCATCCAAGATGTATATATCAGTAATTTGTTCCTTTTTCTTGTTTGGTATTAGTCCATTATACAGATACACCTAAATTTGTTATCCCTTCCCCATTAGATGACATTTGGGTTATTTCCTCTTTGGTCCTTTACTTATAAAGCCGCTATCAATATTTGCATACATCTTGTATGGACATAGTTCATTTCTCTTGTGTAAATACCTAGGAGTTGGATTACTGCATCATATATAGTAAGTGTATGTTAATAAGAAATTGCCACTGTTTTCCAAAGTGGCTGTATGACTTTCCTTTCCCATGAAATATGTATGAGAGTTGTAGTTGTTACACATCTTTGTTAACATTTGGGATTGTCAGTTTTAAAAATATTAGCCATTTGAGTGGGTGTGTAGTGCTATCTCATGGTTTTAAGTTGGATCATAATAATATTATGATAATGTTGAACATCTTTTCACATGCGTGTTTGCCATTTGCATTTCCTTTTTGAAGTGTCTATTCAAATATTTTGCCAGTTTTATAAAACTGTGTTGTCATTGTATTGAATTGGAAAAATTTATATATTCTAGATATAAGTCCTTATCAGAGACATGTTTTGCAAATATTTTCTCCTGGCCTATGTTTGCTTCTTCATTTCCTTGATCCTGTGTGTTGTGGAAAAGTCTTTAATTTTGATACAGTCTAATTTATTCATATTTTTCTTTCTTTTTTTTTTTTTTTTTTTTTGTGATAGGGAGTCTCGCTTTGTCGCCCAGGCTGGAGTGCAATGGTGTGATCTTGGCTCACTGCAACTTCTGCCTCCCGGGCTCAAGTGATTCCTGCCTCAGCCTCCTAAGTAGCTAGGATTACAGGCGTCTGCCACCATGCCTGGCTAATTTTTGTATTTTTATTAGAGACAGAGTTTCACCATGTTGGTCAGGCTGGTCTTGAACTCCTGACCTCGGGATCCACCTGCCTCAGCCTCCGAAAGTGCTGGGTTTACAGGCATGAGCCACCATGCCTGGTCCATATTTTTCTTTTATTCTTGCCTATCTAATGGATTTTAATCTGAAGTTACAAAAATTTTCTCCTACGTTTTCTTGAAGTTTTATGTTTTCAGTTCTTATATTTACGTATATTATCCATTTCAAGCCAGATTTGCATAAGGTACCAGGCACAGATCAAATTTTTCTGCATATAGACAGTTATTCCTTATTATTTTGGCACCTCTATCAAATCTATTGACCTCACACATCTGTAATTCTATTTTGAGACTCTGTTCAGGTCCTTTTATCTACATGTCTGTTTTTGCCAATGCTGTACTATCTATTACTGTAGCTTTATAATATCTTAGTCATATATAGTTTTGTGTCAATAACAGATATTATCTGAGAAGTGTGTTGTTAGGTGATTTTATCATTGTATGATCATCCTAGAATGCAGTTGCACAAACCTAGATGGTATATAGCCTACTACACACCTACGCTATATGGTATAGCCTATTGCTCATAGGCTACAAACCATTATAGCATGTTATTGCACTGAATGCCATAGGCAGTTGTAACACAATGGGGTATTTGTGTATCTAAACAGAAAAGGTACGGAAAAAATACAGTGTTATAATCTTGTGGGACCACCATCATACAGGTGGTCTATTGTTGACCCTAAGTCATAATGCAGCCCATGACTAGTTAAGTCTTGCAACTTTGTTATTTTTTCAAAAATGCTTTGGATATTCTAGGTTTGCATTTGCAGATACGTTTAATTTGATACAAATCAACTTGTCAGTTTCTGCCAGAAATAAGATTGTGATCTTTTTAGAATCACATTGGATCTATAGATAAGTTTGGGGGAAAAATGACATCTTAACAATATCAAGTCTGCTGATTCAAAAACATGGTATATCTTCATTTATTTAGGTCTTTACATTCTCTCAGCAATGTTTTATAGTTTTCAGTGCATAAAGCTTGCATATATTTTGTTAAACTTATCCTTTATACCTTTCATATTTTTTAGCGATTATAAATGGTATTTAAAATTTCTAGTCATTGCTAATAGAAAATCAATTGGATTTTTTTTTTGGTATGTTGACCTTGTATCCTGTGACCTTGAGTCTTGGTACTTGATAAATTCAGTTCTGTAATTCAAATCATTCTAGCAGCTATTTTGTAGAGTTTGGATTTTCTGCATAGACCGTCATACCATCTGAGAGTAAAGACAGTTTTACTTCCTTCTTTTCAATCTATCTTCCTTTCCTTCAACCCTTACCACACAGTGTAGGCTCTCTAGTATTATATATTATAGAAATGTGAGAGTAGAAAAACTTAACTTGTTCCTAACTATATGGGGAAAATATTCAGTCTTTCATAATTATGATATTAACTGTAGCTTTTCAGATGCCTTTTATCAGGTTGAGGAAATTCCCTCCTATTCCTAGTTTCTCTGGTTTTTTTTCATGCATGTATGTTGAATTTTGTCATACTCTTTCTCCATACATTGAAGTTATTATAGGACTTTAAAAAATTACTTTTCTTGGTTTTATATTCAGCCAACCTTATATTTCTGGATGAATCCCACTTGGTCATCATATAGTATCCTTTTTATATGTTGCTACCTTCAATTTGCTAATATTTTAAGGGTTTTGCATTTATGTTCATAAGATATATTCTGTAGTTTTCTTGTAATGCTTTTATCTCGTTTTGGAATCATTTTAATACAGGCCTCATGTGAAATGAGTTGGGAAGTTTTTTTCCACCTATTTATTCTGAAAGAGTTTGTGTAGCATTGGTATTTGTTTTTCTTAAATATTTCATAGAATTTATCAGTGAACTAAATTGGGCCTGGAGCTTTCTTTGCAGAAAGGTTTTAAACAACAAATTCAGTTTCTTTAACAGATATAGGGCTATTTTGGATTTTATGCTTGCTTTTTTTTTTTTTTTTAATGAGCCTTGGTACCTTGTCTTTCAAGGTGCTGTCCATTTCATCTAGGCTGTCAAATTTATTGAAATAAAGTTGTTCATAATGTTCCCCCAATAACATTTTAAGGTCTGTAGGGTCTGTGATGGTTGCTCCTTCTCTCTCTCTCTCTGTCTCTCTCACACACATATAAGTCTTGCTAAAGATTTATTCACTTATACACAGTCATGCTCCACATAATGACACTTGTGTCAACAAGACTGCATGTGCAACAGTAGTTCCATAAAATTATAATAGAACTGAAAAATTCCTGCCACCTGGTGGTGATGTAGCTGTTGTAACAACATAGTGCAATGCAACACTTGTATTTGTGGTGACAGTCATATATATAGCACAATTATTTACAGTACATAATAGTTGATAATGACAATGAACAACCATGTTATGGGTTTGTGTTTTTACTGTAGTTTATATCATTAGAGTGCACTCCTAACTAAAAAAATTAATTGTAAAACAGCTTCAGGCATTTCCTTCAGGCGGTATTCCAGAAGGAAGGCATTGTTATCATAGATGATGACAGCTCCATGCATATTATTGTCCCTGAACACCTTACCACATGACAAGGTCAATTTAGTGTAGCGTAAGTGTAAGATGTTTATATAGAGTCTACAGTAGTGTACAATAATGGCCTAGGCCTACACATTCACCACCCACTCACCCAGAGCAACATACAACCCTGCAAGTTCCATTTATGGTAAGTGCTTTATACAGGTATGCCATTTTATCTTTTATACTGTATTTTTACTGTACCTTTTCTGTGTTTAGATACACAAATACCACTGTGTTACAATTGCCTATAGTATTCAGTACAGTAACATGCTGTACAGGTTTGTAGCCTAGGAGCAATAGGCAATGCCATAAAGCCTAGGCGTGTAGTAAGGTTATACCATCTAGGTCTGTGTTACATACATTCTATGTTTGTGCAACAATGCAATTGCCTAATAATGCATTTCTCAGAGTGTATCCCCATTATTAAAAGATGCATGGTTGTATTTTTCAAAGAACAGGTTTTTAGTTTTGATAATTTTTTTTTATTTTTTCACTTTTTATTTCATTGATTTCTGTTCTAATTGTTTTGTAACTTCTGTTTACTTTGGGTTAATTTCCTCTTTGCTCTTAAGGTAGAAGTTTGGTCATGGATTTTGGTCCCTTTTTAATGTAAACATTTAAGGTTATAAATTTCTTCTAAGTATTGCTATAGCTACATCTCCCAAACTTTGATATGAAATTCAAATTTGATATGAAAACTCGTCTTCAGGTCAAAATTTACTGATCTCCCTTTTGGTTTTTTTCCTTGTATCATGGATTATTTAGAAGTGTGTTGTTTAATATCCAAATATTTGGGGATTTTTTTCAGAGATGCTTCTGTTCTAATTTCATTGTGGTCCAACAACATAGATTTTGTTCCTTATATATTCATTGAGACTCATTATATGGCTCAATATGTTTATCTAGGTAAATGTTTCATAATTCACTTCAAAAGAATATTTTGCAATATTTGGGTATAATATTCTATAAATGTCAAGTCAGTTATGTCATTGAGGATTTCTTTTTAACTGTTTTTTAATTAACTACTGAGGGAGGAGTATTGAAATTTTCAAACATAATTATAGATTTGTCTATTTTACCTTTTAGTTCAGTTAGTTTATGCTTTGCCTATTTTTTTTTTCCCACAGATTGTTGGGGTACAGGTGGTATTTGGTTACATGAGTAAATTCTTTAGTGGTGATTTGTGAGATTTTGGTGCCCCCATCACCCAAGCAGTATACACTGCACCCTATTTGTAGTCTTTTATCCCTCACCCCCTTCCTACCCTTCCCCTCATGTCCCCAAAGTCTTTGTATCATTCTTATGCCTAGGCGTCCTCATAGCTTAGCTCCCACATATCAGTGAAAACATGATGTTTAGTTTTCCATTCCTGAGTTACTTCACTCAGAATAATAGTCTCCAGTCTCATCAAGGTCACAGCAAAATGCCATTAATTCATTCCTTTTTATGGCTGAGTAGTATTCTATCATATATATATATATATGATATATATATGATATATATATACACACACACACCATAGTTTATTTACTTGATTGATGGGCATTTGGGTTGGTTCCATGATTTTGCAGTTGCAATTTGTGCTGCTATAAACGTGCATCTGCAAGTATCTTTTTTGTATAATGATTTCTTTTCCTCTGGGTAGATACCCAGTAGTGGGATTGCTAGATCAACTGGTCGTTCTACTTTTAGTTCCTTTTGAGACGGAGTCTTGCTCTGTCGCCCAGACTGGAGTGCAGTGGCATAATCTCAGCTCACTGCAACCTCCACCTCCCAGGTTCAAGCAGTTCTCCAGCCTCAGCCTCCTGAGTAGCTGGGACTACAGGCACACGCTGTCACACCCAGGTAATTTTTTGTATTTTAGTAGATATGGGGTTTCACTGTGTTGCCCAGGCTGGTTGTGAACTCCTGAACTCAGGCAGTTCACCCACCTCAGCCTCCCAACGTGCTGGGATTACAGGCATAAACCACCGCACCCGGCCTACTTTTAGCTCTTTAAGGAATCTCCATAGTGTTTTCCGTAGCGGCTATATTAGTTTACATTCCCACCAGCAGCGTAGAAGTGTTCCCTGTTAACCACATCCATGCCAACATCTGTTTTTTTATTTTTTGTTGATGGCCATTCTTGCAGGAGTAAGGTAGTATCTCATTGTGGTTTTGATTTGCATTTCCCTGATCATTAGTGATGTTGAGCATTTTTTCATATGTTTGTTGCCCATTTGTATATATTCTTTTGAGAATTATCTGTTCATGTCCTTAGCCCACTTCTTGATGGGATTGCTCGTTTTTTTCTTACTGATGGGTTTTTGGTCATGAAATCCTTGCCTAAGCCAATGTCTAGAAGGGTTTTTCCAATGTTATCTTCTAGAATTTTTATAGTTTCAGATCTTAGGTTTAAGTCCTTAATCCATCTTGAGTTGATTTTTGTGTAAGGTGAGAGATGAGGATCCAGTTTCATTCTCCTGTATGTGGCTAGCCAATTATCCCAGCACCATTTGTTTAAAAGAGTGTCCTTTCCCCACTTTATGTTTTTGTTTGCTTTGTCGAAGATCAGTTGGCTATAAGTATTTGGGTTTATTTCTGAGTTCTCTGTTCTGTTCCATTGGTCTATGTGCTTATTTTTATACCAGTACCATGCTTTTTTTGTTGACTATGGCCTTATAGTATAGTTTGAAATAAGGTAGTGTTATGCTTCCAGATTTGTTCTTTTTGCTTAGTCTTGCTTTGGCTGTGTGGGCTCTTTTTTGGTTCCATATGAATTTTAGAATTGTTTTTTCTAATTCTGTGAAGAATGATAGTGGTATTTTGATGGAGAATCCGTTGAATTTGTAGGTTGCTTTTGGCAGTATGGTCATTTTCACAATATTGATTCTATCCATCCATGAGCATGGGATGTGTTTCCATTTGTTTGTTTCATCTGTAATTTCTTTCAGCAATGTTTTGTAGTTTTCCTTGTAGAGGTCTTTTGCCTCCTCGGCTAGGTATATTCCTAAGTATTTTGTTATTTTTGCAGCTATTGTAAAAGGAGTTGAGTTCTTGATTTGATTCTCTGCTTGGTCACTTTCGGCGTATAGAAGGGCTACTGATTTGTATACATTAATCTTGTATCTGGAAACTTTGATTAATTCTTTTATCAGCTTTAGGAGCTTTCTGGAGGAGTCTTTAGGGTTTTCAAGGTAAATGATCATATTGTCAGCAAACAATGACAATTTGACTTCCTCTTTACTGATTTGGATGTCCTTTATTTTTCTTGTCTGATTGCTCTGGCTAGGACTTTGAGTACTATGTTGAAGAGGAATGGTGAGAGTGGGCATCTTTGTCGTCTTCCAGTTCTCAGAGGGAATGCTTTCAACTTTCCCCATCCAGTATTGGCTGTGGGTTTGTCATAGATGGCTTTTATTACGTTGAGGTTTGTCCCTTGTGTGCCGATTTTGCTGAGAGTTTTAATCATAAAGCAATGCTGGATTTTGTCAAATGCTTTTTCTGCATCTGTTGAGTTGATCATGTGATTTTTGTCTTTAATTCTGTTTATGTGGTGTATCACATTTATTGACTTGCATATGTTAAACCATCCCTGCATCGCTGGTATGAAACCCACTTGATCATGGCGCATTATCTTTTTGATATGTTATTGGATTTGGTTAGCTAGTATTTTTGTTAAGGATTTTAGCATCTATGTTAGTCAGGGATATTGATCTGTAGTTTTCTTCTTTATTATGTCCTTCCATGGTTTTGGTATTAGGGTGATGCTGGTTTCATAGAATGAATTAGGGAGGCTTCCCTCTTTCTCTCGCTTGTGGAATAGTGTCAAAAGGATTGGTACCAATTCTTCTTTGAATGTCTTTTAGAATTCTGCTGTGAATCTGTCTGCTCCTGAACTTTTTTTTGTTGGTAATTTTTAAATTACCATTTCAGTCTCTCCATGTATTATTGGCTGTTCAGGGTATCCAATTCTTCCTGACTTAAGCTAGGAGGGTTGTATTTTTCCAGGAATTTATCCATGTCTTCTGGGTTTTCTTGTTTATGTGCATAAAGGTGTTCATAGTAGCCTCGAATGATCTTTTGTATTTCAGTGGTGTCAATTGTAGTATCTCCTGTTTCATTTCTTAATGAGGTTATTTGGATTTTCTCTCTTCTCTTCTTGGTTTATTTTTCTAATGGTCTATCAATTTTATTTATCTTTTCAAAGAACCAGCTTTTTGCTTCATTTATCTTTTGTATTTTTTTGTTGTTGTTAATTTCATTTAGTTCTGCTCTGATCTTGGTTATTTCCTTTCTTCTGCTGGGTTTGGGTTTGGTTTGTTTTTGTTTCTCTAGTTCCTTGAGGTATGACCTTAAAATGTCAGTTTGTGCTCTTTCAGCCTTTTTGATGTAGGTGTTTAGGGCTATGAAGTTTCCTCTTAGCACCACCTTTGCTGTATCCCAGAGTTTTTGATAGGTTGTGTCATTATTGTCATTGAGTTTGAAGAATTTTTAAATGTCCATCTTGATTTCATTTTTGACCCAGTGATCATTCAGGAGCAGATTATTTTCCATGTATTTGCATGGTTTTTAAGGTTCCTTTTGGAGCGGATTCCCAGTTTTATTCCTCTGTTATCTGAAAGAGTGCTTGATATAATTTCAGTTTTCTGAAATGTACTGAGGCTCATTTTATGGCCTATCATATCGTCTATCTTGGAGAAAGTTCCGTGCCCTGTTGAATGAAGTATGTATTTTGCAGTTGTTGGATGAAATGTTCTGTATATATCTGTTAAGTCCATTTGTTCCTAGGTATAGTTTAAATCCATTGTGTCTTTAACTTTCTGTCTTAATGAACTGTCTAGTGCTGTCAGTGGAGTATTGAGATCCTCCACTATTATTGTGTTGCTGTCTATCTCATTTCTTAGGTCTATTAGTAATTGTTTTATAAATTTGGGAGCTCCAGTGTTAGGTGCATTTATGTTTAGGATTGTGATATTTTCCTGTTGGACATGGCCCTTTACCATTATATAATGTCCCTCTTTGTCTCTTTTAACTGCTGTTGCTTAAAAGTTTGTTTTGTATGATGTAAGAATACCTACCCTTGCTTGCTTTTGGTGTCCATTTGCATGAAATGTCTTTTCCATCCCTTTATGTGAGTCCTTATGTGTTAGATGAGTCTCCTGAAGGCAGCAGATAGTTGGTTGTGGAATTCTTATCCATTCTGCAGTTCTGTATCTTTTAAGTGGAACATTTAGGCCATTTGCATTCAATATTAGTTTTGAGATGTGAGGTACTATTGCATTAATCCTGCTGTTTGTTGCATTCATCGTGCAACAATGAGGTCTGTGAGCCGTGGATACCAGCACCTGTTTAGGAGGAGGTAGAGGGTAGGGGAGTTTGCTCTTGGTGTTGTACATGCTGCAGGTTTTGACAAATGTGTAATGGCATGTATCCACTACTGTAGTATCATACTGAATAGTTTTCACTCCCCTAAAAGTCCTCTGTGCTTGCACCTATTCATCTGTCTCGTCCCTTAATCCCATGGTAACCACTGGTCTTTTTACTGTCGCCATAGTTTTGCTTTTTCCAGAGAGTCATATAGTTGGACTTATAGAGCATGTAGCCTTTCAAATTGGGTTCTTTCACTTAGTAATATGCACTTAAGGTTCCTCTATGTCTTTTCATGGCTTGATAATGCATTTCTTTTTGGCACTGAGTAATATTCCATTGTCTGATACTACAGTTTATCCACTCAAACTGAAGAACATCTTGGTTGTTTCCTCATAAAGTTGCTATAAACATGTGTGTGGGTTTTTTGTGTGGATAGCAGTTTTCAATTCATGTGGGTAAATACCAAGGAGTATAGTTGCTAAATTATCGGATAAAGATATGTTTGTTTTTATAAGAAACTGCTAAACTGTCTTCCAAAGTGGTGGTACCATTTTGCATTCTCACCAGTGTTGAGTGAATGTTTCTGTTGTTCCCCATTGCTGGTCAGCATTTGGTGTGGCTAGAGTTTTAGATTTTGGCCATTCTAATAGCTGTATAGTGGTATTTCATTGCTGTTTTAATTTGAAATCCCCTAATGACATGATGTTGAACATCTTTTCATATGCTTACTTGCCATTGGGTATATCTTCTTTAGTGAGAGGTCTGTTCAGGTATTTTGTCCATTTTTAAAAAATTTGATTGTTTATCTTCTTATTGCTGAGTTTTAAGAGCTTTTTTTAAAAATAATAGTCTTTTATCAGATGTGTCTTGCAAATATTTCCTTCTAATCTGTGGCTTGTTTCTCAATCTTTTGACATTGTCTTATAGAGAAAAAGTTTTTAATCTTAAGACAGGCAATCAATTATTTCTTTCATGTATTGTGCCTTTGGTGTTGTATCTAGAAACTCATCACCTTATCCAAAATCAGCCAGTGTTACCTATGTTGTCTTCAAGGAGTTTTATAGTTTTGAATTTTACATTTAGGTCTATGATCCATTTTAAGTTAATGTTTGTGAAGGGTGTAAGGTCTAGATGTGTGTGTGGGGGGTCATTTTTGTTTTCGTGGGTTTTTTTGCAAGTGGATGTTCAATTCTAGTACCATTCGTGAAAAGACTGTTTGATTCATTCGGTTGCTTTTGCTCCTTTATCAAAGATCAGTTCACTATATTTATGTGAGTCTATGTCTAGGTTCTTTAGTCTGTTCCACTGGTCGGTCTGTTCTTTCACCATTACCATACTGTCTTGGTTACTGTAGCTTTTTTAGTAAGTCTTGAAGTTAGGTAGCGTCAATCCTCTGGCTTTATTCTTCAATATTTTGTTGGCTATTCTGGATCTTTTGCCTCCTATATAAATTTCAGTGTCAATTTGTTGATATTCACAAAATAACTTGCTGAGATTTTGTTTGGGATTGAATTGAATCTATAAATCGAGTTGGGAAGAACTAACATCTGGACAATATTGAATTTTTCTATCCATGAACATGGAATAGTTCTCCATTTATTTCTTCTTTGATATCTTTCATCAGAGTTTTGCAGTGTTCCTCATACAGATTTGTACATATTTTGTTAGATTTATACTTAAGTATTATATTTGGGGGAGTGCTAATGTAAATAGTATTTTTTTGAATTTCAGATTTCACTTATTACTGGAATATAGGAAAATGATTGACTTTTGTACATTAACCTTGCATCCTGCAACCTTGCTATAATTGCTAATTAGTTCCAGGAGTTTTTAAAAAATTCTGTCATATTTTCTACATAGGTTATGTGATCTGTAAATAAGGGACAGTTTTTATTTCTTCCTTCCCAGTCTGTTTGTTTCATTTCCTTTTCTTGACTTACTGCATTTGCTAGGACTCCAGCAAGATGTTGCAAAGCAGTGGGAGGGAACACTCTTTGCCTTGTACCTGGTTAAGTATTTTTTAGGATTCCACTTTATCTTTTTTGTTTATTATCTATATTTTTCTGTTTTATAGTTTTAGTGGATGCCTTAGGGTTTTCAACCTATATTTTTAACTTATCACAATTGACCTTCATATAATATTAAACATTTCATATAAAATATAAGAACCATGGAACAGTAAATTTACATTTCCCCTCTTCCATCCTTTGTGCTCTTATTGTGATACATTTTAGTTCTCATGTTATGTACCTCATAATACATTGTTATTTTTGCTTAGAAAATGTTTAAGGTAAATAGGAATATTTATTTTAATACTAAAATATTAAAAACACAAAAGTCAAATTTTAAGAAATTAAACATGAAAAAAACTTGTTTACTTACATTTATTTCTGATGCTCTCCAATTCTTTCTGTTTAAATTTCTCTCCAGTATAGTTTTCTTTCTGCTTGGAAAATTTTAACATATCCTCTAAGATAAACCTGCTGGTGGTGTATATTCTTAGCTTTTATCCATCTGAAAAAGTCTATTTTTCATTTCCATTTTGAAATATTATTTTTCCGGGTATAGAATTCTATCTAATTTGATAGTTTTTGCCCCCTTTTAGTGCTTCAGAGATGTTATTCCAGTTTTTTGTCTTCGTAGTTTTTTTTCCTCTGATGCTTTCAGGATTTTCTCTTTTGGTTTTCCACAGTTTGATTGTAGCATCCCTTGGTGTACTTTTCTTTATTTTTCTGCCTGGGATTCATTGAGCTTATTATATCATTGAGCTTCTTGTATGTAGGTTTATAATTTTCATGAAATCTGGATATTTTGTCTTCAAATATTTTTTTCTCCTTTCCTCTTTTGGAGTACAATAACATCTATTTTAGACTGCTTGTTATTTTCTTGCAGGTCACTGATGCTCTTTTTCTTTCATTGCAGTTCTCTTTTTTTCCCCACTGAGTGCTTCATTTTTCAATTGCTGTCTTCAAACTGGTTAATCTTTTCTCCAGAATGTAACCTAATTCCATCCAGATTATTTTTCATTCAGATGTTGCATTTTTCATCTTCAGGTATTCCACGTGGGTCTTTTTAATATCCTCATTTCTTCTATTCATTATGTTAATACTTTATGGACATAAGCATATGTGTAAGGTTTATAATAACTGTTTTAGAGGGCTTGTCTAGTTTTATTATCTGTGCCATTTCCAGTTTTTTTTTTTCCTATTGATTTTTTTCCCCTGACATGATCATATTCTACCACTTCACATGGTTGGTAACTTTTGACTAGATGCTAGACCATTGTGAATATTTCATTGTTGGGCTTTACATATAAATTACTTTGACCCAATTTGATCATTTTGAGTTTTTCTTTTAAGCTGTATTAAAGTGGGTGCTATAGACTAAATTATGTTCTCCCCATATTTATACATTTAAACCCTAGCCTCCGATATGATGATATTAGGAGATGGGATCTGTAGGAAGTAATTAAGGTTAGATTAGGTTATGAAGGTGGGATCCTTATGATGGGATGAACAGCTTATAAGAAAAGACCCTAGAAAGTTTGCTCTCTCCACGGGAGCACCCTGAGAAAAGGCCATATAAGTACACAGCAAGAAGGTGGCCATCTGCAAGTCAGAAAGAGAGTGCTCACCAGGAACCAAATTGGGTAGTACAGGTCAAATATCCCTTATCTGAAATGCTTGGTTGAGTATCCCTTATCTGAATATTTGCATATACATAATGAGATATCTTGGAGATGGGATCCCAGTCTAAATATGAAATTCATGTATGTTTCATATATACCTTATATACATAAGCTGAAGGCGATTTTATACAATATTTTAGATAATTTTGTGCATGAAACAAAGTCTTAACTGTGTTTTGACTGTGACTCATCACATAAGGTTGGGTATGGGATCCTCTACTTGTGGCATCATATTGGCATTGAAAGATTGGGATTTGGGAGCATTTCAAATTTCAGCTTTTTGTATTTGGGATGTTCAACCTATGCCTTAATCTTGGACTTCCCAGCCTCCAGAACTGTAAGAAAAATTCTGTCGTTTAAGCCACCCAGTCTATGGTATTTTGTTATGGCAGCCTGAGCAGACCAAGATGCGCGGGTCCAGAACAGCCTTCAATCTAGGGCTAATTTAGCCCCACCACTGAAGCATTACCTTTCTAAGGATTGACTCAATGTATTACGAAGTACTCCTACTCTGTCTAGTGGGAACACTGTTCCTAGCCCTGTGTGAGCTCGGAGTATTGTTCAGCCTGTTGCTTCTTGTTTGTTTCTCCAGCCTCAAAGAACTTCTCTCCACTTGCACAGATCGGTACTCATCCAGAAACTTAAGGGAGTTCCTCTGCAGACCTCTAGAGCTATTTCTGTGCCACTCCTCCTTTTCCATACTCAATCCTGTAAATTTTAGCATCCTCATCGTCTCAAAATCTGTCTCCTCAGTTCATCTAGACTGCCAGGCTCTGTTTCTGTTACTTCTTCCTACACTATCCTGAAAGCTCTCCAGGCTGTAAGGTGGGCAGGGTGTAGGAGGGCTGGGTTCAAGGCTTACCTCTCAGTTCTGCATTGTTATTCAACAGCTCTAAATCGTTGTTTCATACATTTTTCCAATTTTCTAGTTATTTATGACAGGAGAGTGGAAGCCGTAACTTTTATTTTAAATGGTGAAAGTAATTCTTAATACAGAAAACTCAGCCTAAAAGGAGTTACAGTCTTACTACCAAGAAAGAGTGTTCATGTGTTGCTTTCTTAGTAATTTTCCTATTTTTAGATTATTTTGATTTCTTTTGACATTTCCTGTGCTGAAGAAGCCTGAAACCAGCCTGTTTATCTTTCTTTGTAGGTAAGCTGACTAACTGCATGCTTGTCAAATTCTTTTTCTTTGAAATTCAGAAAGATTATCATGAATTGTTCTGTTCTTTCTCATTCTTTTCATCAAAGAAAATCTTCATTTTTTAAAATGGCTTTTGTTAAACTGACCTCCAGAAAAGTATCAGTATATGCTTCAACTCGGAGTATGGTAGTGTCTTTTTTTCCCGTAGTTTCTGATTATATAACTCTTAGGATTCTGTGTGGTTATTAACTCAAATGTCAATCCTTGAAAGATGGTTAAGTACAAAAATTTTTTCTCATCAAAAAGCCAAACATAGAGTCTAATTGTTTCACATCCATTTTTGGTTACTGACAAAGTTGATTTTTTAATCAGCCATTTTTATTACTTTTAAGTTACTTTTAAAAAGTTCATTTTAATGTTTTCTAAGACAAGTCTCCCCTGGTTAGTCTTCTTTCGGGCTTTTTTCCTATTTTTTTCCTGAAAGTTTAGAATTGTTTTTGTAAGTTCCAAAATTTCAATGAGATTTCTTAGAATTAAGTTTAAAATTTTTGAGGAGACTTCATGCATTTCATTAAGTGTATTCGAAGAGACTTCATGCATTTCATTAAGTGTATTCATTCATTAACATGTTGTAGTTCTCTATTTATTCAAGTATTAATCTTATGCCTTTCATTGCAGATATGTAGTTTTCTTTATTAGAGTTTGGCACATTTCTCGAAATTGTATTCTTAGATATTATATGTTGTGATACTTTTTTTTTTTTTTTTTTGAGATGGAGCCTTGCTTTGTCACCCAGATTGGAGTGCAGTGGTGCGATCTCAGCTCACTGCAACCTGTCTCCTGGGTTCAAGCGATTCTCCAGCCTCCGCCACCCAAGTAGCTGGAATTACAGGGGTGTGCCACCACACCTGGCTAATTTTGGTATTTTTTGGTAGAGATGGGGTTTCCTCATGTTGGTCAGGGTGATCTTGAATTCCTGACCTTGAATGCCTGCCTCATCCTCCCAAAGTGTTGGGATTATAGGCATGAGCCACCATGCCTGGCCAGTTGTGATACTGTTTTTGCCATTAAGACTGGAATTCTAAGTGCTCATGGTTTAGAAAGAAAGAAATTGACTATTAAATATTGTTTTGAAACTACCGTAGCAAACTTGGTTTTTCAATAGTTTTCCCATAGGTTTTCCAAGTAGACTACCCTATCATTTATGAACAGTAGATTTGCTCTTCCCTTTTCAGTATTTAAAGTTCTTATTTCCATTTTCTAAATTTATTGTGCTGACTAAAACTTCCAGAAAAAAATAATTATATTTCTTTTTTTCAAAAATTTTCCACTCTATAGAATTTAGCAGGAAGACTCTGCCTTTTAACTGTGAGAGCCAGGCAATAACGAATGCAGAGTTGAGGACATTTGCTCATGGCATGGCTCCAAGTTGAGGAGTGAGAGAGATGCAGATACACTTTCTTCTGTATTTTCTTTGAGTTTCATCCTGAGTTTTGCAGCTCTAATAATTCCTCATAGATGCAGCGTAATAACCACAGTTCACTTCCAGTTGAAGTTTTTGCCACCAGAACAATTTAAATCTTGTTCTGAGAGGGGGGTGGGTTATAATTCCTAAACTATGAATTTTAATTTATGGTAGGACAAACACTACATAATTATCAGACCTCACATAATCCTATTTGCAAAAACTGCGTCTTTCCATTTCTTCAAAACTGTAGATCTATTAGTTTGCTAGGTGCTTCCTCAAAACTCTACAAGTTTATGTTTTTATGTGCATAGAAAAACATATAACAAAGTTAAAGTGTAAACTTTTTTCTTTTTGATCATCTGTATCTTTTGTTCTTCCATAGTGAACATGCATCACTTTTGTCACAAGAAAATATTATTAAAATGAAAAAAAGTTTTTCCTTTGTAAAATGAGGATCAGAATATCTTCACTTTCCTCCTGCAAGAGAAACAGGCTGGCTTGGCCTTTTGTATCCCACTCCTGCCCATTGCTTTATTTCACAAAGCAATTTGTTAGAACAGTTTTAAGGCCTCTTTTGAAAGGCATTCAGTTTTATTTTGACCTCTTGAGAGGGAATTTAGAGGAGAAATGAACATTTTAATGGGTGAATAGCGTATGGATTTAGCTATACTTTCTAGTGGGTGAAGCCTCAGGTGCTGTGTCCAGCCCAGGTCATCAGAATTTTCTGCATTGTGTGTAGTTCTAGACCACAGATTACATTGCTTTCCGTTAATAGGTGTTTACCTTTAAGAGTAGCAGTTCGTCAAGGAATAGAGATCTTGCGTTTCTAGGATCTCTAGCCTTAATACCATTTAAGAGTACACCATCCTGCCAGGTGCAGTGGCTCATGCCTGTAATCCTAGCACTTTGGGAGGCGGAGGTGGGCGGATCACTTGAGGTCAGGAGTTCAAGACCAGCCTGGCCAACATGGTGAAACCCCATGTCTACTAAAAATACAAGAAGTAGCTGGGGTGTGGCGGCACGTGCCTGTAGTCCCAGCTACTCAGGAGGCTGAGGCGGGAGAATCTCTTGAACCCAGGAGGCAGAGGTTGCAGTGGACCGAGACTGCGCCACTATGCTGCAGTCTGGGCGACAGAGTGAGACTTTGTCTCAAAAAAAAAACAAAAAAAGAGTACTCCATTCTACCTGTTTCCTGCCCCCTCTGTCTTACAGATTCAAGACCTTATTGTAACATTCACCATGAGATTAAGGTAGATAAACTTGGAGTTACAAAGAAATACCTTCTCATCTAAATGAAATCAGGGTGGTCTTAGTTTGCATGTAACTTTTAATTTGCACCTAAACAATTGATAGTTTTTACATGAATTAGATGCTTTGCTTGGCATTGCATATAAGAGGTGAAACATTTTATTTCACCTGATAACCTGACTCAACTGTAGTTCAAGAGTATCCTTGATAAATAATTGGATATATTAAGAATTCTCAGAAGGAACTACTCAGTGGGTTAATTAATGCAGTTCTCTGGGGGTTATATTCTCTGGCCAACTTAGAGTAGCTGTTCTATAGCTATTTTCCCACAAGTTCAGATGAAGTATGGCAAATCAAATTCCATCCTGCCTGGCTTTTAGTCAAATAAGTCAGACCCTACATAATCCTATGTATAGGGTCTTAGTTCTGGCTGCTGTAACAAGCTACAACAAACTGGGTGGCTTGTAAACAACAAACATTTATTTTTCAACATTCTTGAAGGCTGAGAAGTCAAAGATCATGACTCTGGCATATAAGGTGTCCAGTGAGAGCCTTCTTCCTCATTCATAGATAGAGGTCTTGTGTACTCACAAAGCAGAAGGGGCAAGGGATCTCACCAAGGCCTCTCTTATAAGGGCACTAATCCCATTCACAGCGGCCTTTCCCTCATGAGCTCATCACCTCCCAAAGGCTCCATCTCCTAATACTATCACCTTGGGGGTTAGGATTTCAACTTAGGGATTTGGGGAGTGGGGGTAGAGAGGGATACATCTATACTATAGCATATACCCAACAAATACTTAAGCAGATGAAAGCACTGCTGCTGTATGTTTCTGTGCCAGTTTTGTGATCTTTGTAAGAAATGTATTAATGTTTTCCCATATGGCCAAAAGGTCTGAAGTATATTCATCTGAGATGTAACTTCTGTTTCTTTCTGCTTTTAGCCTCGTGCATCCTTTTTCCAAAATGCATTCATCATTAGATGTTTCTAAATTATCCAGTTGTCTGTTTTTAAGTTTTTTATTACAAAAGTAATATAGATTGATTACAGAAAACTTGCAATACAGACAAGCACAGAAGAAAATAAAAATCACCTGTGTACTCTTATCACGTGAAAATTTGACTTAAAAAATTAAAATCATTCTGGTTCTTAGTTTGTGACCTGCTTTTTTTCCTCTTATGCATTGTTAACGTGCCACATTATTAAATATTCTAATGCAACATAATTTTAGCTGATGGTATGATGTCCGTAATTTAACTTATAGCCTAAGTTGGGCATTTGCTCTATATTCAGTTTTTGCTATTAAAAATAACCTTATGATGAAAATCTTGCTCAAGTATGCGCACATCTCTGTTACTCCACAGGATAAATTTCTAGAAGAGCCATCACTGATTGAAAGGAATGTTTACTTTTAATGGCTTATCCTGTATGTGGCTAGGCTGTCATCCATAAGAATTGTTTCATTTGACACTCGCATAGATTGTGTGTGTGCTCCTTTCCTTGTACCTTTGCTGTTACTCCGTACAAATGGACAGTTTCCTTCAGAGATCCCTCCCCACTCACCTGCATTGCCTTTGATACCTTCAGGCATCCTTTTGTGACACTCGGGAGGGATGTTTAAACATATTTTTAATTGACGAGTAAAAATTTTATGTATGGTACACAACTTGATGTTTTGATGTATGTATACATTCTGGAATGGCTAAATCAAGCTGTTTGACATGTATTACCTCACATACTTGTCATTTTTTTGTGATGAGAACACTTACAATTTACTCTTAATTTTCAAATACAAAATATATTTTTAAGTGTAGTCAACATGATACACAATAGATCTTCTGAACTTACTCCTCCTAACTGAAATTTTGTGTCCTTTGGCCAATGCCTTCTCAGTCCTCCCACCCCTTAGTGTCTGGTAACCATCATTTTACTCTGTGTCTACAAGTTTGACTTTCATGCACTTCCCATGTAAGTAAGATCATGTGTACTGTGGGTTTTTTTCATTATAATAATTGTAATTACATATATTTATGATCAATTCAGGTCTACCTCTGCAAGTTCCATGAGGACAGGGACCGTATCTAGTTTATTTACCTCTGTATATCCAGCACTTAATATGGTGTGAAGCACATAGTATGATCTCAGTCCATATTTGTTGAATGAATAAGTGGGTATTTTTAAAATTTTATAATTTGATGGGCAAATAACTGTATCTGTTAATGTGTATTTATTTGAGGTTCAGCTTTATGCTTTAATTTGCTACTTAGTCTTCTATTTTATTGCCTATTCATGTTTTGGTTCATTTTTCTGAAAAGTATATCTTTTTGATTCAAAGCTCTTTCTCTTCTGTGGTCCTATAAGCTCCTATCTGAATATAGTGTATTTTGTTACTTTCCATCTTCATTTTCTAGTTCTATCTCATTAACTTGATTTATTTCCCATTCTTCATGTTTGTCGTACAGGCATCTGACACTAAAAGCATTGTTGAAATCACTGATTACCTCCCAATCTTACTTTTCTCTTCCACATTATAACTTCTGCCCTCTATGATTATAGATATCCCCAACTTTTCCTGGGCTTTAAAAAATCTCCACTGCATTCAGTTTAAAGTCACCTTAATTTAGACATTTTGCTTGAGATAAACTTTTTTACTTTTTTCAGAAGCATTCTATTCCTAGCTAAAAGCTCATCATTTTGCTCATCATTTTGCTATCTTAAACCCGAGATTGGCAAATATCTCCTCTTATAGACTACATAGTAAATATTTGAGGCTTTGCAGGCTAAATGTTCTCTGCATCTACTAAACACTGTCCTTACAGCGCAAGAGCAGCCATGGGCAATACATGAATGAGTGAATATGATTGTGTTCTAATAAAACTATGGACACTGAAATTTGAATTTCATATAATTTTCACGTCACCAAATAATACCTTTTCCCACAGCCATTTAAAGATATAACCCTTCTTAGCTTATGGGAAGCACAAAAAGAGGCCATAATTTGCTAACCTTTGTCATAAGCCATGATCCAGAGAGACACATCAAGTCTGTAATCACCATCCTGCCATTTAGCTCCCAGTTTTCCAAACTTTTAGAATTGATTAAAAAATAACAAAAGCCTCTCTGTTCCATGGTACTTTTGTTTCCTACACAGAATTTGAGGTCCTTGAGGCTGTTTCTGGTCTCATCATTCATCCCTGTAGAATCCTTCCTCTCTATTGTCTTTCCTAATTTCTGTGGATTCCACCTTTGTCATATCCCTTCTTTTTCTATTCTCTCCCAGCACCCCAGTTAAAACTCTTGCCTAGAGAGTTGCAGTGGTTTCCTAACTGGTTGTTCACCCATCCAATCTAATTTTCTGTTGCCAGATTACAGTTCTGATAATCTCTTTCCCTTGCTAAAAATCTCTAGTATCAGTATCTCTGTTTTTGCCTGTATAACCAAGAAAAACTTCTTAGCTTGGCATTTAAGGTATTCTGTAATAGGACATTAATCTACCTTTCTAGTTTTTCTTTCACTATTTCCCTAATGCCTTAGGCAAACTATTTTATTCAATTTTCTTTATGAAGTTCCTTCTACCTTCAGTGTTCTCTCTACCATGTCTGTCTGCAGAATTCTCTCCACCCTGCAAGGTCCTTACAAAAGGAAGCCTTCTGTGTATTTACAGCTTAATGGTACTTACAGCCTTAGGTTATAGATGTTTATGCGTTGATCTCACTTTCCTACGTAATTGTAAGTGCCTTGAGAGGAATTACACCATCAAAGGTAATCATCTTTTGTCCCTGAAACACCTAGCACAGTGATAATTTAATACGTTATTGTTATCGAATCTGCAAATGGCAGGAGAACCTTGGGATGGAAAGATCAGTTATCTTTAGAAAGATTATCTTACTGATCACTGGGAGACCTTTAGGAAATTATCGCATGGCAACTACAGAAGAAATGAGAATCTAAGACTAAGGGCTAGGACCTTTTGTTAAAGCTAATGATGTAATCATAGGTATCTAATCCTCTCTTTCCCAGACCCATGGAAATGCCCAAGAAAATGTGAAAATAGGGGAAAACCCTCAGAAGCTTGATAGGGAGCCATGCACTTGCCAAAACTTGGAGGGGTTTCCGCTGAATGCTGTGCCAATGATATTGGATGAAAAGAAGAGTAGTCAGTGCCAGAGGGAGAATCCTGCAATGGTAAGCGCTGCTTGCCAGGGGAGTAGGCAAGGGTCATGCTCACACCATGTGCCACACATTATGTTATGCACTCTTTGTGCCTCATCACATTTAGTTTTCTTGTCAGCCTTGTGAGAGATGGAGATTGTCTTCATTTTTCGGGTGAAGAAACTGAGACCTAAAAGGGCACACAGTTTGTAAGTTATGTCAGGCCAAGTAAGAGTAAGAAGAAAGACCAAAAGAAACAGTTGAGAAGGAAAAAGTATTAATAGTGATTATGTCTGGGTGGTAGGATTTTAGGTAATTGGTATTTTTCTTTATATCTTTGTGACTTAACTTTTTTTTTTTTTTTTGTTCAGTTATCAACTTTAATGTCGACTGAACATAACTCCACAATCTTTCACTCTGCTTTAGTTCTCCTGCTGTGGCTCTTCACTGGACCTTGGCTAAATGGATATTCTCCCTGCTACTTTCTGATCACATCCTCCTGTCCTTCCAGCTTACTTTTCAATTATTCCCATGCATGATTATTTTATTTTAGTGGGGCCTCTGTATGCCATTGAATTCTCTCTACTAAAATCCTCAGACTCCTACTGTCTTAACTCAGATTCCTCCTGTCCTCACTTCCTACCTGCTAAGTTCAGGTTATCATCCAATATTTCCTTAACTTTATTTTCCCACTTTTTCTACTTTCTGAAATGTCTGACCTCCCTCCTCTTTCCTTCTTCTTTCAGGAGTGGGCCTTGCTGCTGAACTCAGAGAATGCAGGAGCTATCAGATATTAACTGTCTGTACTTCTGACTCCACATTCACAGAGCCTTTCTTTGTACCCTTACCCTTTCCCCCACTCTCTTTGCTTCTATTACAACAGAAAAACTTTTCCTTCCTGCCCTTTAGGGCCAGTTGTCCCACCATCCAGGAACGTTCCACCATCCCATCTCTTCCCTGCATTAGGCATTCATTAAGTATGCTTTGTAATAAACATGGAATACTTTCATAAATAGAAAATTAGTAACAATTCTTTCTGGGTAAGAATATGGGATTGAGTAATAGACTTTAGAATAATTGTGTTAGAGAATGTTAGTTAACCTAGAAAATTCCTCAGTATTTAGTTTCATAATGATTCTATCTACTCTAAGTGTATTTCATACGGTATGAAATGTTACAGTTCCTCTTAAGAACAGTATTTTGTCTATTTAATTACAATATGTCTCCTTTTATACATTTTTTCTTTACATACTGTTTAGATCTACCTTTGACTTTCTTTGGACAGGGGGACTATGACTTGACTTTTTTTTTCTTTTTTCATAGCTGGAGAACACATTCAAATCAGTTATTGCACAAATTGGACCTGGAGGAACTATCAGTTCAGAACTAAAACATAAGATAAAATTTGTAAGTAATTTCTGTTTCTGTGAGACAATAATAATGGATTTATAAATTTATATATCATTTGTGGTTGAGTTTGTCTGCAAGTATTAGTTTACATCTAATCTTTTCTAATATACTGCAAACTAAGTGACAATTCTTTTAGAATAAGAAAAAGAAACAAAATACGCACTCCTAAAAATTTTTAACGTAAAACTATTCAGCAAATAAGTTCTTCCATAAGTTCTGTCTTCCTTTCCTTCTTCCCCCCATCCCAATAAATCACTGTTGACAAACAGTTCAAGATCTTTCCAAATGCCAATTTTATAAATGTACATTAAATATTATTCTAGTGTGTGGTATCCCATTATATTGATGTACCCTGTTTCATGTAGAGATCCATGATTGATTAAAGTTGTGGTGTTTTTATCTTTGGCTGCGGAAAAAGTACTCCAGTGAATGTCCATGGACATTTTTCTAGAAGTGGAATTGCTAGTCAGAGGCATCTTATGTTTTGATTATAAATATTACTAAATTGCCCTCTAAAATGCTTGAACAAATTTATACTCCCACTGACAGGTGTTATTATCCAATCACATTGTTTTAGTTTATCTCTTTGATTTTCACATTAAGCATCTTTTCATATGCTTAGTAGTCATATATATTTTTTATGTGAATTGCCTGTTTATGTCATTGGTCTTACTTGTTTTGCCTTACTAATAAGGGAAAGCTCTTTGGTGTTATGTATTGAGCCAAAGAGTTATGTACACTTAAATTTTTGGTGGGAGCTGTTAATCTTGCTTCGAGTAATCAAGGTGCTATTACAACTTGTACTGCCTTATATTATTCCATTTCAACTGTCATGATTTTACTAGATGTAAAAACCTTGATGCATTCAGGCCCTGTTTTTGTCTGTTTGTTTAGACACTTGAGCAAGTGTCCAATCATTATTTGTTAAAGGATGTTCAATATGACTTTTTTTTGTTTTGTTTTGTTTTTGTTTTTGTTTTTTTTTTAAAGAGATGAGGTCTTGCTCTGTCACCCAGGCTAGAATGCGGTGGTGCAATCATAGCTCACTGCAACCATCAACTCCTGGGCTCAAGCAATCCTCTCGCATCAGCCTCCTGAGTAGCTGGGACTACAGGTGCATGCCACCACACCCAGCTAATTAAAAAGGTTTTGTAGCAACAGGGTCTTGCTGTGTTGCCCAGGCCTGTCTTGAACTCCTGGCCCTAGGCATTCCCCAACCTCAGCCTCCCAAAGGCTGCGTTTACAAGAATGAATATGATTTTTTTGTGGTACCAAAAATTAGAGAAAAATTAGGCATTAATTTTAAAGGATTGGTTATTTATTGATATTGGATATTCTCCAAACTAGGGATGTCATGTAGCTTATAAGAAAGTTTGTGTATGTCTCTCTTAGTTTACATGGAAGTTTCTCCTTGACATATTGTTGGACTTTAAAAGCAGGTTTTAGAGAATAGTGTGTTTAGAATTGTTCTTTCATATAAAATCATGAATAACATATGTGCACACATACAGGGGTTTCTGAAAGGATGTTTCTTTAAATGTAGCAATGGCTGTCCCTGGGTCACAGGATTTTGAAATAATTTTTACTTTATATTTTTCTGAAGCTTGAATTAGAATTTTGTATAAAATATATCTGGAAAAATTTAGAAAACAAAGATTTTTATACTTTATTGGGATCGAGTAAGTCTACTTTCAGGAAATTATTCTAAAAATCGTTGAACTAGTGTGCAGAACTCAGGCATGAGGATAATCATTGCAATATTTGGGATGAAAAATAAGAAACAAAATAGAAGATCAAATAAATTTAGGTGTCTTTAATATTTTGAAATATCTGTGGCCAGTAAAAATGTTTATCTGTTTTTACTGACATGGAAAGATGTCTTTGGTATGATACTTAAAAGCTGGCTATAGAAATATTGACTTATTTTAATATTAAATAGATATTTTGATGTTCATTATGGACAATAATGCTGTTTACAGATCTTATTTTTGCTTAACTGTATTTTCCAAAGTTTTTTGTAGTGTTTATTGCATTTCTTTTCTAGTAATTAAAATGATTGAAATTGTGCTATAGGATGTTTTATGTGAGCTGAAGTTAAATGTGTTAGCTGAGCTTAAAGAAGTGCAGGAATTTCTGGAGAGTTGTGGTATTGCAATATCATGTAATAATGATTTCTCAACTCTGGAAATGTTGGAAATCACAGTCTCTTTTGTTCTGATGTTTTTTAAAACTGGAAAATCATTTTTTAAAAAACAATGTAATATGACTAAAATTCATTTAATAATGTTACTTTTTCCTTTGTTATTTGTTTATATTATTTTAATATTGTGTCAGCATTTCAGTTGTGTCTATATTGTATTTCACTTTCTATTTATTAGGTTGTATCTAAGTTCCCAGAGGGTTTGTTTATTTCTAAACTGCTTGGAGAGTATGAGGTAAGTGTTTTGCTTTTCCCCAACCCTAATTTTTTATGGTTTATATTTCTTGTGATAGATGGAAATTTTGTAGCTACTCCTTGGATTCTCCAGGTCTATACTCTAAAATGGAAGCATTTTGTTTTGCATTTTAGTGCCTTTATTATGAGACTTGAGAATATGATATTTAACAAATAGTTGATTATGTATAGGAAGGATATTTTTACCACTTGTTGTTACAATATTATTAGAATAAAGATTATCTCATTAATGTCTGACAGTATTATACCAAGTGTCAGTGGGGATGCAGAGAAGCAGAATACCTCATACACTGTGTGTGGGACAAAATGCTCTTAGGGAGCACTTTGGCATTATCAAGTAAAGTTGAAGGTGTGCACCCTCAAGGATCCAGTAGTTCCACTTTTACATTTGCACTCTAGAGAAATTCTTGCACATGTACACATGAAGACGTGTAAAGAAGTGCACAGCACAACATAGGAACAAATGAGAAACAAACGGTCGTCAGTAGGATAGTGGATATTGACATTTATACAATGGAATTGTATGTAGTAGTATAAAATAAATCTGCTCTGCAACATGGATGATTTTTAAAACCATAATATTGAGTGAAAAAAAATCAAGTTGGAGAATAATTCAGATAATGCCATATATCCAGTTTTTAAAAAGATAAGTCCTATACATATGTTAACTGTGTGCCAGGCTCTATTCAGAGCATCTTCCATATTGGGTTATGTTCGTTTTGTTTTCACAACAAATAGAGGCACAGAGAAGTAACTTGCTTAAGCATCAAACATCTGGTAATAGGTGGAGCCAAGATTTTAACCTGGGCAGTCTGGCTTCAGAATTCTAACTCTTAACTACTGTGCCATGAAAACTGTAGGATATTTATAGGTAAAAACATAGATACTGTGAAATAGTATAACCTAATGGTTAAGATACATAATTCTATGTGCTATCTTATAGACAATATGTTAGGTCAAGATAATACCTACTTTATAGAGTTTTGTGAAGTTTAAATGACTTAAAAATGAGGCACTTAGAACAGTGTCTGGCACATAAGCTCTGCTCAGCTCTCTGCCTGAACTTTAACTGCACATGCTTGGGGCAGACATAGAGCAGCCTCTGTTCTTTTAAGGCTGAAAGAACTGAAGATATTTCAGCTGTTGCCCAACACAGGGTGGCAGATTTTGGGTTGAAGTTCAGCCAAACTTAAACAATACTGTCCAAAGGAGCATAAAAGATTCCAGATTCTCTACAATACATCTATCATGATGCCTGGAACACAAACCAAAATTACTAGATATAGTGAGAAACAAGAAAATGTGACCCTTTGACAAAGAGAAGGTAATCAATGGAAACTCTGAGATGGTGCAGTTATTGAAGTCAGCAAAAAAGGTTTTAAAGTAACTCTTTTAACTATATTAAAGGGATATAAAGGAATATGTATTCAGAGTGAATGAGTAGATAAGATATTTCAGTGCAGAAAAAGAAACTATAAAAACCAAGTGATTTTCACAACTTAAAATATCTGAAGTAAAAAAATTCACTAATACATTGAAAATGGCAGAAGAAAGCATTAGTAAACTTCAAGACAGATCAATAGAAATTATCCAATTTGAAGAACAGGGAAACAAAACAGAACTTGAGTGACCTGAGACCTGTGGAATAATACCAAATGGTCCAATGTATCTATTAATATAATTGGAGCCCAAGAAAGCACAGCAGAAATATATTTGAAAAAATAATGACCCAAGTTTCCCAAATCTTGTGAAAGAAGTTTATAAATCTAAGAAGCCCAGAAAACCCCAAACAAGTAATACAGAGAAAACCTTACATAGGCACATCATAGTAAAAATGCAGAAAACCAAATAAAAGTAGAAAATTCTGAAAGCAGCCAGACTAAAAATAACACACTTCATACAGGAGAACAGTGATACAAATGATGGCTGACCTCTTGAAGCAATGCTAGAAGACAATGGAATGACATCTTTAATGTACACAAAAGAAAAGTACTGTTAACCCAATATTTTATATCCAGTGATAATATCAAGAATGAAGATGATGAGATAGACATTTTCAGGTAATCAGAATTGCAAGCAGACTGATACTATAAGAATGCTAAATAACATTCTTCAGGCTGAAGGAAATAATGCCAGATTGGAACTTTAATCTTCAGGAAGGATTGAATAAAGGATGTAGTAAATATCTGGGCATATATGAAAGACTGCCTTTTTTGATCAGTTAAAATATATGACTGTTTAAAGCAAAAATTACAGCATTAAATAATTGGGTTTATAACATGAACATGTAATGCATATGAAAACTACTGCATAATGAGTGGAGGGGCAGTACCTGGAACTATAGGGTTGCAAGATTCTTATATTTTATTTGAAGTGGTACAGTAAGACTGAAAAGGATGTATGTTGGTTTTGCTGGTGAATTCTGTAAAACATTTAAGGAAGAAATTATATTAGTCATATACAGATTGTTTCTTAAAATAGCAGATAATACTCCCCAACTCATTCTTTTTTTTTTTTTTTTTTCCTTTAAAGAGTCACTGTCACCCAGGCTGGAGTACAGTGGCATGATCTTGGGTTACTGCAGCCTTGAACTTCTGCTCTCAAGTAGTCCTCCTGCCTCAGCCTCCTGAGTAGCTGAGACTACAGACATGTGGCGCCATGCCCAGCCAATTAAAACAAAAAATTGTTTTAGAGACAGGGTCTCACTGTGTTACCCAGACAGGTGTTTAACTCCTGGCCTAAAGCAGTCCTCCTACCTCAGCCTCCCAAAGTGCTGAGATTACAGGCATGAGCCACCATGCCTGGCCTCCCCAACTCATTCTATGAATACATTCTCCTGCTACTAAAGCTTGACATAGACATTACAAGAAACCAATTAGGACATGTTTCTCATAACGTGGACACAAAAAGTCTATTACAAAACAGTAGTAAATTGAATTCAGCAATCCCTGAACAAGAGGGGTTTATCCTCAGAATGCAAAGTTGAAGTAACATTTCAAAAGGAATTAAGGTAATTCACCATTTTAATAGAATAATAAGGAAGAAAAGTCATGTGATTATTTTGGTAGCTGCAGAAAAAGAATTATCAAAATTTAATACCCATCCACAATTGAAGCTCTCAGAAAACTAGGAATAGAGAAGAAATTCCTCATTCTGATAAAGTGCATTGGTGAAAACCTATTAATATACTTGTCATACTCAATGGTGAAACACTGAACAGTTCGCCCTTAAAATCTGGAACAGGCAAGTATATCCAGTCATACGGCTTCTGTTCAACATTGTATTGCAAGTTCTAACCAGTGTAATAAGAAAAGGAAATAAAAGGCATGAAAACCTAAAAGAGAAAAAGTTAAACTTTATTTGTAGAAAACATGATTGTTCATGTAGAATATACTAAGGAATCCATGAAAAAAGCTACTAGAACTAGTTTATTAGGTCAAATATACAAGGTTAGTATACAGAAATCAATTGTATCTTCATATGTAAGTAGCAAACTATCAGAAAATGAAATTTTAAAAATTCTGTTTATTATATCGTGAGATTACTTGGAAATAAGTTTAACAAAAGAAACATAAATCATGTACACCAAAAACTAATAAACATTGTTGAGAAGTTGAAGAGTAATAAATGGAGAGGTATTACATACTCATGGGTGAGAAGACTCATTATTGGTAACATATGAACATGATAACATTAATGTATGGATTCAATATAGTCCCCATCAAAATTCCTGCAGGCTATTTGTAGATACTAACAAATCCATGAATTTGTCTGGCCATATAGTACATGCTTAGGAGATCCACCCATATACACTGAAGTGATTTTTGAGAGAGGTGCCAAAGGAATTCAAAAGGGATAAGAAAGTATTTTCAGCTCTGGGCATGGTGGTTCTTGTCTGTAACCTCAGCACTTTGGCAGGCTGATACAGAAAGATTACTTAAAACCAGGAGCTTGCAAAAATATTTTCAACAAATGATACTGGAACAACTGAACGCAAGATACAACTGAATACAAAAAAAAAGAAAAGAAACCCAACCTCAACCTGACACCATGTACAAAAATTATTTCAAGATGTATTATAGACCTAAATGAAAAAATTAAAGCTCTAAAACTTCTAGAAGAATTAAAATATATTAATGACCTGGACAGGCAAAGGTTTCTTAGGATACAGAAGCAGTATTCAGTTAAAAGAAAACTGATAATGAGACTTCATCAAAATTAGCTTCTATTTAGGAGACCCCATTTAAAATTGAATAGGCAGACCACAGACTGGGAAGAAATATTTACAATCATACATCTAACAAAGGACTTATATTCAGAATACATAAAGACCAGTCTATAGCTCCATAATAGAAAGGCAAACAGTTCTTTTTGTAAATGGCCCAAAGGTTTGAACAGAGACTTCACAAATGCAGATATGAGTGACTGATAAACATATGATAAACTCACATTTTTGGTGGAAGTATAAAATGGTACAACTACTGTAGAAAATGTTCTTACAATTTCCTATAAGTATGTATTTGTCCTTTGACCCAGAATTACACGCCCAGATATTTATTCAAAGTCTGTGTCCTCAAAGACTTACACGATAAAGAGTATTCATAACAGCTTTATACATTATAGCTGCCCAAAACTGGAAATAACCCTACTATTCATCAATAAGGGAATGAATGAAGAGATTGTGGTATGTTTGTACAACAAAATACTATTCCACATTAAAAAGAAGTAAACAGCTGATACATGAACCAGTGTGGATGAATCTGAAAAATAGTTGCTGAAGTAAGTCTCACACAGCAGCATACTGTAGAATGTCTTTTATATGAAATAATACAATAGCCAAAGATAATCTGTGGTGGAAAAAATTGTCTCTAGGGGTGACTGGGAAAGGGAGAACTTTCTGAGGTGATGGAAGTGTTCTGTATCTTGAATAGGGGTTTGGGTTATGCAGTTCTGCATTTATCGGGGCTAATTGACTGGGAAACCTAAGTTGTGTGCATTTCACTTGTGTAAATTTTACCTAAAAGTGAACAGATACTGATTTCTAGTTAATGCTGTAATGCTGGCCTATTTTAGGGTAAAGGCTACTGATGTCTACAGGTCACTTTGAAATGTATATAAAAGATAAGATGGGTTGGTAGATGGATGGATACACAGATGACATAGCAGCTCTATAGTGGTAGAGTTCAGTATCCAGTTCTTTCAACTTTTTCTGTTTGAAATTTTACGTAAGAAAATCTTAGGGAAAAAAAGGAAAGATAAAGATGATTCAAGAGAAAATGACAGGTATTAAGCAGGCAAAGAAGAGCCAACATGAGTAATAAAGCCAAAGAAGGAAACAGAATGAATCCTAAAAACTAGAATTCAAGTAAACCTTCCTGGAATGGAAGATTTGAGACTAGATGGAAGAGCACACTGCATATCTGACAATATCAACTCAGAATGACCAAATATCAAATTTCTGGACTTAAAAGAAAAAAATTTGTCCTGGGCATTTAAACAAAAACAGCAAGTGACTTATAAAGGAAACAAAAGTTAAATTATTAGACATTCTCACAGCAATGTTTTAAGCTAGATGAAAAGGGAGTAACTTATTTTATATACCCAAAGCATGAGCCAAAGATTCTCTAGCTAGCAAAACTGACTTTCAGTTCCAGAGAGCCAGACCAGCTATTATCACCATGCAAGAATTCAAGAACTCTTGTTCCCATGAGCCCTTCCTGAGGAATCTACTGGAGAACGAACATCAGAAAACCAAAATCACACTAGAGAGACATTGATAAAAGGACTGAAAGTGAATGCCATTTATATAACTAAGATCAAATGAGAGTTGGGGGGAGAGAATGCAGTATTTAGTGGCAATGTACTCTGCTAATGTAGACAAAGTACAGTTACACAAAATAGTGGAAGAAGAAAGGGTGAGCATATGCAAGATTATTTTGTTTTGATTATATTGGTGGTAGTATTCTGAGACCATTGTTGTATAATTTGATATAAAGCAAATGAATAATTAGGAGATAATTCAAATTGTATATACAAGGATATCCTAGTTACATAAATTGAGTTTGGAACGTCTTGTCATACCAGACCAGCAAGGAAGCTATTTAAAACTAGGTTCACCAATGAGATCACTTGGACTTGGGAAGGGGAACATCACACACCGGGGCCTATTATGGGGAGGGGGGAGGTATTGCACTGGGAGTTATACCTGATGTAAATGACGAGTTGATGGGTGCTGACGAGTTGATGGGTGCAGCACACCAACATGGCACAAGTATACATATGTAACAAACCTGCACGTTGTGTGCATGTACCCTAGAACTTAAAGTATAATAATAACAATAAAAATAAAAAAAATTAAAAAAAATAAAACTAGGTTCACATTAAATAGCTTAGGAATTCACTTGAAGAATTATTTCACGCTACAATAAGGATAATAATTGCAATATTTTGAAGCCCATCAAATATATTTAATTCTATGAGTTTATATGATACTAAAAAAAACTGATGACTCAACATAGAGGATGATGGAACTAATTCACTTTCTTTAAAAATGGTAGCCGGGGGCGGTGGCTCAAGCCTGTAATCCCAGCACTTTGGGAGGCCGAGACGGGCGGATCACGAGGTCAGGAGACCAAGACCATCCTGGCTAACATGGTGAAACCCATCTCTACTAAAAAATACAAAAAACTAGCCGGGTGAGGTGGCGGGCGCCTGTAGTCCCAGCTGCTCGGGAGGCTGAGGCAGGAGAATGGCGTAAACCCGGGAGGCGGAGCTTGCAGTGAGCTGAGATCTGGCCACTGCACTCCAGCCTGGGTGACAGAGCGAGACTCTGTCTCAAAAAAAAAAAAAAAAAAGTAAATAAAGAGAGCCAATCGCTTATCTTGGCATTCCTAAATGAATTTATACAGCTGCATAAGCAAAGAACAGGAGGGGAAGCATACATCTATAGAGTGTTCCAACTAAATAATGAAAAGGAATTGACAGAATGCTGCTATTAAAACTCTCAAAGTAATGCATCTAGAAATTGACTAATAATGGCTCTTAACAACACAAAAAAAAAGAGATGACCAGATATTATGTGCCCCTCTTTAGAACATAGCATCACTTATAGTATTGTCAAAGAGATCAAACATAAATCTAATCAAGCCTGTGGGGATATCCATTATGCTAATTTGCAGGAAATAAAGTGTTTGTACTATAAGATTGTCAGACCTTGAGGAAACAAAATCATGTAAACAGGATATATACACATATTTGAAGGCATAAATCTAAACTCTAAGAAAAGGATAATTAAAATTTGGTTGAAGATGGAAGGAAAGTATGGAGGGTGGGAGTAGAAATATATCAATTTCTTTCTTTTCTTTTCTTTTTTTTTTTTTTTAAGACAGGATCTTGCTGTTACCCAAGCTGGAGTGCAGTGGCACAATCATAGCTCACTGCAGCTTCAGCCTCCCGGGTAGCTGGGATTACAGGCACATGCCACCATGCCCAGCTAAGTTTTGTTTTTTTTTTTTAAGTTGTAGAGGCAGAGTCTCATTATGTTGCCCAGGCTGGTCTCTAACTCCTGGTCTCAAGCAGTCCCTCCTGCCTCAGCCTCCCAAAATGCTGGGATAACAGACATGAGCCTCTGTTCCCAGCCCATCAATTTCTTCATTGCTCATAGTTGGGAGCCAGTAAAGCAGAAAGCATAACAAAGGAATTAGGATAAAATATATCTGACATAATAAATTGACTAACCTTTTAAAAGAAACTGAGTCTCAGGATCAGATAGCAAAACTCAACTGTGTTTCATGTACTGATATAGTAATTGAAAAAAAGCAAGATGAACCTAGTATATGTAATCTATTATGTTGAATCATGTTTGAGTTTTGATAATTTCTGGAACGTTTTAACAAGGAACTGGCAATACTGATTACTTCCAGGGAAGTGATTGCTAGGTGACTGAGGAATTTTTTGTTGTTGTTTTGTTTTTTGCCAATTTAACTGAAGTGTTTATTTTTAAAATAGTTCCTGATTAAACTCACATCCTTCTTTTTAATAATCAGTCACTCAGCATCATTACAGTTTACCAAAATACAGATAAATTCTAAAGAAGAATGTGATTTCTGAATAAGAGCTGTCAAGTCAAAATGATTGAGAAATCCAGATGAGCACTGTGTTCTCATCTGCTTGTTTCTCTTGGTGCAGAGGAGAAAGCTGGAAGATGGCAACTTAACATTTTGATGACCGATTTAGCAGATAACAACCCAATATAAAACTCAAAAATAAATTCACAACATAAATTGAGGAAACCGAAGCTTATTCACTTTAAAAACCAAAAGGATGGAGAATAATATATTAAAATTCAAATGGGAGACTACCTGAAGAGCCAAGATGAGGACACGTATCAGAAGGTCTTCCACTGAGAGCATTAAAATTTGTATTAAAAAGATAATTTGCACGATAAGTTTTTCAGTATGAAATGCATCTAAAGAATGAAGATAGAAGTCATTCAACAATAAAAAAGTCTCTTTAGATGTAGCAGGTTTTGTTTTTTAGGCTCAGAAATAAGCAAATTTGTCACCTTAGAATAATACATACAATAAATGCAACATATTTATTGTCTTTCTTAGAATAATACCTACAATAGCTGCAAAATATGAAGACCGAAGGCAGCTTTGGGAGAACATTTCACTTTTAACCCTTTGGAGTAGATTTTGTTTAACGTTTTAAGAATTTATGTAGGATAGAGTTATTATAGATGAGTGAAACTAAAACAATGTTGGTGATGCTTTTGACTATGGAATAAGTAACTGATGATAGACGGTCCTTTTAAGACATATAAAATGTTTTCTGTTTAAGGAATGTATTCTGTGTGTCTATCCCATATATATTGTCTCCTGTCTTCATTTGGTATGACTTCTTTTCTAAGGCAAGAAAATCAAACTGTATGCTATGGGAAATACACCGATAGATATCTGCTCATTTATTCCAACTTCTTTTTTTTTTTTTTTTTTTTTTTTTGAGATGGAGTCTCACTCTGTCACCCACGGAGTGCAGTGGCGCAACCTTGGCTCACTGCAAGTTCCACCTCTAGGGTTCACGCCATTCTCCAGCCTCAGCCTCACGAGTAGCTGGGACTACAGGTGCCCGCCAGCGTGCCCGGCTAATTTTTTGTATTTTTAGTAGAGATGGGGTTTCACCGTGTCAGACAGGATGGTCTTGGTCTCCTGACCTTGTGATCCACCCGCCTCGGCCTCCCAAAGTGCTGGGATTACAGGCATGAGCCACCGTGCCTGGCCTTTATTCCAGCTTCTAAGGCGAAATAATAAAATTTAAGGAAATATTTTTAAACAATAATTTCTCTACATGTTGAAAGTGATATTGAATATTATCTTTATTGGAAAATAGAGAAATGCCAATAGTTTTATTACAACTGTTGTAATTTGTGCATTCCCTTCTTGGTTTTTTTTAAAGAAGACTTGCTTTATATTCAGACGTTGTTAAAAATGAGAAGTGAAAAGCGCCCACCCTAACTTTTACTTTAGTTTACCACATGCTCTAAAAGGAACTTGACATTGACCTAGAAGTTTTATGGTAAGAGATTATTGGTCACTTGGTTTGTTTTGTACTGGTATGGAAGTGAGCCTTTACTCTTTAACACTTGAGTTCATTGACCATTTAAGATTTAGTTTGGTTGTCCAAGGACAACTGTATATGTTATATATCTGTTATCTGATGCTGTTTCATGTAATTTCTATTTTCTTGTGACAGGTGATTTTTAAAGAGCAACTATCACCAAAAAAATTAGGCTTCTTAAATGTGACAGAACTTGTTGGAGCTCTTAGTGACATTCTCCATGTTGAGTTCAGGGAAGGACAGCAAGACTTACTAGTATTTGATGTGGATAAGAAGCCTCTACCACCTGGTGAGTAGAACTACAGTATGATGCAAACCTCATTTTTATTGTCCTCATGAGGACAAAGAAAACACGAAATAATGCCTAGCCATGAAATGTTTTATATAATGACCGCCTTTCTGGTGGCGTTTGTTGTAATAAGGTTAATCTGTATTATTAATAAAAATTATCTGAATTTTAAATTTTGCTTTCTTCGGCCGGGTGCAGTGGCTCACGTCTGTAATCCCAGCACTTTGGGAGGCCAAGGCGGGCGGATCACGAGATCCGGAGATCGAGACCATCCTGGTTAACAAAGTGAAACCCCGTCTCTACTAAAAATACAAAAAAACCAGCCGGGTGTGTTGGCGGGTGCCTGTGGTCCCAGATACTCAGGAGGCAGAAGCAGGAGAATGGCGTGAACCCAGAAGGCGGAGCTTGCAGTGACCCGAGATCATGCCACTGCTCTCCAGCCTGGGAGACAGAGCGAGCGAGACTCTGTCTCAAAAACAAAAATTTTTTTTTGCTTTCTTCATTGTGTAGATTTTTTGATAATTCTGAAGGAAATAAAGTTTCTAAAATGGTGATCTGATAATGCAGTGGTTCTTAACTCAGGCCGTGCATCAAAAGCTTTTTAGAAATATATGGACATGCAGAATAAATGGGTGTGCGTTGGGACCCAGCACTTGTATTTTTTAAAATAAACTTTCAATTTTAGGATAATTTTAGGTTACAGAAAAATCATAAAGGTAGTACAGAGTTCCCATATACCTGTCACCCAGTTTCTTCTAATATTAATGTCTTATTTACCATGATACATTTATCAAAACTAAGGAATTAACGTTATACATTGCTAGTAACTAAACTCCAGACTTTATTCTGATTTTACCAGTTTTTCCAAGAATGTCCTTTTTCTGTTTCTGTATCCACTCCAGGATAATACCACATTGCATTTAGGGCACTTGATTTGTGTTTTGTTTTTTTGGGGGATGGGGGAACCTTCTTTTTCTTTTGAAGTTTTTATTGAGATAATTTTAGATTTACATGGAGTTGTAAGAAATAATACAGTATGATCCCATGTACCTTTTACCCAGTTTCTCCAGTGGCAACACCTCACAAAACTAGATTGCAGTATGGTACTTGTATTTTTATAAGCTTGAATGAGTGGTTATGATAGACAGGTTTTTTTTTCCCCAAATATAACTACCTTTATTGATTTTTCTGATTATTAAAGTAACTCATGTTCATTCTAAAAATATATAAACAGCACAGATGAGTAGAGAGAGAACATTTTCTATTATTTTATCCCCCCCCCAAAATAATGCTGTTAGAATATTTATATAGCCTCCAAGAGTTTTTCCAATGAATATGTAAGACATAGATCTTTTTTTTTAAAATCACAAAAGCTGCACATGCTTGTTTAAACAATTCCAACAATACAGAGGTAACTATCATTAATAGTTTTAGTGTGTTTATTTCTGGACCTCTTCTGTATGATATAGCTAATTATCACATGTATAATTTTTCCTACACAAAACAGTAGTATATAAATACAAATTTACCTCAACTTATGATGGGGTTCTGTCCCAATAAACCCACCATAAGCAGACAGTGCATTTAATACACCTAGCCTACTGAACATCAGACCTTGGCCTGGCCTACCTTAAACATGCTCAGAATACTTACGTTAGCCTACAGTTGGGCAAAATCATCTAATACAAAGCTTATTTTATACTAAAGTGTTGAATATCACCTGTAATTTATTGAATACTGTACTGAAAGTGAAAAACAGTGTTGTATGGGTACTGGAAGTATGGTTTCTAATGAATGTGTATCACTTTCATACCATAAGAAAGTCAAACCACTGTGGACATCTGTATTGTGTGAATCCTCGTTTCTTACACTTCATATACTGTGGATGTTTCTTGTATTAGTACAAACAAGCTTATTTCATCATTTGAAATTACATATAATTATAATGTACTTAACCAGTTTTCTACTGATGGACATTAGGATTGTTTCCGTTTTTCACCATCACAAAAAAATACAGTGACAAATACTCTTGTACCTACATCTTTGTGTACTTATGACTTCATTTTTTAAGTAGTCACCATGCTTGTAGGTCTATCTGGAGTCTGTTTTTTTTTTTTTTTTTTTTTTTTTTGAGGTGGAGTCTTGCTCTGTTGCCCAGGCTGGAGTGCAATGGTGCGATCTTGGCTCACTGCAACCTCCGCCTCCCAGGTTCAAGTGATTCTCCTGCCTCGGCCTCCCAAGTAGCTAGGACTACAGGCGCCCGCCACCATGCCCGACTAATTTTTGTATTTTTAGTAGAGATGGGGTTTCATCATATTGGCCAGGCTGGTCTCGAACTCCTGACCTTGTGATTCTCCTGCCTCGGCCTCCCAAAGTCCTGGAATTACAGACGTGAGCCACTGCACCCGGCCCGGAGTCTGTTTTAATGTGCCAGTCTCTTGTAGTTATCATACACATGTAAATTTGAACACAATACGTTATTAACTTTAACATTTCCTAAGAATTAAGGAATTGTATTATGGAATGTTAAGTAGGTACATACGTTCTATGTTAAGCAACGAAGAATGTTCCCTGTTTAATTTGAACAAGAAGTAAATTGAAATCAAGATGCTGAAAAAAATTAAGTCTTTTACTAAAGTTTAAGATACCTTATCAGATCACAAGCCTCCCTCCCCCAGCACAAATAATTTAAGATTTGTTCCCATCTAGAACTTCCCTTATATTTTGCCACACGGAAAGGTCTGCAAAGACAGGTTTATATCTCTCATTTTTCATTGTCTTTCTAGCATCTGGTGTGTTGAAAGTGCTTAGTAATGGTTGTACAGCTATTTAACAAATATGCATAGGCTGCTGTATTGGCCATTTGAGATGGAGTTGTTTCATCAGTCAGAAATTTGTGTTTAGTTCAATCAGATAAGAAAATAGAAGCCAAAGCTTGTGTCTCCAGTCCACCTAGAAATTCATTGTCTACTGTTGCTGTCAAAGAGACTGTATGGAATTGCCCTTCAAAAAAACAAAAAGAGCCACAACAGAAGATTTGCAAGAAGCCTAATGTGGTAGTAAAGCCTTTACAGCTGGTGAGTGAGGTTTAAAGACTTTGTGCACTGGATATTCAGCACTATGGAAAGTAAATGTATGTTTCTTTAAACCAAAATTCTTTTTAGAAAAGTCTTATTTCTGGGCCGGGCGCGGTGGCTCAAGCCTGTAATCCCAGCACTTTGGGAGGCCGAGACGGGCGAATCACAAGGTCAGGAGATGGAGACCATCCTGGCTAACATGGTGAAACCCCGTCTCTACTAAAAATACAAAAAACTAGCCGGGCGAGGTGGCGGGCGCCTGTAGTCCCAGCTACTCCGGAGGCTGAGGCAGGAGAATGGCGTGAACCCGGGAGGCGGAGCTTGCAGTGAGCTGAGACCCGGCCACTGCACTCCAGCCTGGGCGACAGAGCGAGACTCCGTCTCAAAAAAAAAAAAAAAAAAAGAAAAGTCTTATTTCTGGATATATCATTTATTAGAAGAAATCATCTTTGTACTGAAGTTATATCATATAGCATTCTTTCTAGTTTTCAGTCTTTTATATAGCTTGCTTTTCCTCAAGGCTCATTTTAAAGTTTTCAGATGGTTTTGAGAGTTGACAGCTCTCTCATGATGTCTTGAAAACCCACAGGGGCTTTAGAGGGAAAAATTGAGAGGCTTCGTTTTGGCTGTGTGCCTCAACACTGCTGCAAATTGCCTCTACACCCATCCTCAATTATAGGGTGCTTTTTTTTTTTCTTTTATTGCTTCCACACACAATTCACCATTTTTGTGTTTTCATCTCCCGTTACTTATTTTGTTGTTATTAAGGATCATTGCTTGCTCTTTTCCCCTTCTACCCTCTCTACCTGGTTTCTTTCATGGAAGGAAAAAGTTTTGTTTGGAGAGCTTGCTATATTTTCTGGAGGAAAATAGAAGGCCTAGAGGAAAACAGTATGTTTCAGAATGAGAGTATTTGACAAATCCTGCTTTTGATTGGAAGACTAGTCTGCAATTTAACCTATTAAAGTTACCTTTGACTGCCAATATGTTTGAGTAGGACTTCACTTGGTTCAGCCTGAATGTTTGAAGTATCATATTTTCAATTTTGTATAGGGCAATTGTGTAACACTTTAAACTCTATACCTAATGTCATAAGGCAGTAGTTTTCATATTTTAACATAGGTAAGAATCACCCAGAGAATTTTTTTAAATGCATAATTGTGGGCCCCATTCCCAGGCCTTCTGAATCAGTAAGTCTGGGCTAGAGTTCAAGAATCTGTATTTGTATAATTTCCCAAGTGATTCTGATAAAGGTGGTTCATGAAATATACTTTGAGAAACATGCCATGGGGTTTGAAATGTCACCAAGAGATTTTTAATGTTTTTTTTTTTTTTTTTCCCCTAACTTATAGCAAGTAGAAACAAACAAATCACAGCTCAACCTGGCAATGGCAAATCATGACATCCCACCAGATGCTGTGCCAGACAAGAAATTATGCAGACTCCCACCATTAGACACCAGTTCCCTCGTAGGGGTCTTTGTGGAGTATATCATCTCTCCCAGTCAATTCTACATCCGTATCTATAGCAGGGATTCGTCAGAGTTACTCGAAGACATGATGATTGAAATGCGGTAGGAGTCTGTCGTTTTCAATGTGTTTTTCACGTATCTCTTTTTTTGTTGTTTTGTTTAACTTTTTTTTTTAATACTTTAAGTTCTAGGGTACATGTGCACAATATGCAGGTTTGTTACATATGTATACATGAGCCATGTTGGTGTGCTGCACCCATTAACTCGTCATTTACATTAGGTATATCTGCTAATGTTATCCCTCCCCTCTCCCCACGATAGGACCCGGTGTGTGATGTTCCCCTTCCTGTGTCCAAGTGATCTCATTGTTCAGTTCCCACCTATGAGTGAGAACATGCGGCATTTGGTTTTCTGTTCTTGCAATAGTTTGCTGAGAATGATGGTTTCCAGCTGCATCCATGTTCCTACAAGGAACACAAACTCATCCTTTTTTATGGCTGCATAGTATTCCATGGTGTGTATGTGCCACATTTTCTTAATCCAGTCTGTCACTGATGGACATTTGGGTTGATTCCAAGTCTTTGCTGTTGTGAATAGTGTCACAATAAACATACGTGTGCATGTGTCTTAATAGCAGCATGACTTATAATCCTTTGGGTATGTCCCCAGTAGTGGGATGGCTGGGTTGAATGGTATTACTAGTTCTAGATCACATATCTCTTAAATTAGCAGTTCTCAAACTTTTTGGTTTCAGGACTCTTAAAAATTAAAGACCCAAGAGAGCTTTTGTTTATCAGTATTTATTGTATAGAAATTAAAACTGTAAAATTTTAATATTAAAATAATTCTTGTGTTAATATAAATAACATTTTTATGAAAATAACTTTATTTAAAAATTTAGAAGGGTGGCATTGTTTTATACTTTCATAGATCTCTTTAATGTCTGGCTTAATAGAAGAAAGTTGACTTTTCATGTTTGCTTCTGCATTTAACCTGTTGAGATATGTTGTTTTGGTTGAAGTATCTGAAGACATCTGGCCTCACACCAACGTGTAGTCTGGGAAAAAGTATTTTAACAGCTTTTTCAGAAAATTGTGAATATGCTTTTTTGATAGTATGCTAAAACTTGAGAAATGGTAGTTTCTCAAATGTTGTTTGGAATTTGAACTTTTTGTACTCTATTATGTTAAACCCCATTGGTCTGCCTTTAGAATTTGAATGAATCTAAGACTGGCTGTGTAATTGCTGGCCCTGGTGCAAAATTAAAATGCAGGGCTCCCTGTTTAAAAGTTACTAATTTCAAGATGGCAACAGCAGAATATTAAAGCAAGGACAAAGCTGCTTCTAAGCATGGATTCAGACTGTCCCTGAATGGGTCATACAACTTTATAATACCATGTATTGGTCATTTGGAAATAACTAGTTTGCTGAATTATGCGGATCTTCCAAATGTTGACACATTTCATTATGCAGTATAAAAATATCACATTAATATCATCACTGATCTCATAAGAAAAATATTTAGTATTGGGAAGCTGTCAAGCTCACAGTGGTGGATGCAACATTTCCAAAATCTTTTTACTCGAAATTTTGATTTTTATCATTGACAACGTGTACTGTGAGTTGTTTTCCTTGAAGTGACAAGCTTGCTTCATTGTTGAAAAATGTGTGTCAGAAACCCAAGTCTGCTTTCTGGTGGTTCTTTAAAGCAAAAATGATATGAAAGAAATGGCTAGTTCATCTTCCAGGTCAAAATCATGTTTGTGGACTATACTTTGAGAACTACTAACTTACATTATCTCTTTTCTCTACTAAAAACTGTCCTTTGATAGCAAACACCATGTAAAATGTGGACATTTTCAACCACTTTAGATTTATTCATGAACAACAATGTCTGATTTATATATTGTTGTTATAGAAGAATAATTTATTTCATTTTATTTTGTATCTCAAAAAATATTCCATGTTTTAAACTTGACAACAGTATGTATTCTTCTACTCCAGGACACCTGGCATAATGTAAGTCGCATAATCACTTAGTAAAAATATATATTCCATTCCAGTATGCCTATGGGACATTTGTACATGTTTTAAAAGCACACTTACTGGCTCTGTGACCTTGAAGTTACTTTACTTCTCTGGGCCTAGTTGTCTTATCTCCAAAATGAGATAATAATAGTGCCTACTTCACAGAGTTCTAAAAATTAAAGTACTTGGAGCATAGCCCAAATGTTGGCGGCTATTATTATTAATACTATAGACTGGGTATAGTGTGGTTCATGCCTGTAAACTTGGCACTTTGGGAAGCCAAGGTGGGAGGACTGCTTGAGCCCAGAAGTTCAAGATTCATTTGGGCAACATAGTGAGACCCTGTATCTAAAAAAGAAATTTAAAAATTAGCTGGGCATGATGGTGCATGCCTGTAGTCCCAGCTCCCCAGGAGTCAAGGCTGCAGTGAGTCATGATTGTGCTACTGCATTCCAGCCTGGGCAACAGAGTGAGACCCTGTCTGGAAAAAAAAATACTGTAACTACTGTGTGTGCTTGGTGTCAGAATGTTGAGGCACTTGCACTACAAGGATAAGTAAGACATGGTCCTTTGCCTTTGTGAATACCATGGTTAGCTTAGGAAGATGGAAGATACATGGGATATTGTAAAAGGAAGTCATTCTGCCTGGGCAAGGTTGGGGAAAGCTTCACAAAAGAGATAATTGAGCTAGGCCTCAAAAACAAGAATTTGCCAGTCAAGGAGGTTATGAGTAGGTATAATCAGGTCCAGTCGTTGGAACCAAGGCCAACATTAACCAAGGAGTAAGTGGCGTGCCTTGGAAACAGCAATAAGGAAGTGACATTAGCACCAGGTGAGGTTGCAGGAGTCGGGAAGTGGGAGACAGTGACTGGATGTGATGCCGAAAGACTAAGAAAAAGCTAGATTCTGAATACCATGGGAAGATGTTTTATCTTATTCTGTAGATAGTGGGGAAGCACTGATGGTTTTAAGAAAGCCATTGGAGTGAAGAGACGAAGATCTATTGGTGGATTAGTCTTGATGAGAGTGAGACTAGAAAGGAAGAAAGAAATAGGAAAATGAAAATTGCCAAGTGACAAGAAGAGTGTTGAGAAGAATAAGAAAGGGAAGGAGATGATGAAAACTGTTTGCTTTAGAGACTGGATAGGTTTGAGCTGGGTTGAAAGCTTATTAGTAGAAGTTTACCTGTGGTGTCTCTAAGTTGACCATGAGAGTCATTGGCAACGTTGAATAGATGGTATGAGTTAGGATTAGGTTTAGCCACTGTTAGATATAACTTTATCATAGTAGCTTAAAGAAGATAAAAGTTTATTTCTTCTTCCCATAATAGTCCAAATATACACAATACATTCTGATATGATAGCTCTGTGGTGGGAGGGGGATACAGGTGTAGCATCTTGCTGCTCCAGAATAGTGTGTTGTCCCTGTTCACGTGGTCTTGGGTGTGACTGACCACTACCACCACCCAGTCCTCCTGCCAGTTAGTGGGGAGAGGAAAAAGAAGTGGGGGGATGGGAGAGATACCTGTTTTATTAAAAGACACAACTCAGAATTTTCACTTTTGAAACTGTGGGTAAAATACACATTAAATGTACTCATTTTAACTATGTACACTTTTGCTCATATCCCATTGGCCAAAATTTAGCATTCACATAGCCACAGCTAGATGCAGGAGAGCTTGGGAAACCTGAATGACCATTTACCCAGTTAAATGGTGGGAGAATCTATTACTAGAGAAAAGAGAAAGATGAGAATGGGTATTGAGGAACAAGTAGCATGTCTTCCATATAGTTGGAAATATTCCAGTTTTGAAGTGCAGAAAGGATACAGGGCCTTCTAGAGATAGATTGAGAATTAACAATTGATCAGTAGTATGGTATAAGACATGAAAATGGGTGAGACAGTATATAGCAAGAACAATAGCTAATATTTGAGTGCTTACTATATGTGTACAGTGTCCTAAACTTTCAGATGTTTAGCACGTTTTATTTTTATCATCCCCATCCTGAACAAGGAAACTGAAGCACAGAAAGATTGTCACACAACTGGTAAATGAGGGAGTCAGGATTTGGACCCAGGCTATTGGTTCCTAAGCTTATGTTATACTTCCTAAAGATAAGACCCCAGTGAACCTCAACATTTAATGCAATACAGAGCCAGTAAAAAAATAACCATTGACAAAGAAGTAGAGAATTGTCTCTTAGAAACTAGGAAGGGGTTTGAAACAGGACAGGGTAACGCTGCAGCAAGATCATGTGTATTGAAGGCTGAGGAGAGAGGCTGCTGGATTTGGGAGCCATCAAGTCGTTGATGTCTTAAAACTAATTTATCCTAGGAAGTACTGGGGAATGAAGTTAGGGTACATTCTATCCAGCAGAGAATGTGAGATCAGAAAATGAGTATGTAAGTTTCTCTTTGAAGAAGTTTGTTGATGAAGAGATGGGACTCAGATAAGAAAAAAACAGTTAATTGGTATTAATGAGCATTAACAATTTGACAAAGTCAAAATTTTTTTCTTTGCTTTTTGCCAAGACTTTCTGGCTTGATACATTGATAAAAATTATCTTTAATTTTTTCTTCCCCTATGGATTTCTCTGTATTATGGAATTCCACAGGCGCTGTTATTCTAATCAGCTGGTTTCTGATCGATATGTCATGCCAGAATGTTTTATTCAGCCGGGACATCTCTGTTGTGTGAGGATTTCTGAGGATAAGTGGTGGTATCGGGTCATTATCCATCGAGTCCTTGGGAAACAGGAAGTTGAAGTATTCTACCCAGACTTTGGAAATATTGGAATTGTTCAGAAGTCCTCCCTGAGGTTCCTCAAGTGAGTTGAATTGAATTAGAACAATGGATGAATTAAATTTTGAATCGCAGTGTTGAAGCTCTGTGGGGTTGGGATCTCTCTTTTCTCTTGCCTTCCTCCCTCCAGTCCTTCCTTCCTTCCTTCCCTTCCTTGTTTCTTCTTAGTGCATATTTGACAACTGGGTCATTTCGTTTCACAGAGGGATTGTAACTCTTGTGTTGTCTTTTACATGACACTGAATTTTGAATGATGAGACTACGTTTTCGTCTCTTATTAAGAAAGTGATTTTTTGGGTCATGCTAAGAGGTGCATTTAAATAGCAGGAAGATTTAACTTATATATTTGATTATCTGTTGCAGGTGCTGCTACACAAAGCTTCCAGCTCAGGCTATCCCTTGTTCTTTGGCTTGGGTGAGACCAGTAGAGGTATGTTTGCTTCTCTCCCATTTAATCAGCAAACACTTGAGTGCCTATTATGTGCCAAGAACAGTTTTACATGCTCAGGATATAAAGATAAAACATAGAACCAACCCTCAAAGAAGTCAGTGTATAGAGTATGGAAGACAGACATGTAGACAGAAATTGTTATGCCATATAAAATTTGCTATAGGAGAGGTTTCGAGAATGTATGATAGAGGTGCAAAAGGAAGATTGCTTGTTTCTGTCCAAGGTAATCAGGGAGGCATTTGAGTGGCACTTTGAAGGAAGATTAGGAAGATAACTAGATGAAAAAAGAAAGGCATTCCAAGCAAAGAGAGAGTAGCATGAAACATCTCAAATGGGAGAAATTTTAAGTAGTTCTGTTTGGCTACAGAATATAGGATGAGCTAATGTGGGTGCATGGTAGAAAATGTCAAAGAAATAGGAGCCTAATGTGAAGACCCATGTTCAGAAGTCTGAATATTGTCGTCCTTTAGAGGCTGGGGAGCAACTAAAGGATGTAAATAGGAAACTGCCACCGACAGATAACGTGTTTTCAAGATAATTCTCTAGTAACATTTTGGCAGAGGTTTGAGGTGGAATGGAGCAGGAGTCATTTTCATGTATGTAGGTGCATTTTTGTAGTTATAATTATCTTATGTACCTAACTTTGCATTTTTCCTTCAGAACTCTTACTAGCGCATACCTGTACATTTATTATGCCATATTTGTCTGCTTAATCTATCAGTTGCTCACATATAAATGGATTTTAAAAATATTTTTTATCTGAAAAATTCTGTAAAGAAGAAAGAAAAACTCACTTCTGTAATCCCAGCACTTTGGGAGGCCAAGGCAGGCGGATCTCCTGATTTCAGGAGTTCAAGACCAGCCTAGCCAACATGGTGAAACCCCATCTCCACTAAAAATACAAAAAGCCGGGCATGGTGGTGGGTGCCTATAATCTTAGCTACTCTGGAGGCTGAGACGGGATAATCGCTTGAACCCAGGAGGTGGAGGTTGCAGTGAGCCGAGATTGTGCCACTGCACACCATCCAGGGCAACAAAGAGCGAAACTCCGTCTCCCAAAAAAAAAGGAAGAAAAAGAAGAAAAATTACTGTAATTCCATCACTCAAACATACATAGTTTAGAAATTTGGTGTATGTTTCTTCCAGTTATTTTATTGGATATTGGGAGCAAGGGGTTTTTTGTATGGTTTTCAGCATTATTTAAAATAGTAATAATATTTTGTATTCTGCTCTTTTGCTTAGCATTATAGCGTAAGTACTTTTATATGTTAAGTTCTCAATTTTATTGGATTCATAGTGTAATCTGTTAGGTAAATGTGCATCATAGCCTGTTTAACCATTATTGTTTGACATTCAGACTACTTTTAATTTTTGACTATTAGAAACAATGTATGCAAAATATGTTTTTTGATGGAAGCTTGTATTCAAGGTTGTTTTCTTAGTTGCATTTGATTCCCGAATAAGTTTCTTTTTACTATTTTGCCATCAGGAAGCACAGGATTAAATTTGTGACTCAGTTGTAGCCAGTGTTCATTACTTTCATATCAGTCAGATAGCTTCCATTTTTTGTTCTCTTCTTTTTTCTTTTTTCCTTTCTTTTTTTTTTTTGGAGATGGAGTCTCCCTTCATTGCCTGGACTGGAGTGCAGTGGCGCGATCTTGGCTTACTGCAACCTCCGCCTCCCTGGTTCAAGCAATTCTCCTGCCTCAGCCTCCTGAGTAACTGAGATTATAGGCGTGCGCCACTATGCCTGGCTAATTGTTTTATTTTTGTAAAGATGGGGTTTTACCATGTTGTCCAGGCTCGTCTTTAACTCCTGGCCTCAAGTGATCCGCCCGCCCTTGGCCTCCCAAAGTGCTGGGATTACAGGTGTGAGCCACCGCCTCCAGCCCTCCTTTCTTCCTTTCTAAACTCCTTCTGGCCTTAGGGCTTTTGCATATTCTAATCGCTGGAATAGCTTATTCACAGTAATCTCACAGTTGTCCTTCTCGTCATTCAAATTTAAGTCCAAAAGTTATTTCCTCAAAAAGGACTTCTTTGACCTGACAATTAAAAATGCACACTTCACTTCAGTTATTCATTGTCACCTTGTTTTATCTTCATACTGCTTTATCACTATCTGATATTGTCTTGTTTGTTTATGCATGACCGTGTGAGCCCCTGAAATTAGGGAAATTGTCTTGTTCACCACTGAATCTCCAGTGCCCAGAGCAATGGCTTTGTGCGTGGTAAATGCTCAATAACTAGGTTTTTAACTAAATGACTCTATCTCACTTTATTTCTGTGTCTTTTTTTCTGATTTAAAAAATAATTGATGCATTTGGTAATAGCATAATAGCAACAGACTATTATGCCCATTAGCAAAATCGGAAGCAGGCAAAAAAGCAGAAGTTAAATGGCAATGGGACTTTTCAAGCTTCTTTTCTGAGAATCTGCAGTCTTGCTGTCTTAAAGAATTATAAGACATTGTTTGGAAATAGCAGAACAGCTGGAAGTTAGGGTGGAAATACTTGAAAGTAGGGAACCACAGAATGGATGAGTTCCCAAATCATTATATATGATCTGCCCAAATCCTTGGGTGACTACTGAACTATCTTAAGTGCTGGGGAGAGCTCAGTAGCCTGGTGAAAAATCAACAGTTGGCATTTGAGGTGACTGAACAGAGATTTCTGTTGCTACAGACTGCAGACGAGACAGTTTAGAGTTTGGGTCCAGACAGTTTTAACTGCCAGTTAAAACAAATCACTCTTGAGAAGAGCGTAACAGAATCCAGAAGCTCTAAAACATATTGATGTTTACTATTTAACTAAAAATCACTAGACATGGAAAAACAAAAAACAAAAACGGGAAAATGTGACATATACTCAAGGAAAAAAGTAGTTGGTAGAAACCAACATTGAGATGTCCCAGACATTGCAGTTAGCAGACAAAGACTTTAAAGCAGCTATTATGAGTATGTTCAAGGACCGAGAGATTTACTCATCATTAAGGAACAGAGAAGGAATTTCTACATTAAGAAACTATTTAAAATAAATGGAAATGCTGGAGTTGTAAAGTGAAATAAATGAAAAGTTTCTGCATAGGCTTAGTAGCAGATTTGGAGACAATGGATAAGTCTATGAACTTTAAAAACAGATCAAAAGAAATTATCCAATATGAAGAAGAGCATAAAAAATAATTAAAATGAAAATGGACAGAGACTTGGTCTCTGGTTCAATATCAGCTACCCCAACAGGGATGTAATTGGAGTCCCAGAAAAAGAGTTGAGAGAGAGAATAGGATGGAAAAAAGAAAGGCCAAAAATTTCCACAATGTAGTGAAAGAGTCAATATTCAGATCCAAGAATATCAACAAACTCCAAGCAGAATAAATACAAAGAAAACCATACCCTAGACACATCATAATCAAACTTCTGGAATCTAAAGTGAAAGGAGAAAATCCTGAAAGCAACAAGAAGGGGGAAAATTCAGGAAACAATAATATAAATAATAACTAACTGCCCATTGAAAGGAACAACATTGAAATCTGAAAGAGAAAAAGAAGTCAAGGTGGAATTCTGTATCTAGTGAAAATATCTATCAAAATGAAGAAATGGAGACATTTTCAAAAAGTAAAAACTGAGCTCATTTCTAGCAATCTTGAACAACAAGAAATACTGAAGGAAGTTCTTTTAATTCTGAAGTGAAGTGAAACCAAATGGTAATGCAGATCTACAGGGAAGAATGACGATTATGGAAAATGGTTAACCTGTGGGCAAATATGAAAAACTTGTTTTTAATTTTATTCTCTGAATTTCTTTAAAAGACATAGAACTTTCAAACTAAATTGATAATACTGTATGTTGGAGTTTATAGCATATGTTGATGTAATATATATTTATCCCAAAACTCTTAGTGCAGTTTAAGCTGTAATAACTACAGAAGTATAAAGGCTACAAATCATGAAATTATTCAAAAGTTTAATTTTTAACCTAATATATACTTGTTTGTATGTAATACTCATTTTGTAAATTTTGAGTAAGTTTTTAATCTTTTTTGTTGCAACTTTTACCACCCCAACAAAAATTAAAATTAATATTTATAGTAGACTTTTCATTTTTTATTCCTTCTTGACTTTTTTGATGTCATTTAAATTTTGTTTTTGGCATAAATTGTTCATAATTTTTTTTGTCCTTTTGATGTTGACATCTGTAGTGATATGTCCTTTTACGTTCCAAATATGTATTTGTGTCTTTTTTAAGGATCTAAAGAGACAGATATTTGCCATTTTGAATAGTTTTTTCAAAGAACCAAGTTTGGCTTTCTTGTTTCTATTATAAACATTTTTTTTCTATTTTGTTTATTTCTGTCTTATTTTTACTGTTTCCTTAATTCTACTTTCTCTGGGTTTATTTTGCTGTTCTTTCCCTAACTTCTTGATGTGCAAGCTTAGGTTATTTCTAGCCTCATAAGTTTTCTGAGTGGATCTCATAAGATTTACTGTGTAGTAGTTTTATTATTGTTCAGTTAAAAATATTTTCTAATTTATATTTTGCTTTCTTGTTTGATTCATGGATTATTTAGAAGTTTCTCAGTTTATAAACATTTTTCTAATTTGTCCTTTTGTAGTTGATTTCTAGTTTAAATACACTGTGGTCAGAGATCATCCTCTGGATAGTATCAGCCTTTTAAATAGGAGGCTGCTAGATGGTCCAGTATAGTGTCACTTTTGGTAAATGGTTGTGTCTTCTTTAAAAGTGTATATTCTGCAGTTGTTGAGTATAATATTTTATATATGTCCATAAGGTCAACTTTATTGTGTGAAACTTACTCGTTCTGATTTTTCTGTATTGCTTTTCTGTAATTATTGAAAGAAGTGTGGCTTTTGTCTATGATTATTCTTCTGTGTATTTCTTCCTATAGTTCAGTCAGTTTTTCTTTTGTATACAATTGAGGCTATATTATTAGGTACATATACAGTACCAAAATTGTTATATCTTCCTGGCAGACCGAATGTTTTATCATTATGAAGTTAACCTCTTTTATTTCTACTAATGCAAAAAAAAAAAAAAAATTTGTCTGCTGTTAATATAACTATCATTTTCTATTTAATATTATCTTGGTTTGTTTTTAAACTGTCATTCTACTTTCAACCCTTCTGTATCTTTATATTTAGATATGTCTTTTATGAACTATATAGTTGTATTTTTTTTTAATCCAGGCTAATACCTTTTGTCTTTCACCCAGAATGTTTAGAGTCATTACATTTATTGTAATAATTGAAATATCTGGGTTTAACTCTTACACTTTATTTTGTGTATACTGTATAGTCTACTTATTCTTTTTCTCACTATGCATGCCTTATTTTGAAGAGATTTTTTAAATAATTCACTAAGAAATACACTATTTTAATAATTGATCTAGGAAATACAATATGTATAACAATGCAAGGATATTAGAGCACTTTAACTCCTTTACCCTCCTCTTCTGACCTTTTTGTTGTGTAATGTTACCATTTTTAACCCCTCAAGAAATTGCATAAAATAATGTCAATTTAGATTTAATTATATATTTCTCTGCCCTTCATTCTTCAGTCAAACCCTTGTCGGGACCTGTTTTCCTTCGTTTGATTAGGATTTTATTTAATGAGGGTCAGCTGATAGCAAAGTTGTATTTTTCCGAAAATATCATTTATTTTTCACTTATTATAGAAACATGTATTTACTAAGTATAGAATTCTAGGTTAGCAGTTAGTATCTTTAGCACATTGAAGATACCATTACTGGCTTCTGATTTCCCTTATCGTTTTCTGAGAAGTCAGCTGTCAGTTTAATAGATTTTCTCCTTTGAAGGTAGTGTCCTTTCTGTCTCTAGGTGTTTTAAAATTTTCTATTAGTTGCTCATGTTCTTCAGTATTAGTGTTATGTGTTTATGTATGAATTTATTATTTATGCTACTTTATGGTTCATCAGACTTCTTTTGTGTTTTGTTACTTTTTTTAATCTTGCAAATTCCCAACCATTATCTCTTCAATTACTGCCTATTTCCCATATTTATATTTGGTTTTTTTTTTTTTTTGAGACGGAGTCTCGCTGTGTCTCCCAGGCTGGAGTGCAGTGGCGTGATCTCGGCTCACTGCAAGCTCCGCCTCCCGGGTTCACGCCATTCTCCCGCCTCAGCCTCCCAAGTAGCTGAGACTACAGGCGCCCGCCACCACGCCTGGCTAGTTTTTTGTATTTTTAGTAGAGACGGGGTTTCACCATGTTAGCCAGGATAGTCTCGATCTCCTGACCTCGTGATCCACCCGCCTCGGCCTCCCAAAGTGCTGGGATTACAGGCTTGAGCCACCGCGCCCGGCCCCCATATTTATATTTGTATTCTTCTTATTTCTGCTGCTTTTTTTCTGGGACCATAATTAAAAGTGTTAAAACTTCTTAGTTTTTCTTCCATTTCTCTTAACCTTTCTATCATATTTTACATCTGTCTGTCTTTCTGTGCTGCATTCTGGGAAGTTTTTTCCAAAATACCTCACCCTTTACCAATTTACTCTTTAATTATATCTGATCTGTTATTGAATTAACCTATGAAGTTTTTAATTTTGGTTATCATGTTTTTACCTTCTAAAACTTCTTAGTTCTGCTAGATCAATTTTTATAGATTGCTAATTTCTGCAGAAGCTTTCAAGCTGAACTGGTTTTTGTTTGGGTTTTTTTGGCTTTAAGCATAGTAAGTTTAGTTGTTTTATAATTTGTCTAGAAGTTAAAATATCTAAAATTGAGGATTTGTTATATTGTTTCTGTTCTTTTTTGAGTCATTGTTTCTTTGTGTGTTTTATTATCTTTGCCTATGTACTGCTCATTGTCTTTGAAAAATTAACCAGAAGAATGGTTGAATAATAAAGGCTGAGGTTGCCTACCTCCAGAAAGGATTTACATGTGCTTCTGCCAGATATTTAGAAATATTACCAGTCTGGGACCATGTTAATTTAAATTAACAACTTGAGGATGTGTAGACCACCCTGGTAATGTGAAAATTGAACTGCAAATCCATGTGAAGGATAATTTATTTTCTTCCTTCCTTACCCTGAGAGTGTATCTCCTTAGGGACTCAGTTTAATGAAGGAAAGTTCTCCTGTAAACTCCCCACCATGGGTGCACCCCGGCTTTGATGTCTGTCCTGTTTGACCTGTTAGACCGTCCGGTGGGTCACGCCTGTAATCCCAGAACTTTGGGAGGCCAAGGCAGGTGGATCACCTGAGGTCAGGAGCTCGAGACCAGCCTGGCCAACATGGTGAAACCCTGTCTCTACTAAAAATACAAAAATCAGCTGGGTGTGGTGGCATGCACCTGTAATCCCAGCTACTCAGGAGACTGAGGCAGGAGAATCGCTTGAACCCGAGAGGTAGAGGTCGCAGTGAGCCGAGATCACGCCTTTGCATTCCAGCCGGGGTGACAGAGCAAGACTCTGTCTCAAAACAAAAAGAAAAAAACCAAAGTTCAAATTACCTGGATTAGCAGGTTCCCTTAAGACAAAAGTAGTTCCCATTTTCCCTTCAGTTTTGGCCTGATAATTTGTTCAAGCTTGTCAGTTCTTTGATGCCTTTTGGATATATTTCATAATTCTTTTATCTAGAATTTTTAGTTGTTTTCTTTGGGAGGGTTGGTCTAATAATCTAACTCACAGTTTCTGAAAATGGAAGTTGCACATTACATAATTATTTAAATTTTTTCAGTAATTGCATTTTTTTTATCATTTTTCCTTTATTCTGACTTTTCTCATCCCCAAATAATATATATCCTCCTATGTGTTATTCTAGTACTTTTATGGTTTTATTTCCACTTCAATCTCTAGTTCATCAGAATTCATTGTTGTATATGGTTATTATAATTCATGTTTAGATCTATCACCTGAATCCAGTATCTTGATCATATTTCAGGAACACTGGACATCGAAAGCTATTTTGCAGTTCCAGAAGTTATGCGGTTTGAAGCCATTAGTAGGGGTAGTGGATGAATATGTAGATGGAATCCTTAACATTTTTTTGTGTGACACATCCTCAAACGAAGATATCTATTTCCATCATGTCTTGAGAACAGAGGGCCATGCTATTGTATGCCGAGAAAATATCTCTTCTAAGGTGGAGCAGTCTGGATGTATTTTGTAATATATTTTGTTTAATTTCACCACGTCAAGGTATAAGATAATTTAATAAAGAAGTTTATTTGGTTTATTCTTTAACCAATTAGAGACATCCATGAGATTCCTGGCTTTTTAATGCAAAGCACTCTTAATTTTCAGATGACTACAGAAAAACTGCATTTGACTAATTGTCCTTTGAAATGGGAATACTTTTATTTTAAATAATTAATTTAAAAAGTAGTTATCTGGCCGGGCACAGTGACTCATGCCTGTAATCCCAGCTACTCGGGAGGCTGAGGCAGAGAATCGCTTGAACCCGGGGGGTGGAGGTTGCAGTGAGCCAAGATGATGCCACTGCGCTCCAGCCTGGGCAACAGAGCAAGACTCTGTCTCAAATAATAATAATAATAAAATAAAAAGTAGTTATCTGAAGTTGTCCTAGAGAAGAATAACACTCCTATTTTGCAATTATTGATAGCATCTGTTTCACTGTTATGTTGATAATTTTTGTAACTAGCAAAAACTGTCAATAATGGAGACATTTTTAACTTAAAATTTGGAAGATAGGCTGGGCGTGGTGGCTCACACCTGTAATTCCAGTACTTTGGGAGGCCAAGGTGGGTGGATCAGGAGGTCAGGAGATCGAGACCATCCTGGCTAACACAGTGAAACCCCGTCTCCACTAAAAATACAAAAAATTAGCCAGGCGTGGTGACACGCGCCTGTAGTCCCAGCTACTCAGGAAGCTGAGGCAGGAGAATCACTCAAACCTGGGAGGCAGAGGTTGCAGTGAGCCGAGATCACGCCACCGCACTCCACCCTGGGTGACAGAGTGAGACTCCGTCTCAAAAAGAAAAAGTAATAAATAAAATTCGGAAGATAATATACTTCCATAGTATTTGAAAGTTACTAAGTGCTTTCTCACCCTTTTTCTGTTGGTCATGTAAATTAAACCATCCCTTTTCTTTTTTTAATCTTAGGGTTTCAGTGAGCTCAACCCTTTAGCTTTATACACGAAATCCAGTGGAGGGCCAGAGGACATTGTCTTGACAGAACTGGGTTATCCTTCCCAGCAGCACTATTTTAATGAAGACCGAAAGATAAGTCCACAGTCAAAAGAGAGTGAGTTACATATCCTGGTAAGAGATGTTTGCAAATACTATTATAATTCTTTTTATTACTGTAATCCTCATTTTTTTAGATGAAGAAACCAAGGCTTTACAAATTTGGGGGAGTTTGGAAATTTTGCACAGTGATCTTAACCATTTGTCTCTTTATTTGCTGGCTTAAACATTTGCTTCAGTCATGCTTCCTCCTGAACAATTGCTCTTATATGCTAAATTCCACTGCTGCCTTTGTGCAGTTGTGACTTCACTACACTGACTCTGAATGCTGTTCTTCCCTCTGCAGTACACAGGTTCTTCTGGTATTCTCGTTTCTTACTTTCCCTATAAACTTTCAGCAACTCCTCCCTTCACAGTAATAATAGTATTATAATATTATTATGTATTTTTTCCAGTCACAGTAATAAGAACAACAGCATTATTTATTGAACTTGTACCACATGGCAGGCACTGTTAAAAGCATTCACATGTGTTAACTAATTTAATCTTTACAGCAACTTACCAGGTTTGTACTTTCGTATCTTCATTATACAGACAGCTTGTACATCTCTAATGCACAAACCCAAAACCTGAAATGCTCCAAAATCTCAAAATTTTTGAGTCCTGACATGATATCACAAGTGGAAAGTTCCACACCTAAACCTGTATGACAGGTTGCAGTCAAAATGTAGTCCAAACTGTTTCATGTACAAAATTATTTAAAATATTATGTAAAATTACCTTCAAGCTATGCATATAATGTATATATGAAACATAAATGAATTCCATATTAGACTTGGGTCTTATTCCCAGGATATCTCATGTATATGCAAATGTTTCAAAATCCAAAATTATCCAAAATCTGCAACACTTTTTGTCCCAAGCATTTTAGGTAAGGGATACTCAATGTGTAAAAGGCAAGTGAAGCATATGGTGAGGACTTAATGTTTCTTGAACAAATAAACCATGTTCTCCAAGTCTTATATTCCTCACAACAACAGATACTGGGCTAAGAATACAGGATGTGTTTAATTTGAGGGCCAAAAATGTTTTGTTTTATTGATACAATGTCTTTTTATTTCCTTTGAATAAAATGTAAAAATATTATTTTGTTTAATGTGTTTTATATATCTGACTTTTAAAATTATAGAGATGATTTTTTGAGTAGACATTTACTAATTATTAGAAAAGATAAAGGCCATTTTGACTAGTGGGAGATTACCTATTGTGAAAATTATGTACTGATGTTTCCTACTGCATGTTCAAAAAAATACAAAGTTTTTTAGATTTCTAGCTAATGTTAAAATTAATGAAGCTTATATGCCCATAACACTTTCCAAAGCCTGAATTTTTCTTAGTCATTATTACTGGATTAGGAGAATTCTGTTTCTTCATTCTTAAATAGTAAGTTGAATTCAACCTTTAATATTTTTAGAATATCCTATCACTCTGTTGGTGTCTTCAAATAATCATAGTTTTATTCTGGAGATGAAATAAGAACCATCTTTTCTGCAAAAGAGAAAGGGCTTAAAACTCTACTATTCCACCCTAGTCTGTACTTTGACATATTAAGCCTCCCATATGCTACACACACACCTACATCTCTACACCCAGTTCCTTGTGAATTCCTACTCATCTTTTAAGTGTTATCTTCTTCATTGCATCTTCTCAGATGTCCTCTTCTATCAGTCATATTTTGGTCATATCTTTGTAATGGCTGGACTTAGAAGACTGATTCTAGGTCTTTCCACAATATTTTTTAGTTCCTTTAGTAGAGCCAGAATCTGTTACATTCATCTTTGTATTCACAGAGCTGTCTTGTAGACATTTCATAATAAAGGCTCAATAAATGTTCATTGGCTTGAACTAGTATAGCAGGATGGGAAGACCTAGGATCGTGGATAAAGCTATAAAATAATGTAGCATTTGTGTGAACCGTAGCATAAACTTCCCCCCAAAATGTATAGTCATGTAGATTTTGGAAACAGCGTTGATATTGAAAATAAAGGAATTCTCTTTCATATCTACTAGCAAGATATTAATGATGAAAAGTGTTTAAGTCATCTTAAATCTGAGTCAAAGGAGCCATTAAAGGATTCTGAATTTGATTCTTTGAAAACCTGTAATAAGAGCTTTGAAGAAGATCCAAAGTGGTCCAACCCAGAGCCAAATGATCTGAAGGAAGAAAATGAGGTAGGAGAAGGAAAGATAGTCTTTGAATATGTAATTAATATAATACACTGAATTCATAAGTGAAGAGGATGGGAATAAACTCTCTTTAAACCCCGCTGCTTTTAGTATTACAAATTCTTGGGCCAAGTGTGGTGGTTCACACCTGTAATCCCAGCACTTTGGGAGGCTGAGGCGGGCAGATCACTTGAGGTCAGGAGTTCGAGACCAGCATGGTCAACACGATGAAACCCTGTCTCTACAAAATGTACCAAAAAAAATTAGCCAGCCATGATGGCATGTGCCTGTAATCCCAGCTACTCAGGAGGCTGGGGTTTGAGAATGCTTGAACCCGGGAGGTGGAGGTGGCAGTGAGCTGAGATCATGCCACTGCACTTCAGCCTGGGTGATAGAGAGAGACTCTGTCTCAAAAAAGTAAATAAAATAAATAAATAAATTCGTTCATAGTAACCAATACCAAAGTTGTAGCAACATAACCTTGATCATAAAAAAGGTATCTGGCTTTGATGTGTTAGTTAATATCCTGTGACTTGGGGTGGTCTTCAAGAATTATACAGTGGCTAGAAACTAGTATCAAGAAATTATATTTTGAAAAACTCATTGGGAAAAATATTTACAACTTTTTTGGAGGATGTATTTTTATTTTAATCGAATGTTTATGTATACAAAACTTAGGATCCCCCATGACTCCTTCCCCTGTATTTCCTATTTCCCAGAGCAACCACGTTTATCTCTTTAGCTGTTTTTGGAATTTACTTCTGTTTCTTTCATTAAATAACATCCTCATGTTGTTATTTCCTGATTTTTCAGTTTTAAGTATCTGTGGATTTGCCACTATGAAAGATGAGGGCTTAGTTCTCTTTCATTGCCTTACCACCACCACACACAAACATAACCTTTTTGTCCCTTCCCCCTACCATGTTATTGATATAGTATGTCAAACTTTCCATCAGATCACCATTCAATATTTATATTACTGTGACTATGTAAATGCTCTTCGCGGCTTGGCCAAGTATTATAGTACACTCTTACACCTTTTTCTTCCCTTGTATAACTTTTTTTCATGTTAATATTTCTTTCCTTTTATAATAAATTAACACATAGTAAAATGGACTCTTTTGGTTCTATCAACTTTAATAAATGCGTAGATTTGTGTAACCAACACTGCGATTGGGATGCAGAACAGCTTCATTATCTAAAATAACGCTTGTGCTACCGCTTTGTAATCACAGTCTCCCCACATCCCTAACCCCTAGCAACTGGTCTGGGGTCTGTTTTCTGTCACTCTAGTTTTACCTTTTCAGGACTGTCATGTAAGTAGAATCATATAGTATGTAACCTTTGGAGACTGGCTTCTTTCATTCAGTATAGTTCTGTACCTTTGAGATTCGTCCAAGCCCTTGCATGTATCAATAATATGTTCTTTTTGATTGCTGAATAGTATTTTATAGTATAAATATACCACAGTTTGTATACCCGTTCACCTATTGAAGGACATTTGGGTTGTTTCCAGTTTGGGGTATTTATTCAAGAGCTGCTATAAATATTCATGTACAGGTTTTTGTGTGAACATAAGCTTCATTTATCTAGGGTAAATACCCAGGAGTAAGATTGCTGGGTCATGTGATAAGTGTATGTCAAACTTTTTTCCAGAGTGACTATACCATTTTGCATTTTCACCAGCAATATATGAGTTCCAGTTGCTCCGTTTTCTTGTCAGCACTTGACATTGTCAGTAATTTTGCTTTAGCCATTTCAATAGATGTGTAGTAGTATCACAGCATGATTTTAAAGCATGAGTGATTAATGATGTTGAACATCTTTTCATGTGCTTAGTTGCCATCTATACACAATTCTTGGTGACATTTCTGTTGAAGTCTTTCTCCCATTTTTTGATTGGGTTGTTTTCTTACTCTTGAGTTTTGAGAGTTCTTTATGTATTTGGGATACTAGTTCTTTGTCAAATAATGTGATTTTCAAATATATTCTCCCACTTGTAGCTTGTCTTTTCATTCTCTTAATATTGTCTTTCATACAGAAGTTTTTAATTTTGAAAAAACCTAACGTATCAACTTGTTTTCTGTTATGGACAGTGTTTCCAGTGTCAAGACATCTTGAGTTAATTTTAGTATAAGGCATGAAATTTAGGTCAGGTTTCATTTTGTTACATGTGGATGTCCAATTGATCCAGCATCCTTTGTTGAGAAGGCTATCCTATCTCCATTGAATTGTCTTTGAAGCTTTATCAAAAATCAATTGTCTATATTTCTGTAAGTCTATTTCTAGACTCTATGTTCTTCTCTAGTGACCTATATGTATGTCTCTTCATCACTACCACATTGTCTTGATTACTGTAACCTTATATAGTACCTCTTAAAATCCGGTAGTATTGGCTGGGCGCAGTGGCTCATGCCTATAATCCTAGCACTTTGGGAGGCTGAGGTGGGGGGATTACCTGAGGTCAGGAGTTCAGGACCAACCTGGCCAACATGGTGAAACCCTGTCTCTATTAAAACATACAAAACCTAGCTGGGTGTGGTGGTGGGCACCTATAATCGCAGCTACTTGGGAGGCTGAGACAGGAGAATTACTTGAACCCGGAAGGCAGAGGGAGGTTGCAGTGAGCTGAGATCACACCATTGCACTCCAGCCTGGATGACAAGAGCAAAACTCTGTCTGAAGAAAAAAAAAAATCAGGTAGTATGATTCCTCCTATTGTATACTTTTTCAAAATTGTTTTTAATATTTTGGTTCCTTTTACTGTCCTTATAAATTTTAGAATCAGTTTGTCTATACCTGAGATTTTGATTGGAGTTGTGTTATATATATAGATAATTTTGAGGAAAGTTGATACTTTAGTCCATGAACATGGTATATCTCCCCATGTATTTAGATTTTCTTTTATTTCTTCAACAGTGTTATAATTTTCAGTGTACAGGATCTGTACATGTTCTGTTAATTTTATTCCTAAGTATTTCACTTATTTTGAGAGCTATTATAAATGTTTTCCCCAATTTTTGTATTTTAATTGCTAGTATATAGAAACTGGTATTTTTTTGAACTACCTAACCTCACTAATCAATTCTAGGGGGTGTTTTGTTGATTTCGTTTGTGATTTTCTGTATCAGTAATGTTGTCTGCATTCGTATATGCAAATGGATGTCTGTTTTCATGAGATATTGGTCTGTAGTTTTCTTGTATTGTCTTTGGTTTTTGTACTGGATAAGCCTGGCCTCATAAAATAAATCTGAATATGTTGCCCTCTTTGCTGTTTTCTGGGAAAGATTATGTAGAATTGTATTTCCTTTTTATTTATTTTTGTTGTTTGTGTGGATCTTTATTTTCTTAGTTTTTTAATTAAGTAAAATTGCATATATGGTGTACATGTTTCAATATATGTGTACATTGTAGCATGTATAAGTCAAGCTATTTAGCATATGCATTACCTCACATATTTGTATTTTTTTGTGGTGAAAACACTTAAAATCTACTCTGCTGACAATTTTTAAGTATACATTATGTCACTATGTCACTATTAACTGTATAGTTAATAGTTAACATCACTATTACCAAGATGTATAGCAGATCTCTTGAACTTACTCCTCCTGTCTACTGAAATTTTGTGTCCTTTGACCAACATCTGCCCAATCCCTCCACCTCCTAGCCTCTGGTAACTGCTATGTCAGTCTGCTTTTTTAGATTCCACGTGTAAGTGAGATTGTGTTATTTGTCTTTCTGTGTCTGGCTTCTTTTATGTAACAGTGTCCTCCTGGTTCATCCATTTTGTCACATGTTACAAGATTTCCTTCTTTTTAAAGGCTGAATAGTATTACATTGTGTATATGTAGCACGTTTTCTTTGTTTATTGAGGTACATTTTGTACAGGGTGATAGTGTCCTAATAAAATGAGTTGGAAGTATTTGCTTATCTGTTTTCTGGAAACGATTATATAAAATCGAGTTCTTTTTCAGGGAGAGAAGTTGATTTTTAAAATGTTTGCTATTACCTTATAAAACCATCTGGGCCCGGAGACTTTTTCCCAGAAGAATTTAAATTATAAAATCAATTGCTTTAATAGATACAGGATTATTCAAATCAGCTATTTTATCTTAGTCTTGGTATTTTGTGGTTTTTGAGAAAGTGACTCATTTATCAAATGAGGAATTGGTTCACTTCATCTAAGTTGTCAACTATATCTATAACATTGTTTATAGTATTCCCTTATCCTTTTGTTATCTGCAGGGTCTGCAGTGATAATCTCCTATTACATTCCTGATGTTGGCAATTTGTCTTCTCCCCTTTTTGTTAGTCTTGCTAGAGATTTATCCATTTTATTGAACTTCCCATTCCCAGAGAATAAGCTTTTGGTGTCACTGGTTTTATCTCTTGTCTTTCTGTTTTCAAGTTCATTGATTTCTTTCTTGTTTTATTTTCTTTGGGTTTATTTTTGCTTTCTTTTTCTATTTTTTTTTAAGATGGAAATTTACTTTATTGATTTGAGACCTTTCTTTTCTAATATAAGCATTGATCTATGAGTCTCTACATATCACTTTAGCTACATTTCACAAATTTGAACATATCGTATTTTCGTTTTCTTTCAGTTCAAATATTTTATAATTTATTTTGAGATATTATCTTTGATCCGTGAATTATTTGGAAGTATGTTGTTTAATTTTCAGGTGTTCAGAAATTTTCATGTTAACTTTCTGTTATTTCTTTCCAGTATAATATGGTCTTAGAACATACTTAGTATGATTTCAGTTCTTTAAATTTGTTAAGGTTTGTTTTGTCAAAACAGGATGTGGTCTAGCTTGGTAAATGTCCATGTGTCTTTAAAAAAAAATGTGTATTCTGTTGTTGGGTGGAGTTTCTATAAATGTCAGATCCAGTTGACTGGTTGTATTGTTCAGTTCTTCTGCTCCTTGCTGTCTACCAATTTTGTTGATTACTGAGAACAGTGAAGTTTATAACTATAATCTTGGATTTTGTCTATTTCTCCTTTCATTCTATCAGTTTTTTTGTTGTGCGTTTTGAAGTTCTGTTGTTAGGTGTTATCCATTTAGGATTCTTATGTCTTGATGAATTGACCCTTTTATCATTATGAAATGTCTTTCTTTATTCACAATTACTTTTTTTTGCACTGAAGTCTGCATAATCTGATATCAACATAGCCATTCCAGTTTCCGTGTGTGTGTGTGTGTGTGTGTGTTTGCCTGGTATATTTTTTTCCATCCTTCTAACCTACCTGTGTCATCATATTTGAAGTAAGTTTCTTGAGACAGCATATAGTTTGATTATTTATTTATTTATTTAATTTTTTTTTTTTGAGACGGAGTTTTACTCTTGTTTCCCAGGCTGGAGTGCAATGGCATGATCTCGGCTCACCACAGCCTCTGCCTCTCGGGTTCAAACGATTCTCCTGCCTCAGCCTCCTGAATAGCTGGGATTACAGGCATGCACCCCATGCCCTGCTAATTTTGTATTTTTAGTAGAGATGGGATTTCTCCATGTTGGTCAGGCTGGTCTCGAACTCCCGACCTCAGATGATCTGCCCACCTTGGCCTCCCAAAGTGCTGGGATTACAGGCTTGAGCCACTGCACTTGGCCTAGTTTGATTATTTTTTAATCCACTCTGACAATCTGAATTTTAATTAGTATGGTTTGGACCATTTATGTTTAATGTGATTATATATATGTTTTTATTTTATATCTGCCATTTTATTTTTCTGTTTGTTCCCCTGATTTTCATTCATCTGCCTCCTCTTGCTTTCTCTTTGGTTATTTGAACATTTTTTAGTATTCCATTTTATTTACTATGGTTATTTGTTTATTTATTTATTTATTTATTTATTTATTTGAGATGGAGTCTTGCTCTGTTACCCAGGCTGGAGTGCAGTGGCACAATCTCGGCTCACTGCAAGCTCCACCTCTCAGGTTCATGCCATTCTCCTGCCTCAGCCTCCTGAGTATCTGGGACTACAGGTGCCCATCACCACGCCCAGCTAATTTTTTTGTATTTTCAGTAGAGATGGGGTTTCACCATGTTAGCCAGGATGGTCTCAATCTCCTGACTTCATGATCTGCCCACCTTGGCTTCTCAAAGTACTATGTTTTTATTATATTTATTTGTACAGTGTTTTTAGTGGTTGCTCTAGGAATTACAGTTGTCATTCTTGACTTTTACAGTGTACTTAGTCAGCATTTTACCACTTTGGAATGTCAGTATCTTACTCTACTATTTAGGTCTTTTTACCCCTTCCTTTTTCCTTTATGCCATCCTTGTCTTATATGTTACACCTACATACAATTTATGATGTTATAGTTTTTGCTTTCCATCTTCAAGAATATTCTTCTAAGAATATTCTTTCAAAGTTCAACAGAATAGTCTATTATATATACCCAGATATTTATCATTTCTGTTGATCTCTCTTTTTCTGATATTCCAAGTTTCCTTCTGATATCTCCTTTCTGTCCAAAGAACTTCCTTTAACAATTATTTTAGAGTAGGTATGCTGACCATGAATTCTCTGTTTTCTTTGTTGAGAATATATTTATTACTTCATTCTTGAAGAATATTTTGGCTGTATATAGAAACCTGGGTTCCCATTTCTTCTCTTTTAGCACTTTAACAGTTTCATTCTTCTTATTGCTCTTCATGGTTTCCGATGCAAAATCCACAGTAATTGAAATTGTTCTTCCTTTATAAGTAATGTGTTATTTTTCTTTGGCTACATTTAAGACAGTTCTTTGTCTTTAGTTTCCAGCAACTTGAGTAGAACCTGTCTAGGCATGTATTTCTTTAGGTTTATCCTGTTTGGGTTTTGGTGAACTTCTTGAAGCTGTAGATTTATGTCTTTCGCCAAATTTTGGATGTTTTCAGCCACACTTCTTCAAATTATTTTTCTGCATTATACTCTTTCTGTTTTCCTTATGAGACTCTGATGACACAGATGTTAAATCTTTTGGTATTGTTCCACAGTTCCTGAGGCTCTATTTTGGGTTTTTTGTTTGGTTGTTTTTTTGTTTTTTTCCCCCAATATTTTTTTCTGTTTTGTTTAGATTTGATTTCTATGGATCTGTCTTCAAGTTCATGCATTCTTTCATTTCTGTTCTGCTGTTGAAAAGAGGGCCAGGGATCTCAATATTCATTATAAAAACCTTCATTTATTTCCTTAATAATTTTTATTATGATTGCTCCATCCTCAGTTTTACCCTCCATAATATTTCTGGTCTTCTGGCAGATAGAGGAGATGTAGTTGCCTGAGTCCTTGGAATAGGGGAGAGTATCTGGAGAGCTAAGTCCTACTCACACAGACATTCAGCCAGTGTGCTTTTTTCATTCCCATTTTACACCCTCAATTCCAAAAACCTTTTAGTACAAATTTCTGAGTTTTTAAGGTATATATTGTATAGATTTGGGTTGCTTCTCAATTTTTTCACTGCAAACTCAGGATTCCACTTTCTCAGGACTGCTTAATCAGTTGTCACTTGTCTACTTTCCTGTACCCAGAAAGTAGATGGTGTTTTCTCCTCTTCTGTTCTCTTTGACTCTAAAAATTATATCCTAAATCTCTTTATTATTTTGGTGGCATTTCAGAAGGGAAAGTAATAAATTGTGAATTCAAACTGTCATGTTTACTTGGAGTCAGGAAAAAACTATAAAACCTAAATTTTATATGCTCATATAGGAACTATAAATGATAGTTTTTCTTTGTCTTCTGTTACATTTCAGGATGAGATCCCCACGGGAATGCCATGCCTGGAGTCAGTGACCATAGGTGATGATATTTGGGATGAGAACTGGTTACCTCTACAGGCTAAGATGGGAAAAGGAGGTGATGCTGCCTCCCATCTATTTACTGCAAGTGTTGATGGAAAGAATCAGTATTCATCACGTAAAGAAATGCCACAGAAGGTTAGATCCTAGGAAAAATAGAAAGCAAATCAGGCTGGGCAATGCAGCTCAAGCCTGTAATCCTAGCAGTTGGGGAGGCCAAGGCAGGTGGATCACTTGAGCTCAGGAGTTCATGACCAGCCTGGGCAACATGGTGAGACCCTGTCTCTACTAAAAATAGCCAGGTGTGGTGGTGTGCACCTGTGCTCCCAGCTACTTGGGAGGTTGAGGTGGGAGGATCAGTGCTTGAGCCTGGGAGCTGGAGGTTGCAATGAGCCAAGATCATGTCGCTACATTCCACCAGCTTGGGTGACAGAATAAGACCCTATCTCCAAAAAAATTATTAAAAAAAAAAAAAAAAAGGAAAAGAAAGCAAGTCAGTACTGAGAAAAGGAAATTTAAATTTAATTGTCTAGGTCTCAAGAAATCTATATATTCTGGAATTCAAAAGTATTTATCAGACCATAATTCAAAGAATACATGATTTTAAAAAATAGTAGCATGTAGGGGGACAGAGGTTTCATCATGGGACAATAAACCATAGACCAATTTTTGCATATCTGCCCTTTTAATCATTGTGATTTTTATTTTATCATCGGCCCCTAGTCAAGGCCCTTAGGATCTATAAATAAATTAAAGAAACCATTTTCTCTAATTTTACTTTTGTTGCTTTAGCCTTGTAATATAACCTCTGGATTTCTGGAGTCAGCATATTTGCTAATATTAGGTCTAACTATGTATATATATAATTTATTTCCCACTGGCTATAATAGTATCTGAAATTATGTTGCTCCTTCCTGTTTGTGCTATTTAAATACTAGATGATCATGAAGAAAATCATCTAGCCATGAAAAAGATATTAAAGAAAACACTACAAAAAGAGTTGTATTTATTTTTGAGATCCATGTGTTCAGAGTTCAAGATACTGGGTATGGACCAATAGAGCAAGGAGGAAAGTCACACTGATACAGAAAGTTAATAAATACCTTTTTGTTTAATATGTGTTGCTTTCATGCATTTATCTTGCCCAAGTTATCCTCTTTTTGGATCATGGGCACTTTATCTCAGTTTACGTTGCCATTTTTTCATTATAGGACTGGTGTTTTTCTATCCCCAAAGATACATGGGATGATTCTTGGCAGCCTTCAGGCCTTGTAAATGGAACGAAAGTAATTCATAAACCAGAAGTACTGAGTGCTCAGCAAAAAAATACTGGTACAAACAGGACTCAAAAGGTAAATGTCTAATGCAGGTTATTGGGACAGGTTTGCATAAGGAAGTCCTTTCATTTTTAGAAAGCAAAATTCTCAATTTACATAGTTTGATATTGCCTATCTCTTAACAGGTTGCTGTAGCTATTACTGTTGATAAATTTGACTTTTTGGGCTTTGTACTAGAGTTATGAGTGGATTTGCACCCCAGAATACTTGTGGTTAATGACCTCTCTCAGCAGTTGTAGAATACATATACATAAAATATAGGTTGATTTAAAAATGAAAACATAATTCCTTATTGCTTCAGAAGAGAATCCTGAGCCTAGAAATTTTAAAATGATTAAACCTCTCTTAGAGATAGAGAAAACTGGGATTTTCCTGTAACTTAGTCATAATTTTAAGCTCTGTGTCTGTTGCATAATATAGACTAGTTTCTTCTTTCACATTGCTTTGGCAGAAAGCAGTAATCCTGGCATAGAATATTTGTTTCAGGTTTCCTGAATATATTACGAGCATCCTGAAAACAGCAGGACAATTTGTGTGAATCATGAAATTTGGCTGCCAGACCTCTTTACTTTTTGTGTTACATTGAAAATAAAGAGCTTAAGTCTAGAAGACTTGTTGAAAAGCAAATCTAGGGAGGAAGAACCTTCTAAGTGACACATTTCCTTCAGACTATGGTTACATTGTATGACAATAATAAAGTCATTCTGTATTTCATAGAATGGTCTCTTCCAGAAATGTAGCTTGCTTAATGCATGAATTTAGTTTTAGGATAAAGTAGGCTTTTATATTTTGTTTTTCAGGTTTTTTTAAAAATACAGCTTTATTGAAATATAATTGATATACATTATAATTTGCTAAAGTGCACAATTCAATGTTTTTAGGATACACAGCTGTGCAGCTATCACTACAGTCTATTTTAGCATATTTTCATCACCCTCTCAAAAAAACCCACCCATGACCATTAGCAGTCATACTCCTTCCCCTTCCTCTCACAGCCTTAGGCAGCTACTTACTGATCTGCTTTCTGTCTCTACAGATTTGTCTGTTAAAAGGCACACAGTATGTGCTTTTCTGTGATTGTCTTTCACCTAGCATTAATAATGTCTTCAAAATTCATCCTTGTTGTAGCATGAACCAGTACTTCATTCTCTTCTATGGCTGAATAATATTCCCTTCTGTGATATACCACATCTTGTTTATCCATTCATCAATTGGTGGGAATTTGGGCTGCTTTCACATTTTGGCTATTATGCTGCTAGGAATGTTCAAGTACAAAGTTTTGTGTGAACACGTTTTAGTTTTTCTTAGGTATATAACTAGGAGTGGAGTTTCTGGATCATACGGTATTTCTGCTTT